>NC_142176.1:4126928-5326928 GCF_026936395.1 Plectropomus leopardus | reverse complement strand
CAGTTGTTTTATATATATTTGAAACGTTTTGTGTTGCTTTGAGTTTGTTTATAATGTCGATGCTGAACAGGATTTAAGTTCATTATGGCTCAGACAGTCCCTGAACTCCTCTGTTTGTAAAATCTGACCCATCATCTGAGCCGGATGTGTTTCATTCTCACGTGTGTTAAATGCATAAAATACAATAAAAATGTCTTTTAAAATCCTTAAACACTGCTGTATGTGTGAGTATGAAAAGTACTTGGTCATGTGATTCATGAGCTCGTTCCGAAGCAGGACTCCAGATGGCTGAAGCGGAGCTGATCCTTCAGCTCAGTGAACTCTCTGAGGAGCGACTCCTTCTGCAGGTTAAACTGCACACCGGGAAAACAGAGAAAAGGATTTTTCTTTCTTTATGTGAAATGAAAAGAGTTTTTAAAAAGTCTTCAGCAACAGGAACAAATTTAATTAATACACTGTGACAAAATGTATCATCTATTTATGATATGATAACATTAATACGTATAATAGAAATACCAAATGCAGCATAAAAAAATCCTGTATTTTGCTGACTCAATGCGACATTAAAAATCTTTCTGAAACTGTTGCAGAATTACTTGTTCATTAGCACCATTTTTAAAATATAGATTTTGCAGCATTATTGACAATTAACAATAAATCCATAACTGATCACAGTGATCACAGCGATCACACTCACTCACCTGTGTAGCATATTTATGAAACTGCTCTGCTTCCTCTCGTCTGCCGGACTGTAAATAAATGTTAATCACATGGTTAGTTCAGGTCCCTGCAGTCTGCCTCAAAAAACCCAGAGACGGTGAAACAGTGAATCTGCTGAGTTGTGTCCCAGTTCAGAGGCTGCGTTCCTGAAGACACACAGGTCACACAGGAGCGTCCTTCATCTGAGCTCATAACAACATGACAAAGGTAATGAAATCAATGAGGATCGTGGGATACTGAGGATGAAGTTTTGGCCCATTGTGTCATATTCTGTTTTGAAATACAGACTTCGGACATTTCAAACTGGGGCGAAGCTGGTGTGTTTTCAGAGCGTCGTCATCATCACTCACCCTGAGGCAGATCAGAGACAGGTAAGCCCACACCTCTGCATGCTGGTTGTTGAAATGATTAGCCTCAGTCAAAGCCTCCTCAGCGACACACAGCTCCTCCAGCTACATACATATACACACACACACACACAGACACAGACGCACACACACACACACAAGAAAGGATCACCTTCTCCAATAGTAAAGGAAACAACTCGACTATACAGTGCACTAAATTAACGTTCACTTCTGGGAGTGAGCGCTGGCGTGACCTTCAAGGCTCTCCATAACCTCGCACCTCCGTACCTCTCTGCCCTCCTTCACTCCTCCCGTACTCTCCGGTCTTCCTCCTCCATGCTCCTCACTACACCTCCTGCTTGTTCATGTTCTATGGGATCCAGAGCTTAAACATCTTTTAAAGACTTACTTATTCTTTGTGATCATTGCTACATTTACCAACTTTTACATTTTTTTAAGCTTTTAACTGTATATCATCTTACTTATATCCTGATATTTTGTTGTTTTATTATTGTTGTATCTGTAAGGTGACCTTGAGTGTCCTAAAAGGTGCCCATAAATCAAGAGTATTATTATTATTATTTTTATCATTATTAGTAACCTGGGCTTTGTTCACAGTAAAATTGGGACAGGACTTAAACCTTGCAATGCCTTACACTGAATCAAGCAGTTTCGGTGATGAAATAACAATGTTAACTACCTTTAACACTTACCCGCCACCACGGAAGAAGTGTAGAAGTGGATCGAGAGAGAGAGGGAGAGAGCCGTCCCACTCACTCAAATTCAGACCAAACAAATGGTAAAAATAGGCATTGTTGATCTAATATGAAGCAAGATTGTGTTACCGTATTGCATATTTCTTGCCTGAAATGTTTTCAGAATAAAATTTTTACCCTACTGTTTAACTGTTATACGATATTGTTTGTTACCGACAAGCTGCAAAATCTTTTGACAAGCATTTTGCATTACTTCACCCACCAGCGGGAGCGTTTTTTGGCCCAGTGTGGCCTCTAGTAGTTGTATATTTTCTACCTCTTGAGCAAAAGCGAATGCTACGGACCTTTTTCCTCATTTTTCTCTGATAACTTAGAATTTCAAAAGATCATCTGTACTGAATTGGAATTCTTCTTTAAATTGGATTAAAAAGATATTTTCAGGTTTCCATCGTTACTCTGGAGGGGGAGATGGAGTTTTACCCGGTAGCAGGCGGTGCCCAGGCCCAGCCAGGTCAGGCAGGACGGAGACTGCTCACAGGCCTGCAGGTAGACAACTTTGGCTTTCTCAAACTGAAAGTTGAAAACACAAAAATAAGATATTTAGTTACACTGTTGTTAGTTGCTTCATACAAGATTTTTAACAATGACGTCCTTTGAGTTTCTGCCCGGTTCCCACAACACAATGCTCTTTTTTAAGATACACTTTAAACTCCACTTTCTGACCAACTTTCTATTCTTAGAAAAACTTGAAATATGAGTTGAATGCTTCATTTTAATATTTCAGAGTTCCTAGGCTTTCCTGTAAATGCATCAGCAGATACATTACACATGAATATACTGGGGCAGATCAGACAGTAGTGATGCTTGTCTCAGAGTCTGACCTTCCCCTGCTGGAGGTAGATGGATCCCAGGCGGAGGAGGACGAGGTGGGAGTCTGATGGCTGCTGCAGGAGGTTCAGGCTCCGCTCGTAGCTCTCCTGGGCATCATCGAGCGCCCCCCACAGGTAGTGACAGTGACCATTCAGAGCCCACGAATCCGCATCCTGCTCACAGGGTGGACAACAAGGTTAATATTATAAACTGAAACTAAAATGAACTAAAACTGGGTGGGAAAAAAAAAATTAATAAAATTTTTTTTTTTACATAAACAATATTGTGCGGTTAACAATAGTATCTAAAAAAACTAAAAAGTGAAATTAATAACAAAAGTAACTAAAACAAAATAAAAATACATAGGATATAACTTTAACGTTTTACTCTTTGACAATTTAATGCAATTTGTCAACACAACAAGCATGTGGAGGCGTTGGTGCAGATGAAACTGGGATGTCTTCATGACTGTGAGTGAACTGTCTATGGTAACACCTGCTCTGAACTTCTTAAATCTGCGCTGATAAATAGCCCCCAAATAGCCCCCATATTACAAAAAAAACCCTAAAGCTAATAACTAAACTGCTAAAAACAAACTTTTAAACAATTAAAACTATACTGTACTAAAACAAGGTAACACTCTGGAAACTAACAGCTAACTAAAAAAACATAACAAAAATAAAAACTAATGAAAAATACAACAGTGTAATAAATCTGATGGACAACAGTTCTCAGGAAGTAATGATGGCTTAATCAGTTGCTTACTGGTGCTAATTTCAGTCCCACTAATTTTAACAAACTGAACCAAATTAAAAAATATATATTTTTTATTGGAATAAACAAATTCTCTGCATTCACTGAAAAGAATGATTCAAAAATAGTTCATTAACATACCAATGCCAATGTCTGTCATGCCATCAGGTCAGTTACATCACAACTAAGGACGTGAAGTGAGAGAAATCCAAAACTAAACTTGAATATTTCCTGTATTTTGTGCTAAATAACAGACTGGGCAGCTCAGTTTATCAGAGTAGTGCAGAAACAGTGAACCACACTGTACTTGTAATATTTTCCACCCCGTCCTCACTCAGTGTTGCAGCCTGTAGTCAGAGCGTGAGTACCTGGTCTCTGTGAAACAGCACCTCCCTGAGGCTGGTGGCGGCGCTGCAGTAGTCGCCTCTGAGCAGCTGCAACTGGGCCAGATGTTGAAGATAGGAGACACTGCGTCCACCGTCTGACCACAGCAGCTCCAGAGACAGAGCACGCTCCGCCATCTGACAACAGGAAGACGGTGACTGCTGATGACTGTGAGCAACCACAACATCCAAATTTTGTTGTTTAATTTTTGTTGAAATTTTCAGAGATAAGATAATCCTTTATTAGTCCCTCAACGAGGAAATTTGCGTTGTTACAGGGATATCAAAGCAAGGCATGTACAAGATAAAGAGGGAAAAAGAACAATATAAATAGTTCAAAAAAACAAGACACAAAACTAGAAATAGAAAATAGGAATTGAGGAAAAAAATAAATAGATTTAAAGCAAAAAGAACAGTATAAACAGTAAAAAACAAGACTGACAATTCAAAAGTAAAAAAAAAAACAAAACACATATACCAAGTGCACATGGAAAATAATTGCACTTTGTGATAAATTGCGTGTTAGTTTAAGTCCAGTTGGTGTTTGTGGTCTGCTGGTAGCAGTGCAGGTTGTACGTTCAAGTGAGCTGTTTTTAATTTTAGCTTTTAAATATAGATTTCCAATAATAAAAAAAATGTTTTTGTTGCTGTAATCAAAAGTCTTCTGATGGGAGATTTAAGAAACGGCTACTGAACAGCAAACCAAAATAAGATTATTTTTGTTTTCACATTGTGTGTTGACTTTGCAAAAACAGACTTTTTTCACAGCTCCCTGTCATTGTCCAGATGTTGGAGCATCAACAACTGTCATAAATCACTTTTGCCTCATAACACTCTAAACTGAGGGTCACAAAATGACACTGCAGCAGTTCTGCACATTGTAGGTTGTTTTCATTAATATTTGACCAGTGTGAGTCCAGCTGGCTGGTCAGTTTGACAAACCACCAGCTACTGTTTGTGTTTTTACCTGCAGGGCAGCGTTCTGCAGCAGGAACTGAAGCGTCTCTGTGAAAACGGTGGTGATGGAGGAGGGTTTTGCTGGAGCTGATCTGCAGCTGACACGCTGTACTGGAGGCTGCCCTTGTGTCTCCAGGTCCTGGGCTCCACACTCTGGGTCTGAGAGAGAATGAGGTTAACACTGTCAGGTAGTATCGGCTGCTCCAGGAGCCCATAATCAGAGCCAGGGGCCCTCAGGCTGAAATGCACTGAGAGCCTCAGTGAGTGCATGACAGGCAGAGGACATGAGACAAATCTTATTTTTAGCAGATGCCAACGGAGTGCATCTAAACTTTTTTGTTCTCTCTCTTCACTGACTCGCAAAATACAAAAAGAAAAATAACAAAAATGCACAATTTTAGCAATTCATCAACATATAAGTGAGTCCTGCTATTTCCAACCCCCGCCCCAACAAAACCAAAACCAAAATTAAAACCAGCTCCTCACAAATGCACCCCTCACAAACCTATTTCATCTCTCGCAACTCGCCCTATACTTCTAATGTGACAACATGCAACATTACAGTAAGTGTAATAACTGTAAACAACTCAGACAAAAAAAGAACACAACAACCATCAGCCTATATCAAAATTATTAATAAATAAATAAATAATTAAATAAGTACAGTGCATCTAAGCTATTACCTTCTGACTGTATGTGAGACTTTGTTGTATATAAACATCTTTTACCTACATTTCAGGTTTTTGTTCTTATAGAAACAGAAATGAAACAAAAACTACAATAAATCTGAAATGTATTTAAAAATTAAAAATGCACAATTTCCTTATTAGTTGGTTTAATTAGTTATTCGGGATTTAATAGAAAAAAACAAAAAGCCCGGATGTGAATTCTAACAGATCTCAGTTTATTTAATTGTTTGCTCTATGTCATGTCATGCCAAGACAAGAGTAGAGTTTAAATATAGTAGATCTGTTAGAGGAAAGTAAAACTGGAATGAGAAAAACCTCAGGTACAAACCAAACCCTACATGATCCTGTCGAGGTCACCTTGGCACAGATATAACACCAGAGTCGCCTCCAGCGTTTCTGCTTTCCTCTCCAAGGCGTTTATACCTGCAGCACAGGACTAACTTCAGACGACAACACGGTGGACTGTTTTAATCCCACTGCAGCTCACCTTGATTAGCAGTGGGAGACTGACATGCAGGTGTGGTCATCTCCTTCTCCTCTCGTGGTTCCTCCTGCTTCTCGTTTTTCTCCTCCTTGTGTTTCTCCCTGTCCATCTTCACCTCCTCCCCCTGTGTTTGCTTGGCTGCTTCTTTTGCCCTCAGCTGCCTTCTGGCCTCCAGAAACGCTCTCTCAGCCAGGATGGATTCGCTCCGGCTCTCATGGAGCAAACCTGGACAGCAGACCCAGAGACGTGAAATGAGACTACACCATTCCCAGCATGCACCTCTTCTGTTTACTGCTGAGAGTCATTTTGGGTCAGATGATATATATGTTATTCAGCAGAAGTTGCTAAATGTTGATATTGGAGCTGATTTCTTTATTTCTTTGATATTCAATATATTTGTGTATTTCCATTCAGAGGTATTTGCTTTTGATTTTCATCTTTTATCTTCACAAAAAGCCTCTAAATAGCATTTTAAAAACTAAAATGCTGTACTAAAATCCGACCGATCAATTTAAAGTTATTAGCTTGTAAAAGCCAGCGTAACTGCCAGAAGAAAATGTTAGTATTGTAAGTTTCTGCAAATCACAAATACATTATATTTGCACGTTTCACATGTATCATATATATGTTTTTTAAAGTGATGAATTATATGTGGGGTGGATAGCGTGACACGTAGATGAGATGCCTGCCAAAGAACAGTACGAGACCAACAAACAACAAAACAAGTTGAAGAACGGTGATGGGTTGCTAACTTACATCCATGAGAATTTGCCCCCTGGAGAATATTTTAAGCCAAAACATGTCCTTCACTAACCATAACCAGGTGTTTTTGTGCATACACAAACACATAAAGTGTCAAAATATCCACTACATAATAACATAAAAAAACACACACATCCATAGTTTGAAGAAACACACAATTCCAACATTTTTTTGGGTGATTGGGTTGTAAAGGAATATTTACCCAAGTACCTAATAGGAAGTGAATATCTGGTATTCAGTCATTTCTTCACATTGAAAAAAAGAGAAAAATGCATCAAACTATTCAACTATTGAAAAATACCCACAGACAATATCATTCAAACTGTCTTGTGCAGTAGCCTCACAGGAGCTGCAACCATTCCCAGAGTAGCTAATATTTGACAAAAGAGTGTCATTATTAACAGTCTGTATGTGTTTTGGGCAGAAAAACAGACTTTCATCTCACCTAGCAGCGTCCAGGCCACCACACTGGGCGGGTCTATGCTGGTGGCTCGCTCCAGGAAGGTTCGGGCGTCCTCGTAATGTTCAAACATTGTCGCCAAGACCCCACACATCATCAGGCTGGAGAAACAGGCGGACACAGACACACAGGTTTAACTTCCCAGTTCACTTTTTTTATTTTTTTATTTTTTTTGCATAAATCTGATCATTTGGCTGCTTCTTTGAACATTACTTTCAATCTCCTTGCAGTGAAAAGTTGAGTTGGGCTGCCTCTGATCCTACCTTTCATTTCCCATTGGTTGTGATGCATAGGGTCACACAGTTCAAATCTAAAATTATACATGATTGACATCTCTAGTTACAGACAGTAAGTGATAAGGTTTAAGCACCTGTCTCTTTAAGCCCCCCAGCCTGATAAAAAAAAAAAAGCTTATTTTGCACTTGATTGGTCATTGGTCATTGACATGTCTTCCATATCTCAGCATCTCTGCACCATCATCGCAGCCTTGGAAGTATTGTAACTGAGAATGGCAGCACTTTCTTATTTATATAAATAAGACTATACTTATACTTTCTTATTGAGTATTTTCTGACCTGGGTTGGTGTAACTGCTGGATGGAAACAGCACCATGGAAACACTCTTTGGCCTTCATGTAGTCTCCAGTGAGCATGTAGAGGGTTCCCCACTCAAACTTGTGTGAGGGCTCACTGGGATGTCTCACCACCAGCTGCACGGAAACACATACAAAACTCACAATCAAAGTTTTTACCAGCCAGTGTCATTTGTTTGCTCACTAATCACTGCTGCAACATGACCTGTGGTCACCTGATGCAAAAAAACCCCAAAACAAAACACAAGACACTGATATGCTCCAAAGTAAATAGACAGAGATAAGCATAGAAGAAGAAAATTCAGGTGTTTTTGTGATGACAAGTCAATAAATTATGCGTAAATCAGTCACAGGCATGCGTTTTGATTTAAAGGTCTGAAAAGAGTGGATCAACAGAGGTGTTTTTTTTCCTCATTTATTTTGAGTGAGGAGCAGAAGCGTGTAAACACACCTCCTGGTAGTACTGAACGGCCTGCTGAAAATCCCCAGTGAGCTGAGCCTCTCTGGCAAAATGTCTGAGCTGGGAAGAACTCAACTGGATCTCGTCCACGGAGACATCATCGACATCCTCTGAATAAATCTCCTGAAATGAAAATTAACATACATACACAGTATATAAACATACTAAATCCATCTTCACTTTTTGCACATTTATTTGCACATTTTCTCTTTTTTGTTGCTCTTTTTAATCTTTTTGGCTTATTTGTTTGTTAGTTTGTTCTCTGTACATACTGTACATATATTTATTATTATTATTGGGTTTTTTTTATTCTGTTCTAAATTAGTCTATGTTAAGTGCCTTCTTATATATATATATATATATATATATATATATATATGCATATATATATATGCATATATATATATATATATATATATATATATATATATATGCATAATTTTGTCTTTTTAACAGATATTTCATTTAGTTGCTGTTCTGTTATTTGCTGCTATAACAAAACAATTTCCCTCATGGGATTAATAATGTATTTCTATTCTATTCAATTCTATTCTATTATACATATGTGCATAGCTGCCATAAGTATCAGTCACACCTTAAATTTCATTATTAACATTTGAGTTTAATTAAATAATGGTTTGTGTGTCTTTTGTTAATTAATGTTAATACAGTTTAAGATGAATTATAAAATTATATGTCTCTGGAAGGACCTGTGAAGAGAAAAAGAGAAAGAGAAAGAGAGGGAGGAAGAGAGAGGGAGAGAGATGCACAGCAACAATAATAGAAACAATAACACAACACACAACAATAGAAATAGTTGTGTGTGGGGGTGTGTGTGTGTTACCTTGTTGAGAGCTATGTGCATCTCATCCACCAAGTACACATAGAGCTTGCTGACAAAAGCCTTTAGCTCCTGAGGGTCAGTGAACGGCTCTGTCCGCTGCATCTTGTCTCGTACAATCCTCACCACTGAGTGCTGCACATCAGAAACACACATTAATGTGGTCAAATAGCAACAGAAGAGCCACCACCAGTAAAAAATCAAACATAATCGGCAACGGATCCACTCTAGAAAACATTTTCAGGGTTCCTGTGAGTTTTATCTGTCTATCAGGGATGTGTGCAGTTGATCTGACCTTCATCTGTTCCTTGAAAGTGAAGTATCTCGCAGAGACATTAAGCGCTCCCATCAGCTGATGCTTCATCTGCTCCCGGCTGCAGTCTTCTGATGGCTTGCAGTTTGCTCCGAACAATTCCTCATACTGGTCTGAAACATGAGCCACCACGTTTCCTACCTGCCTATGGAAGTCCAGCACCGCCTGCAGGAAGACAAACCCGTGGAGAAAAATCAGCAAGGAGGCAACAATCCACCAGTGTGTGGTTTATTTTGTATGTGTCTGTGTATTAATATGACTGTGTGTGTGTATTACTCTTTCTGCTCTGCTGGGACCTGCTGGCAGTGGAGGTCTGGGAGGGATCAACGCTCTCACCCTGCAGGAAATACAGACAAATCTCAGCACATTATCACTTATTTGTGTCCCACAGTTAGTCAGAAAACCAAGGGGCGACCCCAATTTATCGAGACAGTGAAATCAATACAACCAGGTCCAGCTTTGTGGACACAGACTCTTACAGGATTTATGTACCACATTACAGGCCCACTCAGACTCAGCGCCCACAGTAGTGTTGCCTATATACAGTGTGAGGACTTTAATCAATTTTAGATACAATTTTTGATGCCACAGGGAAAATTTGACAATGAGGGAATACACTTTTTTTTAGATTATTTTTGGGCTTTTTGCCTTTATTTGATTGGACAGCTTTAGTGTGAAAGGGGAAGGAGAAAGGGGGTGACATGCAGGAAAGGGCCAAGGTCGGAATCGAGCCCGCAGCCATTGCAGCGAGGACGTGGGGCGCCCACTCTATCCACTGAACTACTGGGCGCCCCAAATTTTACATTTTTATTCAAAGATAAATATAACACAACTACAAAATGACAACTTTTCTTTTCTCGGTTAGTAGCAGAGAACAGCAGAATGACTGTTGCAAATATTACATTAAGAGAGTGTAAGGACGAGCAGCTGGTACTTGTGTGCAGCATAAAATTAACCGATGTGTATTGATAAATCAATAATTTTGAAAAAAAATCTCTTCCACAAATTGTCCGCATATTAAAAAAAAAAAAGTTTTCTTAAAAGGAATATTGTCTATCACAATACAAGCAAAAAACATTTGGTTAAATTCAGCTGATATTCATTCTGGATCACTGCTGAAAACTGTTTAAATCAAATACTGCATGTTACCTTCTGGCCAGCTCCTCCGGAGATGTTTTGGGCACCAGCGGTTTCTCCACGGATATCTCAATGATGATATAAGTCCTGGCCTCCAGATACATCTGCCATTAACAAGAACGAGGAATTAATAAGCTGAGGGCTTTACAGACAATAAGCATGTAGACTGGATATCACTTTAGTCGTAGTTTACAGTAGGACATTAAATTAAAACACACAGTAAATGAATATTATTTGTTAGCTTTTATTTAGTGAGTTAACAATAGTCATAGCATAAACTACAAAGTGCCACTGATTTAAGCAGCACATTTATAGACAACGTTTGACCACGACTAAATTGTGTTTTGACAATTTTTGAGTGTTTTCTTACTTTAGACAAGTATACTAGTGTAAGATTAAACCTCAATGTCATATCTTACATTTCCCTCCGTACGGACGTGCGGCTCAGTTTCAACCAGGGGGTCAACCACACTGTCGGCTGCAGACATCCTGCTCTGATTGACAGGTTGCTGCCATAATGAATACAGGTTATGTTAGGCTCCAAACTTCACAAAAGCTTCACAAACAAAACATGGATATACAATTTTAAACTTTTAAGGCTATAGTTTTGTGAAACTAAAAATCACAATCTGTTGTGTTTTCACTGCTGGAAATCTGGTGAAATCAGTAGTCTTAGAGGTACAAAATCAACTGTTGGTTTGACTTCTTAGAAAGTTTCAAAGACTAGGTTTTGAGGAGTCTTTGAAATCTGAGCAATATGGGTTGATTTTTGTCAAAAATATGAGGGCAATGAGCAGCAAAAGAAGATATGACCCCAAAATTAGCAAGAAATTAGCAAAAGGTACAAGAAAATTACCTGAAAAAAAGTAAAACACACATGTAAATAACAAAGCGCTTGACATTATAAGAATTCTGTAACTTAATTTTAAAATATATATATAAAAAAATGGGAAAATAAAAATAAATATGATCACTAGAAATATAGCTTTTCATTAGCTTTTTTTCTTTTCCTGGGATGTATTTTCCTAGCTTTTTAAAAATAATTTTCTAATTCTACTAATTTCTAGCAATTTGTGGATCATTTCATATAGAGTTGATCATTATCCTTTTTTTCCCATATTTTTGAAATAAGTTGCACCAATTTGCTCTGGGTTCAAAGGTTTAATTACTTGTCAAAGGCATCTGAAAGCAGCACAAGAAAAGTGATGTTTCTCCAGGTTTTAAAGGGTTAGGGACTTGTTTTACAGTTCATGTCTAATACAATTTTCCAAGCCCTGGAAATGGTTTTAATTAAACTTTGATGTAAAAATGAATCCCTTCTGATCATCATAACCCCGCTGACCTTTTTGGCAGGCTCCTTGGATTCCTTCACTCCCTTTCCATTCTTCCCGGCCTTCCCCTTGTGGGAGCCTGTGGCCGAGCCAGCACGAGCTTTGGCCTGTTGGGCTGCAGCCTTGGCTTGCTCCTTTAACACACTGACACTCCGCTTGGCCTTTAAGCACAAAATAAAACTCACTTTATTTAAAGGCTGAAAAGTCCACAGCCCATAGGACCGGTGTCAGGGTTATTTGGCGGACTACTTTATTCACTGCATGGTTCACACGACACAGTAGGGATGTGCGGTGTACAGCCCGTAGGCTCATCTCTGTAATGCATTCACAAAGATGAAACTGATACTGATGATTTCATCAGACTCCAGTTAAAGCAATACAAAATGTCGTATTACCTTGAATTCATTGTTTAATAAGTTTCACTTTCAGTCGCAGTCAGAAAGGGCTGAAGGCAAGGCAATGTGCTTTGAAAGCAAAGAAGATGCGACTGGATACACAAAAATTGGATTATTCTACACGAGTTCTGAGTATTTGGAAAAGGATGTTTTGATAGTTTTGCTATGGTAAAACCTGGTCCCTAATTACTTTAATTAATTAACATTGTTAGCTGTTTTCTTTATTCCAGTGGTAGTAGCATATTTGATGCCCTAGATATATCATAATTCCCTCTCTAATATCTTTTTCACATTGCTGTGAAAACAAAAAAAATCTCCTTCAAACAGCTGTAGTTATTCAAGTTTCTCACCAGAAACTACATTTTACAAGATTACACAGAAAATGTCATGACGTTATAATTTACCTTTGCCTAGTACTCATTTTTACTGAATAGAGCTCATTAGAATAGATATTCTTATTGTACTTCATTGATCCTATGCTTATTTGATCTTATTTCTTAAAATTGTATGATCTACATTTGCTTTTGTAATTTATTTTGAGGTGAGATTCTATCATAAACCTATAGCGGTTTTCTGTATCTAACCTGCACAATCTGCTTCTATTTCACTGAAGTTTTGCTGTTTTGTTTTTACTGTGCAAACAAATAAATACTAAATACTTTACTCTTTGCGTCACTCAATGAAACCTCCATGCGTGGCCAACTGTTTAAAAGCTAATGTTTATTAGCTCTCCTCCTGCCAATTTCAACATGGATTTGTATTTTTCCCCCCATTTTTTATCTCTCCACTCTCTTCTGATGTCGACTTGACTCCACGATAACTTTGATGTTACTCATCAAAGATTGCGTCACGCTTTATTCAGATGACTCACTTGAACTGTTTTTTTCTGGATGTTATTTAAGTGCCCCTCTCTGGTTGGCGCCCCAGGCGGCTGCTTATATTGCCTATGGCAAGTGCCATCACTGCTTCATTCACCCACGCCATGAAAGAAAACAGCCCAAACTTTCCTTCACAAATTCCGACTAACACAGCATGAGTAATTAATATATAAATGATAATTATGCGGGTGAAATATTCCTTTAAAAAGCAGACATTATTTCCTTCATATAGGTCAGGTAGACATTATGTGATGCTTGATCCAGGAAACACAGACTCAGATCAAGTATAAAATACTTAACACAAACAAACAAACAAACGAAATATGTAAATACATGAACAAAAACTGAAACGAAAACTGAAACGGAAATGAATTACATTTGTGTATTTGTGTGACCTTGTTCAGCAACTCTGCCTCGGAGAAGGGCTGAATACTGTAAGCTCCTCGGATGCGGCTCACTCCAGGATACAGCAGCAGACCCAAGTCCACAAACGCCACGCCATGGAAGGGGATCTCTGGGTTCTCCTCAGAGAGCTACACACACACACACACACACACACACACACACACACACACACACACACACACACACACACACACACACACACACACACACACACACGTGACATGCTAATACTGATCTCGTACTAATGAAATGACCCAAAAAATTAGCATGAAATTATCTGATGAAAAACCCCACAAACAAACAAACAAACAAACAAAAAATAACAAGGAAACCTGGAAAAAGATCTACATAAACTATCTCCAATCTCCAAAACTGCTATTTTTCAGGAATTAGAGAAATATTGTTTTTAAAAGGATCCAATTGAGATAGGAGGTTTAGTCACAAGCTTTTTAAAATATGTTTTATTGGTTGAGAAATGGTAAAACCCACTGACAGACGTAGAGGGGGACCAATAGACGTGTTTTTTTAAGAACAAAAAATGATAATAGTGCAATATGGAGACAAAAGGTTTATGCCAGACAATGACAATATGCAATTGTGATTATAAATATTGTTTTTCCCCAGCTTTTTTCTTTTTCCTTTTTTTTCACTTACTTTTTAAAATAATTTACTAAGTCTATGTGAAACATTTGTAACCAAGTTGCTCATTACTTTTCTCCAATTTTTTTAACAAAATCACACCAATTTGCTGTGGGTTCAAAGGTTTAAATACTTGTGAAAGACATCTGAAAACAGAACAAGAGAAGTAAAAAGTTAAATGTTTTTTTTCCTGATGAAACAACCGTGGATGTTTCCCCCATTTCTCACATTTGGTTCTGGCTACAGAGCTAATGTTGCAGGGTCAATAAGGCACAGAAAGGAGATTTTAAAACATTATAAACCTATCGGCTGATAACAAAGTCGTCTCACCGTCTTCATTTCTGTGGCCTTTGACAGCGGAGCCGACGATCTCATTATCTCCACCGGCCACAGTCTGCTCTCAGTGATCTTCTGCCGCAGCCTGAAATGAAAATAAACACTGAAACACATATTTTTCATATCTTTTTCTCTATCTGTATCTCTCTTTCTGTATTTTTTATGTGTTTTTACACGTCCAAAGCCTCAGTTCACTTCACTTGCATTCTGATGCTTGGTTATGGTGGTTATAATTTTATTTTATTTCGCGATGATTTTTTTCCCAGCAGTCATTTGTTTGAGTACTTTATAGGGATTTGGCATTTCATCATAGCATTAACCCTGTTATGGCCCTGAAGACATTTCTTATGACTTTCTGATTTCCTGAATTGGCCTGAAATGCACTGATCAAGTTTTCAAAGACACACCGGAAAATTGATAATTTTGTATAAAAAAAAGTTTTTAAATCCTATAAGTTACAGACATACTGTAGTGCAAAGAAGAAACTGATGCCTGTCCTTTTCTACAAAATTCTGTTAAAGTCATAGCCATCAGGCAGCATGGTGGTCGGACAGGAGGAAGAGTGACTTGTGTGTGTAGCTGACCTGGTTGTTCCTCCTGCATCCAGGAAGCAGCACATCTCTGTGTCCCAGCTCACCCTGGTCTTCAAGATCTCTGCCTCGCTGCGAAACTCCTGGTCCTGCAACATTTAGACCTTCAACTGTGTAACTGACGGTGTAACTGAGCCTGCCTCCATGCTGAGTTCATTTTTGATATGTTCCAAACTTAGTATCAGATATACTAGTTTCACATAAAAAAACAAACATTCTTTGCTACAGTTGCTTTCGTGAAAATGCAAATGGCCTTATCTAGAGCAGTTGTTAAGCTGCCATATTGGTGCTTCATGGTGGACTCTGAGGACAACGATTTGCTCCCTATGTAACTATAAAGGTAATGAAAGCACAACAATTCTTGTTTCCAGGTGATTATAGACTAAAGAAAAGAAATATTTTAATTTATTGCATTTCTGCCAAAATATTTCCCTGAAGTCTACACACTGGAGCTTTAAGTCTGCTCATGTGATCAAATGAAAGGCATTCACATGACATCCTCGATTTCACAGTTTCATTCTGTATATGGACAGTTCCCCAACTGCAAAATCGATCAGTTTTGCTATCAAAAAGCTGTTTGCAGCAGGTCCAGGCCACATTTGCAGCTACCTCTAAGCCAGTCAGCTCGCCGTCCTCCTGTTCAATGGGCTCTGCCTGGCAAAAGGCATCCGGAAGGAACCGGTTTGCTGGGACCAGCAGGGCGTGATGGGGCCTCTTCTTCTGTCGGCCCTTTTTCTCTCTCTGTCCTCCGGCCTTCAGCTGCCCGTCACTGAACACCAGCACCTGATCTTTCTGGGAGTGAGAAGAGCCACACTGTTAAAATCCTTCACCCTGGAAAAATGCAGATTTGAAGTTAGTTGGAACGGGGCAGCTTGTGTTTCATTTTGATTCAACACAGTGAGTAACACTGTGCAGCATGATAATCTTAGCTCACTCGCCTAAAATGGTAAAAAAAAAAAAGAAATGTAATATGACTGCCAGTGGTTCTGTTTACAACCCTTAAATGGTTTCTGTATCCTGGGGAATACAGTCATTTGACAGGCTGTGGACGGAGGGCCATTAAGTGAGTGAACCTAATAATATGAAACACTGAAGGGGGAGACGGGTCAACTAATCAGATCATGTGACTTCATGCCAACATTCATATATTCTCACAATAGGCATCAAAGTCTAAAACAATCATGTTTATTAAAATTTGGGAGAATTTTGTTTCGGGATGACGTTATATGTTCTTGTTGAAAAATAATGATTTGCATTATCACAACTTTGATTTTAGGCATTCACTGTCTGTATCCTGGAGGACACATTACCCAGAAAAGGGTATAAAATCAGCAATAATCACTCACAGATATACTTGTGTTTTAGGCCTTTTTTCTAAACACTATCAATTATATAAAGGTGTGAGACATTGATTGCTATTTAGTTTTTATTTTTATTGTTTTGCTACCTGATGGCTCATCAGATTTAAAGGCTGCTATAACAATTTGTTTCACTGCGCCAGACAAATTCTTCACTCTACTAACCAAAACTGTCCATGGTGGGATATTGATGGTGTAGTGTCACCACACAGAAGATGACAGTATGAAAATAGGAATTAAATGTTTTGTTTATAAATTTGAAGAGGTTGTTGTATATTCAAAGTCTTCACAGAGATTTGTGTCAAGTGTTCAAACCATACTGTATATAAATAACAATTTTCAGGTTTTAACAATTGAACAAAACAATTTTTTTTAGAAGTTGGCATAGGAATTATTGAATAAAGAGGAAAGTGTTGTATTTATACCCTAAATATACAATGTATCTTGGAAGATACAATTTGTAATTTGGAAACTAAAGGTCACATTTTGAACAATTTTAGCCCAGATACATGAGAAATTTTATACTGAATATGTTCCTGCCCATTTAAGGGTTAATAAAACAGCTTGAATAAGTTACGTAACAGCAGATGGGTCTAACACTCACCTCTGCAGTAAGCGGGAGCTCCAGGGCAGCAGTGTATGAGCAGGACGTCTGCAGCCATGACTCAGGGACGGAGTACGCTGTCTCCACTGTTACCTTCAGCAGGCTGGAGGCCGAGAGTTCAGCCTCAGAGAGCAGTGGATCCGACACACTGACACACACTTCCAGGGTCGGCTCCTGCAGGGGGGCAAATTATGAGGCGTATTCACGTGTTATTTACAGACTGTTAAATCGTATCATTATTAAGTCAATGGCTGTGAAATGTCCCAGAGTTTTCCTACCTGAGGTTCAAAGTGTTTCCAAACACTGGTTGGAAAATGCTATTTATGTGGCCTAAAAACTGGCCATGGGATTACCTTCTTCCTCCACTTTAAAATGACTGCGGCGGCCAACTGCTTCTCTCTGGCCCTAACTGCTGCCTTCGCATTCTGGATGAACTATACCAGGGATGGTAAAAATAAGACACAACGCGCTCACTGGCAATTAAACTTTTTGAGACTAGTGCAAATCCTGAAAATGGATATCAGTGCAGTCAGGATCAGGACAGCACTCCCATTATAACTTTTTTTTTAAATTATCCACACAGATGTTTTGGGTCAGACGCCCTACTTCAGCGTGAGGATTCAGCAATATTACAAAAAAAGCCCACAAGTGGGGTTACTTTAAGTCAACACATGAAAACATAGCGAACATTTTTAGAACCTGTTTTTACATTGTTACTTATTTTATTTATTATCATTATTATTATTATTATTATTATTATTTCATTTACTAACTTGTTGATTTTATTTTTATGTTTATTTCTTTGTGATTTAAATACATATGAATTGAACAATTACTGTGATTCTGAATTTTAAAAATGTTGGCTCCCTCTGCTAGGATACACTGTATATGTTCATGTGTTGACTTAATTAACACACTGAAGGGGGGTGTCTGGCCAGAAAACATCCATGTGGCAATTAAAAAAAAGTTATAATTGGAGTGCTGTCCTGATCTTAACTGCATCTATACCAGGAATGGGCAGTATGGGTAATATCTTATATCACTGTCAATGTATTTGTTTTGAGTACAAAAACACGTTGTTAAATGGTAAATGTCCTTGAAACTTAACAGAGAAATAATTTATTAATGATAAATAACCACATGTGAATGTATGTTTATAGCTAATCCACTAAAAACTAGCAAAACAACATTTAATATATAAAAACTCGGAACACATGAATAAAATATATTTGACAAGAGGTATCAGTTTTACCTTCTGAGAAAGGGCTGTATGAAAAACGACAAAAATCTATTGCCATCTCATTTCCTCAGTAGAAATTCAAACGCATGTCATATGTTTTTAGTCAACACACAGATGTAAGTGTCATGTCTTGTGTTTCTTTTTCCTATAAACTGTAAAATTAAACACTTGTATAATAATAATAATAATAATAGCAAAAATACAGAGCATCAAGAGATCCTACCCCTTATAGTAACTGAGCGATATTATCATTTAGAGTCATGAACTAACCGACCTTGTTGCTGGCGTCCTGGGGGGACTCTTTGGTTGAGGAGCTGGTTACTGGATTCAGAGGGTATGTGGACGAGAAGCTGCACTGACCTGAAGACAGAAGAGATGATCAGTCCTGCAGTGAAAGTCATGCCATGTAAACAGGGCTTACAATTTTTTTAACCTTCCACGTTGAGACCCATCATTTCTGACAGATTCAGCTGTACCTTGTAGCAGCGGCAGCAGGTCGACCACAGCTTGGCCAAGCACTGGTGTCCTCGCCTCAACTTTCTTCTCTTCAGGCAGGAACTCTCTCAGCGTCACTGACAACAACAAAACCATTAAACAGTTAAAACTGAGGGCTGTGCAGACAGGCATGAAAACTCCAGGCCTTCCTTTGTATTCGCTCAGTGGTAAGAAAATTAGCACCAGTGTTGTTACAAATTAGTAGGGCTGTCAAACGATTCATTTTTTTGATTCATAATGATTTCCGAATTTCAATAGTCTTGGTAATTAATTGCATTTTTTTAATGCATGTTTAAAATTTCATTGTTTTGCATTTTAAAACAGTTTTGACATCCACATTGACAAAGCAATTCTTATCAGATTGTACTGATTGGGAAACAGACAACTTTTGCTATTTTCAGGAGTTCCAGTTTAGTTCAGATTCAGATCACTTTATTGTTGCATCTTATCATACAAAAATACAAAAAGAGCAAAAATCTTTCCCCTTTGGCCAGCACAATGATGTCCCAAACAATACAATACTGTTGTGGATACAATATAAAGTGCACAGTATGAAGTACATTACGAAAGTGTGTTTAAATGCATTGCAATTACACTAAGAGCAATATTAGAATAAATAATGTTCCATGAAATATTAAAATTAGTAATTATCATAAGAACTATACTAAAACCTAGATGACAAATCTTCAGTATCATGATAACATAATCTAAAATGATGCCAGTAAGTCGCTTTCTTTGATTCATGCAGATCCTTCCCCGCTACAGGCAACATATGACTGATCACAATGTGCCAACCTGAGAACGTCACTTTGACCGTAGTCTTCCACAATGTTTTTTGTTTTGTTTTGTTTTTTTTATGAAAGATTAATTTGCCATTTTTGCCTTTATTGGATAGGACAGAGTGACAGCGTGAGAGGGGGAGAGAGGGGTGGACATGCAGCAAAGGGCCATGAGCTGGAGTTGAACACACTGCCACTGCGGCAACTGCTAAACTGTATGGGACTAGCGTAACATTTTAATTGATATCTTAGGGTGAGAGGTCAAGGGATACCTGTAAAATGGCCATGCAGGCCTGACACAGTTGGTGCCACTGGATTCCTTAGGTTTTCTAATTTAATGTGATACCAGTATCATCACTCTAGCTTTAAAACTCAGCCCAGTACAGCCACTTAAAGACAGGAATGTTGTCTGGGATCGCCGGTGTTTAGCGCATTAAAAAAAATAAAAAATAATGATGTAATTTTAAAGGCTGAAGGCAGTTTTTCACAATTAAGCTAATTCTATTGAAACTTTTTAAAGTCCTTTTGAAACCTAACAACAACAATCCAACACTGACTTACAATAAGGCCACATACTGGGATTCTATTGTAGCTGGTGTTACATCTACTCATGGTGTAAAGATTATTATAAGTATTTACACTCCATGTAAGCACTAGTTTATGGGATGAATTTGGTTTGCATGTAAATGCAATATTTGGGACGACAATTTTATTTAAGTGTGATGGAAGTTTTATTCAAATATCTCAAGTGAAAAACACCATGTTCTGTTTATTTTTTATAACTAAAAGAATAAAATAACTGTGTGAAAGTACCTGACTAAAGAAGACCGTATGACTTTAGTGAGAAAAAATGTTGAATTGAATGAATGAATTATCATGTTGTATCATGTAGACATAACCAGTCAAGTGAGGCTATCAAAGAGACACTGGTGGATAATATGCAGAGAGTCACAGCAGCAACAAGAGTTCAAAGTAGAGACAGACCAAAACTCTGATTTAGAAATTTTAGTGTAAGACAGCTTATGTCAGATATCAAGTGACAGAACAACAATTTCAAACTCTGCTTACCTATGACAGGTTTATGGGCGATGTCACTGAGAGCCTGAGTGTCATTGGGGCAGTGGAAGCTGCAGGTGAAGTCGTAGTGGACACACTGCTCCACAGGGTGGACGGGCGTCTTGTCTGACTCTCCCAGCACATTTCCATCGAAATCAACTTGCACGAAACTCTGGAAACCGTCTGCTTTTTTTCCTTGCTGAAAAAGGAAGAAGCAGAATATGTAACAACAGGTCAGCAACACTCAGCTAGTCCTCCGACATTGTTTTATCCTGATCAGATATCTGATATCCGAAGATGCTAAAAACTAAACCACGATAAAAGATAACTGCGTATATGTTGGTTAATGTTGACTAACCAACAATTTAAGTAATAAATGCAGTCTTTACGTGCCTTCCACAGACTGGTGCTTCAAAAAGTAGTTTAGTCAGTCTTTGTTTGCTTTAACTTTTTGTTGTATTTAGCTAAACTAAAATGTAAAAATACACGCTGCTTTAGCCGTTGGTTAGCTAACTACGTCATTTAAGTTAGCTAGCTAGTTAGCGTGTTTGAAGTTTGTCACTTTTTTACACTATAAGTAACATGAAAGAAGCTCACCAGGTTATTCCCACGGATGACAGTTGCTTTTATAGTTTTGTAGTCGGTTTCTGCGGCGTTTTCAGGTGTTCCCATTGTGTCACGACGGACTAACGTTGACGTTAATCAGCCGTTTTGAGTCTCGGTCGCTTTATTTATCCAAGGGATACGAACTGGGTCTCGTTTCCATGACAACGGCTCTACACACACGGTGGTGCGTTCAGGTAGAATTCGAAATACTGAACATTCAACTGATAGAGGAGCGACAATTTCAATGCCGCGTTTAAATGAAACTCGTGAACTCGTGTCAACAGAATTGGAAGTCGTGTACACAAAGTGGTGAAGTCGGGGCTCTCGGGTCTTCACGTCTACTTATAAAGTCGTGAATACCACATTAGGCGGGTGCTCATTTAGCCACTTCTCATGAACACGGTAAACACGATCTGGCAGCATGCTTCATATTAATTGTGTGATATTAAAAACCGCCAAACTGCGGCACAAGCACTGGCACCTCCCGGCACCTCCGCCAAACCGCGGCACACGCACTGGCACCTCGCGGCACCTCCTGGCAAGCAGTGGCACAAGCACTGGCACCTCCCGGCACGTCTCGGCAACCAGTGGCATCTGCTGCGACTGCTGCGACTGCTAGCGGCACCTAGCTGCGGCATCTGGGGGTGCCACACGAGATGCCACAGTTAGGTGCCGCTGCTGCAAGAAGTTCTCACCCATCTTTTAGGCTATGTGATTGGGGGCAGAGGGTGTGGCCTCTGCCGGGACACCCTAGAACCGCTCTCATTCTCCGGTGTCCGCCACCGGTGTCTGTTCCGCTCTCATTCTCCGCCGCCTGTGCCGCTGATGTCCGCCGCTGGTCTTTTGTGGACATTACAATCAATGATGCGCGGGTCAGGCCGCCCTATGGGCGACCCATAAACATGTGCATTAATCAATGACCCGAACCGAACCGCACACATGACACTGAAACTGTTTTTCTACATAGTAATGTGATGTGACTGAGAGCCGGACTCACTGACTGATCTGGTAGCAGGTGGGCCTGATTGCAGGCGGGAAGGCGGAAGAGACTGTGAGAAGAAACAAAAAATACTGACTTTGTGGCAGTCAGGAGAGAGCAGCCCTCAGGTTGGTATGGCACTTTTGGTAAGGGGGGAGGGTGTCGTTCGCAGCTGGTAAGAGCTGCTGGCGATGAAGACAGGTAGGTTTAGTGGTTCCTGTTAGGAGCGGAGGCCCACACACCTCCTGTAGATAGCCATGGCCAGTTGTTGTGAGTGCCATGGCCGCCACTGCTCCACTGAAGTACCGCTGAAGCTCTGCTGAAGCCGACGCCAACGTCCAACGAAGCATTTCCCTGGGGAGTTGGATAGCATACTGTCCTACCTAACTTCATACTTCTTCTTAGCCTTTTATTGGACGGTATTTTAAGAGTTAATAACTTTAATAATGTGGGCGGGGCTTTAGTGGGAAATGTGATATGTGGACTGCACATCAGCCAATAGATTCCTACTTCTTATTATGGCGTGGTCACGTGTGCAGTGCAGTGCATAACAAAGAGTGTGATGTGACTGTAATTTCGGTGCCTTCAAGAGGGTGTTAGCGCAGTGTTAATAGGTGTGCCATAAGTTAGAGTTCAAGCTTTGTATTAAAATGTGTGCAGTGGATAATAGTAGGGGACGTGTGGGTATCTTCGCAGCCAGTGCCCAATTCTCATTTTATGAATTGTGTCCTATATATAAACTGTCAATAAAGTTGTTATATTTCTCTACAGAGCTACTCTCTGTGGTTATTTGACAGCTCTGACTTGGTGGCAGCAAACTTATACTCCAGTCGCCTAAACGCACAATTATTACAGTAGCTACATTGTTAGAAGACAACAAGTTCTCACCCATGTTTTTGGCTATGTAGTTACAGAAGCAGGGGCCGCAGATGTCCACTGTGCTCTCATTTACTGCCGGTGTTTCTGCTGGGGTTTCCACCAGTGTCTCAGCCAGTGTCCGCTCCACTGTCATTCTCCACCGGTGTCTCTGATTGTCCGCTCCACTGTCATTCTCCACCGGTGTCTCTGATTGTCCGCTCCACTGTCATTCTCTGCCGATGTCCGCTCCGCTCCCATTCTCTGCCGGTGTCTCCGCTGATGTCTTCGCCGATGTCTTTGCCGATGTCAAAAAAGCAAAGCGCCATCTGCAGGTTCTTCTTCTTGGTGGGCATATTCATCTCCAACGTCTGCAGATGTAGTAATAGGGGCGATATGTAAGCGAGATGCATGTTGTCGTACAGGTTTACCCCGGACGCTCCTGTTTGCCCAAAATCAGTAAGTATAAACATCTAATTACTGATTCAATTTTTTAAAAAAATCATACATGTTGTATTCATTTTGAAGGAAAAATTTGACTTTGCTCTCTTTTTTTTCTTTAAAATGAATTTAACACTGAGCTCCACTCCTGCCTCACATCCAGGTTAACACCTCTTCCATTGACCTCTGCCCTTTATCACAGAAGGAGAGACCAGTGGAGGAGGTTTCCTAAATGTAGGGCAGGACTTTAGCTCTGTGCCATGTCAGTGGGCAACACCTCAGAACTGGAAGGTGATAGTTCAATTCCCGATCATCATTAAAAAAAACCCAAAAACAATATATATACTGAAATGCTCTCTCTCTCTCTATCTATCTATCTATCTATCTATCTATCTATCTATCTATCTATCTACACACATTTGCTTTATGTTTTTTTATTTGTTTGTTTTGTTTTTCTTTTATGTGAATTTGAAGTTGTTTTAGATTTATTACTAAAATTGTTAATTTTTATGTGTTTTAAGATGAATTATATACTTTTACAACGTAGTGTATATTATTAAAAATGATCAATTAAAAAAAGAAACACAAAACAAAAACACTTACCCTGCACTGCTGAGCCCTGCAGGCCTCCTGACACCGGGGGGCGCTCTCACTCAGACTCACCGCTCTCCCTCCGCCGTTACCTCGCTAATGATGCTAAACGGCTCCGCTAACTACTTCCGGAAGTGTTATTATCAATGATTTTGTCACTTGTGTGAGATTAAAACACTACTCTGGTGTTTGTCGTTTGTCGTTGTCCAACATGTCGTACAACTACGTGGTTACAGCCCAGAAACCGACGGCAGTGAACGCCTGCATCACCGGTAAATATCCGCTGTTTGTTGTTTTTCTCTGCAGTTTGTTGAACATTTGCCACCTGCGTGCTAACTGAGCTCCCGCGCTGCAACTAAACTGCTGCAGACGGGCCTGTAGCCGCCGCTAGCTGCTGCTCTGCTAACTCAGATGTTTACCAGTCAGTATTGGTACACTTGTTTTTGTGCAAGTCACGAAACACACCTATCTGTATCTGTTAACATCGTGTATGTCGAAACACACACACAATCCCGTCAACTGTTTTGTCGGTTCTTCTGTATCCGACGCTAACTGATGTCGTGTCCAGTGTTTACCCATTAACGTTACCACAGACCAAAATGCGTTTTCCCTTGGTAATAAACATTATGATAATATCGCACAGCTACTTTAAACCGCGTTAAACATGCAGGTTTTTCCTGACACATAGTTTCCCTCCTTATAAACATAAGAAAAGCTGTTGCCGTCGTTTGATCTTGGTCATTAAATACAAGACACTGGTGTTGTAAACAAGACTTATTTGGCATTATTGAGTAATCTAACGTCTCTTATGAATCGTTTAATGCTGAGCTAAGTGCGTTATTACACATGAACGTTTTCTTCTATGTAACATGTAGCCAACATGTGATATGAGGGTCTTAAGTTCAGTGTCGTCATATCCTCTCCTTTTTCAAATAATATTCAGTTTTTTATACTTTATATATCATAACAAAAACAGAAATCTAGTAAGGCACCATAAGTCAAGTCAGTTTTATTTATAAAGCCCATTATCACTAAACACAATTTGTCTCAGGGGACTTTACGGCATGTGACACCCCTATGTCCTGAGACCCTTACATCGTTGTAGGAAAAAATCCTTAAAAAAAATCCTATCACAGTGAAAAAAAAATATAGTTAAAACCTCAGGAAGAGTGCCTGAGGAGGGATCCCTCCTCCAGGACTGACAGACATGTAATAGATGTCATAACAACAATTGAATTACAGTAGATGACAAAATGATATATAGGAAAGAGAAAGAGGGGCGCAGATGCATAGCAACAACATCATGGTAAGAAAAACACAACAATCCTAATGGACATAAAATAATAAATGTTATTCATGATGAAATAGTGCAGTTTATGTAAGTGGCCATACAGAGCATTTTTAGCAAGATATCATTTTAATAAAAACTTCTGAGACAGGACATCACATTTTCTTTTTAAGGTCTAAGATTAGTAATCAGGGCATGAAAATGCTACCTATATAATTATTGATGGTCCAAAAGAAAGAAAACAGCTAATGGAAATACACATAATTATGTTGTCATCAAAGGATTAAGACAAATAGACTTCTGTAGCCTTCTCCCCTTCTGGAAATTTTATTAAATGCCCCTATATCTTTACAAAGGTAGAGGATTTAAACTTAATCATAAATATATGTTTTTCAAGGGCAATAAAATGTGACAGACCTGCAAGCCTGAGATTTGGCCCAGGATTGTATAGTGTGTTTTGCTTGTTATAATAAAAATTATAACATAACTACTAAGCCAAACAATCATGCCAAACTAAGGCCTGACAAAATTTAAAGTAGAATTAAACAAGAGAGAAACTATTACAAAAAAACAACAGCAACCAATACAAATAAGAGTAAATACAATGTGACGTCTAGCAGTGACGATTGCAACCAAACTTTTCTTGGTTAGAATTTGTTGCTAAGGAAGGTTTTCATGAGCAGAATAACCCGCAGAGGTCTTTTCTCTCCAAAACAAGCAGACCAGGTGATTAAAACCACTAGAAACACTCAACAAAGAGGTTTTGCATTAGAAATTAGTGTTTTTCTTACACTGTTTGGCAAGTTGGAGGCGGGCGGTTCGCCCACTACATGCTGCAGTGTGTTCAACTTTTTCTCTATTACCTTGATGTGTGCTCGTGTTTTTCTGATCTTGAAGTTTAGGAGGTTTTTACCAGGAGCTGAATTTTCCACAGATATCTCTTCCTTTCTAGAACAAACAGGCCTGATTATTTGTACTGGTTTATTGTATTGAATTGAAAATACTTTATTAATCCCCAAATGGAAATTTAACTGTCAACTGACAACTCGATATCTGACACAAACAGTAGAAAAACATGTAAATGTTAAAAACTACATAAGACATAAACATTAAAAAAACTCTGATTATAGCAGTTTCACATTTTTTCAGATAATGCTCTTCCTGAAAGGGATTCTAACCACCATGAAAGTCCCTATCCAGAATCAATAAAAAAATAAGAAAATAAATTATGAGGTTACTGTATAAAGAATACTTCGCACATCGCTTTCAAATCAGGTGCATATGGGAGGGACTAGACACAGTTTGCAGAGAAATTCCTGCACTAACTTGAAAAAACAAATTTATTGCGATATTTCAGTGAGCAGATCTACATCAGGTGAGAAACACATCAACATCACACCAACCTATAATTCTACACTCTTTCTATTGGTACTCAGATATTCATTTCGGAGCAGAGTGCTACAGAATATTCAAAAGGTGTCTAATAATCAGTTAGACACCCCAATAATGTTCCAAAATTGCCACGTTATTAAAAAATGCTCAAGAAAATCAGGATTTTTGATGCTGTCTTTATTCCTCTCCAGCCCCAATGCTGATATTTTCACACCTTTCACAGTCATCTTTTCCTTCATTACTCTAATCAACACATTAATTATGCCGATGTGTCTTTCAGGTCACTTCACCTCTGCGGAGGACCTCAATCTGCTCATAGCTAAAAACACGCGGTTGGAGATCTATGTGGTCACAGCAGAGGGGCTGCGGCCCGTCAAGGAGGTGGGCATGTATGGAAAGATTGCTGTCATGGAGCTCTTCAGGCCAAAGGTGAGTTGTTTTTGTGTGTGTGTGTGTGTGTGTGTGTGTGTGTGGTTGGTAGCAATGAGTGAAAGTTTCTTGAAATGAACTTTTTTGGTTGGCTGTTAGAAAGACTGAACAACTAGTCAGTCTGAATGAAGAGCTATTTATATTTTTAATTGCAACGTGAATAATTTTCTTAGCTGGCTTCTTTAGGAGCCTTGTTAATTGAGATACGATTGCGTATTTTTCGGTCTTTGAATTTTCCTTTAAGAAACAGAAATGAGAAAACAAACAAAAAAAGCAAATGGTTTGATTTTCATTTCAAAATTAAAAAATGAAAACTAAGCTACTTTTAATTTTAGGGGTCAGAAATTGAATATTCAGAACAGAAATTTCACTCTATTTTCTTTTCTCCCATTAAAAAAAAAAAAACAAAGATGAAAAACCAGTCATTTTTTAAATTTCCTGGGCATAATAAAACATCATTGTTAAATACATGGGCATCAAAATCAAATGAGTAATAAATAGTTAGTGAGGGAAGCAAAGAGTGACGAATTTATCGGCATAACTAACACTGTAATGGCTTTGAAACGATATTCTGACGTCATTTTAGACTCGTCAAAATGAGGTTTATCCGAAATCTCTACAAGTTTGTAGCACGAGTATGGGGAAGTCAGAGGTTTTTCTGAAAGGTGTGTCAGGAGATTCTGCGCTGAAAATGGAAGATTTTATTTTATTGTTTTATAGCAGAAAAACCAAGTCTGCACCCCCCAACAACATGCAAATTTGACTCTTTTTCATAGGAGAAAAAGATAATTAGTGGCATTTCCATTCTGTATAATTCCTTTTCTGACCCTGAAAACTGAAAATGTCTTATTTTTCATTTTTTATTTTTGCATTTAGAAATGAATATCAGATTACTTTTTTTTTTTTTTTACATTTTACATTTCTTTTTTTGAAAGGAGCATTCAGAGACAAAAACACTGTACACTGACTGAGACACAGTACATGTTATTTTCTTCCCAAGAAACAAGAAAGTGTAAAATATATATCCTTTGTCACCTTTATGTGTAGCATGATTTGATTTTTGAAATTTAATTTGAATATGTAAAAAAAGAAGAAAATTACTATTATTATATATATTACTATTTACTATAGACAGTAAAAAACATAAAGCTTTAGGAAATTTTCGAATACATGATGATTTTGTTTACATATTTGAGTGTGAAGAACTTAATTAATCCCAACCCTTCCCTTTAATTAACTTGCTTCCTCATTAGGGTTTAGGTGGAATTTTACATGTTGGAAAATTAAATGCTTTTTTGATTAGAAACTTTTCCCCTCTCTAAAATATTCTTCTGTGTTGTACCTGGCAGCTTGAAGCAGTTACCTTGATAACAGAAACGCAAATAGTAGTGGTCATTATAAATCTTGTCTATATAAAAAGAAAAGACAATAACCTTAATGGAAAAGTTGCTGTTGACTGACGTGATTTCATAAGCCGGTCAGGTCTGTCCCAGATTAGACTGGTGGAATCAGATGTAACGCAGGCCTCCGTATGTTGGCTCTTAAAAGACTTGTGTGTCTTTTTTCGTTCGTTCAGGGTGAAAGCAAAGACCTTCTGTTCATTCTCACATCCAAGTACAACGCCTGCATCCTAGAATACAAACAGAACGGGGAGAGCATCGACATCATCACCCGTGCCCACGGCAA
Source organism: Plectropomus leopardus (assembly GCF_026936395.1). Taxonomy (NCBI): domain Eukaryota; kingdom Metazoa; phylum Chordata; class Actinopteri; order Perciformes; family Serranidae; genus Plectropomus; species Plectropomus leopardus. The sequence goes on along the minus strand of NC_142176.1, from coordinate 5,298,071 downwards.
TGTCCAGGTGAGAAATAAATACTAAAATGATTCTTGAAATTCACTTCTTTACTAAATAAACAGGAATATCAGGCAAACAATACATTTTTTTTATGGTTTCTTCATATGATGAAAAGCAAGTGTTTTGACCCTCTCTTTAATTTGGTTTAATCCCCCAGTTTACTCTTCATATCTATACCAGACCCTCATTAATCAAAGTTAGTCACAAATGTACAAATGGACTTGGATTCATGCAACACAACATGGATTTGAACTACATCCCACATGTAAGCCGTGACTGGTTAGGGTTTCTCTAAATGTAAGATGTTTATGATGTGAATGTCCTTGTCGGGGGGGCATATGGTCGCTTATTTCATAGTCTCTTTGATGGCTGCTGGAAGGCGACCTTACAGATGTTTTTATGTGATTTTTATTGTTTTTATGCTGCTCTGTTGAGAGCTTAAGGATGCAAGACAAATTTATGTGAAAACGAACAATAAAGGACTGTTTTGTATTGTATGGTATCGTACCGTACCTTACCGTACCTTACCGTACTGTACCGTACCTTACCGTACCTTACCTTACCGTACCGTACCTTACCTTACTGTACTGTACCATACTGTACTGTACTGTACTGTACTGTACCTTTTCTAAGTCACAGTCTCATTGCGCACTTAAGACATGTAAATAAAACATGCTGTATGTTAAAATGACAATAATCATATATCGAACATTTTGATGTCGCTATTTTCTTTTGGTTTATATCTTAAGTTGTGGAATTCTCAGGTTTCATTTTCAAATATAAAAGCTGAAAAAGATTCACAAGATGTACCGTGTTAACCAGCAGTCTGAGAATACACCAAATTATATTTTTGGACATTTGCTGCTGATCTTACCCTTAAAACCAAACGCTGTTCTGCAGGATCGCATTGGGCGTCCGTCAGAGACAGGTATCATTGGAATCGTAGACCCAGAATGCCGTATGATCGGCCTGCGGCTGTATGACGGGTTGTTCAAGGTGATCCCACTGGACCGGGACAACCGCGAGCTCAAGGCCTTTAACATCAGACTGGAGGAGCTGCAGGTCATCGACGTTCACTTCCTGTACGGCTGCCAGGCCCCAACCGTCTGCTTCATCTACCAGGTACTCTGTGTGTGTGTGTGTGTGTGTGTGTGTGTGTGTGTGTGTGTGTGTGTGTGTGTGTGTGTGTGTGTGTGTGTGTGTGAAATATTCGTACAGGTGAGGCTTTTGCAGTTAATGTTTCAATTTTTCAAGTGTTCTCTTAAGCCTATAGTGATGGTTAAATGTTGCCTTGTAGCAGTTTGATGGTGAAGTTTAACCCTTAGGGACTGTTTGGTGCATTTTATGTACTTTTCATTCTTTATATTTTGATAATTTTGGCTGTGTACGTGCATATGGTATTTCATCATCACATGGACATTTCCTAAAACGCCCCCATATTTTAACAAATGTAGAGTATTTACCCTTAATCATAAATACAAGTTCTATAAGTGCAATTGAGTGGGGAGCAACTGGTAAACAAATGGTCATTTTGCTGGTGTTCATGTACGATTGTCCTCATTTAGATGTTTTTTTGAAAATGTAACATGGTGTCTTGTATGTGGTAGGACCCCCAGGGGCGCCATGTAAAGACCTACGAGGTTTCTCTGAGGGAGAAGGAGTTCAACAAGGGTCCCTGGAAACAGGAGAACGTGGAGGCTGAGGCGTCTATGGTGATCCCAGGTAATCATACTGTATACATATTATTACTGAAATGATCAGAAAGGAGCTTTCTGGCACATCTTCACCAACTTTCAAGGTGCATAGAGGATGAAGGGAGACATAGAGAGGTCAAAGAGCTCCAGCAGCACTTCAGGATGACCCTGATGAAGGCTGCAAGCCGAAACGCGTCGGTCAAATAAAGTTGTTCCTCAAGCTACAAGTGTTGCTGGAGCTCTTTGACCCCTCCGTGAAATGATCAGAAATCAACAGAAAATAGCGGGGGTGGGGGTTTAAACGATAATGATGGACAAAAGTGAGCATTGTATGTCTGCTTTTTCTCGTTAATGCCTATTTTATACTGCTGATGCTCAATAAAAACATGAAAAAAAAAGAAATCAATGTATAATAAAGCACTGCTAATGGCACTTTTTTATCTTCATGTGGTCATTTGAGTTTGCCTGGATATAAGTGATATAATTATTTCAGAATAAAGACCAGACAACACAGAGTCTTAGCCATTAATCAAACAAAAACAAGCTGTTTTTAGTGGATGGTTTAGATTTATTTTTTTTTAAACCTAAGATGGTATGAGTTATTAATTGGCGGTTGCACCAGATGCCAGAGCTCCGGCTCTACATCTTGCAGTTTGGAAAATTCCTAACAAGTCAGCAGCAGCTTGTCATAAACAAACAGTCATTAAAACATTTCAAACCGCAGCAAGGCAGTCTCCCACAGTGGACGATATCTGTTGTGTATATTTGATGCTTTGATTTTCCTCTCTTTGTAATTTTGAACTATTCATCAAACATAATGGGGCCTGAATGGAGGCAGTGATTTAATTGATAATGAAAATATCGTTAGTGTCAGCCCTACATTGGAACATGTTACAAATGAACGCCGACTCTTTTTGCTTGCATTTTAGTGCCAGAGCCATTTGGTGGAGCTATAATCATAGGACAAGAGTCCATCACCTACCACAATGGGGACAAATACTTGGCCATTGCACCACCCACTATCAAGGTAAAGACATCAGATAATGTGCACTGAGAGTGTTTTTGTCACCTGTCTCGTTAGAAAGTAAAATATTAAGTTGTTTTTTATAAACTCTTCAGCTTATTATGCATCAATCAGCAGTTATTCAGCTGCAGTTTATTAATGTAGGGCTGATTTACATTGTCTCTAGGAACACATCAAGGATAATGTTATTTTCACAGTGTAATAATATAATGTGAGCAGTGACTTTGGTAATTGAAAGCAACAGCGAATGACAGATCGTTAGCCTCGTCTCATGTAAAGCTATCAGCTCTGCAGGGGAGGCTGCAGAAAAACAAGCACACGAGCGCCATTTAAAACTAAGCATCATTACTGCTATTATCATAGAGGAGTCTGTATAAGCAATAAGCATTTTCCTTATATAAATGCGTTACATACTTATAGCAGCTAAGCCTAAACTTAAAGCCACTGAGGGGCTGCCTAAACAGGCTACTAATGACCCGTCTTCTGACTGTTGTTTGTGTGGTGGAAACAAAGAGTTTCACTTCTTTGTGTCTTTGATGCAGTTTATTTGTCACAATTTTGGTCTTCAGTCGCTGCTTGTACACAGAGATCGCACTATAGGGCTGCAAAGAAGTCCCCCCTTTATACCGCCCCTGTACTTTTACACATAACCAATAGGTAACGGTATGAGTATTAGATGCATTGCGCAAGGTGCGACCGCTCTAAAAATGCCTCGGAAATGCATCTAGAAAAACAGCTGGGAGCACCTGTGTGTGCTTGACCAAAAGTGACATTGATAAGTGGTGCGACTCCGTGGCTTTTATTTTCTTTTTTGTGAACTATCCCTTTAATTTCTGAGGATGTCTAGTATCACAATATAGTGGATTTAATATTGTTGCAATATTGTTGTTGTATCATCATTGGTAGTGTGGATATAAAAACAAAGTGGTGAAGTTAATAACTTGTAATGCAGCCTTTAAAACCAGGAAACGACAACACTTTAGATGTTACAGTATCCCAAATCTAATAACATATATTCTCATATTATGATAATATCAGTATATTATATCGATATATTGCCCAGACCAATTCAGTAATATCATAGTCACTTGCAGAGTTAATGTAATGGAGTGTCATACGTTTTTGTTCTTATCGCCAGGTTTCCTAAAAGCCATTTGGATTGGACTGTTATCATTTTTAATATAAAGCAAAGTTCAGTTATTATTCAGAGGAGAAAAAGCTTCAAAAGTTGTTAACGGGAGGTTTCGCTGGCAGTTGAGTCCCAGATGCGAAGCTCTTTTATATAATGAAGTGAAATAAAAATGTTAGTAGTAGTAGTCATCAGAATCTGTATTATGTGAACATATTAATAATATTCATCTCCATTTAGGAGACCCCGAGGTGTTCGCGTTTGACTTTATTTGTTATGAATCTCGTGATTGATGTTGAAGGGGCATTTAAAGGCAGCTTTATAACTGCTGCGATGATGACTTTAGCTCCCCGAACACCACTGCTTTTAGTTTTATCTTATCTAGATTAAGTTGCAGTCTGTACTGCTCTGCTCACATTTAACAAAGCCCAAGGCCCCAAGGAGCTCCTCAACAGCATCCCGCTTCTATAATTAGAGAACGTTCTCTCACTGTCTCGCTGCTTTTGGGTCTCATAAATTTTGGAGAGGACATTTCAAGTTGTTCAGATGTAGTAGCTTCTAAATTAGAGTTACACAACTTAGGTTTGTCTTTGTGACAAAAAAAATATATCTTTGCTGGAGTTATTGGCTATGGTGATGATAAGGTCGGGCAATATGCTACAGTTTCCCAACTGGCCACCCGCCCAAAAACAGGCGATTGCCAATACATTCGCACAGGTGTGTGTGTCCTCCCCCATTGACAGAAACAAAGTAACTCACCAAAACTGCCTTGATTAGTCTTTCCACTTTTCCGGCAATCATTAATTCTGGTTTGCTGAAAATAAACCCCTAAATCACAGAGTTAGATGTGGAAATATGCCGTATTTTCCCGTTGTCTCTCTCTGCCTGCTGAGCAGCAGCTCTCACTCGTTTCTTGGAGGCAGACCATTAAATTAGCAAAATAAAATGACAAAACTCACCCCCAGAATTTAATGGCCTGTATTTTCCTGTCCAATACTCAAATATGCAAAATATTTGTCACAGACGAGGAAAGTTTTCAAAAAACAAAATAATCTTTTTCAAAATAGCGATTCTGCTATTTCTGCTATTACGATTCTGCTACATCATTATTGCTGTCTTCACCACAAAATAGTTAGCCAGTTTAACAAACCATGTGGTCGAAAATGATCTCTAAACATATACTTCTAAGAAACAATGCTTTAGACATGTTAACCTATAATAACTGATAAAGGAGAGAATACATCTGGCCGACTTATTGTATAGTGAGGAAAATACAACTTCCACCTTTTTCACTGCTTGCAGCAAACGAAGAAGCAGACGGTCCCTGAATAACCATGTGGCAAGTGAGGTGTTAGACTTCATAAGTCACAATCCCAACACTCTTGGCTGCGACTTCTTTTCTACACACACACCTCAGTACATAAATAGTTGCCATTTCTCCGCAGAAAGCCATAATTAAAAAATGCATCTCTCTTTCTCCATGACCTTGTTATCTTCTGCTCACATATTCACCGGCTTCTTCTGAACATCAACTTATTAATGAAACTGTAAACGCAGACTTCAGTGGCCCTCCGTAGTAGACCTGCACTTGTTTAGAGCTTTTCTAGTCGTCCGACCGCTCAGAGAGCGTTCACACTACGAGTCACATCAGGGCTGTGCAGTTAATCAAATTTTGATTTTAATTTGGACTCTCAACATTTACAAAAACAATCTAATCAAGAAAAAACAATTAAATTTCCACATTCTGTTTCGCAGGTGTACCTTTATTTTGCCCTGAATGCCACATGCATGTGTATTTTCAGCCCTCCTCAATTACCAAAAGGGGGCAGCTTTTGGTAATTGATTTCACTGAGAGTAAAGCGGTTTTGCTCACTGCTTTTGCGTTGCTGTTGTTTGGCTCTATGTTCCTGCATCTTTACAGGAGCGCCCTGGACACCTTAAGTTAAAAAAAATACTCAGAAAACGTGGTTAAAGAAAGAGGAGAAGTTACAGAGTCACATCGGGTTATATCATCGGGGTACAACGCATGCACAGTAAAATCTGGTCTGCGCTTTTGAAAAGACTCAGTAGTTAGTGCAGTTTCTTCAAACATGCGGTAGAGATGTCATTGAGGCACCTGCAGTCTGCCTTGGGTTGAAATAAAAGTTTTTGTTGAAATTTGCAAGCCAACAGTTATTGAAAAGATGAGTGCTTTCTGTTGCATATTGGCTGCTATCCATTTAAGCGTGCCAAAAATGTTCTGTCGGATGTCACTCAAGGTGGACAAAAAAGTGCAACCAAAGAGCATCTGAGCACCCCCTCTATTTTTTTGCACTATCTGCTGTAACCCTCCAACATCGTATCTCCAGTTAGTTTGCACATGTCATATGCCACAGCGCCATGTGGTCAAAAAGCGTGTCCCAGCCTCCTTTTAATATCGGTGATCTCAAAGCAGAAAAACATCCTATGACATTGACATTTTTCCCCCAATGTCTAATCAGATAAAGTGAAAGTGGACCTTTGTGGTGGCGAATACACTGAATATGTTCAATGATCTGATTTATTGTTATTTATTTTACACTCCCATTTTATCTGCATGTTCGAAATAAAGATATAAGCACTGACAACAAATAGTAGTGTGCATGGCTTGTGTCATCCTAACAGTGGTCTCACGATTTGATTACCATTAAGATTGTCATGTCAACAATTCGATTGCATCCTCATTTTTCTATACTAATGCACATGGCAACCTTTTCATTACACGCAGTCAGCTAGCTCTATTCTCCGACAGTTCAATGCAATTTTGCTACCAATCGGCTCTGGTTGCTACCAGGAAGCTCTCTGGAAGTGTACAACTTCACTGTCCAGCTCCGCCCAAAAAAATCAATAAGCAGTGTTATGTGGCTATAATAGATGACGTTTCATTTCAACACCCCCGATTCAGCGTCGCCCAGGGCAAGCTGCAAGACATATCTGAACAATTTCTCGCCTCAACTACTTTGTAATGTTTTACAGACAGTAATTAGGCCTGATGATTCACAGCAGATTGTCAATTGCCCCTGACTCATCCTACAAGAAGCCTTGAAGGGACCATCATCCAGGTGAAGCTCCTGGACCAGCTGGTGGTCCTCCCTGTGGTTTCTCCTCTTTCTGAGGGTCTCATTAACCCGCGTGGATCTCTGTTTCCCTTTGACCAACGTACTGTTTGGGAACAGCCTCTCAGCGTCAATCAGAGCCAGAGCAAGATACCTCCACCTGATTGAAAGGCACAGATCTGTGAGTTTACATCACAGCGAAACAGCAGTTAAGCTAAAGACAGGTGGCAATCATTTTTTAAAAAAAAAATCACCTTTTTTTTTGTCGAGTGTTGTTTAGCTGCACATCAAAGATGTCCTTACAGAGACCCGATCGCCACGCAAAAAAAACAACACAAGTGTCGCCTAAACTGCTGCCAAGCCCGCTGTTGTTTCATTGCTGTCTCCTGGCTCATATCTGTGTCCTGCCGATTGGTTCAGTCTTTAAAAGCTCCAAACAGCCTGCACGCTTAACCAGCTCACAGTTGCCTTGCAAGCTGTCATGTCTCTGCTACAACTCTGTTTCCACAGTCGCATTGCTACAACACTGCTCAGCAGATGTCCAAAAAAGAGCTAGTGGGGCATCTGTTGGTGCTATATGACCGATGAAACCTCCCGATAAATGAAGTTAAGCGAAATTATTCTCACATCTAATGTAACATGACGCACGCGCTTCTTTCAGCAGTGTTGAGAAAACACAGAAGCTGATCATTTGATGTGTGACAAAATTTTTGGCAGCCAATTAATGAATTGTCACTCCTGAGCACAGAAGTGAAAACCAAGTGTGAGACACCAGAGAGCCTGCCTGCTGAATGTGTCTGAGCTCGAATAATACTGGTCTACGGTGGGACAGCAGACTGGTTTCACTCGTAGGACCAAACAATCTAATTACCTGCCATTCAGTCGAAAGAGATGCTGGAGGTTTGTAAAAAAATAAAAGTGGATCCACGGTTTGACAGAAGGTGTAAACAATACCAGGGGCAGGAGGATTGTGAAAATAAGTTTTGTAAAGGTTCGATCAAGTGAGAAATTGACTCAGCTCGCACTGTAGACAACGACAATAACAAACGCTTCCATTGGAGGGAAAGCAGAGGAAGCTCAGTCACACTTTTGTGATTTTTAATGCCAATTCCAATCGTGGCCACTGTTCTAACCAGCTTATTGTGGAGACAGGAGACTTTGGCTCTTCAACAACTCTAGTTCAAAGCTCCTAAGATGTTTTTGGTGTAGCCACGTTTGGTAAGGCTCATCTTGTGTGAGGCTGCTCAAATCTAACCATGACTGCAGGCTGCGAATGACTCCGACAACATCCTCAGGGAGTTTTGCTCAAGTGGAAAGTCGTGTTATCCTGTCAGAGTTTGCATCAGTCGACTTTCCCTCCCTACCTTCACTCTTTTTGTGTCTGCAGTTTATTTGGGGAGCAGATAATATACTTACATGCATTGACCAGACCACAAATCACATAATTAGCCGGGTTGCTATTATCAGCAGGTATTAGCTTATTACTAGTGAATCAGGCGATTTAGAAATGGTGTTGCTGTTGCATCTTTTTTCTCTAGAGAGCACTAACAAGTTATTTTTTTATCTATAAAATTATTGCTCAGGACATATTTTTTGCCAAAATCCATTGAAATGTAATGATCACTATCAAAATGTTTGTTAATAATGTGCTTGTTATTATGTGTATCATCATATTTTTCTTTTAACAAAATTATCCAAACATGTATTGGCCTCAAAAATCCAAATCAACCTCAAAAATCAGTTAGACTCAAACTGTAAGTATTATATAAATACTATTACTCTTGCATGTCATATTATTTATAAGCGATTGCATGTTGAACTCATTTCCCTGATGTTACTACAGAAGTTTAAATTCAGACTAATTGGTCCCACCGAATAGAGTATGCACCTCATGTGGGCTCCATCTTTTGCAGCAGCCCACGTTAGATTTCGATGTTGCAGCCCTTTGCTGCATGTCGTTCCCCGTCTCTGACCCCCTTTCCTGTCAGTCTCCAGCTATCCTGTGTTTTAGACAAGAGCCCTAAAAAATAATCTTAAAAGAAGAATAACCTCAGATTGGTCGACTAGTGTCAAAGTAAGAAGACACTCAGAAAACAGTCAAAATCGAGAACAATTTATTCTGTAAGGTTTAGAAATTGTCTAAAAAATTTATTGTTAATATTATAAGAGCCATTTTGAATTATCAATCACATTTTTCAATAATCACATTATATTTTAGATATAGTTAATAATGCAGATTATCCCACAAAACATGACAACAAATCATTCAAAAAAAGATTTAATAATGTTTATGCACTGAGTATTTAACAACCCATCTCATCTCCATTAAAAAACATGCAAACTCACACTGTAACTCTCATGCTTGGGTGTGCATGCAAATTCAGGGTTTCCCACACTTTCATTTATTTGTAGTGGCATGCCACAATTACCCCCTCTGCCACTACGTATTGATTTTCTATTTTTGGAGCTGGACAGTTAATTAGGACCGCTGCTGCAATATATTTACCGCTCGGGTTTATAATTGCACCACTCTCTCTGATTGCAGAGTGTACTCTGGGCACAGACTGAGCAGTATAATGTTTGGCGCAGTGGAAGTGAAACTTTCCAGTTTATTGTGTTGGGTCTAACCGTTTGCTTTCATTTGCCTTTGCAGCAGCTGCTCCTCTCAGTCAGTCGATCTGATCAGCTCTGATTATACCGACAGATTGATAATGCAACCTGGGCCTCAAACTTCGTTAACTGCTGCTGAGCTTTACCTGTGCTGCGTTCACAGACCTGTTAAAACCTTAAACCTAAAATAGAAGAAAAAGGTAACTCCTGCATACTAACTCCATGCCACACAAGTTTTTTCAAGACAATGTTTCGATCCTGCTTAGGTCTTTGTCTTGAATAAACTTGTGTGGCATGGAGTAAGTGTGCAGGCGTTACCTTTTTCCTCATGTACGCTGGTTTTTTGAAAGCTTTGCATCTACATGATGTGCATATAACTACCCTCTTTCAACTAGTCGAACGCAATAATTCACAAGCTTATGTCCAGGCTTGTTAGGATCTCCTGTGTGCCCAAAAGTGTCTCTGTCGTTCTTGAGTGACACGCTGTCAGTGAGGTGTCACTATGCTTTGTGAGTCAGATTCACCCATCGCTCCTCCACAGCTCCACCATCTCATCCAAACGTGGTTACCCCTGGCTCCAAAAAAAGGGATGCAGATGCCAGCAGCCGAAATGCCACACTTGAGATTTTAAACTGGAAATCCATAAGCCAATGGGTGACGTCACAGTAGCTACATCCATTATTTATAGTCTATGTCTTTTTGTTGCTCCAGCTACAGAGTCCACAGGGTGCTGTCGGGGGTCCGGGCAGACTTGTTTAATCTGTGCTTTTCATGTCAGGCGATATTTGAACAGTCTGTAGCTCTGTGAGTCCGATTTAAGATGTACTTTGTGGAAACTCCTCGGAGTGTGTTTTCATAACGAGAAAGAACAAAACAAACACTGCAGACAGGTCTCCGCGGCTGTGCTTGGACACGCTCATATATATAGATAATGCATGAGGTGAGGAAGAAGACTTCCTTCGTTCTGGTGGAATTCAGCCTGCAGCTCCTCCGCTGTGAGTGTTATTTTAACGATTTGTTTGTGTTCCACTCTCATTTGCAGCAAAGCACCATCGTCTGTCACAACCGCGTGGACCCCAACGGCTCTCGCTACCTGCTGGGGGACATGGAGGGACGCCTGTTTATGCTGCTGTTAGAGAAGGAGGAACTAATGGACGGGACAGTGGCGCTCAAAGACCTGCACGTGGAGCTGCTTGGAGAGGTCCACTATCTATCTTTCTTTGTCTATATCTCTATCTCCATCTGTCTTCACTCTGTTTATCCACCTGTCTGTCCTCTGGCACTTCTCCCATCTGTCTACCTGCCTCATCCACCCTCTCTTCCGCCGCCTTTTCCTTTTAATACCCTCTTTGTTACGATTGACTCTTTAATGGTTTATAACCCTGACAGGAGCTAATGGATCAGTCTACACTTGTACAGAAGATGAAAAAAACATCATCCCGCCTCTTTGTTGCCAGCTTGCCACGGTGTCACTTATCCCTTTTAAAGTTGATTTAGACAACGACTGTATGTCAATACGGTGCTCTGAGCTAAATCTCATGTTAAAAGTGCACAGCTTTTGGCTCGTGGCACCTTCTTCTAATGACTCGCCAAGGAGTTTAGAAAGGTACAATGCTGCTGAGTGAGGCTGGAGCTAGAAACAATCAGGCAGAGTCTGAGTGCTGAACTGGAGACAGATTGCTTTTCAAATCAGTGTTAACTTTATTCTTCAGACCAGTCTGCTCTGTCAACAGGCAGCAGCAGGCCTATATTAAAATATCAGACAGAAAATTCGCTCTTTATTGCACATCATTAATACCTTTGAGTGTTAGACTATCTTCACACTGATAAGGATGAATTTTAAAACATTACTTGTTTCAAACAGAGTTCTGACTTTTTTTTTTAGATCTCTCAAAAAAAAAAAAGATATGCCCCAAAGTGAAATTTGAAAACAAGAGATATTGTTTCATCTTCCTTCCTTCAAAAACAGAATTGGTCAAAGATAAATTTTATCTACCATCGTTTTTATGACTTAATTTGCGTTTCATTATATCTGAACAGAGTTGTCCTCAGTGACATTTCTGTTGGGCTGCAAATAATCATTATTGTCATTATGAAGTACTCTGCTAATAAGGTCAAAGGTCAAAAATAATCACAGTTTCCCATATGAAATTACCAAACTGGAAAGGCTTCTTAAAACAACAATAAAATAAAATAAAATAAAATCATTCAGTGTACAGTTTTATGACACAAAGTGCAACAAGCAAATACTTTTTTTTTCCAAATCTGTGATGTTTTTTTCTTAAATTGTTCAATGTATTCTGAATGTTTCTGTTATGAAAATGATCATTCATTGCATTATTTGTGATTGAAGAAACATTTAAGCACTGCACAAAAAGTAGAAAATTGTGGCTCAGATTGCTACTTGTACCCAACGCTTTGGAAAAAAAATAGGTATCAGAAATACTTTGTTCATTTTATTGTGATATGTTACAGTCATGATATATAGCATAGAGAATTATAACAAAGTACAAAAAGAATTATGGAAACAAGAAATATGTAAAAGGTGTGTGCTTTATGCTGCAGTGCTCGTATGTAAAGTTTTAAAAATATAAAAGCATTTGTATTACGCTACAAAGTACAACAAAATACATTTATTTAAGTATGTGCAATATATGCATCATATGTTAAATATCCATTCAAGAGTGGTGTAAGAATAAATTAGGATATTGCACAGAACATTACTGATGTAATGTGATTGAAGCTCAAAGTGAAAAAGGGATGCTCTTTAAATGTTTTAGCATTAGTGTGGGCGAGAGCTGAAAAATAAATAAGTTGATAGACAGGAAATTAATCAGCATCTGTTTTAATGATTGATTTATCTCCTAAGTCGTTTTTAAGCAAAAATGCAAAATATTTGCCGTTCCAGCTTCCCCAATGTTTCTTTCTCTCACATGCTGGTAAACTGAATATATTTGGGTTGTTTTTTGACTGTTGGTTGGTCAAAACAAGCAATTTGAGGACATCTCCTCAGGCTCTGGAAAATTGTGATTTCCATTTTTCAGCACTGACTGAGTGATGGACTGCAACATCCCTTGAGCCGTGCCGCCAGCATGGCTAAAAAAATGAAATAATCAGTAGTTGCAGCTGCAGTGTGGGAATGACCTGAGAGACTGAGGTGTTTTTGTGTCTTTCTCCAAAAACAGACATCCATTGCTGAGTGTCTGACCTACTTGGATAACGGTGTGGTGTTTGTGGGCTCCAGACTGGGCGACTCCCAGTTAGTGAAGGTAAGCAAGACACAGTGTAACACCAAATACCATCATCAAATGCATGGCACCATTATCAGAACTGATGTTGGTTGACAAATGTAATGCAGTGAAAGTTAAAAGAAATATTTATATATATTATTTTTATGGCACTTTTTAACAGGGTACATTTTTTATACCAAATGTGTAATTAGTCAGAAAATCAAAACAGTGCATGAGGGTTGATTTCTTTGTTTTATGTTCAAAGCCGCTGTTGAGGATTTGGAATGAAGCTTTGAATGTCAGTCATCATATTTTCACCCATAAAAAACATTTTAAAAAATCCTCAAACAAAATCCTCAATTTGAATGTTTTTTATCGAATTAAATGAGTTAGTTGTTTTTCTTAAATCAGCCTCTTTAAATGAGAAAATTGTTCCATAAATGTCAATAAAATTCCCTGTTGTTCCCATGTAATGAAATAATATCATGAAGTGGCATGGCAGTATTTGCTCCCTCTTTTGGATTGTGTCAGCTTGACATTTTTCAAAGTACCTTTTTATATTTGCATTTTAATATCTCAAACCTTAATCTTGATAATCTTTAAAGGGCAGGTCCATCTGCGTTCTTGTTCGTGTTTTTCAAATGGAAACTCCCTCTCAGCTATTAGCAGCAGCACCGATGCCCTCCCCTCCCTTTCGGCCCCCGTACAAGCCCCTGAATAATAGTGTAAGATTGGAGAGTGAGGAAGCTGTTATCTTAAGAGGTTTTAACTTGAGGTGGAAGATGGTGCTGTTTTGTATTTGTTAAAGCTTTATTTAACCAAGTGAAGACATATTGAACTTCAGTATAATGCTGCATTTGTACTATATAAACACATTTATAGATCCTTAAAAATCTCTATTTCCCCAAGGGGAATTTGCTTTGCACAACCACAATATATAACATAAAAGAATGCAACAAAACCATCATAAAATGTCAAAAATAGTTAGTGTATCACACACAGTAGATAGCAGTCGGTACACTGCCAGTTTGGAGAAGCAAATAGGAGTACTGGGACACAGAGGACCGATGTTCTGCTTTGGACACTGTGTCAGTTTGGTTCCAAAAGTCACACAATAACACAGACTTAGCGTTCAGAGGCAGCGGTAAACCAGCAACTCCTTGGGATCATCAAGGCAAAATCACAGTTTCTGTCAAAAGAGTCTGGTGGCTGTAGACAATAGACGCCACAAAACATATTTTAGCCACTTAAGAAAACAGCTGCTTCACCGTGCCATCAGATAGCCCTCTCTGACGGGAAGCAAGAGCCGTTATTTCACCCTCTTCAAAGCCACCAGACTCCATTAACAAAAACAGTAATTTTACCTCACAACACACGGGAGTTGCTTGTCTACTCATGACTCGATTGTTCAGATTGTTTTTGTTGTGTGACTTTCAGAGCCATCTGCAGCAGTACGTGGGTTTATAAGTAGCGACTAAAGCATATAGACCTCCAACTTGACCCACATCAGGTCACATGGGTTAAAGGTTATATAAGAGCATAGGAAAATAGCATTTTGACGCTAAAACTGAAGCTAAAAATGAGAATTTTTGGATTTAAGTACGTAAGAAACTATACTGGGAAGCTACTGACTGATATTAAAAAAACACTAGAAAACAAAAATTAATGGAGCCGTTCTTTCATAGAAAATTATAAAATTAGGAATCACATCACTTTTGCTCTAATTGGTTCTCACAGATGTGTAAAGAGGATTCTGTTTGTTTCTCCGCAGCTCAATGTGGACAGCAACGACCAGGGCTCCTATGTGGCAGTGATGGAGACGTTCACCAATCTGGGGCCCATCGTGGACATGTGTGTGGTCGACCTGGAGAGGCAGGGCCAGGGACAGGTAAAAACCAGAAGCTGAATGATTTTTTTTTCTGTTAAAAGCAGGAAAGACACGTTACATATTGAAAGCAAATCACCCAGATAGAATGAGAGGTTTCTCGGGGCGTTCACCAGAGGATGTAGACATGACACAGTGATTACTGAAAACCCTCTTAACAGTCACTGGGTACACTTCATAGCTTATGGTGAGTCTCCATCTGTGTTTTCTCTCTTTATCATCCTCTTTGTCACAGCCTGCAGGGAGTCTGGGCTTATTCCGCCAGTGCAGCCGGCTTCTTGAGTCGTGTTAACACTGTTTTTGTCAGCAGAATTAAGCATGCAACATACTACAGCACAAACCTGCTTCTGGCCAGGGTGAAAGTATTCAGGAGATTCTTGCTGACATCAAAAACACAGCTTCCTGAGCCTTTTTTATAGGCAGTCTGGGTGTTCTTCTTTTGTCTAGTCTATTTTTTTTTGTTGACAGTGCTCCCCGTGCACCTGGCATTAACGTTCGCCTGGTATCCCATTTGCATCTAGATATGATTTAGCTGCACTGCAGTTGCACCTGATGTTAAAATGCATCTCTTGTACACAAACTTAAATTGGCTTTCTGGTTGTGTGGCACAGAGAAGGCCAATTGCTGTGCATGTTATTTCCTCTAATAATATTTACACCTTTTTAAATCTGAGGACCTTGTCTTGTCCCTTCGCTGACTGGATGTATCCGGACAATCCATCATCTTTAGCCCGTCTGTGTGTACTTAAGTTTGTTTACCTTCGTCAGTTTGTGATGTATGATACAACTCATGCTGCAATTCCAGGTTTAAAAAGCATCAGCAAGATACAGTTTCATGTGTCTAACCAGTGATTAGCGCCTGAGCACCGACCGGTGCAAGGACCCTCTTGTAATGCAAGGAATTATTATTATTACTATTTTTCTGCTAAATGAATCGCATTTTTAGAGGTCTAAATAACTCAAAAACCCCTGAAAGTTGGTATGCTTGTCTGGCCTGACAAAACATTTCGTATTTTGGTAATTTCGGAGACTGGCGTGGCAAAATGGCTCCACATTGCCCCATAAAGTGTAGCCCCAATGGGGAGTTTCACGTAAAGTTTCACCTGCAAATACAAAATTCGGTGCACTTATGTATCATGCCCAAATGCACAAAAAATCCTCTTGGACCCACCCCCTAAACCCAATGGGAAGTCAGACATTTTGAATTTTGTGCTAATTTTTGGTGATTTCAGGCCTCCTTTGAATTGATTTCTTGATCGTTTAGCTGGTTCGTTCCAGTTTATGAGCTCCGGTTTAATTGTATGAAGCACTTTGTGTTACAGTTTTGCTTGTATGGAAGGTGCTATCATAAGGTCCGATTGAGTGATTGATTGATTGGCATATATAATCATTCGGTTACTGATTGTTTTTTGATTGTGAAGTCACGGCAGCTACATCCAATTTTCCTATAGTGGTACACCTGGTAAAATTCGGTATTCCAGTCAATTTTTTTTTTGTAAAATGAAACCAGTTGATGTCTGTCTGGCGTGTTCTTTGACATATTTCTAATGTAACAGTTGTACAAACCGCATTTCTTGATTTGAACATTTGTCCGTCTTTGTATCAAATCAGTGAGGCTTAGGGAGATGAAACAGTGAAGCACCGAGAGAGATACAGTACAGAGGGATTTGTTGGCAGGGTCTGACATTAGGCCTCAGGGTGCTTGATGTGGTTCCAAAGGCAGCGTTCCACCAGAGCACAGAGCCGCTCTCTGGGTACATACCAGCACACAGTCACACAGCCACCGACTGCATTCATCCACACACTGGAGCTCATTTCAGTCAGCTGAGGCCCAGAACTAAATAAAATAATTGTTTTAATTTTGTCATTTGCAGTAAATCCACAGAGCATGTGACCTGGTTAATTGGTGCGGACACATTCCAAGACAGTTATGACGGGACTGATGCACAAGCTGCAGGGGGAAAATATAACCTCTCCCAAAAAAAAGCACGAAAAATGATTGTGTTCACAGATGTGCAACCGCAAACCAGATTGGGGTTTATGAAGGATGAAATAAAATGACAAACAAATACACAAACATAATATATTATGTGCAGATTATGGGGATTTAGTCATTCCCGTGAGGGTGTGAGGGCATTTGGGAACACACTCAGGGGAGTTAGGTGGGCTGCCAGGTTCACAGTGGTTATTTCCATTAGGATGAAGCTGTTTGGTGGCAGGTGGTAGAAGCTGAGATTATATGGGCTCTGGTATTAATCCTGTTAGTGTACCATAACCGAATGACTAAATAACACTCTGCTGCTGTCAAGTCTGACTGTACAGACACCAGAATTATTTACCTTCAGAGTGTCGTATCCCAAAGCTGTTTACCTTATTTGAACTCTCAGAGAAGCTCCTCTACAAACTGATACAGATTCACAAATCCGTCATTACTACAACTGTTAGAGCTGTGGCACGAACTTGTATTTATTTTATTTAAAAGGGACTGCATACAGTTTAAAACACAGATGTCTTTATTAGATGAAGCGTAGCAGATGATGGCTTGAGACTAATTCGTATCTGTGGTCCCTCTGCAACAAAGAAAGAGCACAAAACCAAAACATTACAGTGTAAAAATATTGTACAAAGTTATAGAAAAAAGAACGCACAAGACAACCAGTGCAAAGCTGCACAATATAGCACATCATGAGTGTGTGCTTTTTGAATAAAAGAAATGTCATAAAGATAGAATTCAAGGTCAGTGAGTGCAGAGCTGAGCAGCTTTTAACAGAGTTGTTAAGTTGGTTTTGAAAGTGCTGACAGAGCTGCAGCATCAACTTCTATCATAACTTTTGCTTCGGATGACATTTACTTCCAGAAGTCAGACCTGAGAGCATTGTTAAGTACCTGCGCTTCTACCTTCAAAGTCCACTTTTACCACCATCACCACTGACCCCGGTGATGGTAACTACTAACGATGGTAACAAAAAGCTGAAAGAAAATGTTATTCAAAAGAAAATTAAACAGCAACTATTGTAATTTTGTTATATTTAATGACATTTGTTTAAGCGAAAATACCATTCACCTTTTTTTCATACAATATCTAATAATAAACTATACATCACTGGGTTTTAGACGGTTTGTCAGACAAAACAAGCAATATGAGGTTGCATCTTGGCCTAAGGCCTGGAACAGGCTGTGAGCAGCGCTGGTCAGGCGCGTCTCAGCTACTTGTCAGCTGCGTCACATCTTGAGAAACGATGCTTCACCGTTTTTTTTCCACATGCACAGCACAAAAAGCCAGAGAAAATTGTGTTTTGATAATGATATTGACTCTATACAACCTTTTAATTAATAGTTTAAATGTCTTTGTCTGTCACAGAGATGAGGAAATACTAATACATTTGTTTTTCCCAAACTTTCGTGGCTCCATTTCAAAATAAAAGTCTCTGTTGACAGAATCACTCCAAACTTTCATGCTTCCATTTCAAAATAAATGTCTCTGTCAACAGAATCACTCCACTTGTTAACCCAAGGCAATTTATTGTGAAACATTTGCAGGACCGTGTTGTTGACAATGCAGGGGCTCACATGACTTCATAAATGAGAGGAATATGTGCTCATAAATGCTGAAATATAGTACTCTAGCAGCAGGCAGCCCTGCAGAAGCAACACATCAACAGCGCTGCCAGTGTGGACACCACGAGCGTGCAACACGCCGCAGTACAGCGAGGTTGCCGTCACGTGCTGCTCATGCATGCAGTGTGTTCCAGGCGTTATACCAAATTCTACTTTTGTTTTGCGACATTTTATATGAACTATAATACAGATTATAGGTTCATTATCAAATGCAGAAAATAATGTGTAGATTAATTAATTGCATTAAGGTTCTTAAACAATGAAAACGATGGACAAACTTTGGAAAGATTTGTCCACTCAGTTCATAGAACCAGCTGTCCCATTTATTATCCAGAAAGCTAGTATTATCTCAGCAAGTCCATAACATTGCAAACAGCTGACTGTAAAAATAATTTAACAGTGTGTTTAACAACAAGACTACCGAGCTGTCCAGCCACGTCATTGTCGCCAATCACGATGATTCGCCATGTGTAACGTTACTGTCAGCTGCAGCCAGAAGTAGCGAGTTAAACAGTGAATGGGATGTGAGATTATTTCTTTTGTAATACGAAGTATGAGTAAGTTCAAAGGGGCGGTGTACTTCTCGCAGCTTTTGTGTTACAGTCTTCTTCCTGTGGCTTTCAGAGGATGAGAAACAGCAGGATACTATGTCGAACTACTCAGGAGGTGTCATATATCAAGAATTAAAGGACGCCCAGCAGTCAGTCAGAATCTAGTGTTTACTACGACCATTGTATAAACCCAGAAAGTGAATGCATCTGAGATAAGCATAATTGCCCTGCACAGTTTTTTAGGTCAAAGTTCAACCACAAGGTTAGTCTGTAAACTATGATAATTGGTTATAGTGGACAGTTTTTGCAACATTTTTGCTGTGGTCTGGTTTTTTTTTAACTCTAAAAAGTTTGGCTAACCTCGCTGATCGTCTGGCTCATGTTTTTTTTTTTTTTTTTTTCCCCCAATTAGGCTTCTTTTTAGTAATGTCACAGAGTTCAGATCCCAACAGTTAGCACCCACTAATTAGTAAGATTGGAGCCACAAGTTAGACAGATTTTTATGGTGTTTAAAACTACAAAATATGACCCAGGTTGTATAAAACTGGATTTATATTTTATGAAAACACAATAGTAAGGAGGAAGTAGAAATAATAACAGATAGGTGGTTAGCAGCTGTGGATAGAGGACAGTGAGTTAATTGCACATATAATGCAAAGCCTTTGTAACAGTTACTCATAAAAGACTAGTGTCAAAATTAAAATCATATTGTGTTCAGTTTTTTTTAAAGTATCAACTACATAAGTTAATTAGTTAGTTAGATCTTTATTTCGAACAAATAAAATAGAAGAAAATAAAATATAAGAAAAAAACACCAGAATGCCCATCAGACATATTGAGTAAACAAATATAAGTATTTCATGTTTGAAAAGGAGTAGAAGAAAGTAAATCCTACCCTTTTTTCATTTTTATTGAAAAAAAAGTTGATTTCGAACATGAATATTTCCAATTACAGCCCCAATATTCGCTATACACACCTTGATCTATTCAAACAAGAATGAAGACAAACAAACAAATCAATCTGAATTAACAAATACACTCACACCACAGAGCAAAGAAACACATTAATTCAAAAAACAAAGTCACACTTTCAAAAGCAGCCAACCTGTTTTTTTTTTTTATCATATCTTACTGCCCGTTTCCCTCTCTGTTCTACTATCTCCCTTCAATATGTTGTTTTTAATTTAATGCTTTAATGCTTAAATTGGTTAAATGTTCTACAATTTTTCATTTCCACACTTCAGTTGTTCCATAAATTAAACCCTTTGACTGTAATACAGTCATATTTTGCATTTCTTTCTAACAGTGTCTTGAACATATTAAATTCCACTTAAATCATGAAAACTTCTTTCATTTAATGTTTTAAAGCAACTTTTGTTAGATGAATTTTAGCTCTGCACATGATTTTAACCATTTTAAAATAAATCATATCTTTGAATTTAATGCTTTTATTTAAATGAAATAATGAGTTAGGGACAGTTCATCAGTCTGGCTGATTATCGGGGCTGATATTTGGCGTTTGCCGATTATCTGTATCAGCGCTTTATTTTTATGATCAGGGATAATATTAAATAACCAAAAGTACAAATTTAATGTCAGCATGGGAGAGACTTTTATTTTATTATTTTTATTAAACTTATATTTGCCAAAGTCATTTCAAGAAAGTTTTGTGTTGGAGTTTAACATAGAATAAAATAACAATACTAATTATAAAGATATGTACAGAGAAAAAAAACCAAACAACAGCAACAACAAAAAAGAGGAAGAGAGCAATAAAAATGAAAAAAAAAAAGTGCAAATAAGTGTGCAAAAGTGAAGATGGATGTGCAAACATAGTAATGTGCAGAATTGAGAGCAGCACTACCAATAATGGGTAGCGGTATCTACCCTTAAATAAACCCCAAATATCGGTCGTTCCCTAATAAAAAGTAGGTTTGTTGGTTTTCTGTAAGTGTTCTTGTTTACAATTCTTTTGGCTCTTTTCCTATAAACAGGAAATAGAAATCACACCCTTCATATTCACCCATGTTTTCGTCTTTTCTTGCTGCTTTCAGCTGGTGACATGCTCGGGTGCCTTCAAGGAGGGCTCTCTCCGGATCATTCGCAACGGCATTGGGATTCACGAGCACGCCAGCATCGACCTGCCGGGCATCAAAGGTTTGTGTGTTCTGTATGTGTGCGTCTCTGTGTGTCTTCCACCGCCTCCCTCTCACACCTCTGAACCTTATTCCTTTTACTCACTCGATACTGGAGTCACATCACATCTGTTTGCCTCACCTGGCCAAGCCGCCAGCTGCTGCACGTCCGAGCTCAGCGTGCGTGCGCGAGCAGATGGCAGAGATGTCGTGGTCTTGGCTCTGTTCTTTCTAAAGAACAGGAAAATTGCCAAGGTTAGCTTTGGAAGCATTTGTTTTCATTTAGCAAACCAATGAGCGCTGCAATGTCCGCGGGAGCAAAGTGTCAAATTGAAGAATCCCATCAGGTTTAACAATGGCAGACACCTCTTAATCCCAGAAAATGAGGTTCCTCTCCCAAGTGTTGTCTGACGCTTAAATGAGACACGCAGGTTAGACAGGGTCTGCTTGCACTTGTTAGGCTTCAGCTGTTTATTGACCATCTCTGCCCTGAAAGCCTCGACAGCTGCCTCCTGCCCCCGGCCTCTTGATGAGAGACAATTATTCACTAAGCCAATCAATAGCTCTCTGAGAGGGATCTGTAACCTGTACGTCTCCAAACATGTTAACATTTGACAGATGGGATAGTTAAAGATCGGAGCGGATGCTGGCTTGAAATTGCATTTCTGCAGAGAGTAACTTTGATTTCTTTTCATTCCTCTCCCAAATCCACTTCAAGGTTTGTGGCCACTGCGCTCTGAGGCAGGCAGAGAGACAGATGACATGCTGGTGCTGTCTTTCGTGGGTCAAACACGGTGAGTGCTCGCCGTGCAGCGTGCCAGATAAGTGTAAAGTCAATTCAGAATGCCTTTATCTCATTTTTGGAGTGTGTGTCCCCGTTCCCCCCTCCAGAGTGTTGATGCTGAGTGGCGAGGAAGTGGAGGAGACTGAACTTCCCGGCTTTGTTGACAACCAGCAGACATTTTACTGTGGCAACGTGGCGCACCAGCAGCTCATTCAAGTTCGTATTCACACACGCACACACACTTGCTTCACCAGAACATGCTTTACCTAGTTTAAAACACTTTAAAATTCCTTTCAAAAATGTGAAAAAAATTGTTAAATCAACTTTTTATGAGTAATTACCTTAACATGTATGTACATGGAATTTCTTTTCTATAATGTGGAAAACTTAGTTAGGACAAATGACCGTGAAGGGGTTATCAACTTAAAAACTCTTTCATAATTATGGCTATTAAGTATTTAATGACCATATATTCCTGTACACATTTTTAAGACCATTGCGCATAAAAATTAAGGTTTTTTTTTTACATTATTTAAAAGGAAAAATTGTTATGTACTGTTAATTGATATTAAAAATTAAATTGGTCCAACAAATTTTTCCCCTTTTAAAAGGAATTTTAAAGTGTTAACATTATCTCTAGAATTAGCCGACTTGCAGTAATTTTGTACATCCTTGTTCAGTGCAGGGAAATCATCTAATTTCACTAAGTCTAAATTAATTATAGAAATAACTTATTCAACTGTGGCCTTTCTCCGTTTAATAAGATATACTTTGCCGGCACTGAGTCATACATGATTGAAAGGGGAGTTGTGAATATGAACGTCGCAGAAGGGCTTCATGTATTTTACACATGGCTGAGATGAGTATTGCACTTCATTTAAATTCAAGTTTTAGCCTGCCATCTTGAGATGAGGATGAAACCTGCTGGGAATTCTGCCAACTGTTAGACCCTCAACCATAAATCTGTAGGTTGTTATGACAACACTGCTTGTGTTTTAAGGCACGGACGTTTCCACTAACGCTCTCGTCTCTCAGAGTACTTAAGCTGAATACATTTTCATGTTTGCATTAATGTGACTGTTGTTACACGGCTCACGCTTTTTGGCAAAGAAAAAGTAAATTCACATGATAACATTTGCACTTAAAAGTATAGAAAAGCAAGGTTGTTAGACACTGTTTGAGAACAGGCTGTCCAGCATAAATGAAAGTAAAAGCCAACCCCAAATTCACTCTTATTTGGCATTTTGCCTTGCTGTATTTGCTTTCTTTTCAGCATTGTGTCTTTTGGATGCGTGCTGCTTGTATTTTGGCTCCTGGTCGCTACTTTTTATAAAGCCCCAACCTCACTTGAGAGCTGTGGCAGGACATGCCCATAAATGTACCAAACACAGAAAATAAAAAAATACAGGCTGAGGGCAAAGTCTCTGCAGAAAAATATACTCTGCCTCTAGGGCTGGACCAAAATATTCAGCTATTCCAGTATTCCTTAATTGGGTAGGCATTTGGTTTTCAATGTAGGCATTGGGACATTCTTTTTATGTCTTTGCAGAAGACTAATACCATTTCAGTGTTTGTGATCGTGCTGCTGCGCCTGTCACACACACAGTGACAGAAATGATCATTTTATCAGCTATTAATGGGTTTATTGACTGAGTCTAGCTATTGTCGGTGTGAGCAGCACCAGAACGCAAACATGTGAGCCCCCGGCAGCTCAGCCTGAGTGAAGCTCTGTCCTGCAGCACAGAGCAGGTGGATTTCAATATCTAGCATAATGAGGGAATTATTATTATTATTATTTCAGACACACAACAAAAACAAAACAAAAACAATAAAAAACAATTAGAGACTAATTTAGAACACTGGACACAAAGTATAAACTACTATAAAGTGTCACAAAGCTGTCCAGCAGTCGGAGGCACACCAGGCTCTCTCTCACCTGACACTGAAGCTCAGTGGTTGCCAGTGTCTCTCGCTAAGTTGAAACTTTCGGCGATCAGGATCCCATCTCTCCCTCACCTCCCTAATCCTCCCTCCCATGAAGCTCTGGAGTTCAAAGTGTCGGCATGGTATTAAACAAGCTCAGAAAGTGCCTTCTATATAATGCTGAGCATCTAAAAGGTCCAAGATATTCTTCTCAAAGCTGATAGACAGCTGGATGTTGAACATCTGGCCAAAAACTCAAATCTAAGGCAATGCTTGTGTGGCCTATGTGCCAACATACTATAGACTATTTTTGAGTTTGTTTTTTGGTCACAAATTGCTTAATGCACCAAAGAAATGTCACCAACTCTTGGGGGAACATTCCTGGTCCACAGAGGATGAATTCTAATGACTTTGACGATCCTCTGACCTTTCCTCTTGCACCACTGTGATGGTGATATTTTAGTGTTTTCAGCAAAATGGCTCTGACACCAACTGCCTTGGAATTTGGTTCAGACATGCATGATTGCCACAGGGTGAACTGTAATTACTTTGGAGATCCCCTGAGTTTTCCTCTAGCGCTTAGTCTTACGCCTGAAACACACTGCCTGCTTGAGCGTTTGAGCGAACTTGTTGGGTTTTTTTTTTTCGGCACCCGTGTTAACAAGTTAGAGCAGCCACAACGTCTGAATATACAGCGCTTGTCAGGAGCGTCTAAGCTACTTCTCAGATGCGGCACATCTAGAGAAACAATTCCAATGTACAGCGCACGGTTGTCAGCAGAAATACTGTGAAAATGTTGTTTTAATAATTATATACATTCTATAACCTTTTATCACAGTTTCAATGTCTTTATCTATCACAGAGATTAGGAAATACATTTGTTTTGCTCAACCTTTCCTGATTCCGTTTCAAAATAAAAGTCCTTTGGACAGAATCCCATCAGTAGTTGACATAAGGCATTTAATTTTGAAACATTTGCAGGAATGTGTTGTTGAAAACGTAGGAGCTGCATGACTTCATAAATGAGTGGAATATGTGCTTATATATGTTGAAATGCAGTACTCATAGCAGCAGATAATAAAGTGAAATCAAATCAAAATCATCATCAAGTAAAAATCTTAATCCGTCCAAATACCTGCATGATATGTTCACAAATTTGACTCAGGAAATGAGGAGAGTAACAATGAATAATTAACCAGGATAAAGGAAAACGGCAATCAGAATAAGTGTAAAAACAGAAACTGTGGATTTATAATTCTCTTAATTATGTATTTAAATTCACATGAAAGACAAAAGAAAGTATTTCAACACTTACTTGAGGTCATTCTTTTTTTTTTTTTGTTTTGCAGGTAATTTTCTTAACTTTTTGATAATTTAATGCAATTTCTTTGACATTTCTTGGCAGATTGCTCATGTTTCAAAAGTTTAAACTAACCGTGTGGCAACATTAAAACCTACTGAACTATATGGTAGACATTGTATCTTCGGAACAACTTGTTAGCGATTCAATTTTGAGCATGTTTGCTTTCAGCTCAAAGCCCCGCTGTGCTTTAGTGCATCCTCACAGAGCTCCTTTTGTGGCTGCAGACTCTTGGTCTTGTTTGACAGAATAAACTCCCCATTGTTTGGACACTAGCTGTTTTGCAACAATGTGTTCTGTCATAAAACTTAAATTTAAACTGTTTTGGTCTCCTCAAATGTGCCACAATTTGCACTTCACTGCAAATGTAAACAAACTGGAACAATATGATCGTCGTAGCCGCTCCTTAAGCTCCAGGATCCTGTCTTGAATGTATGTTGTGTTTTTCCACATCTCATTACACCTCCATATTTTGTGCGCTTCCCAGCCGTGCAGCATCTCCATTTATAGTTTGAATTGTTTGTACCTGCTGTCGTCATTTACTGCCGGTTATTGACGCTTTTCAGCTCTGTTTTCCTTTTTCTTCTTTTGCTTCTTCGATGCTGTATGACTCTCCCCATCACATTATTCAAATTTGAATATTACATTTGTTTTTCTCTTTAACCTGAGGGTTGGCGTTGGCATTCACAAGCCTCTTTGGTGCATGCAATACAAATACAGACATAGCAATAGCTCTTAGAAATGCAAACATCTTGTTTTTATGTTTCATAAAAGTGATTTTTGGGATCAGATAATTGCTGGACATTTATCCTTTAGTCTATTTGTATCAAGCCATATTCCTTAACAGTTGTGTTGTCATTGAACTGCTTTGTTTTCCATGAATATATTATAGTTATTTAATAGTTTCCAGTGAGCAAAATGTAGTTATAACCCTAAGTTTTTCTTTCACTGAAATTCCCCATTCTTAAACATCTGAATTATTATATATATGCAGGACTCGAGGAATAGGTATATGCCCAAAATGTTCTCTTTGCAATTAAACATAATTTTTAAAAAAGGTGCAGCAGCAGTCCAGGCACAGAACCAAATATGAACAATGAAATCTGCTTTTTGCTTTCTCCACATCATCCTCCCTGCCACTTCCCAGAAACACAGTGCAGAATGAGATTTTTTTTAAAAAAGGGAAAATCTGTGTGTACCTGCAGATCACGTCGGGCTCCGTGCGCCTGGTGCTCCAGGAGAGCAAGGCATTAGTGAGTGAATGGAAAGAGCCACAGGGCAGGAACATCAGCGTGGCTGCCTGCAACCACACTCAGGTGGTGCTCGCCGTGGGACGAGCCCTTTACTACCTGCAGATCCTGGCTGGAGAGCTCAAACAGATCAGGTGAGACACAGATACAGACACAGAGGGACGGGCCCATTGTCAGTTTACTGACATTTTCAGGCAGTGCACTGTAAAAATCTAACAAGCTGATCTTATTTTACAAAAAGAAATAGAATTAGGAAACAGATTGCCTTGAAAAAGGCAGGCAAATATAACAATTAGTAGGGCTGGCCTGAATACTCGAATAAAATGAGTATTTGGTACAGATAATAAATCTCATTCGTGAAATTTGAGCCAAACGAATTTTTGTGTAAAACGTTTGCAGTATTCTAGCGTTGATCAATATGTCAGTAGCTGCTGCTCTTTTCGCTGATACGAACAAAATCTACTCCTGCCTCTGACTGCTCGTGGTGCTACTGTAAACAAGCAATGCACATAAATATTTTTTGTCATTATTAGAAATTGCAGTGTTAATTGCTATTGTGCTCTGTTTTGTTCAGTTCTGGGCTGGAGCCTGATTAAAAACCCGAATTTGTACTGTTAAATTTGCCTACATTGTTATTATATTAAATTCTGGCTACTTTGAGTGGCTCCTCAACATGTCCAGGACCATTTATCCAAGTAACAGTTCCAGTTATCAGTTCCACAGATAAAATCCTAATTAAGGAATAAATCCACAATATATATCTATATATATGTATATTTTAATTCAAGTTTTTATTGGAGTCAGAACAGTACACATCATACAGCACAGCATACTGACATTTTCTTCCTTTTTTTGTTTTTGTTTTGGATGACACAATTCAAGAAAAAAAATACAAAGTCTGTGTTGCAAAATCATTCGTGTAAGCGACCACAACAATAGTAGTTGTTGAGAAGCAACATAAGGAAAGAAGCGAAGAGAACAAAGTAACAACAAAAAGCAAACCAACAAAAAAAACTAACTAACAGTTAATAAAAACAGAAACAACATCAATATATATATATTTTTAACTAAATCATACATTACAAGCTAAGGGCTGGCGTGTTTCCCTGCACCACTTCAAAATTGTGCATATTTAAGTGTTTTCTGCAAGCGTCACCACAGTCTGAGTCAGATCTTTGATCCTTCGCCCTCTCGACCAAATATGGTCAATTCTGGCTCCAACAAACCAAGATGGCGACGGCAGAAATGCCAAACTGGGGGCTCACAAAATGGCACAAACCAATGACTGTTGCGATCACGGTTGCTACGTCCATTATTAAGTGGTTAAATAGGACTGACTTGGTTTACGTAAGTCGCCAGCACTTAATGAGAACAAATTAATTTCACTCGTCAATTTTAAGTCGCAACAACTTCAAAACATTAAGTTAATACAAATAGATGTATGTAAACTTAATCAGATATAAAGTAAACTTAAAACTAATAGTTGTTTTTACGTAATTTTTTCAGACTTTCCTGGATTTTATTTTTAAGTGAGATCAGCTGATCACGGTCATGTTTTAAGCATTTTGAATCATACACAGAGCTTCATGTTTGGCAAATCTACAAATTACAATTAAATCTATATCACTGAATTCAGGATTTCTAGAGGGTCTTGGTGTGACATTACAAAAATCAATCATCATGTGCTTTAAAGGAATCATTTTAAATACGCTTATTTACTTTCTTTAAAAGAGTTTGATAAGAAGATTGAGATCAACAGCCGGGCACCGTATATAGCCTACATATTTACCGTTCAGACATCAGAGTGGCATCAACCCTCTTATGTAACTCCTGACAGCAGAGTGAATAAGCCTATTCCCCAAAATGTCAAACAATTCATATAAACCCCTCCATGTCTGTCTGTGAATTTGATGGCGAGACGCCTCCAAACTGGGTCAGCTTGCAAGTTCAGAAAAGCTTAGGAGTGATAAAAAACTTGAGTTATATCCTGGCTGTGATCTTAATAAAGATGCCCTTTTGTGTGTCACTTAGCTGAGTCATTTAATTTTGAGGTAACAAAGTCGACTGCAGAGACTCGTCATCAGTCAAACTTATTTTTGTTAACAAATTAATTTGAGTGAAAGAATTAATTAATTTAGAAGTTAATATAATGCAACAGCGGGGAAGATTTGTACATATATATATATCTGGGATACACAATCCCCAACACAGCTGTTTTTTGAAAGTTTAATTAATCAAACAGTGATTGTTATTTCCCAAGAGTTCAACAACTTTGACTCACAGTTGTGATGTTATTATCCTGCTACTATCTCACCTTCATTTCGGTTTCTTCTTTCTTGATCTGTGGGAAAGTTTCAGATGAGGGATTTGCATCTCATTTTAAAGTGAATGCTGCAGCAGAACTGAGAAGTCTTACATTTTATTATATTTCTTGCTGCTGCGGTTTACCCTCGTGGCTGCCTCTGTGCCACTATTGCAATAAAAGTGCTTTGAGCCAATATTTTTTATAGTAGTTTAAAAACAAGCGGAGGATACACAAAAATGTATTTATTTTTTATCCAGAGAAAGACACACAGCTTGTAAAAATGGCCAGCAGGCCCGCTTGAAGCACAAAGTGTTTGTTTTGCAGCCTTGAGAGTGTTCGTAACTGATGAAACAACGAAAGAGACGGAGTGAAGAGTCTCACCAGAGCTGTGAAATAATGTTTGGCCTACATCAATACGCTGCTGGTTTGCTGTGTGAGTCCCAAAATTCTGCAAATACTGGATAGCCATAGCTGGATAGAAGGTGTTTACATGGCTTGAATACTCTTCAGTGAGGCAATTATAATGTAAGCGCCCAACACACTACACAGTGATTATCCCTATATTATATTTGCATTATTGAGTAGCTTCGTTTAATTACAACACGGGAGTTTGGGCCTTTTTAACATTAATTTCATGCTCATTGGCATTATAGCTCTTTTTGTCATAATCCTTTCATGCATTAATTATTGAATCAAAAGTTAATCATTTTTCATGTTATAGGTTTTAATTTTGAATAAGTGAAAAATCCATTTTTTTCCCAATATATATTATTTTAAAGCAATTTACATATTCGTCCCCAATATAAATAGTGACTCAGTGGAGCTCAATATGGAAAACATGTTTTAAAATGTTTTTTAAGAGCTTGTGGTTTACATACACATAAGAACATTTCATTGCAACAAGAGAAAGGACTTTTGAAAAACATATTTTTATTTAATTTTATTTTATTATTATTATTTTATTGATTAAAAAATAGCTTGGCCATAAAAGCAGACAATTTTTTCGTGATCATGTTATTCACCTTCTTCCATAAAAAAAAGTATTTATTTAAAACTTCACACTGACAGTGAGGCCTCGTTGGTATCTATTTTTTCCCACCTTTATATTCTCCTGAATTTTCACTGGAATATTCGGTAAATGGGGGTTTTTGTGTGTGGTATTGGACAGAACTTCTTAAAAGTATTATTACTGATTATTGTTTAAATACCTGGCTGGCACATTAGGATATTTTTAAAAATGAAATTTTACCTTTTATAGTGAATGGTTGTTTGGTATGATATTAATGCTCTGAATGTCATATACGGCACCTTTAAGGATCTTTAAGTTTCACACAATATGCAAACATTTGTCCACAAATTGTTCATCGTTCTTGGATCTTCCCTCAGACGACAGAGCGTAAACGAGGAAGAGCAAAAATCTGATGTTAGTGTGTAATGAGCAAAAACTCCACCTGACCTTTGAGTCAAAAATCTCGCCGCCTCTCCACACGTTGCATGAGACTCCACTTTATATGAAATTAAGGGTTGTCTGGCAACTAAAGTGTGAACTCACAGCTCAGCTCACCAGATGACAATTTGCATTTCACATGAGAGGGAAAAGAAAAATTAGTTGAACTAATTCTGTTAAAATTTGTCATACACATTCACATAACGTGCAGGGAAGCCTGCTACTGTTTTTCTCACATCCTCCTTGTCTTCCTTAGTACCACAGAGATGGAGCACGAGGTGGCCTGCCTGGACATCACGCCTCTCGGGGAGGGTGGCGGTGAGTCACCACTCTGCGCTGTGGGACTCTGGACCGACATTTCGGCTCGTGTGCTCAAGCTTCCCTGCTTCACAGCCCTGCACAAGGAAATGCTGGGCGGAGGTGAGAAAATTGAAAAGCAGGGTGCAACTGAGGGGAGAACAGGAAAGCTGTTACTGTGGAGAGAGACAGGTAGATGCAGCTAACCTCAAGTCACGTGAGTTTTTTCTCTGAAGCTCAATCGCACACACAATGTCTGGGTGGACTTCACAGTTTCATAATAGAGATGATTGTTAACCTAACACAGGCTCTATCAGAAAGAGGGAGAAAATCTCCACGTATAGAGGGGAAAATAAAAATAAAAATGCAGGAGGGTGCAACTTTTTTGTCGTTCATTGCTATTATCCTCTCTGCAGCCGCCGTGTGAATACAGGCCAGGTGAACATTTTGCTACGTTATTAAAGTGTACTTTTAAATCCTCACTCAGCCTCGACAAACTGTAAGTTTGAGAAAGCACAAAGTGTCACAGCTCAGTCTGTGTGAATAATGTGAATGTCTGTGAAAAAAGTTGAGTCCTTGATGAAAGGAGTGCAAAAAACTCAACTGTGAACTTTTCAAATGAAACAAAAAAGGCCAGAAACAAACATTTTCACCTCATTTTTGCCCATGTAGACGAAACCGGCGACCAATTTGTGTGCTCTGCCATTTAGTTATTCACCATTACTGCTGCCTGCTGACAGTAACAGTTACAGATTAAATATTAAATAACGTTATAACATTAAGGTGACAGCAGCATGGGGAGTTGGATTGACTGCTTTAGGCAGTGGCCTCCAGTTACTGATGAATATACTTTATATCGATGGTGACCTAAACATTGTTTGAATTTACATATTACATATAATCAAATCATGAAATGCTGTAATGAATGTTAATTAAGTTACTGTACTAGTTAACATTAGACATTAACATTGATTTGGAATTGCATTTATTCATCGCAGACAAGTTATATTAAATGAAAAAATACAAATTCACGTTGTTTTATAGGTTAGTCCTTTCTGTTAATATTCTTGATCCACTTCTGGGGAACATTTTGGTCCTCTGCACGTCCAGGGAGTCTGTGTAGACTGAGAGGTCTCAGACAGGGACACTCTTCATGAAGTAAAGGTGTTTGTATTTCACTTTCAGTTTATTTCCAAAGTTGAAGTTTGCCACTACTGTTTGAGCAGCCGAGGACTGCACAGGTTCTTCCCGAACTCCGAGACATAATTTTTACAAGTAACGTTACACAGAAAGCAAAGGTTAAAGTAGAAAATTGCACACTTCTCAGTACAGCTTGCTTTTAAACGCTGCACCACAGTGATGGCGGCTTCTTTACCTCTGATAATCTCCTGGATTCAAATATTAATTTGCTATTTACACTTATTTCAGTTTTTTTTTATTGTAAATTATGAAAAGATTATGACTTTAAGTAAACAAAAAAAGATTCAGTAACACTGACTGTTTCATTTTCTGTCAGTGATGTTTGTGTTTGTGCACAAAAATCTGGAGCCGGCAGCCATTTAACTTAAAGGGAACCTGCATTTTTTCAAACTGAACCATTTTTTCTGTTTTTGTGTTTAAATTACGAATTGATACAACATTTTTTAAAATTGGTCCATCATTGAGAGAGTTCCCTCTAGCTACAGCAGCAGAAAAGCTTGCAATGTAATCACTACGGGCAATTATGCATTGTCAGTTTACGCCCATCAAAAATGCTTGTTTTTGGCAGCTGACAGGGTTAGGTTGTTATTCTAAGTGTCAGACAACATTATAGAAGAGACCCCACAGAGAAATGAAAGGCTTTTTCTTACTTTTGCTGGTCTGATTGGTATTGTGAAGTTAAAAGAGTGTAGTTATACGCACGTCACGTAGGTGCAAGGCTATCAAAAAACAATTTACGTGAGAAAAATGGTGGAGCCTGAACACTTACTCCATGCCACACAAGTCTACTGAAGACAACTTTTCGATCCTGCTTCGATCTCCGTCGGGTCAAAACATTTTCTGACTACTTCTTATTTCTTTCTGAACAGTTTCTTTAACCCTTTGGAAACTGAGCAGGTGCGATTTCTTTCAAAAACATGGGACAAACACAACGAGCAATGACAAAAAACAATCAGCAATAAATTAGTAAAAAGTTCTAGAAAATTATCTGAAAATTATAAAAGAAAAAATCAAGAAAGTGCTTACAAATTAAAACGATTCTGTAACATAATTTTAAATATGTAGTTATGATCTTTATAAATATATTTTTTGCTAGCTTTTTTTTTCAGATTTTTTTTTGGGGGGCTTTTTGCCTTTATTTGATAGGACAGCTTAAGTGTGAAAGTGGAAGAGGGAGAGAGAGGATGACGTGCAGAAAAGGGCCGAGGCCAGAATTGAACTTGTGGCCGCTGCAGCGAGGACGTAGCGTCTGTGCATGATCCGCCCACTCTACCAACTAAGCTACTGGGCGCCCCTTCCCTATCTTTTTAAATACTTTTTTCTTAATTTACTCAATTTTTTTCAACTTGTAGACCATTTCTCACCAAGTTGCTGATTGCCTCTTTTGTTTTTTAAAGAAATGGCACTTACTTTGCTTAGAGGTCAAAGTTTAAATCTTGTGAAAGGCCCCTAAAAGCAGTAAAAGAAAAGTGATGTAGCTCCAGGTTGCAGAGGATTAGCGAGTTTAAGGAATGGTTTTTTTATAGTGTAGTAGTAGCTATAATGGAGTATCGTCAGCTTCATTAATAGATGTAAATGGTCTCTTCCATTAAGTGCTTCATTTTTTAGTGGATACTTGAACATTAACTCTGCTGCCAACCTGAATGCATTTAGTGCAGCATTTAGACGCTTGAGGAGAATTTAAACTTGGAATGTTTCAAATATGCAGGAGAGGACTTTTGGTTAAACTTATCAAAAAGTCAGCAGTCACTGGAGACAAAGTTTCACAACATGGTGAACTGGCAGAGGCAAGACTCTTACTTTCCAATTAGACTGCTTCACCCATGAAAAATATTTCCACAGTCTTTACCACAGTGTCACACTTTATTTTTCCAAGTTTGTGTGACTGACAGCTGCTCGATGAACAAACTCTGCAAACAGTGCTCTGTGGCTGACTCCTCTAACAAGGACTGCAAACTGGAGTTTTTAAAAAAACAGAAACCTTTAAATTGAAAGTTAATGTGCTGTTTTAATTGTTGATATTTTAACAACATTGCACAGTCGCACTTAAGCTTTCTCAACATGAATTATATTTACATAGATTTTTTTTCTGAAACACAGCCCTGCGTTTGTGTTTTTGGCTTGTTTACTTAAAATAATTGATGTACATTACCATGGAAACATGAGACCATTCAAGTAGCCACATTTGGCAGACTTTTTTTTAAACATTGCTGCTTGGTGAGTCCGCCAACGAGCATTTAATCAGAGCCAGCGCCGCTCTGATATAAATTGGCCTGCAGTCAGAGAAACTGATGTTTGGTAAACGGAAAAGACAGAAGACTTTATATTTCTCCGGCAGCATTCAGATGTTTCTTTTTTTTTCCCTAAAAAAGTTAGCAGCCAGTTTGGCCGATAACTATTATTGATCTTTCTGACAAAGACATTCTTGCTGACATTTATCACTATGGTGTTCATCCATGAGCCTGTGACTCCAAGAGGATGGGAAAAATAAATCATCTGACTGTGTTTGTCCTCAGAAATCATCCCTCGCTCCATCCTAATGACCACCTTTGAAGGCAGCTACTACCTGCTCTGTGCGCTGGGAGACGGAGCGCT
This sequence comes from Plectropomus leopardus, assembly GCF_026936395.1. NCBI lineage: Eukaryota > Metazoa > Chordata > Actinopteri > Perciformes > Serranidae > Plectropomus > Plectropomus leopardus. Next base: position 5,263,960 of record NC_142176.1, on the reverse strand, counting down.
CTTCTACTTTGGTCTGGACCTGCAGACTGGTAGGTCTTTCACATCAAACATTACAAGAATGGTTACACGAGAGCTTCTTAAACGTCTCAGACTGATAAAAACCTCCAGGCAGGGCCACCGGCAGCTGTCTGAAAACACTTTAAGAATATTATTTCATGGAGAATTGCACAAATCCCAGCACTATATTTGGATTTAAGGGGGGAAAAACTTTGCAGAAAACTTGTTTGCAAACAGTTGCTTATATGCACATCCAGCTGTTACAAAGCAGCATTATCATTCATTTTGTGTCTTTTTTATTTATTTATTTATTTTTTTGTCTCATAGTCCCTGGTCAAAATGAAAGCAGCACCTGATGTAGTTTTATTCCCAAGGATAGAGTCAAGATCAGAAAACACTTATGTTTTCTCTGTTATAGCTCAGTAGTGCCTTTTATGAGACTCTTTTCAGAGAACATTTCTGATGTTTTATGGTAAAATTTGCAAATTATCTATTATCTAATTAAGTATATGCCAATTTGCATACATTTGTAGAGCAGAAATCTGAAGATTGGATTAAGTCAGGTTCAAAATTCACATTTATTCACACATTTGATGTGCTGATGTGTTCTGTGTATGCATCTGCTCTATTTATGATTATTCTGACTATTTATTATATTTTGATTATTTGTTTGTTATTTTGTCATGTTAAGGAGAGAATTACGGTTCGAATTTGAATAGATTGTAAACTCTAGGAGAGGTTTTGGGTTTCTTAACCTCTTCTGCACAGTTCTTATGTTTGTTATTATCAAGTCTTGTGTGCTAATAAATGAAATCAAAAGTTAATATTTGTGCAAAAATTCTCCCTAACCTCAAGTAATTGGTGTCAGGTCTTTTTTTCAGTTTTAGTTTAGTCTTGAATTTCACTCTGTTATTGAGAAAGTGTTAAAAGTCTTAAATTCCACTTTCTGTAAGCTGTAGGAACCGTGTGTACTCAGAGCCCCCCTAAAATCAGAATATAACAGTGGAGAAACACACAGGGCTCACTGAATGCTTTATCAGCATAAAAAGGTGAAGACTTTTCTGCACACAAGGACAAACTTTATTGTCGAAATCCGCTCGATTAGTAACTTCCCCAAAGATCGGTACACCCACCTCTTAAACTTGTGTTTCCTTCCCTCCCTCAGGCGCCCTGAGCGAGCGTAAGAAGGTCACGCTCGGCACCCAGCCCACTGTGCTGAGGACATTCAGATCCCTGTCCACTTCCAACGTCTTCGCCTGCTCCGACCGACCCACTGTCATCTACTCCTCCAACCACAAGCTGGTCTTCTCCAACGTCAACCTCAAGGAGGTCAATTACATGTGCCCACTCAACTCCGAGGGCTACCCCGACAGGTCAGCGCGCAGCTCTCACTTCTCATCACTCTGCAGTTTTGTTGGAGACTCTTGTTGTTTTCCTCCTCTGTTTGCTTTGAAGAGTTTCTGTTGTTTTGATCCTCGAGCAGACGCGGTGAGCTCAGACGTGTTCTCTGCTGACTACAGAAACGCATCCAGTCAAACTTTGTTTTGATTTGTGAGAAGTGGGTGTATTTCTTCTTATTTTTTCCCTCTTTACTAATGGTGCATCATGCTTTTTTTTTTAACTTTAGCCTGGCTCTGGCCAACAACAGCACTCTGACCATCGGTACTATCGACGAGATTCAGAAACTCCACATTCGCACTGTTCCCCTCTACGAGTCTCCCAGGTCAGTCCCATCGTCAAATATTGAGCTAGTGTTGAACTTTTTTTGCTCCGTGTTTGCTCTGATTCAAGAGATATTTTCCTGTTGTTGTTGTTGTATTTAATACATGTGCTGAAAACGTTTTTTCCTTTTTCCTGTTCCTTTTCCTTCTTTCTGTGCTTAACCATTTAAGTGACAGCTGTGAATCAAGGTTTTTAACCCTTAGGGCCCGCTTTAATATTACACTCACACTTGAATCACTCTTCACACAAAATGTGCTTTTCAGAATCAAGCTTTAAAAAAAAATCAGCCCTAATCATAAATATCAAATATTCATTATTTGTTTGAATTTTGACACTTTAAATGACAGTTATCAGGTGAAAAAAAGCAAAAATGACAAATTCAAAGACAAAAGCCCAGAATGACACCCAGAAATAATACAGTGCTTGTTTTTATGCTTTTAATGTCTGTGGGATCAAAAATTGCAGTTTGAATACATTTCAAAGATGCATTTTTTGCTCTTAATATAATGAATGTAACAGTTTAGTTTCCACAGTGTATTTTAGACTTATTGTAGGAGCTGAGTTGGAAATTCCAAGATTAAACAAGAATAAACAATCTTGCCAAAATGTATGCAATATGCATGAACACAGCCAAAATCATCAAAAAAAGAAGAAGAATGAAAGCGCTAAGATACGCCAAACAGTCCCTACGGATTAAATTAATTATTAAAAGGTTGACGGTTGTATTTTCCAGTCAGAAACAGAAAGTCTCTCACAGAACCTTCTTTTGTTCACTTTACCTCTGTGTGCTCTTTTCATGTTTACCAGCGTCTTCGGTTTGATTTTCTCTCACTCCCTTCGTCTCTCTCCCTCTCTTTCTACGCCCCACCAGGCGGATCTGTTACCAGGAAGTTTCCCAGTGTTTCGGGGTTCTCTCCAGCAGGGTGGAGATTCAGGATGTGAGCGGCACCACATCTGTTGTGCGCCCCAGCGCGAGCACTCAGGTACTGTAGCTGCATGTTATGTTCGGCTAATAAACACCCAAGGGCTTGTTTGTTTTGCACTCTTATCTAACCAGACGTGCTGACTAAGAATATTATTTATAATGTGAGACGGGGAGCTTGTCAGGTCAACAAATGTCTTGTCCTGTTAGTCACCTAACAGGTCTGCTGGAGCTGGATTTTCTGAACCAGGTTTTGAATCCTAATTCTGTTGAGTTGTGATCGATCATTTACTTTAAGTCTGAGAATTGCAATCTCAGGTTGACTGAAGCTTTTACCTGCACATTTTTTTTCTATTTGTAATTGATAATTGTCTGCTCAAAATGTAATTTGTAAAAAAAAAAAAAAAAGAAGAAAGAAACGATAATCAAAGTTCTACAACATAGTTTCTTTTTTTGTTTGTTTTTTGTTTGTTTGTTTCGACACTACCGCAGAGACGTGCAGTTAGTAAGAATGAAGCTGTTTCACTCTCCTGGGATACCGGCAACCTCGGCCAATGTTATAGCTTTTCAGAGGCTGCAGCAGCCAGAGTGTATTTACTGGTACGATATGAAACTAGAAGACTTGAGGAATACATTGGTACGAGAAGGGGGTTAAATGACACTCCAAATTTAGGCTACAGTTTGGCGAAAAATTGCCAGGGCCATTTTCACAGGGGTCATTTGACCTCTCATCGAGCCCTGCTCAGAGTTGCTGCAGATCCTTAAAAAGTCTCAAAAGGCACTGAATTTATTAATCTAAAATTAAAGCCTTAAATGTTATTAAAATATCTTTTAAAATAAATAAATAAATAAAATTAAGTCTTTTAAAATGCTGAGACATGGATATGGATTTCATGATTTCTTTTCCTATGTTGTTGCACTGTAAAATCTCAAAATAATTGATAATATCTGTTTTTAAATTTCCTGAAAACCTCTCACATTATCAGTACCAGCAGCACTTATTCAGCAAAAACTGGCTGTTTAACCAACATTTTCGATGTATGATTTAAAAATACCAAGTAATGCATACAAGGCTAGGGGCGTTTTTAAGTGAAATTTTTTTTCAAAGTTGCCATGACGGGAATAAACAGTGGAATCCCATTTTTTTCCTTCAGTTTTGGTTGATGTAAAATTTAAATTTAATTCAAAGTGGCATTTAAAAGTTTGACTTGCCTCAGGCTGTAGGAACCCTGCCGCTAGTCCCCCTGCAGGTTTTCCTCATGCAACACAAATGTTGTTTTCATCTGTTACATTTGGATATTTCTGCTCACTAGGGGCCCTAAACATTGTTGACATTGCATAAATTGAGAATGACTGGAAAGCCGAGACTTATGTTGATCCATTGAGCCCAACCTTTACCCCCATTGTAGCTATTTCAAGACCTTTTTAAAAAAAAATGGACCTTACTGTATAACATGACCTGTAAAGACATTTAGGATAATCATAGCCTCATTAAATTTCACAATCACAAACTAGAGATGTTGGGAATTCAAACGATGTCTCTCTTTCATAGGTACATTGGCAATAAGGGGTTTTCTCCACATTTTAAAAACAAATGTTTGCAAATCTATCGCTTAAAAATGCAGTTCTTACAGAAATCTTTCATTGATATGAAATGACAGCATAGCCTTTTTTTGAGCAAAAAATCTGTGTAACAAATGTTAATAACCAAAAAAATGCTGCAACGGCTTTATAATAATAATTATAATAATGTAACCTGTATCAGTTTCAAATTAAAAGCCCTTCATCATTTTGGTAGAGAGCATCCCTTTCAATATGAAACATTTGCAGGAACTAAATGAGTGTAGGAATGGCCATCATTTATGACACACAGCGCTGAGCTGTATCTAAATTAATCCTCTGGTTCACAGCTTTCGGATGATGTATATCACTTCTACATGGTGTTTACTGTTGACCTGCTGTCTCTCTTTAAAAATTCGTCTCCTCTAAAAAAGAAAAATAATGGGTCTATTGTTGGGAGGGGAGGAGTGGAAGAAGTTCAGTGCACTCTAAATTTAGCTGTCGTACGAGTTCAAATCAAGTTCAAATTACATTAAACACAACAATTCTTTTGTTTGATTTGTTGTCAAAGAAAACTGACAGTGATATTTGGCCTGCCAAAAAAGAAAAGTAGGATCGACATTTAAAAGAGATTTGCTCTTGAAGAGCTAATCAAAAAGTCCTTGCAGCCAGATTTACAGTGGCAGCTTGTGCGATGTCCACTCAGTTTGGCTTTATAGCCTCCCCAGGGGAATGTGTGTGTGTGTACTTTATTTGTGTTTGTATTTATTGCTGCAGCAGCACAACTTTGTGGAAACAGAAGCAGAGCCAGAGCCTCTCACACGTGATGACAAGAAAGATGTTTACCTGATTTTAAACGCCGCACATCTGGCGCTACAGATGGCGCCGACCGGGCTGTTGAGCTCCTGCAGAAATAGAGATTTGAATTGCTTTATAGCTGTTATTAGGTTTATCTTGTGTCTACCTCTCGACCTGTCCTGCCTCATAAATGTACGTCTTTGCAGGCTCTCTCCAGCAGCGTGAGCTCCAGCAAGCTCTTCCCCAGCAGCACTTCTCCCCACGAGACCTCCTTCGGCGAAGAGGTGGAGGTTCACAGTCTGCTCGTCGTGGATCAGCACACCTTTGAAGGTGAGACAGCCGGATGTGCATTTCCATTTGATCTCACAAAGCAGGTGCTCTCATATGGAGCTTCTGATGGTAAAACATTGTGCTCAGCTCAGGGAATAACCGGGTCAAAAAACTCCTCCGCAGCCTCGTCCCAACTCTTATTCATCAAGCCTTCTGATGCTCACATCTCATCTGAACCTTATAAAAACGTTTGTTTGTGTGGCTCTGCTTAAATTGATCTAAAATAAGAACAATAATACCGAGAGCATTCTTTTTTTTGTTGCAGAAAGCTAAAACTTCTGTTTTTCCTGTCATCATGTCATTACCTAATGTTTTCTTACTCTGTGCCGTGCAAATGTAGAAATTTGCAGCAATTAGGTCAGTTTATATCGATCTAAAATGAAAACCATAATAGCTCCAGCATTCATTCTTTTGCAGCAGAAAGCAAAAGCATCTGTGGCTCCTACTGAAATTATAGAGCTACGTTACCTGTGTGCAAAAATGTGCTGTGGCAAAGAATGAATGATGAATCCATCACAGCGCCTTTGTACTCTGCTTATAAAAATGAGCAAATCTCAAAAACTAAATAATGTACATATTTCAAACAACTTGAAGAATGTTTAAGAAATGTTTAGGTTATTTTTCTACTTTTAGAAGTCTTTATGTCTGTTACTTTGTAAAATCTGATAAAAAAAAAATGCAATTTTTAAAAATATAACACATATTAATACTATTATCGCAGCGATGCATGATATTTTACTTTATGCCAATATCCGATATGCCAATATATGAAACCTCTGATTTTGCTGATAACAGAGACTGTTATCGATATATTTTCCTTTTTTTTCCCAACCTAATTTAAGTGATCGAGTCTCTTTTGTTGTGTAATTAACATCATATTATGCATACTCTTATCACAAAGCAGATGGAGACATAAAATACAATGCTTTTCAGTGTCTGTAATGTTTAATTCATCATGCAAAATAAGAAGAATACTTCAACTTAAGGTTGATGTTTAAGGTTGATGACATTTTTGATTCGTCAATTAAAAAAAAAAAAAATTGGTTTGTCACATCGTCAGAAATCAGCATGTTGGCCGATTCAGATATTTTATTTTGAAGCCTATATTTCCTGATACTGATGCGCATATTAATGTACATCCCTATTTTATCAATTATTGTGTTTTTTGGCTTAAAAAAAACGAGAGAAGTATGAAGCATCTGGATATACTCCAAGAATGACATCACAGTGTCATCCTTAATTTAATCTCACATTCTAGTTATTTTTTTATTTCAAGTTGCTAAGAAAGGTGCTCCATTAAAGATGTTTTTGCCGTAGCTCATATGGTCTAACTTAATAACTGAACATTATAGGCGTCATGCGGATCGTTTCCACGTTGAAGCCACTTGAATGTGGCAGTTTTTTCTCCCCGTTCTGCTTTGCATTGCAAATTTCGCTACGCCAAGCCTTCCCTTTACATATCCAAGAGTTACCACACCCGCATATATTAGGGTTTTAGATGTAAATGAGGAGCTTGTACAGCACGTTGGGTCTGCAGCTGACTTCAATTTATCAGTGTACGATCGGATAAACGCTCGTTGTGATGTTGTGAGATCTTCATCAATCAGACGTTGAGACGCTGTTATGCAGTAGCGGGATGTCTGGGACGTGCACTGAAGATGCACATATAACTGCACAGGTACTCTGCTATTAAGAAGAAATATGGGGCTCATATACATATTGTCATCAGTTATTCAGTTTCTGCTGCACCACTGAAGTCTGCACTTATTATTTCTAATAAGGTTTGCCTGTAATGAGCGCCGCTCTCTCAGTCACACACCACTTAAATGCGTTGTGTACTTTATCTGCGGTATAATCAACATTAGCTGTGTCAAATTTGTCTTAATGGATGCATAATTATCTGCATGTCTTGATGTTATTAAACTTGTGATCCCTTACTGTACCTTTCCCCCCAGTTCCAGGTTTTTTTTGCAGGTAACTCTGTATTAGCATTCAAGGTTGAACCCCAAGTACTAGGAATAATAAAAGAGCAAAATTGGTGATAAAAAATTAAAAACATTCTTCTCTGACAGATGCAATCAATCTAACTAGAGTGAGAGTGAGTGAGGGATGGGGGGTTTCCAGGTGAATTGCTTCATGAATTTAATTTTTTTTTCCTTAGCAGCAGTTTGCTGAGTTTGAGTCGCAGCTTTCATAATTGATCACTCATTCAATTTGTGGTCTGATTGATAAGAGCTGATCGGATCAGATGGATTAGAGGAGCAGCTGCTGCAGAGGCGAGGGAAAGCAAACATTTTGACCGACTGCAGGATTGGGGTTGCCATAGGAACACAGTCTGAATTTTTGTGCAGAATAATAATATATAATAAGCCATGTATACATATCTCATCTATATGTGCCCATATGTTTTTAAGATTTTTGTGCCATTGATACTCTAGAATGAAAGTTAACCTTTTGTCTAACCCTCCCTTCCTCTCCGCACACTGGCTGGCTTAAAATGAACTGTGATATCAAAAGTCGAAGGAAATAAATACTTGCAGTCGTATAATATATATATATATATATATTATATCTTTGAGCCATTTCTGAGCGTTTTTTTGTCTTGCTGTTGGGGGGTGTACTTTGTTTGTATCAGTGTTTGGGTGGGCGGTATGGGTGAGGTGGTATCTGCATGAATCCCAGGACCAAAGGTATGCCAGCAAAATATTGCATTTTAACGAGATGATTATTGGCTTTCACTTCACCTGTCAGTGGTTTTATGCTCTGGCTGGTGTATTCTGCTGCTCTCACTCTCAGTTTCTTAAGCCATTTGTGTGTCTTTCTCCTTCAGTCCTCCATGCCCATCAGTTCCTCCCCAGTGAGTACGCCCTCAGCATGGTGTCTTGTCGTCTGGGAAAAGACCCATCAGTGTATTTTATCGTCGGCACCGCCATGGTGTACCCAGAGGAGGCCGAACCCAAGCAGGGACGCATCATTGTCTTCCACTACACTGACGGTCAGTGGCTCTTCTATCGCTTTCTCTGTTTCCAAAAAACAAACACAAACCCACTTTTCTTGTCTTGTTTGTCAACCTTATCCTGTTTGTGTCCTCATCCGTTTCGCTCTCTTTATCCTTCACCCGGTTTAATTTTCTCCTCCCCGCCCTCTGTCCTGTTTTTCTACTCACGGACACTTTGTCCTGTTTCCCTCCTCACTTAATCATTTTCTTATCTCTTCTTATCAGACTTCTCTGCTCTCACCACCACTGATTCCCCCTCATTTTCTTTCATCCGCTGTCCCTCTCAAGGTGCATCGCTCGCCTTTCATTTATCCTCCTTTTAGCTTTTCATTCTAGCGTCGTCCTTATTCTGAACGCCTCGCCCTCTCTTTTTCACTCTTTCCCACATATCTCTCTCAGAGTTGTCGAGCCGTTTGTATCCTCCGCTTCACTAAGATCTTGTAGGTGCTAATTTAGGTTGGCATTGAGCGTGTAACACTTTCAATGTTAACTTCAGTCTGACTGACAGACATTGTGCTCTTTATGCAGGTAAGCTGCAAACCGTGGCTGAGAAGGAGGTGAAAGGAGCCGTCTATTCTATGGTGGAGTTCAATGGCAAACTGCTGGCCAGCATCAATAGCACAGTAAGTGGTGCTTGATGGATGTTGAACTTTTCAGCAAGACATACAAAGCGCTTAACTTTTCCTTCGCCGAACTGCACTTAAGTTCATGTTCAATTCGTTTGGAGACTTGAAGGAAATGTGGCATTGACATAAAATTTACATCAAGATCTACTTTAAAATAAGTTAATCTGTTAGTTTTTGAGGTTTTATTTTTATCTCAGACTCAATGACAAAAAGTCTAAAGATGTCAGTTAACACTACAATCTTTAGTCTCAGCTCTTAAATATAAATATTATTGTTGTGTGGAGGCTCGGGGAAGTCTACGCTGTAGTCTACATAAGTATACACTACACTAGATAGATAGATAGATAGATAGATAGATAGATAGATAGATAGATAGATAGATAGATAGATAGATAGATAGATAGATAGATAGATAGATAGATAGATAGGTACTTTATTGATCACGAGGGAAATTTAAGTAACCAGCAGCATATTAAACATACAGAATAGCATTGCTACTTGTGTGATGATGTGTCTGCAATTAAACCGCTAAAACACCAGTAGGAGGTGGGGCTTTTACGTAGCTGTGTTGAGTGTCTGTGAAGTCCCAAAAAGTCACATAAATCATGGCTTAATAGTGACAACCAGTGTCTGAAATGTCCTCTTTTAATAACCAGCCAAGGTGGCCTTTTTGTTTTACATAATAATAATAATAATAATAATAATAATAATAATAATAATAATAATAATAAAACAATAATAATCCTTGTGCTTGCAGATTAACAGATTTACAGAATAAAAATAAAAGTAGATTGGTTATTACTGATGCAGTTTGAGTTAGATTTAGTGCATTGACTTAGGCAACTTTTAAAATAGCCAAAATGTGACATAATGACAAATATCAGTTCATCCAATTTGCATAAATCACATCAGTTTAAGCTCATACACCGAAACATACCGGCACAAGTGGAAATCGACCCATCTCTAACACTGGGAAACGAGTAGACATACATACACACAAGCAGAGACAGAAGATTAGCTCCATGTGTGGTTAGAAAAGAGCAAAGGTGCAGAATTGCATTTCAGTTTACTTTGCCTCCTCTAGCGCTTGTTAAAAAAATGAGATTTCTGTTATCACGGAAAAAGTAAAGTACAGAAAAAGGTACTGTTGGGATGCAGGCACCAAAACCAGTACCAGTATGAGTTCAAATTTGAATAATGCCCAACCCAATTCGATACTAAACCATAGTAGTTGCAGTCGAGGTTCATTTCAAACAAACAGGTTTTCTTTTAGTTTCTAAATCACAAAACAGCCACAATTGTTCACTATGTTCAGTTGAATACTTTGTTGCAGCTCCAATGTTTTTCTCACCAGCAGGTCGGCCTCTGGATGACTTGTGTGTTTTGACTTTAAGCTCATGATCTGTTCAGGAAGAAAAGTGCCTCCTCAGTCATTTTAAAGTGAAATATCTAAATAGATTTCTCCCATATGCATCGCTCTGTGAAATCGCTTGACATACATTGTGAAAAAAAACACACACCCCCCCACTGTCCTGTAATACCACGCTCATCCACACTGAGCTATAGAGCTATAGATAGATTAAAAGGATTAAACGCCTGAAAAGGAAGCTTTATCTTAAGATATCGAGAATCAAATAGCAATGGGTTGCAGATTTCTGGAGCTCATCACACAGCACAATCATTCCCTTCCTACCACTTCCTTTTTAAAACATTTTCTCTATTGAATTGGACTTGAAATAAATCATTTCAGTTTAAATTACTTAATCGTAAAATGGCTGTTTGTGAGTTAACCTTGCATTTCTGGGTGCAGCTCAACGGGTCATTAAGGACTAATTCATCATTTTCCCCTTTGACAGCAGCCGCAGCAGAATATAATACAACATAGTGACAAGATCTGACATTAGCTGCTTGTGAAATGCCCTCTTAAATTACCTTTTTAATAATTTCATCAACTGGGCACAGCACACTGATACATTGTTCTCTTTCTTTTTGACATTTTCTTGGCTGAAAATGTTTAACTCTTCATCATTGTCACTTGCAAAAACTTCTTATTTATGTAAGTACGCCTTCATGTAAAGGTTTGGAAATGTTGGGGGGAGAGTAATGATAATGTAACAAGGTGAGACATCAGTTTAGTGTCATGTTATTAAATATATTTGGTATGCAGACCACATGTAAATATATAATAAAAAGGAATAGATATACAACCTGTCCTTATAACATTTAATCAGTAGTGCTGACTAGTCGCCATGTAGATTTCATCGATAGAAAATGACATTTCAACATGTCAAAATGTCATTTTGATAAGTACGTAAAAATAGGGTCAAATAGTAGCATTAATCAGTCCTTCCAAGATTTTTCTGGGTGTGTGGGGATTGTTGCAGCCTGAAATGTCTGATTTCATAGCAGCTTTTCTGAAAAATTGCAAGCAAGCAAAACTTTATTTATAAAGCACATTTCATTCCAGGTGGAGGCATAATGTAATTTACAAAGTGCGAGGTACAATTTGCAGGCACAAAACAAACCCTTCAACTGACCATAAAAGCAAATCTATTAAAAATACAAATAAAAAGTCATAATATAGTAATCAAGATTAGGAGAAGAATTTAAAGAAATTAAATTAATTAATACTTAATAAAAAGAGGATAATTCATAGAAATTAAAATAAAATAAAGAACTAAAAAAAACTAAAATTGGATAAATAGACTAATAAAAGATGATAATAAAACCAACCAATAAAACAGTGAAAGTGAAAACAAATCCAAGGTAAAACCAATAAAGGAAATAAAATTAAATTAGATAATAGCTAAAATAGCCAAGTGACTTGACAGATCAGCTTTTTGCCACTAATCAGCTGTTTTGCCTCCCGTTGGCTGTTAATGCGGTTTGAGGCAGAGCTGAAAGACTGTCCCTGTGTCCCTCCTACTGCTGTCTCCGACCGATCAGCAGAAGCTTATAGAAAAGAATAGATGACTTTATTATCATTGAACAGGTGTACAAGGAAATTGAAGTGCAACTCCTCTCAGTGTTACAAAGTTAAACAAAACAACCTGATGTCATCATATTTTGCCGCTTGGTCAGAGGCCCCACAGCAGCAGAGAGAGAGAGGGGCTGAGCGAATCAATACGCTGTTCGCAGCTCTAAAATAAAATGAATTTTTATTATTTTTAAATAGTTAGCTATTCAGTTAAGTTGAGGTGATTGGACTAAAATTGCAAGGTTGTGCAGAATTCACAGTGATTGACTGAATTTTCATTTAACATTGTAAGATTCTGGGCGGACTGATTTATACTCTCAATATTCTGAAAGTCCAGCTGAAATTAATTGTGTTTTTTATGCTTTGTGGTGCTTTGTGTTCTCCTCTAGTCTTAGCAACCGGTCAAAGCGCTTTACAAAACACAAGAACCATTCACCCAGTCTCACACACATTTATGCTCTTGTGGACGAGGCTAACATACAAAGTGCCACCTGCTCATCCGATAAACATTCACACACAGTCACACACCGATGGAAAAGCCAGTGGGAGCAATTAGGGGTTTAGTATTTTGCCCGAGGACACTCAATAAGCAGACCGGACGAGCCAGGGATTGAACCAGTGACCTTCCAATTAGTAGACATCCTTTTTTTTCATTTAATAAAAAACACTATTCAGAATACATTTTAAAAACACATTGACATTATTTATGGTGAGCAAAAATCAATAAGCAGGTGTTTTTTTCCTGAGGATAAGGTTTCCTGCTGATGCAATAAAATAAACCTAAGTAATAAATAAGATCACTGGTCACTGACTGAAGGACACTGATACGTTTATTGATAGAAACAGTCGGTGAAATTCGGAGGTGGATTTGTCCCTCATGTATATTAAAAAAAACCCATTTATTTTGTAAAACATCTTTCGTGCCAAGATTCAGCCCAAAGTGTTACACATAAATGGATTAAAATGAAGAAACAAAGTTAAGCCGAATATTAGAACAAAGAAAAACTGAATACAAAAGTGAGCAGGAAAACATTAAAGTGATTTAAAAAAAAATGGAGGAAAAAGTGATAAGAAAATCGAATAAATATGTGAAAGCCATGTGAAGAAAGTATAATGCTACGTTACATTAAATAAAATGCCACATTAAAATCATTTCGCATTTGATTTCTATAAAAAACGACAACTGAGCATCTTGTTCTAAGACAGAGTGGAAGATGCACTTTTTCTTCTTTTATGTACTTTAAAGCACATTTGCACCAAATCTTTGATGTCGCACTTCCTTCGAGGAGGTGTTTTCACTCATCACTCTGACATTGAGTGAAGAAACACTCCTTCATCAGCTACTCACCTCAAAAACATTTTAAAAAAAACATGTAAGAATGTGCAAAATAGTGAATGAAATTAGCTTTTCACTGATCGTGTGACAGCTGATAGCTTACACTCTTTTTACTCGCACATGCATAAAATTCAAAAAGTGAAAATAAGAAATATGTTGGGGAGGTCAAAAAGCCTCAGGCCTCTAAAAATGGACCTCCCTTCAACTAATGGAGCAAAACAGGGTCGGTGCATCAGAGGATCAACAAATGTTCTTTATTTTCTTTTTCTGGTGTGTTTGTTTGTTCCATTCACTGTCCTCTCTCTAAATTTAGAGGTTTTTGCAGATCTGTAAAAGCAGAAATTTTCTTGATTTCTTTTTTGTCTCAGCCGCAGTTTGTGGAGTTTGAGTCAGGGGGTGGTAATTCATCAGTTGATTCAATAAGAGCTGATCAAATCAAATTGATGGATGAGAAGATTAGCTGCTGCTATAGAGGCAGTGAATGAATGCAAACCTCTAAATCTGAGTGCTGTCAACGTTTTTTTTTTTTTTTTTACTGCTCTGTCTGTGCCCAGAGTGCGCTCTATGCTCCGACAGTGTGGTGCAATGAAAGAGCAAAAGGTAACAGCTCTACAAATGAACGGTCCAGCCCTGAAAAATGAAAATTGAAATGTAGTGTGAGATGATTTCATTGTGACGGGTCAACGCAAATAATGAATGTTTGGGAAAGCCTGAACTAAAATAATATAATTCAGAAAAGCAACAAACAAATGTTTTATTCCAGTAATTGAAGGTGGAAACCATTTTTTAATGGAAGTGTGTGTAAAAAAGTTTCCCTTTCTATATTATAGACGAGCAAATGTACATAGTATCGTTAATTTTCATATCACTTTATAACTTGAAATCGGTATACTGCTGCACTGTTTATATTCATTTACGTATAAACACAAATATCTGATGAATATTATCTACTGATAGAAACTTCAGAGACCTTTTTAGAGTTTAACAAAGTTGCTGTGAATCAGCACCCACTGAGGCACATTATATTCATTTTTTCTGCAGCTAATTAAAGATCCTCTACTTTTGGACAATTACTCATCTCGACTGTTTGTTTCAGGTCCGTTTGTACGAGTGGACGGCTGAGAAGGAGCTGAGGACCGAGTGTAACCACTACAACAATATCATGGCTCTCTACTTGAAGACAAAAGGAGACTTCATCCTGGTGGGCGACCTGATGAGGTCCGTCCTGCTGCTGGCGTACAAACCCATGGAGGGCAACTTTGAAGAGGTGAGAAAAATAACACAAGAACTCTAAAGGGCAAACGAGCCGAGGACTGAATGTGGTCGCTCCGCTTTCAGCCAAGACTGCTGGTTTGGAAAATAAGTGGTAGCTTTTTCATTTTTTGAAATACTCTGACACCATCACACATCAAACAAATATTTGGTCGATGTCTGTTTATCCGCACTTGCACGTTTCAGCTTCTCTTTGGTGTATAAATGGGTCTCTTCTCTCTCTTCCAAGCATCGCGGCTGACATACCTCACAGCCTTTTGATGCGCCGAGTGTTCAAATTGATTTGTGGCAGAAAGATGAAGAGATTTGAGGACGAGTCACGCACGCTGTTGTGTAGGCATGCTGTGGTGCAGTGCTCGGTGAAATAAGCGTGAGAGACTTGGAAAAGGACTTGAATTTATTCAGAGGCAGATCATCCCGCAGAAAGGCCCAAAATTTTAGATAGAAAGGAGGAATTTGTGACTTTTGAAAAAACTGTTTCAACATTTCAAATAATTCTTTCATCGAAGGACATATAATCGATATTTTTATATTAGAGTGTGAGTTCGGTATTTTTCATCACAGACCCTATTTTCCCAAGTTTTTATTTCTAAGTGACAAAATGGAGCAATAGTTTTTTAAATTGGTCCAGAATTGGGGAAGTGGGGAAAAAAGGCTGCGGTGTAAACACTCAGGGTTTGCACTGTTAATTAATGCACCGTAAAAGTGCTTATTTCTGACACTGACTGGCTCAGATTGTGATAAAGGATCCTTTCATATGTAGAAATTTTTGTAAGATCGTTTTTGTTGATCCAGAAACAGCTACGAATTGGCCATCGCCAAACCCACCAGACTTTGTTTAAATAAACAGTAATTTTATCAATGTTAATAACACTTCATTCAAAGTCAGCATAAACAAAATAAAACACATAAAACCATCTTCATCTTTCACTTTTCCAGCAATCACCAACTTTGCTTTGGTAAAAATAAACCATTACTTAAACCATATAAACGTGAAAATATGAAGCTTTTGTACTTGTTTAAATTATTGTTTATGTAAATGGAGTCTGGTGGCTTTGGCGAATTTTGGGGCAGTTTCTGGTTAAGGACTATCTCTGTAGTGATTCTTTCCATAATGTTGTCAGATTCTTAAAATGATAATCCAAGCGTGTCAGAGACAAAAACAAATCTAAATTGACGGCAGCATTCTTCGAGTGATTACATTGCAGCCAGTTTTGCAGGCTGGACTGCAGCCCTGTCGCTCAGTACTGCACCAATTTTAAAAATTGTTGTTCCCATTAGTCACTTAGACACAAGAACATGGGACAGTAGGGTCCAGGTTGATTAATAATAATTGGTGACATGGATCACAGTTCGCCGGGGAGAGTCGCTCATTGTTTTGCAAGTTTACTGTTTTAGTTCAGTTGTACTGCTGTCAACAGAGTGGTTTCTGGATGCCGCAGGCAGCTGGCGAACATTGTGGAGCATTTAGTAGCTCAAGAAATATATCTCTTAGGATATATTTAGTACTAGCTATACTAGTATTAGTACCTAGCTCACTGATCTGATGCTAAAAATGCTTCAGTCTTTTGAAAGAATCATCACTATTGCTCCACAAGGACTCAATGCACAAACCTGCAGTTTTTAATTTAGTGACAACAGAAAATGTAAACGCTCCGGCCTGTTCTTTTTTGTTCTGATACTGCCAACATGCAACCCCATTCTGTGGACAATCAACGAGGTGCTGTTTTCGATTACTAATTGTTAATTCAAGTGATTGAATGCAATAAGCTACATTAGATCCTGCAGCACTCTGTCTTTTCAAAAATTATAACAATACTGGTGTTTCTTTTTTCTGACAAAACTTTGTTTGAGTAGCCGTCAAAGGCTCTGATCACAATGCTCACACTTTGCAAACCTGCAAAGATAGAACAGATGTTTGGGGCATTTTTGGATTTTCTTCATTTTCTGGTATGCAAATGTCTGCAAGGGTATTTAAAAAGTCTATCGCCTGTGTTTGTATTCCTGCACTTTTGTGGAGTCAGCACTTCTTGCTCATGGATAATACAGTGTTAACTTGGAGGCAAAAAGATTCATGCTGGTTTCAGCCCAGCACTGCTGTGTTGTTTACAGTTTCATCAGACACATCTTGTGTTTGTTTTTCTGTTTTTGTCAGATTGCGCGTGACTTCAATCCTAACTGGATGAGTGCAGTGGAAATCCTGGACGATGACAACTTCCTGGGAGCAGAGAATGCATTCAATCTGTTTGTCTGCCAGAAGGACAGGTGAGGAAAACAATCAGTCTTATTGTATGCACAACCCAAATTCCAAAACAGGTGAGACGCTGTGTAAAACCTAAATTAAATGCAATTATTTGCAAAGTGGATCTATAGGCAATTGAATACAGTACAAAGACAAGATGTTTAATTAACCTTTTTGTGAATATAGACAGATTCTGAATTTGATGCCTGCTCCAAAACAAGTTGTTACAGAATCATGTTTACCTCTGTGTGACATTATCTTTTCTTTTAATATCGCTCAATAAGTGTTTGGGAACTGAGGACACTAATTGTTGATGTTATAAAAGTGAACTTTTCCCTGGTCTTGCTTGATATAAGATTTCAGTTGCAAAACATTCTGGGTTTTCTGTTGTTGTATTTTGTGCTTCATAGCGCACCATATATTTTCAGTGGGAAAAAGGTCTGGACTGCAGGCAGGTCAGTCTAGTACCTGCACTCTTTTACTACGAAGCCACCCTGTTGTAACACGTGCAGAATGTGTCCCATTGTCTAGCTGTGATAAGCAGGGACGTCCCTGAAAAAGACATCATCTTGATGGCAGCATATGTTGCACCAAAACCTGTATGTACCTTTCAGCATAAATAGCCTCTTTTACAGATAGAGATAACGTTATAGGGCCGCAACGAAGTCCTCCCTTTATACCTCCTCTGCACTTTTACACCGAACCAAACGATGGCGGCATCGTTCCGTCGCGGTGTGTGACTATAAACTGCATCGCAGCATCCCGAGATCAACAGAGCCATGACAAGCGCGACATTTAACACACGAGCATCCACCTCAGTCACTATCATTTATCATCTCT
Organism: Plectropomus leopardus; assembly: GCF_026936395.1. Lineage (NCBI taxonomy): Eukaryota > Metazoa > Chordata > Actinopteri > Perciformes > Serranidae > Plectropomus > Plectropomus leopardus. The sequence continues at coordinate 5,246,340 of NC_142176.1, read as the reverse complement.
GTTACATGGCAGCTGATCTCGTCCTCTGTTCAGAGAGTAAGGAGGTGCCAAATCTTATGTTTTTCTAGTGTGTGGACAGTTATGGCTGCTGTTCTTCTTCTTCATACTAGCCGCTATACTAACAGCTGCTATTTAGATCTCCCGCTGTGGGTTCACGCATGAACATGTTGTTAAAACTTCACACTTGTGCTGCTCATTTCAGCGCTGTTACTACGTCCGATTGCGGGCAGTGTAAATGCGGCTTGTGGTGCCTTCACATGCCATGGGTAACTTTCACATGCCAATAACATCACAGATGGTTTGAGCTTTGAGCTGGTAAAAATCTGGATTATCCTTTTCCTTTTTAGCACAAAGGATATGACGTCAAATTGCTTGTGACAAACAATTTGAGATGTGGACTCGTCAGACCACAGCACACTTTTCCACTTTGTGTCAGTCAGTCTCAGATGAGCTCGGGCTCAGAGAAGTTGGCAGCATGTCTGAATGTTATTGATAAATGGCTTTCACTTTGCATGATAGAGTCTCAACGTGCATTTGTGGAAGCAGCGACCAACTGTGCTGCACAAAGGAGTGAGCGATATGGTTGTAAAAAAATCACAGTATTTCAGGGTATTTTTGTGATGACAATTTTCTTTATGATATGCCAAAATACTGAAAAATATTTATTTATTATTATTATTAATTATTTATTTCATGAACATACCGTTGCAACAAAATAAGTGTTGTTTTTTTTGTTGGTTTTGTTTTTTTATGTTCGATTAAATGTAACAGTTTGCCTATAAATTTTCAGTGCGGAGACAGTTGCAATATCACTTTCAGCCCTGCTTTTTGGTGCCCTGTGTATTGGTATGACATCAACTTATCAGCAAGCTGGAATATTTCCAATATCACAATTTTTTTATTTTTATTTTTTACAGTTTTTCTTTTATTAAAAAAATGAATCATCATAATCCTGAACAATATGATAAGGCACACCCATAGTTGCAAATCATTGCAATCTATTTTTGTTTACGTTTTGCACAGCGTCCCTACTTTTTTAGGCATTAGGGGTGTAAGTAGTGAAGTGCAGTGAGATTTTCTGCACATGAATTCAACCTTTCGAGTAATAATTTCAGCCCCTGAGCCTCTCCTTTATGGCCAAAATGACAAAAGTTTCTAAATGACCTCTAATATGAGTCCTCTCTTCACACTGAGTCCCGTGATGCTTCTTAGAGCAACATCGCTGATACAAATGTGGTTTAACAGCATAGTGGTTCCATTTGTTTTGGAAATTATGAGTCATCTTGCCACTGAGCTTTTAGCTGCTCGGCTTCATTTTCCACTTTAGTCATTTTCTATCCGACAAGTGTTGATTTCATGCAAAAGGAAGAAAGATGTGGTCTGAAAGTGAGTGTGTTACATTAATGCCACCGCTTATTATCCACCTAATACATCAGGTCAGACCACTCAATGCTTTTGACCTTTATTTTTGTATCGCTTCTCTCTTCACGTTGCTCTCTCCACTTCATCTCACCCTCTTATCCATTACCGCTCTATCATTTTCTGACCTTTTCCTACGCTTCTGATGACTCTGCCCCTCTTGTTGTTTTTTCTTTTGCTTAATCGATCACACTTGCCCCCAAAAATCTCCCACTTTGCCTTTTGACATCTTTTTCTCTTTGCTTTTTAAACTTTTCATTTGCTCGCTCCTCTTTCTATTTGCTCCTCTCTTGACCCTTCTGCCTCCCACATGATCCCTCCTACAATGTTTGTAACCCTCCCTCTACCCTCTTTGTATTTCTCTCCCGCCGTCAGTGCGGCCACCACAGACGAGGAGCGGCAGCACCTGCAGGAGGTGGGGGTCTTCCACCTCGGGGAGTTTGTAAATGTCTTCTGCCACGGCTCGCTGGTGCTGCAGAACCTGGGCGAGAGCTCCACGCCCACCCAGGGCTCCGTGCTCTTCGGCACCGTTAACGGCATGATCGGTAGGCACACGGACAATTTCACACTCAAAGAAGCATTCACACACACACACACACACACACACACACACACACACACACACACACACACACACACACGTACGTGCAGTTTTTCATAACCCACATGCCACACAGTTTTGAGTTTTTAAAGGGTTTAATTTGACCTTATGTGTTTATATTAGCCTCTTAAAGGACTGTTTCAACATTTTGGGAATCCTCTTTTTTTTTGCTTTGAATTATCCCTTTGAAAGCTAAGCATATTTGACTACTTACCATCAAAACATGGAAAGAAGGCAATGAGCAACTTAAAAGGGAATTATAAAAAAAATCAAGAAATTAGTTGCAGGAAAATGACTTGGAGATTTGCAACAAACAAACAAACAAACATATTATTTTAATAATTATAGTTATAACATAAAAATATATAACAGTTTTCTGGATATTTTCACATTTTTTAAGATAATGCCCTCTCTTTGTGTCTCTCTTTAAACTGAAACTAAAACAAAATCAAGTCATTCTTTTGTCACCTTTTCATAATTTCTTGCAGTTTTCTGACATCTCTTGCCAAGTTGCTTATTGCATTTATTTGCTCCAAGTATTTAAAAGAAATTAAAACAATCTTCCCAAGTTTGAACGGTTTAAATGCTCGTGAAAAGAACACAACATAAGAAAACTGACATCGATCCAAGTTTCAGAGGGCTGACGTGATGTATCGTGTTTATTTAATCTGTACAAATCTAAAAACAAGAATCTGAGGTTTAATGGGTATGGCTCATTTTTGGCTATTTCTTTGCTGGGAGCAAACACTTCCTTGGATCTGTTTTGGTTGCTTGGTAACTGGTCAGAGCCAAGACACAGTCCAGCACATAATCCTCCATAAAACCTCGAATTGTACAGATTAGACAAATAAGATGCAACATGCTTTCGAGGTGCTGGTCGGCAGATTTGGTGAGAGCCGGGCTAACTGTTTCCCTCCGTTTCCAGCATGGATGTATAAAGATAACTGGATACAGTGTTGGAGTATATTAATATGAAAGTTGCTCAGTGGTGCATGAAGCCAAAAAAGTCAAACGACTTCTAGTGTTAGACTGAACTCACGATCGGTGTTAAACTAATTGCTGTCTAATATCGGTACCTAAGAGAACACCTGGGTGAGGCGCCGGGTTCAGACAGAAGGTGGAAGCACCATGACGGCACCCTAGAGCCAGGAAGCCGCCCAAAAAACGACGCGAGCGGCTTCAGGGCTCTCTGCTGCGGTCTCGGTGGACCTCTGTCGGCTTCTCAGTGAGGCAAAACTTTCTCTGCAGCACTGATAGTTTTGACCTATCTGATCTATCTTCTTTTTTATTTTGTTTTAGGAATACTCTAGCACCACTGTTGTATGTTATTGTGTTTTTTAAACTTCATACTCAGCAAGGCAAAGCAAAGGAAGTTTATTTATATAGCACCAAAAGTGCTTTACAGGGGCACAAAAATCATGAAATACAATAATAGAATTAAGAAGACATTAAAATTACATTCAATTGAAGAAAATCAAAGAGAGAGAGGGGAAAAAGTGATTAGGGTGAGAGAGACGAGCAGACGCAGTCACACGGAGATGCTCTTTGTGTCATAAGAAAAGAGCATAATACCTTGTTGACTGCAGCTTGTTCAAAAATAATATTTTTGATATAAGCCTACAGAAACGTGCTGTTACCAGAGTCCTATCACTGGCACCTGTATCAGTTCAGGTATAAACGATACTCGACCCAAAGTGCTTCGTATAAAATGACTCCAGTGATCAGCACTGTGTTCCACTGATATTGTTTTTTCAGGGCTGATACCGATTATTACTAGTCAATTAGACCGATAACCGATATTTGGAACCGATATGCATTTACACTAAATTTGGAATATAACAAACTCCAACACAAAACTTTGTTTAAATGCCTTTGGCAAATGTTTAATGAAAACTTTTAACATCATATACAGCAGGTTCACTGCAACTTTTCAGAAAAAGCCAAGTGAAAATTTAAGTAGAAAGTTAATCAATAAAAATAGCTCCCTGAGTTTTTACACAGTAAAAGTTCCTTCCATGCTGACGCTTTCTTTGCACTTTTTAATTAAATAAATTTGTCAGCAATCATTAAAATATAACGCTTATACAGATAATTGGCAAACTGCCAAATATTTGTTTTTGGCCAGGCCGATAATCTGTCGACCCCCTCTGTGTGGCCCGTAGAGCAGACAAACTCGAGACTTCTGGCAGCCGAGCAGCAAACTAACCAATTTATTGCTCCTCTAACTTAAACGTGGATAAAATACAAAAAAACTGTGCAGCTTTTCCAAACTTAACAACTGATGTTAAGCCAAATGGATCAAATTCTTGGTGTTGTGAAACTCAAAATAATATAACCAGCTTATTTACAGACTTTTTTTTTGCCACGGAAGTCTATGGGAAAAATATTTTTGTGCCACATGGCGTATCACAACGGACATCATCGCAGTGTTTGGGCATTACAAAAATCAGTGTCAAAGCCCGGCACGCTGTCAGGGGCGCTGTTTTTTTAGCCTTTGTGCAATGTTAACCGACAGGTGACAGAGATTCAATCTTCACATCTTAACTGCCAGCAAAATAAAAAGCATAATTTCAAAAAAATGTCAAAATTTTCCTTTAAAATCTTTTTACCCTTGAATTTTCTAACAAAGGATTAGTTCAGCTGAATCACAAAAACAGCGTATTTTCCCTCTTAATCTCTTGTAGCATCCAGCCACAGAGACAGTTTATTTGCTTTTGTTTTGTGATATCGGCTGCTGAGACTTCTGCCTCCACCTTGATTCAATGGAGATGAACAGAATCTAGTTTGAGGATCTCGCAGTGTTGAAAAATTACATTTGAAAAGCTCAGCAGCAGCACGTCTTTTTTTTTAGAGACATTGTTCCTGTTCCTCTGTGAGCAGTTTTGTTTTTATTTTCGCAAAAAGTATTTCACAGCAGCATCAGCAAACAGCTTCCAGTAATCAATTCTAATTTTAATCATATTTTGTTGTAAAATTTACAGAAAAAAAGCGATTATCAGTCTGCACATGTGAAAAGGAAACATCAGCACGAGCACTGAGTTTTAATAGTTTAATAGTTCACCACCAGTTGTCAGTTTGAGGCTGCAGCGCTGCACAGAGACGATTCTCATTTCCTGTATTTCCAATAATCAGCCGACTGCAGCAAAGAGACCTCAGTCCAATTAGAGAGTACACAAACTTTTGTCGAAACCATTTATTCAGAGCTAATGTTTCCATTTCAGAAAGAGAGAAGAAAGGGAGAAGAAATCATAGTCGCACACCTCATTACTCAGATCTAAACTAGTAACTTTCAGGCTGGCTGTAATGATGACACAGATGAAAAATAGGCGACGCGCATCGTTTGGACACGAGTAATTTACACCACGCGCCCTCACAGCGCCAACAACACATTATTTCACCTCAACACCTTCTGCGAGTCTTTGAAAAGTCTCGGAGGAAAGTTTAACGGGAAATGAGAACCACCATCGTACATCCGAGTAAAATCTTCCTGCAGTAAAACAAAATGGACTTCAGAGAATCTTTTAACTCCTGGAGATGGTGTGATATGAAAGATGATTTTGGGAAGACGCTGCAGGACAAATGATTTTTCTGTCGATCAGCAGGTGGACGAAGTTCTAATAAACTTATTTTGGTCTGTTCTTGAAAACCTGGATATTAGCTGCAGGCAACATGGACGAAAAAAAATCTGATTATAGATTGTATTTTACATACTTATATGAACCCTAAATAAAGCGTCCCAAAAGATAAACTCTTTAATCAGAATATTACTTTTTTGATTTGTGCAAAGTGGCTCAGCTCACCGTCAAGGGTCTAATCTTCCTGAAATATAACAAATTTAGAAGTGTTTTTTTCCCAAACATAAATGAGAAAATTCAGTTATTCTATACAAAAAGTATAGAATGAGAAAAAGTAGTTTTGCCTAATAATACAATTAATGTGGAAGTACTTTGAAGTAATTTGAAGCTACATGTTACAGATCGGATACCACAATTTCCTTTTTCTTTTTCTTTTTTTTTTTTTGCTCAAGGTCTCGTTATTAACATTTAGAGTAATACAAATACAGTTAATCACAAACATTATTGGAAAAGAAAATTACAATACATGCCCCCACCCACCGCCCACCAACCACATTACAATTACATATCAACAAATTCAGTGTGACAGTGATAGAGGGTAAGACACAAAATAAAACAAGATTTACAAAATTTGATAAAAAACAAATAAACAGAAAAATAAAGTCACAAAATCATAATAATAATTATAATAATAAATTACAAAAAATACAATCAGCTGAAACTAATTCAGATTTCTGCAGCACGCAGAAAATTGACTGAGAAAGAAAGAGAGCACACATCACGCCTGTTTTAAAAACTTTAGTTTTCGCATTGATTTAAAAATTCTGCTATCAGTTTATAAGGCGCTGCATGCCGTTGCACCAGACTACATCTCAGAGATGTTTTCAGTTTATGAACCACAAACACCCCTCTGATCCTCTCTGACTCTTTTTTTTAGCTGCTCCACAGAGTTAAACTAAAACATCTGGTGATTCTGCTTTTAACCATCATGCTCCAAAAACAGCCTGCTGGAGGATCTGAGAGGAGCTGCAAATATTGACATTTTTAAACTAAAAACCTATATTTTTTGTCTGGCTTTTATGTAGTGTCTTACTATCACAAGTTTGTGGTTTATACTTATATACTTACTTTGCTTATTTCCTGCGTTGTTCTTGTTTTTGCTTCTTTAATCAAACTCTGAAGCACTTTGAATTGCATCTGATTGGTGCTATAATAACAAACTGTGACTGATATATGAGGCATTTTTATTCTAACTGGGCCGTTATTCTGATTCTATGTGAAATATTAATGTCCATGTAGATCTAAAAGAAATCTGTCTTCAGTCCATCCTGATTAAACCTTCATGTAAACTATTGCTTGCACTTTTTTACAGTAAACTGATTCACCTTTGCAACATAAAGTGCGTAGTTTTGATTAATGACACAGTAAGATGGAGAGAAATGAACTCAGCGAGCGGTTGATTACGCCTCGTTTGTCACATTTTCATCAGCTGATTAATCACAAGCTCACAAGTAAACAGTTAATTGTAAAGAATTTAAATAATTAAATATTGCAAACATCTTTTAGATCTAGCTTCTAAAATGGGATAATTTGCTTCCTTTTTCCTGCTTTGTATCACTTTTTTAATTGATCATCATGATGGACAAATAATCAATAGATGTAATATAAAAAATCCAACATTTGTGACAGGCCTTTTTACAATTTTCTTGACATTTCATAAGCAAAACAGTGAATCCATGAATGCAGAAAATATGCAAGAGATTGCGTGATAATGAAAATAATTGCTATCGCTCATCTAACGTGCTCCTTGCAGTTTGTCCTTCATATGCAGGGAAACAAGCTCTGTGTTACAAATCACCCTTTGTTCTCGAGTCTGCCTGTTTTCTGCATACTATCAATGTCAGCGCAGATTATTTCCCCGGAGCATCGCAATAATGCAGTCACTGTCACAGAAGTTGAATATTTATCATAGCGGAGAGCACGTTAGACTCTCAGAGCTCTGCGACTCTCCACATTCACAGAGATCACGCTCAAAATAAAACATTTTGGAATGGTCTTGAATTATTAAAGTGTTAAAATCATGCCACTTTACTAAAATAATCGCAGAATACTAGCATGAAACTTGTATAAGGAGGAGTGAAGTCATACTAATTATCTTTTTATTTATTTATCATAAAGGCTTTATCAGTTCTGTGCTCTGTCCCTAAAATGTTCCTTCTTGCAGATGATGAAATCAGAAAGTACTGACCATCTGCTGCAGGATCTGTTTTGGATATTACACTTTCAAAAAGTTGTGTTGTTGACAGATGTGTGCGTGTGTGTGTGTGTGTGTGTGTGTGTGTGTGTGTGTTAGGTTTGGTGACGTCCCTGTCCGAGGGCTGGTACAGCCTCCTCCTGGACCTGCAGAATCGCCTCAACAAGGTCATCAAGAGCGTGGGCAAGATCGAGCACAGCTTATATCCTTCATATATTTGTACTCACACCGGCCATCTGTCACTACCTGCACTGACAGCTGTGGCTGTAGGCAGGAAACCAGGAGCGTAAAGTGCCAAAGCAGTGATCGTTACTTTAATTGGCTTCCAAACGTTTTGGATAGAGATTGCATGTATTAAACATCAGTAGTAGTGGCCTCTCTACCCTATTATAAAATATGATTTGTTTGATATAGAGCATGAATTAATTAAGTTTTTAAGCAAAAATGGCACTAGTTCAAGCTTCATGAGTGGGATTTGTTTTGCAATTTTCTTTAGTCCTTTACAATCATAAATTAATTATATTTAGGTTTCAGATAGGGATTTCCTGATCTGATTTCAAACATTGGACTCAGAGTCGTTTAGGGCATTGTTTTTGGACTGGTCAGGAATATTTAGCTCATAGAGCCTGATCCAATGCTTTGTTTTATGTCAGCTTCACTCAGCTGTCTCTGTCTGTCCCCTCTGCTAAGCTCTCCTGCGTTGGAGCAGTATAAATTATATAAATTGTCTTGTTGTTTTTTTTAGCCACTGCATGAGACTCGCTTTGGCGTTTCGATTTTCCCTCTCTGCCTCTCACAGACACACACACACAAAGCAGGGCTTTTGCAGAGCTCCAGACTGTGACTATTTAGTCTTTATTGTCTTTATTTTGCCCTTTTGATAGGACAGATTAACACTTTGAAACCTTAGAAAATTGGTTTGATTTCTTTCAAAAACATACGGAGAAGGCAACAAGAAATTTAACAAGACATGCCCCAAAAATTCACAAAAGAATTAGTTAAAAAAACAAAAAAAATAGATGGATACTCAATATTAAATGACTCAGATTGGGGGCAAAAAACGTCCCTACACTCCGTTTATTGATTTATCAAGAAAATAATCAGTTATGAAAATAACTGTTGGAACAGGCTGGTGAGGTAATTGTTATCAACTGTTGTTGTTTTAAATTTCAGAAGCTTTCGTTGCAGATATTATGTGTCTTTTCAATATTTGTTATGCAACCTAAAAAGTTGAGAATTTGTAGAAAACAGAGGGATTGCACCCACAGCCCAGATAAACTGTATCCCGTATTATAATACCTTTAAAAAAGTATTCTTCATATTTTGCAATCATAACATAAAGAATAGATAAGCTTAAATTCCAGTTTTCTTCACGTTCAGCCGTACCAAAGCTTGAACCTGACTGACTCGAAACACCAGCTGTGTGATCGTCTGAACAGTGCTGTTTTTATCAGACGCCCACACATCACCGCTGAGTGTTTGTTGATGGTGCCTGAGGTGAAATATGCGATACTGTACCTCGAGTGCGACCCTCAGGCGAAGCAGCATCCTCTTATTGATTTACCTTGACTCCGCTGCACCTGGAGGTCCTTCCACACGGAGCGAAAGACGGAGCAGGCCACGGGATTCATCGATGGGGATCTGATTGAGAGCTTCCTGGATCTCGGCCGAGCCAAGATGCAAGAGGTCGTCAGCACTCTGCAGGTAAGAGCTCATGTTTGTCCACCTCAGTATCTGAACACTGTATGTGGACACGATGAAATGTGATCCTTTGCATCTTTTTTTTTATCCCACGTCGATGAAAAAAAAAGATCTGGACTTTCTCCAATATTGTGACTGCACTAAGTTAATTTGAGGGGCATTAAGCTCTAAGCTTTACTCAACAGCTCTCTCGTTGCCAGGTTGTTAGCACAGCTTGTATTGACCTCTTAACAGACCCAAATATGAAAGTTTCCTTAAAAAGACTGAGACATAATCTTGTTATTAGAGCCCGGACCTCTGCTCCAACAACAAGCTTATCTGGTGAAGAAGCAAACTAACACTGTTGTCATTTGGCTCGCAGAAGTGTTGAACTTTCAGAAACCCTTAAAGACAGTTTCATCTGTGGCTCCTGTGCTGTTTGAGCGCAAACTGGGAATAATTTTTTTGGCAGGAACAGGTGGCAAAATCACATTTGGCAGATAAACAAACAAACATATTCTGCTCTGTGTCTCTATTTACTCTCATGGCATTTAAAAATAAAAAAATCACACTTTTAGCTCATAAACAAAGACTGTTCCTTGATTCCCTCTCAAGACAAGAAGATAAAGACAGTCCACATTTTTTGGATGATTTCTTTGCCAGGATATTTCTGATGAAAGCAGATATTTGCTTTGGAAATAAAATATGTCGCAGCATTAGTTGCTCACTTGCCTTTTAAAATAATCAATTGTAGGCTGCTGCTCCGGCTGGGTAATCGATACCTTTTAAGGTATTGACTGAAATAAGCAAGTAGCATCAAAGCTTCTCCAGTCAGTCATGATCATTTTTGTACAGAGATCTAGAAAAGAAATTACTATTTTTTCGGTTTTGCTTGCACTCAATCACCACAAGCATTCTTTGATTTAATCCAACGTGTGATTTGCCCTCTACTACAGCAGATACAACGGGGTGAGCAATGAATCGAACATGCTTGATGTTCATTCATTCAAACCTTTATTTAAGACTCAGAAAATCAATTGAGGGAGACCCTCATTTCCAGTGATGCCGAGCATGAACAAAAGACATTAAAAACAATCAACAAGCAAACAAACAGCAGTTAAAAACAATTAAATTCAATTAAAACAAGATCTGAAATAAGGCATTTGAACAGCCGTAATGGTGGAAGAGTGTCCAAGTTTGTGTTTTATGAAAGGACTTTATTTCAAACATCAAGTATAAATTGTCTTCCAGCAAGAGACTCGCTTCAGCATTTTGTTTTTCCCTCTCTCTTCTACAGCTCTCTGCATCTCACAGACACACACACAAAAAGTAGGGCTTTTGCAGAGCTCCAGACTGTGACGATTTAGTCTTTATTGTCTTTACTTTGGCTTCATTGATAGGACAGATTAACACTTTGAAACCTGAGAAACTTGGTTGTATTTCTTTCCAAAACATGGGAAGAAGGCAACAAAAAATGTAATGACATGGCCGCAAAATTCGCAAAAAAATTAATAAAAGAAATACCTGAAAAAAAGGCAATAAAAAACAAACAAGAAAATGAATTCCTTCTTTTTATTTTATTTATTTATTGATTTATTTTTACAATTTTTTAGGTAATTTTCTTGACACCCTGTACTAATTTCTTTCAATTTTTAGGGCATTTCTTGCCAAGTCTGTCATTACTTTTTTCTTTTTCATTGCCATTGCTGTTTTCCAAAAAGCTTGTGAAAGGCACCTGAACAAAAGATCATAATCAGAGTTTTGCTATTAAGCTTCTCTATTAAATAATGATCCGAGTTATCTACAGAGGGTTACGGTGTCTCACTCCCCCTCTCATGCTGTGCATCGCTGTAGCTTTAAGGCAGCAAGTCAAGATGGAGCGAAGAGGCAGCGGAGCACTGATAAAAGATCATTTAGAAAAACTTGGCAAGATGACTCTTTTGTTTTTGTTTATTCAGCTCTTAAAATCATATTAGCTCACAATAAATGAAACGAGGCGCCGGGTCGTTCACCTGGTGGAGCGTGCACCCCATGTGGCGGCAGCTGGTTTGATTCCAGCCCGCGGGCCTTTGCTGCTTGTTATTTCCTCTCTTTCCTCCGTTCACTGTGCAGCTGTCCTTTTCAATAAATCATAAAAAAATAAAGTAAAACTAAAATGCAACCAAAAAATATTTTGGAGCACATAGGCTACCTCTCTCTTTGCACTGGATCTAAGGTGTGACATGAGCGAGTGGAGGGCTTTGTCTCGGCGGTGGAGGCTCACTGTTTGTCCTTTAATTCCAGATCGATGACGGCAGCGGCATGAAGCGTGAAGCCACAGTGGACGAGGTCATTAAGATTGTGGAGGAGCTGACAAGGATCCACTAACCCCGACCGCCATCCAGACCCCCGCTGAGTGAGAGGAGGTGTCCTGAGGAGAAGTGACAGGCAAAACGACGAGGAAGGGAACGGTTTGGGCTTTGCAGATTTGTAAATAATTATAAATAAACAGTGCGTGCATGTTCGTCCTTCAGACTTCAGTGATTTGTCAACCGTTGAGGTGCTACACGGCGAGCGTAGCGCTCTTCATTTAGAGTCTGTGGGCGAAGTGTGTAGCATCCTGTTTGGACAACAAAAGACCAAAGTAAAGACGTTGGTCTGAGTGTGCTTGAGTGTGTGTGCGCATGTGTGGTTGCGTCCGTGTGGAATAATGTGTGACTATAAATAGGAAAAACCAGAGATTTTCCTCACCAAAAACGTTCTCTGGGATATCTGTGACCGTGAACAGGCAGGTCGGAGCAGTTAGCAGATCCTCTCACACCCACAGTTTAAACCCGACTGACTTACACTTTTCAAGTTTAATATTGAAGTCTGGAGTCGCCACGCTGTAAGAAAAAATGAAATGAGGAAAATGATAGATTTATAGCTATTTTGTCTTTGTGATGTTTTCTTTGTTTATTCTAATAAACTTTGCTTTAGTACTGTTAACATTCATGTCTACGTTTTTCTGTTCTGACATTTAATATTCTCAAAGTCGGGCTCCTCCCCTCGTATTACAAATTATGGCAACTTTTTTTTAGTAAATATGTCATTTTTAGACACACTAGTGCCTAACTATATCAGTTGATTCAGGGTGGCCATGAATTTTATAAAAAGTCTTAAAGTATTTTATTCATTAATATCAAAATAAGACCTTACTTAATATTAAAATAATAATATTATAAAAGCTTTAAAAGTCTTAGGAAGAAGGATTTGTTGCATTGTAAATCCCAAAATAATTAAATCTAAAAAACAAACCAAAAAAATGTTTTCTTTAAAAAAGCTAAAGCATTCTTTTAAGTGACAAAACTGTTTTCTTTAAAAATCCCCAAAAATTATTTTTAAAAAAAGACGAATTTTTGTATACCCAGTAAGATAAACACAAAATACCGCCATTTAAAGTTGTTAAATTGTTAAGCCAAAATTTTAAAAAATGTACGTCCCTCCCCAGTGCTAAAAAAATTATTTGAAAATTATTTGACATGCCAGTACCTTTTTAAACCACTCTCTTTCCTCTCATAAATAATAAACAATCCCATATTTATATTTAATCATTCAGTTCTAATTCTGTTCTGATTAAATTCATTATTTTTTAAAATAAATATTTTACAAAACTATTATACACTAATAAAAAAGAACTGTTGAGGAAGTCACGTTTTTGTCACATTAAACATTTGGGCAAAATAAAATAGTCCTTGTTCAGTTTTGGTCATTAGAAAAACTCTGAGGGGCATCAAAAAAGTCTGAAGAAGTCTTAAATCTAACTTGTTTTAAGCCGTAGGAACCCTGCTTTAAAGTTCAGTTATTCATTTTGCTTCACGTTAGTAAACTGTCTTCATGCCGCTCTCTGCAGGTGCGTCTCCTGCAGTCGCATCACTGTTACTCGCCACCTGCCACCTGCCACACAGCACGGCTGACAGGTGTTCACACGTTCACGCTCTCTTTCAGTTTTGTCTTTGTGCTTCTGTAAAGCTGCTAGTTGTGATTATAAAAAATCTCAGTGTTGTAAAACTAATTAACCTTGATTTGATCTGTGTCTCAATGCTGTGTTAAATCCTTGAAATTGAAGAAATCCGGCCTGGAAAGTCTTGGAAAAGCTGTCTTGATTTTGATGTTAAAGGTGTAGGATTTATATAAAAACATTTTAAAGCACTTAGGCTTGACGCCTTCTGCAGTCGCTGCTGTTCTCCTCGTTTATCAAATTAAACAGGACCCCGGGTCTGGTTACAGTTAATGCAGCTTTGGTACTGAAACCCACGCAGCCATAACGAATATCAGGCATCAGCAGATCAGTTTATGTGCACAAAAACACACTTTGTCGTCTCGTCAGACCTGCTGAAATGCTGTGTTTTTACTGTGCATTGTTTTCTCTAGCACCTCATTAATTTTTGGTTGTATGCATTTTTCTTTCATCCACACAAACACAGTCACAATGGTAGATGCCAGCTCTCTCAGTCGAAGGTATCACAGGTTTCACAGACTGAAATACTGGCAGGGTGACAGTGCAAACCAGCTTCAGTGGAAAAACTCTCCGCACCGTTGCATTTTTCAGACAGAGATTTTTTTGAAGCAAACTGGACAGAGACTGGCAGTGGACGTCCTCTGCCAGTTCTCCTGAGCTATTTTTGTCCTCCTGTCACCATCCTGAGGCACACTGGCCTTTTTGCTGCTCTGGTGGTTTTTTACTTGGCTTCCCATTCACACCATTTGTTTGCGTCCTCACCTGACCTCCCGTTTACACCCGTTCTCCCGATTTTAACTAGAATTAACGCCATACCTCCACGCAGCAGTCAAGTTTTCTGACTCAATGTCTCCCCTTCTGCTCCTGAGATGTGACCCTGAGTAACATCCAAAAAAAGCTTTTGAACATCATGATGTCACACTTTAGTTGACCTTTGACCTTTCGCATATGAACTGTCATCACTCTGTTATTATATCCTTGAAGTGGCTAATCAAAGTCCATTTTTTAGCTATCTGAGGTTAGGTGAGGAGCTACCGACACACAGCTTTGTAAAGGCTGCATTAACTCAAGCTGAATTTATTACCGAGCTCCGGTTGACTTTTCAAATTCAAACGTAACAATTAAACAGAGATGCGGTCGAAAAACTGTTGCACTCCGCCATCTAACCCTCAAACAAAGAAAAAACACTCCTCTTTGACGGCTACCTGTCAGCGCTTTCATGACCAGAGAAACCAGGTGAAGTGCACGCGTCACACAGACACCAGGTTACTCAGGTCATTCAAGATTAAAAATTAAGACATAAAAATATTTATTAATCTTAATTAAGTGTCTGAAGTGATCAATTTAGTGATGCTAAATAAAGGTATTTAACTCAAATATTCATTTCAACATTTTTATATCTGGCAACAATCCTATTAAACATTCGCATGAAATTTTGTCATAAATAACTGAGTTATGGGCAAAAACATGTTTGATGAAGTCACTGTGACCTTGACCTTTGACAGGTCATTGTTGAGTCCAAGTGGATGTTTGTGCCAAAATTGAAGAATTCCACGTGTTGTGATATCGTGTTCACAAGAATAAGACAGACGAGGTCACAGCGACTTTGGCCTTTGACCACAAAAAGTTTTAATCAGTTCATCGTTGAGTCCAAGTGAACGTTTGTGCCAAATTTAAAACAAAATCCCCCAAGTTGATGTTAAAATGAAAGATAGATACTTTATTTGTCCTCGTGGGGAAACTGGTTTGCAGCAACAATCACGTGACATTTTCTTATCAACATAACAAAACAAAAAAATGAATGGCTTGTGGGATAAAGGACAGTGTGGATGGATTTTTGTAAAAACGGGGGCAGTAACGTTGTTTAGATGGGAGCGGGTTAAATGAGGAGGCCAGAGGATGCCTCTTGTCACCCACAATGATGTTTTCCTTTTTAATAATAATATTGGATTTATAAGGCTGAAAAAGATGAGGCTGCAACGTCCTTGACCTTTGACCACCAAATTCAAGTTCATTGTTGAGTCCAACTTATTAAAAATGATTATTTTAATGAATACAATCGCCCTCTTTTCATCTTTTTGAAACAGAGATATTCCAATATTGAAACTCATACAGAAAAACATACTGAGATTCTCATTTTAAGGCTTTATATAAACTAAATGCAGTAACTTTTGTGTTTCCTCACTCTGCAGTTATGCTTTACCAAGGTCACACATTAATTCTGAATGTCGATACAGGACGACGTACACTTGTGTTTCCACTCAGCGTTGCTAAGAGATACAATTCAGATTCAAAATAACACGTTATCGATTCATATATCTGAAATCTTTACCCATTTTTTTGCTTAAATCAGCGACCATAAGGCCATTTCACACTTCTACTGCAGGGCACAAAAGACGTCTGCACACAATTAGGTTCAGAAAAATATTCAATTTCTCTTTTTCTCTTCAAGGCAACGTTTAGATCTATAACATCTGCCCTTCACTCTGAAGCATTTTTTGCCGTGGTGTGTGCACACTTGGTCCCTCTTCATTTCACACTTTCATCCTTCCAAAATCCAAATGTGAACTGCAGTGGTCAACCCAGAACTCAAATGTAAAACATCATATTCGGCTGTTGCTCTACTCTGGTGCACTGGTGCTTTTTAAAGACATTAAACCACTAAAACCTTGGCTTCAAATGCAAAATATTTCTCTAACATTAAATATTCATGACTTAAAAAGCAAGAATTGAAGTTAAAGTTCAGGAAATAAACATCCCGATGTATAATTTTTAGAGGTAAGAGTCCTAAACTCAAAAATGCTGCAAATGCTCATCATGAGTACTGTGTTGGATTCAAGGACGATTTAAAGGTGCAGCAGTTCAGAGACGGTTGTGAAAGTTTTTTCTGATGTAAGAAGTGAAGATTTGTGAGACTAGTGGAGCTTGAAGGAGGGATGACGGCCAGACTACTGAGAGAGCCACGGCATTAAAGGGGTATTTCAAAACATTCAAACTGGGGCTGTATGAGGCACTTATCCATAATCAGTGTATTATCTGCAGCAGATGGCAGTCGGTACTTTCCCAGTTTGGAGCAGCAGACTGGAGTCTGATGTGGAGGCTGAGCAATGTCCTGCTGTGGAGGGGTCTGCCACAAAATGTATTTTAGCACCCTAAAAATAAATTTATATCAGTTTAAGTGTATGCTATGTTGAGAGTATTTTCACTGCTTTACCTGAATGTCAGACAGTTGTTATATCACTCTCTTCAAAGCCAAACTCCTGTAAGAAAAACAGTTATTTAACATCACTGCACTCTAAAAACAAACTGTTTCTCTCAACAAAAAAAACCCGGCTTATAATAATAATAATAATAATAATAATAATAATAATAATAATAATAATAATAATAATAATAATAACAATAATAATAATATTTATTATTATTATTATTGTTATTATAATTATTATAATTATTATTATTATTCTAAACATATTTTTATTAAATTGTTGTTATTTTTTGAAAAAAGGCATTAGGTCCTTTTAAAGATTTGGATATATGAGATATATTTCAAGAAAGCACCAAAACACTATATTTTCAAGTATGATCAGTTTAGAAACCAACAGACCTCATTTTCATTTAAATATCTTGCCTTTCCATTATAATAAAAAATACTGATGACAATAACTTTATTTATATAGCACCTTTAAATAGAGTTTTGACAAGCACGACAAAAATAAGGTCAAAACAAAAGAGACAAAACAATGCAAAATGCAAAATGTCAGTATAAATAAATACAGATAAGAAGAACAAAAACAATAAAAGCAATAAAACAATAAATAACAACAGGAATAAAATAAATAAAAAGATGACATCACATAAAAGTAAGTTAATAAAAATGGGTTTTAAGAAATGATTTCAAAGAAATGAGTGATTCTGCAGTTATATCTCCTCAGGCAGGTCATTTCAATGGCGAAACCACGGTCACCTTTAGATTTACGTCTTTACTGTAACGGCCAGAGGGGCCCCACCTGAAGATCTGCAGCTGCAAAGAGGAGCAATGTTTTAGTAATGTAGCTTGAGGCCAGACCAGACAACCTTTAAAAGTGATCAGTAAAATCTTAAAATCAAATGTGAACAGAGAGATTAACCTTTAACTTCACCCCAAAGTATTCCTGTAATTTCAAACATTTGAACAACAGCAGCACCATCACACTTTAAATCATGCCTTTAAAGCCGAGCGTTCCTGCGTACGAAGGTTTTAAAGGGAGCACTCATCTCACCGTGAGTCACTTTAGGACTTGTCATCGCAGGAAAAGCACAGGTGGAACTAATGATATTAACAACGGCTGAGCTGAGTGTCTCAGGAAGCCACGCAAGCGAGCCCTCATCCATAACGCCAGGGTCCTGGAAGTCACAATTAAATGGGTTACAGCAATGATTAGTGTTATTATTTACACCTGTGCTTCTTGTGCCGTGACGTTTATGTTCCTCCCAGCAGGACTGCATTGGCTTCAGACTCAGAGGACGATCAGTAAGGGAACATTTCCATTTATTTTTCATTTCTGGGATTAACGAGCTTTAAGAGTTTTCACCTTTTGAACTCTGCAACAGAACTGGTGCCTACATGGGTACTTTTACTCATTTTGATGCCATTTCTTTGAGTATCTTCAAATGCTTCATATTACTAAACTCTGCACAACCTACACTAAAAGGTTATGTAAGTCAATAAATCATAATAAGTGAAAAAATCAGAAAAATGTGTCATTTAAAAAAAGGAAAATCAGACATGTTTTTCCATCACATTTTACAAAATACAAACATATTTTTTCCATTAGATTTTCAAATGGAGAAACATAAAATATTTCATAGCATTCCTCAAGTTATTTGAAATACTTATGTTATTTAGTTTTTGAAATATGCACATTTTAAGAGAGGAGTGCAAAGGTGTTTTCTGGTGCTGGTGCATGCTGTGGGTGGGCAAAAAGGCCGTAAAACAGTACAACAATATTTCAGGGTATTTTTTGTGATAATGATGCTCTTGATGACATTGTAACCTTAATTACTGTGCACATTATAGTTTTTGGCTTTTTAAAATTAATTCAACATACTTTTTATGTGTTACAGAATACTCTGGAATGATTAGCGTTTTAGCACAAATAATTCAAGTTAAGTTGCTTTATTACATACACTAATAAGTCCTGTCTCATTAATACCTTCAACTATTATTTTATTTCTACATTTTCATGTGAACTTTGGCCTCAAGTGGGAGTAACTATAGTTTGTAGCTGCCACTGTTTTGTGGGGACAGTTGTTAGTGTAACAGACTCAAACGTTAAACGTTAACGTGCTGTAGCTGAGTGAACAGAGAAGCTGGATTTCTTCGATTTCAACATATTTTGGTGGGAATAAAAGAAGATTAAAAGAAGAAAAATTGTAGCTCGCTTGTTACCCAGGTGAACGCTACTGAACAAGAAAGTAAGGATATGATATGACAAGATACTTAAAAATTATTTAAAAAACAAAACAAACATAAACATCAGTAATTTCATGACCATGCAATTTTCAGTTTTATATAGAAGAATAAATGTAACAGTAAAAATGATCTCTCATTTCTTTAGCTTGTAAACAACAACAGTAACACGTAGCTGAAAAAACTTAATAATAACCAAGATTCAGTTGCTGACTTGCATATTTCTGGCCTCAAATGTTGAAATGTTGAAACATGTTTTAACTTACTGTTTAACTGTGATATAAGATTGTTTTTATGCTGGCAGTTTGTCACCCACCAGCAGGAGAGTTTATTGGTCTTGTGCGGGGCAGTGCATTCTGGTAGTTGTAGTTTTTGTCTTTCTTGAGCAAAAGTGTCCTTTTTCTCCGTTTCCTCTGGTTATGTACTATATCAGTTATTTATTTGGTTACTCAGCATTTATTTTTTCCTGGTTTGTCTTCCTCTTTTTCTATAAATAATGTAAGATCATAGATATTTGATGTTGGGTATGTGAGTGTAGGCATATATGTTTAATTAATAAGGAAGCTGGTTAATTAAAAGTCATTGACTTATGGAGAAGGCGTGAAATTAAACAAGTTTGTACTTCTTCTCCCTCTTTTTTAATATGTAAACCAAACCATCATTTGTTTGACACTTTGCTTTATTTACTTCTTTGTCTGTAAATATTACATTTTTTTTCTCTGTCTGCTTGTTTGTCAAATCATTTCTTTACTTTCTTTTTTTACGTTTGAAATAAATCAAATTAAAAAAAGAAATAAATCGATGTAGCTCAAATTAAAGTATTTTTATCTTTCTACTGCAAGGAAGACAAGGAACGTTTCCCTGCAGATGGCCTGTTTGTGAACTTAAATCATAATTATTCTTATCAAACATCATGTACAGTTCACCAGATTTCTTAACACCCAACAGAAACTTGCAGGTGGAGTGAGCTGTGTGACTTATTAGCCATTTCCACCCCCACATTTAGTGCCATACAAGTTCAGGTCTCTTCTCTGACTCTCAAAGTATTGAAAATCATTAAATGGGAAGTTTATTATAACAAGTTTGATTCGCGCTGGATACATGGAAAAGAGCAAATTAAAACACATCCAAAAATAACTGCTGCGAGGCGCGTAACACCACAGATGGGTCATATCTTCCCGCGTAACAGGCTCTAAGGGCGGATTTCACTTCAAAGGGGGAGAGGGGAGGTCAGCCATGTAGAACCACCTCTGGGAAATGTCCGGTACAGCCGCCGCTGATTAAACCGAGCTGCTTCACCGGAGCAGCTGGCAGACTGAAGCAAATAATTTCCCTTCAGATTGTTTGACGTGCAGTTGTCTGCAGAGTTTCAGCAGGTGTCATGGAGTCGGCTGACTGTTTTCACTCAGGAGTTTCTTTTTTTCCACCTCAGGCTGTTCTGGCTCTGAGCTGCATCTCTCACATGTTTTAATCTTAGTGAGCTGGAGCCAGAGGACCCTTTCTGGCCCTCCCCAGCACCCACAGGGACTCTTTGATGTCAGGGGCCCAAAGGTTTAAAACACCCTGTCCCCAAAAGACCCAGCAGCCACGGTCAGTGTCTTATGATTAAATGTCTCTTTCTCTTAATTTATCTCATTATCTGTGATGGTTGTAGTCTGATGCAACTCACGCCTGATCACTCTCTGGCAGTTTTATTATGTGTTTTAATAAATCATTTTACTGGATTGTTTTTGAAAAGTGATATTAAGATACAGCTCATTAGCACAAGTATCTGGCTCCAGGCTTCACTGTCTAAAACAGATGTTGAGATTCAGACTCCCTAAAGGTTCTTTTGCCCATTCCAGTGAGTGTTATACAGATACAATTTAAGGTCCGTGTTGAGTAAAAATGAAAATGTGTTCTGACTGGTAGTCTTTATAATTGGCCTCTGGTGTGACATAATTTGTAATGATATATTTAATATTTATTTTATTTATTTTTATATTTGCCGGAGATCCGCGCTGCCAGAGATCCAAGCTGATGAACATCCAGCCTGCCAGCCGCTCTGTCAGAGATCCGCGCCGTCAGCAGCTGTGTTGGAGATCCGCACTGCCAGCTGACATTTTGGAGATCCGCGCTGTTATCTATGCTGCCAGCCTGTGTTGGAGATCCGCGGTGACGGAGATCTGCTGTGTCAGAGATCCACTGTGTTGGAGATCCGCGCTGCCGGTCGAGCTGAGACAGGGTAGGGCTCAGTTGGGCTGCAGCCCTACCAGAAAGAGAGTCAAGAAAAGTACCATATGAAGTTCTTTAATTGTTGTCTATGTTTCTCTGTCCGCTCTGCTCTCCTGCTGACAGGCTCCAACAACCACTCCGCATCCTCGCAGTAACGCAGTGTTGTGATTAAACTGATCCCAGTTCAGGAGCAGAATCGCCCTTCATTCATTAAATTATGGCTGACTTGAGATCAGCCTGAAAGCTCACGTCGCGTCACTGACGTCACTTGTATGCGGCCGCGCCTTCATCCGACTGCTTACCTGCTTACCTGCTTACCTGTTTACCTGCTTACCTGCTTACCTGTTTACCTGCTTACCTGCTTACCTGTTTAACTGTTTACCTGCTTACCTGCTTACCTGTTTACCTGCTTACCTGCATACCGCCGTCAAAACCAAAATTCAGGTTGGGAATGAACTGAATTGAAATGTCAAACGTCCACGGACAGAAAACGTACCTGAGGAGGAACAGGGAGGAGCTTCCTCCACCTGCCAGAGCGAGTAAGTTTAAATATATTATATCAGTCAAATCAAGATTTCAAAATCACTGAAAAATAGACAGTTTTCTCTGCCCTGGGACACTGGGGACATGTCCTCTGAAGCAACACTTGCAGGATGATGTTGTCTCTGGATTTAAAAAAACAAAACAAAACGCTATATTGATGCCCCCAGCTGCTCTGGAGCATGATGATGACCATAATAATAATAATAATAATAATTATTATGGTGGTTAACACTGTTGAGTTTGAATCTGTCAGCTGGCTGAGGCCTCTCGGTGTGGAGTTTGCATGCTCTCTGCATGTCAGCGTGGTTTTCTCGCAGATCTCCTGCTTCCTCCCACAGTCCAAAGACATGCAGGTAATTAGTGACTCTAAACTGGTCTCAGGTGTGAATGTGAGCGCGAGCGGCTGTCTCTGTTCGCCCTTTTCTACCAAGAGCAACATGCATGGAAATCTGTGAAAATTTAACTGTGGCCTTCATTTCATCTCACTGGTTAACCCTTTGAAACCTGAGCTTTGGCTTAATCTCTCTCAAAAACATGTAAGCAGGAATTAGTAAGAAGAAATCAGCATCAGCATCAGCATCCAAAAAATGAAAGGAAATATAGTAAATATGGTTTAAAAAACAACAACCCAAAAACCGGTCAAGAAAATAGCTTGAAAAAAGTGCTAAAATGTAAATTTAATGAACTTTAAATAGTAGTATAATTTAGTTAAATAACAATCACTTTCTAATAATTAGTTTTTTCGGTCTCTTTTTTCCGTCTTTTCAAAAAAATAATTTTCTTGTCATCTTTTCTTGCAGTTTGCAGAACATCTCTTGACAAGTTGTCCGTTACATTTTTAGCAATGTTTTCAAAAGAAATCAAAGTAATTTGCTTATCTTAAAGTTGATAATGTGTCCAAACGTAACACAAGAAAAGTGATGTTTATCCAGGATTCAGAGGGTTTTGTGCTCCTGTCGATGCAGATCAGAGCCTGTGACTACTGCAGATTCGTTTGACCTGGATGTAAATGCCGATTGTAACCTCTCCGTTGCATTAAAAAGCCGGATGTTAGCGGGTCTTTATTTTTTGTGCAGTGGGAAGAGGCTTACGTGTCAGCTTGTGATAGTCTGGCGACCTGTCCAAGGTGAGCCGCCTCTCGCTCAATGTCAGCAAAACTCTGTGACCCTGAACAAGATAAGTAGTTACAAATAACAAATTAGTGAATATTGCTGAAGCGTTTCAAGGTCGATGAACACTCTGCTCATTGTGCTCAAGCTTTACAAACTTCAATGATTTCTGTCTTTTCGTGGAGGTGAGAGGATAATGCACGCAACATCAGTTTATTTTTTACCTATTTAGGATGTCGGGATTCAACCAATCCCTCCAATTTCTGCACGATCTTGCAGTTTTGTCCAGTCACTGCGACTCCTCTGCAAATTTGACCCATCATAATAGAGTCATGTGAGTTTTATCAATCATAGCAGTCTCCTAACACAACACCCCCAAATTCACTGCCAGGTGCTAAGATGCAGACATATGCAATACAAATGCCTCACATTTACCAACACAAATTCCAGCTGCAGACCATGCAAGGTAATTCCTGATGTTCTGCACAAAAATGGTGGTTTGTGTTATAGATTGCGGTGGAACGCTAACAAAAGTCAGTAACTGTCAAACACTTTTCTACCACAGAACGAACCCAGAGAACAGCTGAGACACGCTGACAACAGACGGGACAAATCACCATGACAGAGGCTGCTGCATCTACTGCACATGCTGGAAGACTGAAGGTGAGTGACATTAAATATTCATGGGTAGTTGCAACACTGGTGTATAAATCACAAACTCAGAAAAGTGCGGTTTTATTGTCACTAAAACAAGTTGCCCTTCTATTTTTAATGAATTATTAAAAAAACTGCAGCTATTTACTTTTTTTAAACCATTTTTACGTGCTCCAGCAATTTTATGCAAAAAAAAAAGCCTAAAAAACATTTTAAAAAAAAAAAGCTGCTCAGAAATCAGTCATTTTTGGGTGCAACAATACTGAAAAATGCCGTCAGCAAATTCAAACCAATAATGTGCTAGTCAGTCTCACAGTACCCTCTGACTTCTATTCCTTCCTAATGACGATAATTAAAAACGGATTGTTCAATTATTTTATCTGTTCAGCAAAAGATCACAAAATTTCCACAAAGTGCTTTACGATCTGCACAGCATACAAACCCGATATTCTTAATAATAATAATAAATAATAATTGTCAGGACTTAAATTGTGCTGTTCTAAGTACTCAAAACACTTTACATGAAATACAAAATACTGACAGATGCTCACGTGAAACAGAAAAAAATGAAGTTGAGTGAAACTGAGTTGTGGCTCCGTCCTCCAAGGTGCGGTTCAAGTGATGGTCTTGCATTTATTTTCCGTGGTGTTACCTTGAGTGCGTCTACTCACTGACGAAAGGTCTTGTTCTCGCAACAGTGTGAGATGTAAATATTAAAGACGTCATCCTCGGCTGAACTGTTGGATTCACGCGTCCTTCTGTGTGTTGATACGGTTCGTGTGTAGTTTGACAGAAAGAAAATAGTTCCTACATGAAACTGCTCACAACAAGCTCTGTGGATTATCTCGAGTCACCAGGTCATGATTTCTGTAAAGAGACATTGTTGCTGAGTTTGTGTATTTTTTGGTGCTTTGAGTTTGAAACTAACACCAAAACTATCTATTTATGTGCATCCCAAACATTTTTAGCACCCCAGGTAAAAGGAAAAATATGTGTGTTTTTGATTTTGGGGTGAACTGTACCTTTAATTAAATCACCCCCTCAGCTTTATCTTGAGACACACAAGTTTGAAACAGCTGCACCTAGTCCAGTTTTAGACTCCCCCCCAAATTTAATGTCCATATAATTTTAATATAAAAACGTCCTCTCTGCTCCTGATTCCCCATGCAGAGGTGGAGCACTTACCCAAAGTGTGTTTGAGTGTTTCATTGGATTCATTCGTCTCCCCAAAAGAAAACTTGAGCTCTTTGTCTCCGATTCAAGCGAGTGAAACTCCACATTGTCCCCGGATGGACTGCATATTTCCCCCGAGGACACAAGTGGACTATTTTATGGAGTCTTAACAGCGTGGTTAATGCATTCGGCCCTGGCAGGGGGCCCCCACTTTCTGGCACATAATTTGTTGCTGCCATCTCCGTCCTGCAGCAGCTGAGGGGGAGCCTTGCCCCGGTTGCTGTAGCCTTCTGCAAAGTCTGTGATCCAGTGCGAGTAAATCTGGTCCTGGCTGTTTGTTTTGCTGTAAAGTGTTTTTCTAGTCTTAGCAGGATGAGGCTACACACTCTCCGGGTTTTTTTATGGCGTTGTTTTGTTCCCAGGACTTTATATCTTGTTATGAAATGCATTTCTTCCCATTCTGATGAAGAGATTTTAACTCTGAAACCTGGATCGACATCAGCTTTCTTGTGCAATCGGACGCCTTTCACAAGATTTTTGACTGTTTGAAGCAAACATGGGGGAAAAGGCAATGACCAACTTGGCAAGAAATGTCCTAAAACATGCAAGGAATTAGCAGAAGGCGACAAGAAAATATCCAAAAATGAATTTTATAAAGAGTGAAGAATTATTAGAAAATTATCCCAAAAGGGGAAAATGTCCAGAAAACGATACTGATAATTCTATAATTTTTTAATTTTAAAGCCATGTTACAGATCTCTCATTGCCTGTTGGACTGTGGCTCTCAGAAGTGAACAGTTATATTCCTCTAAAGAAGATCACTTACTCACTAAGGAATAAGACGTTTCTTTCTATGAAATATGGAAACCTTTTATGATGGAGAATCTGCCATCCCATTCGACTGAATAATGGCCAGCATGATCTCCATGTTTTCACACCACTAGAACATGTTGTTATGGTTAATGCTATCCCGTCTCCCATCATTTTTTTCCCTTTTATTGTATTGTTGTACTCAACATTATTAGTTCTATTTGTATGTGAATCTTTACATGCAAATTAATTTTATTTTTTTAAATATATTATTATATATTATATTATATATAAATTTTTTTTGTTAATTTATTTTTGAATATTTGTAATGTAGTTTGTGATGGTGCTGTTTGTGTACTTTAAAAGATTTATGTGTGTATATATATATAATTTTTGCTTAGTCTCAGGTAACTTTATTGTAACTTTTTTTACTAATTTTCTGGCCATGTCTTGTTTAGTTGCTCTTTGCCTTCTCATGTTTTTGAAAGAAATCAAACCACCAGTTTCAAAGGGTTAAGAAATATGGCAATCATTTCTCACTCAGCAGATGAAAAGATATCTACAGTAATGTCTTTAGACTTTAACACCTCGCTGATGTATCGTGATTATTGGATTACTAGAAGATTGCAGCGTTGCTTTTCTCAAAGACCGTCTCTGTCTCTTTCCCACAATTGTCCATAATAACACAGGAGGCAGACGATGTATGTGACAGCGATGTGGAGATTTCAGGGTCGGCTCGAATGCATAAAACACGTGATAGTCAGACTAAAAAGGACACTGAGGACTCCTCTGTGCTGAAGAACAGCCATCTCTCCATAAGATTAGACACAGAAATGACAGTTTTTGCTTCCATTAATATCAAACTTCATTGTGAAGATAAAATGTGATGGAAAACTGCTGTGCAGCGATCGCTCTCTGGAATCATTTTCACCCGATTGTGTTAATAATGTAGTGCCTCTAATCACATTAGCTTGGACGTAAAATGCGATTGGTTTTGATGCTCGGGCACGCTGCATGAAATATTCAAATCGAGGTGCCCTACATTAGGCGGTGAATCTTAATTTTTTTTTTTTTTTAGCACACTGGAGGCGAGTGTCTGATAACACAGCCTTTCTCTGATAGCCATGTTGAGATGCTAATCTGGTTGTCCAAACATATAATTATGTTGCAGAGGGAGAACCTAAACATTTTCTGGCTGTTGTTTAAATAATAACATGTAGATAAAAGTGCGCTGGTGAACAACAAAGAGACAGAAAGACTGAGCTCAGGATGGAGCATCTTCTGTGTCTGAGCCAGGGGCAGTTTCAGGATTTCACCTGAGGATGGGCTTAGCCTCTAAAACAGGAACATGAGGTATCTATTCAAAGCACAGGAAAAACAGTCAATGCTGGAAATAGACAGATTTTACTCTCTTTTTCTTTCTACTGACAACCATGAGGTTAATTAAAGAGGTTTTATGCCGAATCCAGAGTATATGAGTTCTTGACTTAATAATCGTGACTCACTTTTCAACATAGAGGTGTCTGAGTCAGCACCTATCAGCTTACAGTGCGAACATATAAATGGGGTTAAAAAGTGGCAACAGAGCTGACGGAGCTAACAGTGTTAACCAGGTTGAAACAGGTGGGTGGGATCTACACTTGTGTGACAACACCATCCCGTTGTGATGCGTGAGTCAAGGTTTTTTAAAACCTGACCCAACCCGGCTTACTGTGAGAGCCAACCTGGCAGTCAGCCTGTACATATGTGGATTAATCAATGACCCGAACCCGAACAGCAAATCCTCAAACCAGAGCAGTTTGTTAGTAATAACCTTTTGCTGTTGGTTATATGGTATGCCGGTTCGAGTAAATATCACAATATGAAACAATTTTCTTTTGCTACAGCAGGCACTCATCCATCTTTTTAGTAGTCACATCTTTAGCCTATGATCAAGGGTGCACAGCTGATATCTTACCTGGTTTGTTTACATGCATGCACAGTTGATTGGTACAGTAGTTTGTTTACAAAAGTGCACAGCTGCTTGGTACAGTGGTTTGTTTACAAGAGTGCACAGCTAACTGGTATACTGGTTTGTTTACATGAGTGCACAGTTGATTGGTACAGTGGTTTGTTTACAAGAGTGCACAGCTAATTGGTACAGTGGTTTGTTTACATGAGTGCACAGCTGATTGGTACAGTGGTTCATTTACATGAGTGCACAACTGGTTTGTTTACACAACATTACAGAGGTGCATATTTAACAGATTCACTGTGGACAAAGAGACTCTGACTTAATACTCTGAAAGTCACATACAGCACAGAAAATATAGCTCTCTGATGTCATAGCTCGTCACTTCTCTTTACAACATTTTGAAGAAATAGAGTAAAACTAACTTTTTTGCCTTATTCATTTGAAGTATTCCTTGAAATGCCTGAAATGATATCTATTTATTTATCTATTTATGGATAAATCCTTAATGGAATTTGTTAGTTCATGTGTTTGTATCACAATCCAGCTCTTAGGCCAATGACAAAGTGAAAGATGCTTTCAAAGATTTAACATAGTAATTTATTTAACGAGAGTAAAAGAAATGTTTGCACAAAAAGACATCACAAAGCTGAAGATGTGTTAATCAGTGCTGTCAGGAGAGTGTGGTTGTGCACGGAAGGTGACGGCGTCTGAATGTTTTAAAATGCATAAAGTAAACGAAGGAGAACCGAGGAGGAACTAAAGCTGCCACATAACCAGAGGGATGCCTGCAGGGAGATAAGAGAGAGGCACTGAGTTACAGAGCGAAGATTTTAGAGGCTGAGAACTCGGGATGGGCACTTTAATTCATTTCCATATTTGAGTACTTGCATTAAGTTATTATCGAGCATTGCAAAGAAAAAAAAATCTAGAGTAAGAAGTGAAGTTTGGAAATGAATCCCCAAGTGAAAATGCAGACAGAGGTTAGGGTTAGCCTATCTACCCTTTGAAATCCGAGCAAATCTGCTTAATTTCTTTCAAAAATATGGGAGAAAGTCAATGGGAAACCTGATAAGAAAATTAGCATATATATATATATATATATATATATATATATATATATATATATACACACACATACATACATATATATATATATATATATACATACATGTATGTTGTTTATAAAATATACATATTTTGATTATATAATTATAATAATAACTCTGAACATTTTCCTTTTTTTTGGATAATTTTCAAATTTCTATTTGATACCCCTTTCTGTATTTATTTGTTTGGATATTTATTATCATCTAAAATTATGATACAGAATTATAAATATTTTAAGTACTTTTTTCAGGTCACTTCCTTGTTTTTTTTGTTTTTGACTTTCCTTTTTTTGCAAGTCTTCTTAAGTTGCTCATTGCCTCCTCCTTATGTTTTTGAAAAAAATAAAAAATAAAAACGAGCTAAATTGCTTTGATTTCCAACAGTTAAACTATGTACCAAATGTGACGGCCATTCTGTTGACAAGACATGTCAGTAAAAAAACACAAATCTTGACCTTGCTGTGGCATCACATAAAAGCTGGGATTGCCAGAATCGTTAGGATTTGGGAAACATGAATGTTTGTAAAGAAAATTAAATTTTGATCCATGCAACAGTTGTTCAGAAATTTCAGTCTGGACGAAAAATCTCAATGTCATAGCCATTCCCACAGCCACGACACTCGCTGAAAAATTAAAAATCTAAATTTTGACCATGTCATACCATTGTACTGTTGCAACAAAAACCATGTCCCCTCCTCGCTCAAGAACATATAAAATATGTAGTATGTGTTCATGAATTGTGCATGCACATGTGAGCCTGTCAAACAGCCTACAGCCCCTCAAACTCAAGAATGTCTTTAAACATTAATATCAGCCCTGAGGTTGCACTCAACACATGACATGTACCTGGAGGTCACTCCCCGTCCTGCTGGTGTCTGAAGTGTTTAAATCATTCAACAAAAGTGATGTTGTCATTAGCTGAGTGTACCAGTCCTGTGCATGCAAGAGCTACAAGCCAACAGACAGGGCTGTGACACGCGGCAGCGTTGAGTACTTTACAAGATGTTTTAAACGCTCACGAGAAGAGGGGACATCTTTGGTTTATTTGTGATGCCTCTCTGTAGGATTCGTCTGTAGTCTGGCAGCCGCTGGGTGGTTGGGACGTCTCCAGTTTGCAGGACTTGTTGTTTCAGCTGAGAACTAAGCTGTAGTCTAGTGTTACTTCATAGATAAATATTAAAGCTGTTTTAACAAGGAAGGCTGGCAACTACTTAAAGTGATTAAAAAAATAAATAATTTGTGAGAAATTAGTTTATCAGTGTCTAATATGTTAGCAAGTGAAATCAACTGTAAGCCATTGAAGCCGGGATACATACAACGATGAACAACTGACTTGATTTATTGTTATTTTCTCTCTTTTTTTAAAAGAAGGATAATTTCAGCATTTCAAAGCCCCACTACGACAGAGAATAATGTAGGGCCATCTTAAAGGGAAAAAAGTCATAATATTATGAAAGTAAAATCCTAATTTTAATAAAAAAGAAATAATATTATAAGGGAAAATCATAAATTTACAAGATTAGTCATAATATTATGAGATTAAACTTGTAAATTTACAAAAAAAGATGTAATATCATGAGATCGAAATTGTACATTTACAAGAAAAAAAATGTAATTTATTCGAAAAAAGTCACAGATTAAGACAAGAAAGGTGGGCAATATGGTAAAACCCCTTATCTATAATGTTCATGTTCTTATCTAATATTTTCAGCATTTTATCTAATAATTTTGAGAATTCATCCATCACCTCTGATCATTTATTCATACTTTGTTGCATTTTAAACCACATCACACGATTCTCTGATCTTAATCTTAATCTCATGAGATTATGAGTTTAATCTCACAATTTTATTTTTTTCCTTGAAAATGTACAATTTCAATCTCATATTACAGCTTTTTGTGTAATTTTACAAGTTTAATCTCAATATTATGACTTTTTTCTTGTAAATTCTCACTTTTTTATGAGATTAAACTTTTTTTTCTTGTAAATGTTTTAATGTAGTAATATTACATCTTTTTTTAGTACATCTATGAGTTTAATGTTAAAACTGGGACTTTATTCTTGTGATATTATGACTTTATTCTCAGTAACTAATATATATATTTTTTCTTTAACCTTAACCTTTAACATTTCTTTTAATTTCTCTCAAAACAACTTGACGGGAGAACAAGTGTTAAAGTAAGGCGACAGTAAACATCGTAAAAAACCTGTTAAAATAATTTGGCCTTGTGGAAAATCAATTAAGAGAAGCTCCACTGACACTTGGAGGTTTTGCCAAAGGAGCAATGTTTATTCATTTGGTGCCAGGCTGCCGTCAGACAGTAACGCTGGCATCACACTTAAGCAGGAAAAGAGAATTAATGGCTCTGGATTGTAAATCAAAGGTTACATAAAGTGCCACATTGTGGAAAAGCAATTGGAGGAGCATTAAATAGTCAGTAATTTGTCATTTGTGTTTTTCTACCTCTCATCCTGAAAAATGTAGAAATGTATTCAGGTAGAAGTGATTTTCTGCTGCTTACAAATTGTGCTGTAATTTGTTGTGTCAGTTGATTGGTGGAGATTTAAACAAGGGCGGCCAGAGTTTGACGGATGGCCGCATGCAGGAGAGGCAGCCAAGCGCGACCTTTCAGTTTTAGGTCGCTGCAAAGTCAAACCAGGCAAACATAGCTCTCTGGTCACTGTAAAACTTTCTGTTGAAACACAGCGAGTAAATGGAATTTAAAAAAAAAAAAAGATTAATAATGACATATTTAAGTGCCTGACTTCCTAAAAACTGTGAAGTTACCTTTTATTATTATTTTTTGGAGGTGTTATGATAGTATAATCAGTGTAAGTGAGTGAACATCCCTTTTTATTGTTGTGCTGATGGCGTAGAGATCTATTTTGAACTCACAGATGAATTTAAACTTTGATTGATTGTCATGTTTGGATGACCTGACATGTTGGATTATTTTAGTTTGGCTTCATGCACCTTTTTGTTAAAAATCGTTGTGATGTGATTTTTGTAAGCTTCTTCAATGTTGAAACAAATTAAGTAATTTGTAAAATAATAGCTTTTTAAAGCTAAGCCTTTTTGTTGGTAGTATAAGGAGCGCAGGTCTGCTTTTAAGGTGGATGGGTCCCACAAACAACCGACATTCATGCAGAGTTTGCTTTCTGTGTGGATGCGAGGTTTGTTTGTTTTGTTTTTTTTTTTACATCTTACCATGTGCGTCTTTTGCCAAAACCTAACCATTCGTGATTTTGTTAGACCTCACTATCATGTTGGTCTGCGTTGTTTGCCCTTTGCTGTTGTGTAAACTTAAGGGCCGTGCAGCTTCATACCACCATGTGCATTTGTTGACATCACCACAGAAGCATCCGGCAGCGTAATCAGCTGA
Source organism: Plectropomus leopardus (assembly GCF_026936395.1). Taxonomy (NCBI): domain Eukaryota; kingdom Metazoa; phylum Chordata; class Actinopteri; order Perciformes; family Serranidae; genus Plectropomus; species Plectropomus leopardus. The sequence continues at coordinate 5,214,433 of NC_142176.1, read as the reverse complement.
TGCAGAAGGAAACCCAAAACATCATAAGCAGACGCAGAAGGTCACTGCTGACAGAGTGGCAAAACGTGACGAGTTGGGATGAGAATTTGTTGTCCCAAAAGTAGACACAAACACAGTGCTGACTGCGCCTTTGTGGTGGTTGCTACTGCTAGAACTACAGAAACCCTCAAGTCATTTATTGTTTTCTAATGTTCTAATTATTGTTTGCGTCTGTATTTGTCTGTTTTGATATTTTGTGCTTGTTCAGTACTTTGGTAAACTGCGGTTGGTGTTAAATGACGTCTGACCTGACTTTAGAGACAGGAATGGTTGGAGAGAGGGCGGATGACATGCAGCTAAGGGCTGGAGTTAGTTAAGGGTCGAAGTTAAACAGGTGGATGCTGCTTGTAATTCGCAGGCTCATCTGCCTCAGCTGCTGCCACTGCAAACAGGTGCACACAATCAAACACACAGCCGTGCATTTTCTGTACCTTCAACAGAGCAGCTTGCCATGAAAGACAGAGAAGGGCTTTACGACACAATTCCCATACTTTGCACAGAGACGGGAAAAAGTCTAAAAAAATACTTTATTCTGCATACTACAGGTGTAGCTGGTGTTTTACATCTGTGGAAAAAGCACAGGTGAAACAAATTTCGTTAACGAGTGTCCCAGTGAGCCAGTCTTCTGAATATCAGGACCCTGAAAGGAGCCGTTATTAATTCCACCTGTACTTCCAAAATGTCTGCTCTTCAACATTTGCAGCAGAATGGGTCACACTGAAAAGCTTAATTACGTTTAATGTGACACCATCATCATCCTAAGTTCCCGTCTTTCCAATGAATCTCCGAACTGAGAGCAATGTAGATGATGATGACATTATATCATGAATTTCTTACGATCAGCTTCCCTTTTTATGCTTCCTCAATTAAAGTGGATGAACTGGAACGCTGACTTCATGTCAGTTGGTGAGAGTGGGCCAACACTGGGCTAAACCAAGCAAATTTAGGGGGATATATTGGCAGAAATGGAATATAAGTGTGATTTTTTTAGTGTATAATAGGAAAATTAGCATTGTTGTGTTTTTGTTATGTCATTTGTATCTAAATAGGGAGTGGGTCCTCGTCCAAAGAGATCATCTGTCTTTTCTTCCTTTATTCAGTCCCATTCTTGTGACCACGACATTTCATGAACAATTTGGGGGAATTTCTTCAAATCTGGCACAAACGTCCACATGAATTCATCAACAAACTGATTAGATTTTGGTGGTCAAAAATCAAGGATGCTGTGACCTTTTTCTGTCTTATTCTCCTGAATATGATATCTGAAGAACACCTTGAGGGGAAGTTTTTCAAATTTGGCACAAACGTCCACAAGATTTTAGTATAAACTGATTAAATTTTGGTGATGAAATGTCAAAGGTCATTGTTACCTTGTGTACTACTCATTCTTATGAAGGCAATATCTCATGAACACCTCAAAGGAATTTTTGTTAAAATTTAACACAAATGCCCATAAACTGGTTCGATTTTGGTGGTCATAAGTCACTGTGACCATATGTCCTACTCATTCTTGTGTAGGCAATACCCCAAAAACACCCTAAAGGAATGTCTTTAAATTTGGCACAAACGTCCACTTGAATTGAACAGTAAACTGATTAGATATTGGTGGCTAAAGGTTTAAGCTCACTGTGACTTGGTTTGTGTCATTCTCGTGAAGATGATATCTCAAGAACGCTTTGAGGGATTTTTTTCTAATTTAGCACAAACATCCACTTGATGAACTGATTCGATTTTGGTGGTCAAAGACTAAAGGTCATTGTTACTTTGTGTCCTTCTCACTTTTGTGAATGTGATGTCTCAAGATGCCTTCAAAGAATTTCTTCAAATTTGGCACAAACGTCCTCTTGGACTCAAGGATGAGATTTTGGTGGTGAGAGGTCACTATGAATGCAAAATCTCGACAAGAATGCCCCGTGGGAATTTCCTCAAATTCGGCGCAAACCTCCACTTGGATTTATGATTAGATTTCAGCTGTCAGAGGTCAAGGTTGCTGTGACCTCTTGTGCCTTATTCTCATGCAGATGGGCCTGAGCGAACTTCCTCAAATTCCGCTCAAATGTCCACTTGGACTAAACAATGAACTGATTGGATTTTAATGGTCAAAGGTAAATTCTAGTTTTCCAGTCTGAAGTCTCTGCTTATGTGTCAAAATAATGAGGAATTTTATATGCCGGCTTTCCTGGTGACAATTTTGTTGCAGATATTTTCAAGGGTTTTCATCAGTCAAACATAAGAGGCACAATCAGTGATTGGTGACCCTTTCTTCTCCAACAAAAGTCCATGTAATGATTGCAGACATTCAAGTGGAGTAAAACCATGTGGACTTGACAATGAGAGGTGCAGAAAATGTGGTTTCATAACGATGAAATCCATTTGTGCTTTTTAGAAAGCAGCTTAATTTATTCACCTGTATTTTGAAGGACGTTGACCAAGCGTTAAATTATTCGGTGGTGATACAATATCCTGGGCTGTGCTTCATTTTCTGAGTGGGACACACACAGTAAAGAAAAGAAAACATTTTTGCAGGTGAGAGTGACAAATACAGTGACTTCCTTTCACGACCCGAGTTAGAGACACAACTCACGCAGACAAGAGATGGCCTGAAATGTAGTCATTTTCTCCAGGTTTGAAAAGGCCATCCGTCCATGTTGTTTTATCAGCTCAGCGTGGACTCGCGGTTTGGCTTTAGGAACAAGACGAAAGGATGGGAAGGTGAGGGAGCAAGTGCACAGGTATGTTTTATTGATCAAGCACAGGATGGGAGAAAGCCCGTGAACATGGGAATGAATAACGCATGAGATGAGAAAAGAAACAGAGATCTGGTGAAGCGGTGAGGTGAATTCAAGAGGCAACAGAGGGACAAGAGGAGACGTCGAGGTGCGGAGAGAGTTAGTTGTTTGCAAGCAACCACCAGATTATGCAGTCAACGGGTCTTCTTAATGTTGCGTTTGAATTGGTGCACGACTGCGACTGCGGTTTCCATGTCGATAGGCTTATGAGATAATGGGCCCCTGAGTGCAGACATAAAGGCCCCTCATCTGCACTATATGGGAGCAAGGTGCCCTGTCTAAAGGCTGTGGAAAATAACACTTAACAACAAAATGCCACAAAATGTGTTTCATTTCGCATCTTTGTAGTTGTTATGTGTCTCTTTGAGGTAGTTTGGCTTCTCTTAAGCTCCATTTGCACAGGACTGATATTACGTGTGGATGTCTAGTAACTTAAAAAAACTGTGGAGGTTTTCTGTGATCTTAATTTAATTAGTCATGTGAAAATTCAAATTGCATGACATATTTTGCCAAATGCAGAGGTCATGTGAGGTGTGGTGATCTGGGGTTGTATGTAGGTTTTTTTGTTCTCTCCCTGTCTTTTCTCTGCCTCTGTCCCATCAAGAATTGTGGAGGCTGTGATGGCTTTGACAGCATTTTGGGTGCGGCAGGCTCATGGTGCTACACAGCATGTAGACCCGACTGCAGAGAGAGCAAGCTCAGATCCATCAGAAGAGTGACATCTCGAGGTGTGATGACATGTGACAGTGCGTGGCAAGATTGGTTCTTTAACCCTCATTGAAAAAAGAAAAAACAAAGAAATGTGGTAAACACATTCAATACAGTTCAGTTCAGTTTTCTTTATAAAGCCCATAATCACAAATCACAATTTGCCTCAGAGGGCTTTACAGCAGTTCAACGCCACATGTGGTGCTCTGTGGTGTTTGTGTTGTGCAGGGTGGAGTTCTGAATACACACGTATCCAGGAGAGAGTGTCAATAATTTCAGCTAAGCCTTACCTGTGCAAAATCTGCAGCATGAAACACAGATCTGTGTGTGTGTGTGTGTGTGTGTGTGTGTGTGTGTGTGTGTGTGTCGCACAAGTTGAATATACTAGTCAGTAAAATCAGACTTGACTGTTAAAATTTGACTTTTCGCTCCTTTTCTTTTCTCCATATAAAGTTTGAGAGTTTGCGTGGAGTTCAGCGAGAAGTTCACTTAACAATACTTAAATAAATAGGTTGTAACAGTGAAACAATCCAAGTTAATGAAGCCAAAGTGCCAAAAACAGCAGTTCCTGTAATGGCCATGTGAGGCTGGCTCCAAAAAGACTCAGTCCCTGAAGACCCGCTCGTTAAGATGCCAAACTTTACAGCAAAAACAAACGTTTACAGCCTGATACAAAAAACGGTTTTGGTCTCTATAGCTAATGTCAACATTTACGACAGCTGTAATTTTTTTAAATAACATACCCGTTTACATTTTATTGAGACCCAAAGTCGAGCACATTTAAGGACAGGGCTTCTTGCGTGAGTGAGGCTCTGCTACAGTCGGAGTTAGATCCACCCCCGCTCCTCCACAGCGACAGCCGCTCATTTAAATACGGTCTCTTCTGGCTCCAAAAAAACAGACGGTGACGGCTGAAATGCTTCACTGAAGGATTGACAGCCTGCCTAACTTTGTGTTGCCTGCCTGTGTTTTAGTGCATTTAGTGCTGTTTGTTGTTGCCATTGCTGCTCTGCACGTCATGCTTAGTTGGTGTCGTTGCGTCATGCTGTGTGTGTGTATGACTATTTGTGCTAAAACACCACATGTTGTTGCTGCGCTGTTTTGTACTGATGCTCTGCTGTTTCCTGTTGCTTCATATGTTTTGCTTTCTGTCTCGGGAGTGCCAGTTTGCTGTCTTTATGGTGTCCTGCTGCTGTTGTTCTGTGAATTTTATCATTTACGGGTTTTAAAATATCACAGAGATGGTGCTTAATGTGCGTTGTCTGTATAAGTAGAATAAATAAAAATTACATTTTAAATGGCAGTCCACAAACCAGTGGGTGATGTCACAGCAGCTATACAGTCTATGTTTTGGGTCTGCAGCTTCCTTAACCAAAACGGCACGTGAACAAGAGGAGCGCTCACTCTGCAGCTAAATCTGTCGACTGAAACATCCCCAAAAGTACAACAACACTGATAAAAACAAACCAAAGAAAAGTACAGCACGCCTTAAGGAATTTCAGTCAATTCAGGAGTCTTCAACTTGTGATTTGAACCCTCGACTTTCTTTGGTCCTGTGGAAATGGGGCTTTTGTGGTAGTTTGGGGTCTCTTTGTGGTCATTTTGTACCTCTTTAAGGCCATTTGGTGTCTCCTGTGGTTATTTGTCTCTTTTTCGTTGTTATGCACTTTTGTGGTTGTTTTGCGTCTCCTTGAAGTCATTTTGGTTTCCTTGTGGTTGTTTTGCGTGATTTTTTGGGGAATTTTGTGTCTCTTTGTCATCGTTCAGCATCTCTTTGTGGTTGTGTTACACCTCCCCCTATCTTCTGAAGCTTTTTTTTCTCTTAAAACCTTCCAGTTCAACAAGTTTTCAACCGCATTATATTCTCTGTAAATAATTTCCACCATGCTTTTAAGGTCACATCAGCCTCAGAATAGCCTGTTTTCTACGCCGTAGGTCTGCGTCAGACCTGCTGCACTTGAGTCATAATGTCTGAACCATTAGATCCTGGAGCATGTACTTACAATGTGTGCTATTGTTCTGAGAAAAGCTTGTACATATTTCTTTTCGCTGCTTTAGTCAAAGAGAAAATACGACTGCTGGTCCATTTTGTGTAATGAGATTTAAGAAAGAGTTTGCTTTGACTGAAGGTCTGAGATTGTGGATTGTCATTTTCATTTATCGTTTTAATTTATTGCTTCATAATGCCGGCGCAGTGAAGCCTTTTGAGACTCTAACTGCATTCAAGGGCTGCACACATAAACTTGACTTATTTCTTAATAGAGACGCTGCATGAAAACAAAAACGTGTAGAGACCCACAAATATATATGTGACCAAACACCTAAAAATCAGTGTGTGTGAAAAGCCGGTGGTATTTGGTTTGGTGCAGTGAGGGCCGAAGAAATAGTCTCCATCTGTCTTGGCATTTTCAAACTACATCTCATCATGTGGGATTCAATGTGGGCATCTGTTAAGTGAGAGAAAAGCAAAAATATAAGCTCGCGGATATTACTGTTGCAGGTCAAAGGTTTCAGGCCCAACAGCCAAACTGACAAACTTTCCTCAACTTTCATCATTTAACCATCTGTGATCTAAAAACAACTTTGTAATCCCGGAGACAAAACTTTTTTCCATCAGGAGTAAAGAGTTGTCAGGTTCTGCCTCTCGTGTGTGGCGTGTCTTTTTAAGCTCCCTGGGTCGTGTTTTTCTTTCTTCTCATTATTTATTGTTTTATTTTATTACTCACATCTCCTTTTTTAATTTTTTTTCATCAAATTGCTTTACTAAAGACCCATTTTCATTTTGATTATGCTTTTTTTTATTTGATTCTATTTTATTTTACCCAAATTGACTTTTTTTTCTTCCTACCATACATTTTAAACAGATTTTGGCCTAGATTCATCATCTGTATTTATTTTTATTTGTTTATTTTTTATTTTGTTTGTTTATTCTATTAAGTAACTTTAATTTTTAGATTTTTATTATAAAGCATTGACAAAAATATTTTTTAGCATACATTTTACACTGATTTCTACTAACTTTGCTTATTTATCTTTATATGTTTATAACATTACTTTTATTTCAGATTTCTATTTAATTACATTGACTTTTGCACTTTTCACAATTCAAATTGATGCATTTTGTTAACATATTCTACAGTCAATAATGATGTATAATTTTTACAAAGTAAAACATTTCTTATTGTGACTGTTAAAGGGTTAAATCTTGGATAGACTCCAGCCCCCAAAAGCAGTTACGGCTACTGAATTATTGGTCAATGCAAACCACGTCTTGAACGTTGATGCGTAGAAACGTAATCCTCCACCCTGAGATCTCATTTAAGAAGTTTGAAAAGTGAACACGAAGTTTTGTGACTGTAAATTTAGCCTGCATTATGATTAGGACTCATAATTAGGATATGGAGCATAATGATGCGAGAGCTGTCACTGGCTTTATTTCCAGACTTTGCTAATTTACACAGTCCACGTGTGCAGGTGGCGAAGATGTGCATGAGATAACGCAGGAAGGTTGAGTGTGTGTGGCAGTCCAATGCACTCTGTGTGTATTAACAGCATTTTACACACATTAAACTTTCCGAAAACTGAAGAATGGAATACATAATTTAACACTGTTGACGCTCTGCTCTGCAATTATTAAATGCTATTTGATGTGTGCCTCCGTGCGCTTCATAACTGAACATGAGTGTCAGTAGCAGAGCGCTGCCGGGGGTTGGGGGACATGACGTTGAGACAGCGCTGATGAAATGTTGAGCGGGATTTGATTTGACATTTGTGTCGGCTTATATCTTCTACAACTGAAAGGTGCTTATGGGGAAGTTATGGCTCACTAGAACAAACACTGCTGCTGAATGTTTCTGATAAAGTGCATCTACATGGGACAGGACGTGAAATAAATGAGTGAGAGGCATCGTTATGTGTAGAATGACGCCTCTCACATTTAATTCATCACCTCGCCATCTGCGCCACCGATTTCCCCTGTCTCCAAAATGTTCGCATGCATGGTTCAGAGTTTCTCTACAGGTGCGTGCATTCTTAAGTTTGTTTTTATAGATCGCAGCGTTTGCATGGATAGTGATATCCGCCTCTTTCAGGCTTCCTTTTGTGTGGTTATAAATGAGACGTCAGGTCTGCACATTTAATGCTGAATGCACGATGCTCCCAGGTTCTGCCTCTCGTGTGTCGTGTCTTGTTCGGCTCCCTGGGTCGTGTTTTTCCCTCTTCTCATTCTTTATTGTTTTATTTTATACTCACCTCTCCTCCTCTTTCAAATCCCCACTTCCTGCTCCTTTGTGGTTCCCCTCTTTTGTGGTTGTCTGCCGTGCCCTGATGTGTTTCAACTGTGTCCAATTATCCCCTCCTCCCTTCTGTGTTTAGTCCCTGTTCCCTGAGCCAGTTTGTCTTTGTGCCTTGCATCAAGGATTTCAGCATTTTTCTCAGTCTTAAGCCACGTTAAGGCAAAAAATGGCCTTACTAAAAATAAAAAAAATCTAACCATTGTGTTTTTAAAAATATCCACGTTCAAATTATTACATTGTGCGAATGATCCTCGTGTACCTGGATCAGCAAAAACAACCAAAAATGCTGTAGTGTGCATGCCAGGCCGGTAGTTGGCAGTGTAACTTTTTGATAACGCCATGAGCAAACTGCTCATGTGCATGTGAGCATTTCACAGGATCTGCGCATTGCCACTTTACACGGCAACAGAAGGGGTTGCTTTTCAAAAGATTACACTCTGGAACCCAGTTTAGGCACATTTTTCCAGGTTATAACTGTGTTTTTTGTTTCTCAGTGTTTTTTTTTGTGTGGTTTGTTTTTTAAAAAAACCACACAAAAAAACAGTAGGATGGTCCAAAAGACCAAAGCCCTGGATGCCCAGACCTAACTATGCCACTGTGCCTCATGATTCAATATTGTCCGTTCAATTTGAAGATTCTGTGTTAAAGCTTTGTTCGTAGATATTTTAAACACCTCTAGTTGCAGCTTAAAATGTGTTAATGTACTTCCAGTTTAGTGTTTCCACTCTTCAGCCCGTTCTCATCACGAGCTCGTCAGGAACGTCTGTTCTGTCAGTGCTTACAGGGTACGAGTGTGATGCCAAAAACCATCTTCCACATCCACCGAGAACGTGGCTGCACGGCGTCAGATGAGAGTGTGCTCACCTTACCATGTGCCTCTTTTGCCTAATCCTAACCGTCGTGACGGTCTGCGTTGTAAACATAACGGCGTGCATCCCATTATGTGCATTTGTTTACATCATGGTAGCAGCATCCAGGAGTGTAAACAGCTGATGCAGAAGGATACCTAAAACGTCATCAGTAGACGCAGAATGTCACTGACAGAGTGCCACTTTGTGACAAGTTCGGGTGAGAACACGTTGGTAATATTAATCAAGATCATCCTCAATTTTTTCATAACCGTGGTCGGTTTACTCTCCCATATACTATCTCCTAATGTCACCTCTGATCCAGCGACTTCCTCCTGCCCTGCAGTAGTCCCATTTCCATTTTTCTGTAACCTAACCTCCTCCGCTTCCTGTTTCCTAATCATCTTGCTGTATTTATACCAGCCCATCTCCAGTCATTCTGCCCTAGATTTCCAGCCTTTGTTTCTGCCTGTCTGACCCTTTCCCTGTTACGTGGATTGATGGTTCTTCGCCGGCCCCCGTCTGATTATGTTGGCCTGGTTTGACTAATTACCTGATTCCGACCCTTGCCTGTTTTGGGACTTCAGTAAATGAGAACTTTTCTGATACTCTTGCTTGCCTTTGTGTCCTTTTGGGTTCAAGCTTGTTGCGTCTCTTTTAGAGCAACACACTCACAGCACATGTGGGGAGAAAATTAGAAAAGTTCTTTTCATTTTTCATGTGTCAGAATTGCGGAAAAAAAAAATCCTTGTGCCAGGAACAAAACATGCCCAGTCGAATCTCCACCTACTGGCTGATCTGTGCAATTCCTTTGGCTGACTTCTGGGTGAGATTTGAAGCGTTTCCACATATTTGATTGCTCTGGGACTTTTGGTCTCTCAGGTCCAGATTGTTTGAAGGCAGAAAAAAAGAGAAGCAAAGGAAGCAAAAATCCTAACAAATGCAAAAAGAGCTCCAGCACCTGCAGTGCTTGGACCTCAAATTGCTACTGAAGACGCCTCTTAAAGCATTTTTTCCCCTTTGGGGCTATTTAATCAAAATGCCTCTCTAGTGTGCTTATGGCTTGGATTATACTTGACGACCCAAGGTAGGAGGGAAAAAAAAGGACTTAAGGAGTCACAAAGGAGCCAGAGGGGGCTTCAAAGACGGCAGATGAATCTTTGTCATTGGAGCTCTGATTGGTGCTGGGAGGGAAATCGCCCCGGGGCAGTCTGGAGGATCCTGCTTTCTGCTCGTTTTAAATTCCTCTGACAGAATCTCTTGGTGTAATTCTCATGTCATATGCAAATTCAGCCACTAAAAACACCACATGTTCCATAGTGCATGAAGTCGCAAAGCAGTTTGTTTAATTCAATATATAGAATTAATAACCGGATTAGTTAGATGCTACAAAATATTTTAATGGCTTCAGCTCGTCTCCATGGGGCGGGGGGGATATATAAGCCATCTTCCATGCTCCATTCGTGGCCAATTTCCTGCATTTTTTCTGTTTGTCATTCAGAGTTTCAGGCATAAATACGGATTAAACATAAAACTGCAGTGGCAGACAGGTGAGAATTGGCTGCAACTTCAGAAAACACATGCAAACAGACAGAAAATGAGAGAATTAAGAAAACATTGTCATCAGTTTGACGACATTTGGGGAATCAGCTGCATATAACACAACACAGCGCATAAAGAAAATGCACCGCAAAAGCTAGTGTCAGAAGTGTTTCCAGAGGACATTTAAAAGTGATGCAAACATCCGGACGTGCTTGTTTTGGCTGCAGTGTGTGACTTTCATATCTGTCTGTGGTATTGGATAATGAGCTAAAAAGTTAGTATCCCAAAATAATGTGAAAGGTTACGTCAGAGAAATGTGTCGGGCAACATATTACATTTTTGCTCATTTTTCAACACCACTGACGGATAGCAGTAACATAACTCACATAATGTGACAGCAACCTTGCTGAACTTCTGCGGTATGCAGGCTTGTGGTGTCCACGCTGGCAGCGTTGTTGCTGCGGGGCTGCTATAACTACTGTATTTTCGCAATTAAAGGCACATACTTAATCATGAAGCTGCGCAAGCCACTGCATTATCAACAGCACTGTAAATGTTTCACACTAAAATGCAGTTTGTCATCAGCTGTAGGATTCTGTTGACAGAAAGATTGTCAGAGGGCTTTTATTTTGAAACAGAAACAGGAAAGGTTGAGTAAAACAGATATATTTGTATTTCCTCATCTCTGACATTTAAAGACATTGAAACTGTAATTAAAGGTAGTTTAGAGTCAATATAATTATTAAAAGACAAAACTGTCCACGTCAAGCGGAAGACTGTCTCTCTAGCTGTGCTGCAGCTGAGCAGCAGTTGCAGCTGCGTAGCCGTCGCGCCTGAGCAGCAGCTGCTCACAGCAGCAGTGTGGCTGCTCTAACCTGTTAACACAGGCACCAAAATAAAAAACACCAGGTTCTAAGATGCTTATGTGCTGTAAATGCATGCAGTGTGCCCTGGACAACAAACCGCAGCCAAAACAAGTGCATCAGGAAGTGTGCATCACTACTATGTGTCCTCTGGAAACATTTCCACTGAGTGATGTATTGCAGCACATTTTCTTAATGTATTTTGTTGTAGTATTTGCAGCTTGTTCTCCAAATGCTGCACGTGTCTTCATGAAGATGTTTTCTTAATTTGCTTGTTTGGCTCTTTCCATATGTTTTCTTAAAGCGATAGGTGGGATTTTTGAAGTGGGGCTGTGCGGTACTTAACTATGGGCGGTGTATTTCATATAATAGCTGGCAGTCGATGCATACCCGGTTTGTACAAACAGACAGCGAGTGCACCTTACAGGGCTTAATATCAAAACGTACTTTATCCACCAACAAAAAAACATCAATATCAGTCTAAGAGGACACTGTATTTAGAGTATTTTTACTGCTTTACCTCCCCGTCACACAGCTTTTACCTTTGGCACTACATTTGTCACCCAACGCCGGTCAGCTGTTCGGGTCAGAAAGTGCTGTTAGTGCTGTTACAATCTGACTAAAAACACAGTTTGAAATCAACTCTTTTGGGGTGCACGTCCCGTCTTTTCCTGAGAACTGGGAGCACACCAACAGCCAGTTACTGTATGTAACACACTGACTATACATAAGTATCTCCGCTTCAAAAATCCCAAACTGTCACTAAGTTGCTGCACGTTTTTCCCCTGTCGGCCTCCGTATAAAAACCCTTCAGTGCTTCCTGCTGAGCAATAACAAGATGACTGGAGCTGTTTAGTCAAGCCAAAACATTTAATACACACCATCGCAGGAGACATGCACTGGAAGCACTTTCCCAACTGTAGCTCTCATTTTGAAAACACATACAAACCATAAAATAATTTAGAACAAAACACATATTAAAAAAAAAGAAAGAAAAGGGTTACACTTTTTTTATACATGTTCATAATACTGCTTCATAAAATGTATCACAAAAATTAGCTTTTCGACACAGAGCAAACCATAGGAACCAACTCAAGGATTACACTGACACTGTGCTTGTTGATAGTTAGCAGAAAAACTGTGAACGGGTGACATCCGAGAGGGAATGTCACAGAGAGGACGAGGAAAGAAGAGTCTGTCGGGGGGAGGAGGAGGAGGAAGAGGAGGAAGAGGGGGAGGAGGGTGGGTCTATATCTGTCCCTCTCCGATGAGAAACAATCCAACTGTGCTGAAGGGCAGAGAGGTCGATCGCTAGGCGTAGAAGGTCTCCACTTTCACGGCCTGACAAAACATCGTCATGGAGAAGACCAGGCCCAGGATCTGCACAAACACACGAAAACACATCAGACGTTAACATCTAAAATCTCAGATGTGTAAAATCAGAGTGAGATGAGAGGGAACTCCTCCGTGTCAGAATGTACACCTGTTTCACAATAACCGCTAAAAAGATTGACTTTGCCACACCGTCACATCAAAATCTCATTATTTCTTAGATAACAATACGAAGAGCATCGGTACTCTTTGATCTGTGTAATATTCGTTTATTAAATGTTACACAGACTGGAGTGTGTGGATGTGCCTCTTTTATTACAGATCATATCTCTTAGTTGTAGCATAACCACAAATATTTATCCGGTGAGCGCTGATTCTTGTATTTTCAACAACCAAAAGCTTTTCCGTTAGGGTGTCTCACTTGGTGAGTTACTGTTGCACTGAGGCACCCTTTAGTGCTCCCTTTAGTGCTTATAATATTAGGCTCCAAATATAAGACAGCATCGCAACTATTTCTGCGATTTTTTACCTGCTTTATTGCAAAAAAATGCCTAAAAACATTGCAACATGCAAGTCTTGCAAAACGTTGCGAAATGAGGCTTCAGGTCCGAAAAACAAACTCCTGTGAAATCCTGGAGGGACTGACTGATAGAGATGAATACTAAAGTGTGATGTAACAGCAGCACAAGTTGAGAAGACTGGAAATGAATGAGTCAATGAGCTGACTCAGTGATGTCTGTTATGTCAGTTAATCTAAAGTTTGCTAATATTATTTACTTATCTTCCCATAAAAGTTACATAAATACCCTTAAACTCCTATTTCGTGCATATAAAGCATAATTGTATAAATCTTTGTGTTATTCAGTGTTGTGAGTGGGCAAAAAGATATTTGAGATAAGTCTGGCAGTGGTTGCATCTTCTCATCTTCATGCATGCACAGTCAGATTTCCCGAAAAGGACACTGAGAATCTAACCGGTGATTAAAAATGAGCCTGCAGCATCACAGGCGCCTCGTGTGACTGATGTTTTCAAGAGAGAGCAGCGTATTTTTCCTCTCGGCTTGTGTAAGCGCATCACGTAGCACTTGGCTGGAAAGGAGATAAAAAAGACTTTTACGGAAAGTCAAACCCTCGTATGTGGTCTACTGTGGCAACACAAGAGGCTTATGCGGGCCCCTGCTGTCCAGAGGATTCCTGCGTTCGGCTCTTAATGCGAAGGACACAGGAAGTATTAGGTTTATTTATCACAAAGTAAGAGCCTCCGTCTGAGGCTGTAGATATCGAGGAGCGAGTTAATGACTGCTGAAAAAAAAAAGAAGCATAACACACAACTTAAAAGCTGTAATTACCTGAGTAAGTGCTGTGCATAGAGCAAAGATCCAAAGTGCCACCAGGTTCTCATTAAGCCAGTCCTTTACACGCTCGTAGCACGGCTGCAGAGACACACACAGAATGAGCAAACATTACAAACTCAACATTCAGGCGTCCAGTTCTCCCTCTACGGTGTTGCCCCTGGGTAACAAACCCATTTTTGGCCATTTGCACTCATGCAATACAACCTCAATTATGTTGCAACACTGTAAAAACAGAGCCAGAGCCCTCAGGAAACCAACAGCGCTGAATATATTGTGACGTGACTTTCCGGGGGACATGCTGAGAACATTTTCAGGGGCCTTTCTCCCTGTTTTGGCTCCATCAATTCTCTCCACTAAAATGGTTTAAAAACATCTTTTTCTATCAATTTACAATCTGCATTCACAGTAATTACCTAATAAAGTGTCATTTTTTGTTTAATGTATGTTATTTATTCTGTTTTGTTTTTTTTTATTGGACAAAAAATGTAGGATATGTTTTTTTTACCTCGACGTGTTTCAACTGCAGTTGTTAGTCGAAACATGTCGAGGTAAAATAGAACATGTCCTACATTTTTTGTCTGATAAAAAAGAAAGAAGACAAAATGAACTTGCTCGATCTATTATTTGATGTACTTTCTTTGATAATTATCCCTTTGAAACCTGGATTGATATCTCTTTTCTTGTGCTGCATTAAGCCTCCTTTAACAAGTTTTTAATCCTTTGAACCCTGAGCAGATTGGTTTGATTTCTTTGAATAACACGGGGGAAAAAAGCAATAAACAACTTGGCAAGAAATGTCCTGCAACTTTTAAGAAATTAGTAGACTGAGTTTTTTTTTTTTTAAAGAATAGAAAATAATCTGGAGAACGTTATTTAAAGTGATCATAATTATATCTTTAAAATTATTTTTATAGAATTATTTTAATTTTTAACATTTTTTTCACATAATTTCCTTTTTTGTTTGTGTGTTTGTTTGTTTTTTTTTTGGGGGGGGGGCTAATTGTCAGGTAATTTTCTTGTACTTTTTTTTACTATCTTTTTAAAATTAATTTCTGGGTAATTTCTTCTTAAGTTGCTCATTGGCTTCCTCCCATGTTTTTGAAAGAAATCAAACCAATTTGCCCAAGTTTCAAAGGATTAACTAATAGAAATTTGCTTAAATGCAAATGTTGCCTTAATTAAACATAATAAGAATCCTTCCATGACAGTTTTCGGTATTGTGCATTTTTAAGTTTATATTCTGTTCAAAAGCACAAAAGTCACCATTACTTGCTCTCCACAAATGAACCAAAATAAGTTTAATAATGTTAGTTTTGATAAATTTCAGACTATGACACTAAATGTTTTACTACAACAGTGCAATCTGTGAGTCCTCTCTGCAGAGCAGACCGCATGCTTAGATTTCAGACACATTTTTCCTTCATTTACAGAGTGAATGCAATATTTTTCTGTGACTCTTGAAAGAAGAAGAGGGTAAAATTAGCACTCCCAGCTGTCGTTAGTGAGGATGAATCAGAATACTGAAGTTTGGAAGACAACAAGCAGCCAGCGACCGGCAGCAACACAACAAATGGTGGAGACATGCAAGATTCACCAGCACACTGAAAATGAGAGTTCAAATGTAAAGCAAATAATAAAACACTGAAATATAACTCCCTGTTTGGCTTTTAAGAGGGTCATGATAGTTTGGTTTGATAAATCTTTGATCTTAAGTCTTTCTCACATTGAACTATGTGCACGTTGGTGTGATTTCTTTCAAAAACATAGAAAGAAAGGCATTTAGCAACTTGGAAATAAATAATAAATAAATAAATAAATAAATCACAATTAGGTAGAACAGAAAGCTAGGGAAAACTATATTTATAATTATTATAATTGCCTAGTCAAAATTCTGTTACAAGATTATATTTTTTATTTAAGACATAATTTTCTTGAGTGCTGTACACAGTTTTAATTTTAAGCCAAAATAAATAGTAAAACATACAAGAAAATCAGCTGAAAATAAGCATAAAAACAAAGAAACAAATGAAAACAATGTGAAAAAAAAATGCTCAAGATTATAATAATTCTACAAAATAATTTTAATTATACAATTACGATATATATTTCTTTGGACTTTTTTCTCTAGCTTTAAAAAAATCTAAATCTACCAGTTTCTTGCAATTTGCAGGCATTTCATACTAAGTTATTCATTGCCTTTTTCCCTTTTTTTATTAAAGAAGTCAAACCAATTTACTGAGGGTTCAGAGGTTTAATAACTTGTGAAAGACGACTGAATTTAAATGCAGCACGAGAAAAGAAGTGTCGATCCAGGTTTTACAATAACCTTCTTTTTTCATTTTTTACCATTATGGTACGGCGCTTTAAGGTAACATACCCAAAAGTAAAGCCTATACCCCAAAAATATATGTTTTTAAAATATCTTTAAATGGTGTTTACTTGGTCTGTTTTTGACAAAAAAAACCCCATTAACCAACTAGCATCATATACAGTATGATTTTCAGCAAGTCTCCTCCTCCTGTACCTGACAGGAAATGTTCTTTGGCTCACAGATCCCCTGTGGCAAACTTCCTTATCTCCCCCCTCCGCCTCTGACCTAATATTCTTTGGGAAAAGTTTTCAGAATATAGTCCCCGCTGTCCTTGCCTCCCCTCAGCTGTACAAACAGGAGTAATGTGAATACAGGAGCAGCGTATACACCGCAGGTATCATTTAGACATGAGAACCGGCTGAATTTTTCATGTCTGGCATTGCTTGAATGCATTTTGAAGGCAACTTGGAAAAGAAAAGCCGAAGAAAAAAAAATGCCACTAGTTCCCCATTTCTTGTCACTAAAACACTTTCAGCACCTAGAGTACATTTAAAAATCTCTTTTCAAACTTTGCGAAAATGTCCCCGAGCCGTATTGCGCTCAAAAGGAAGAAATAAAAGAAATATAATTATTATTAATTGAAGAAATAGAGCAGTGCCCTTCTAGGTCAGAGATATGTGCGAGTAATGAAAAGGAGATAAATCCTAAAAGCAAAGAAAACGGCTTTCTAAAACCAGTTAAAATGTGACATTAAAAGTGATGTGAGTGGTATTTCCACACCTCTGTGAGACATTTTAAAGACATGTCTTCCAGACTCCGTGTTTGATTATGCTACACTAGGGCGAAGACCGTCTGACCTTCACTGTGCTGTGGTAAAGAAAAAAGGTGATATCATAACTGTACACCGCCACTCTAATTTAATTATTCATTTCTGCAGACATGCCTTCCAGATTGTGCTATTTTTTAAATCTCCTCACATCAAGACGCTGAGTCAGAGCCGGAGAAACCAAACACAATCTACTCTACATTTCACTGCTGCCCGAAAACACCGGGGAAGCAAAAAAACATATATTTTCCTTAGCACAAGGTGAAATAATTCTGCGCCGGATCAATATGGAAAGTCATGCGGTCGGCCAACATTTAGTTCAGCTTCAGTGTTATTTATGAAACTGCAACCCTCCTGGACTGCAAAGCTGCACCTGAAAATGTATATATAAATTCAGATTTTTATTGTTTGAGGTGACTGCAGACTCCCATAAAAACAGGAAAAAACAGATAAGTAAACCCAAACCTGCTTAGTCAGTCCCAGTGCAGGGACTTAAGGTGTTGAAATGGTTTGTATTGAGTCTTTGTGGTGTGAAAACTCTGGTTAGAGTCCCACTGGGATGCTGTTGGTGGTCCATGCTGATTCAGCAGCGTTTGTCCAGGTCTTATTGTGAAAGGGGGGTTTCCCATCATGCGCTCTTTGGCTTGACTGCCTCCCCTGGACCTGCTGCATCTCTTTTCTCCTCCTCACTGTTAAAATGTTCTGCTCTGTGTAGGAGGATCGACTGAAAGCTCAGAGAAGCTCAGTAGGTGGATAATTGGGCTCAAATTATTTTGTGACATTGACAGCTACAAAAGGTCAAAACTGAACTTCGCTGCTGAGAAACAAAATATGTTGTTTGTCGTTGCCTTTCAAAACATCTTTAATGGGTGTTTTATGATAATAAGCTTTGCTGAAGTTCAGAAAAGTACTTGGTTGGGCTTAGAAAATGATCAAGGTCATAGTTAAAGAGGCACTTCAAGAATAAGCTCATGTTTTCACACAAGTCATTTTCAGCAAGGTGCTTCTGTTTTGACTCATATTTCAGCACCTTTGTGTGAATCCATGAACTCACGTGAGGCAGGAAAAACTTTAACGAGGAAGTTTTGGAAAGCGGAAAAAAAAAATACAACAGTCTGAGTCCATCCAAAATCTTGTCTGGTCCACTACCAATTTGATGTCCTACAGGCACGTTTAACAATACAAAACTCAATAACATGATTTGTGGTCTAGCCCGCTTGGTCATCTGGCAGCATTGGAAAAATTGTCTTTCAGACTGTTGAATAAAATTGATCTTTACATGTGAAAATGGAGTAAGTGGGAAACCCAAAGTAAGTGATCTGATGGAAGCCTGACTCGCCCGTAAACTCCCTTGTCCTCTTTTTTTGTGTGTTTACCATTGTGAATTATTTATCCTTCTAAGTCTTTCTCTTTTTTCCTCTTTTTTGTTTTGCTGGGGGGTTTCTTTGCCCTTGTTTTCTTTCTTCGTTTTTTTCTCTCCTTTTTTTTCATGTGAGTTGTTTGTTGTCAGAATTTACGTTGCTAGCTTTGTAGTTTATGTTATTGGCTTTATGAATATTATATGCCATTAAATGCATTACTCTTTAAAGGGGTTGCCCTTTAGCACTGTCAGGCAATGTAATTTTTTTTTAAAACAAACATGATAATGCACGGTCAGAAAAATATTTTGAAACCCACCTACGCAGACTCTTTTTAAGCATGACGTCATCCTGTCCGCATTTGTCATGCTCACTGAACCAGCCTGTATTCTAATAGAAACATTATAGGCAATACAAATATAAATACAAACGTCTACCACTATGCACCACTCATAACACACCGAAACTGTAATGTAAACCTGAATAAATCAGAACCTAGATAATCTGTAATAAACCAACTCAAACATTTTTGCCAAGTATGAAATATGTGATTAAGTGGCTCTTACAGGTACGTTTCTCTCAATCTTTCTCAGTCGTCAAAAACTGATGCTTGGTCAGTAGCTCTTGGTGTAGGATACAGACGCAGTGAGGCACTTCTGCTTCAGTATGAGATGCGTATGAGGTCTTTTTTTTTGACCCTATGGGCAGTGACAAAGTACGCATGGTGTTGAAAAGTCAGGCAAGAGGGGAAGTGGATTGGTCAAACAAACTCTGGACTTTCAACCAGGAATCTGCTGCACATGTACTGTGTGACACCAAAAGTCAGTTTCAGTAATATCATCAGTCAGTGGCCATACATGTGACAGTATGACATCCTGTCCCTCCTGTGTCAGATTTGGACATTTAAGGACAGCGGAAGTCTGTCGTCTTTGAGTTAGGAAGTCATTCTTTTGACTTTGTTGAGTTCATGAGCTTTAAGGAAGTAAAGTGGGAACAACATGGAAGCTACAAAGACAATAGGTTGCATTTTAATGCTAAGAGCGTTAAAATAAGAGTTTGATAATAGTTTGTGATAGCATCACAGGCTGTGTTAGCTGCGGTTTGCTGCTAAAAGCTTTACGTTTGGGTGATTTCAGGAACATAACTAATTTTTTTAACATGTTATTTTTTGTGATTAATTCATTAAAATGTATGCATTTTTTGACAGCCCTTATATTTTATTTTTTATATACAATATCTTATTTACTTAATGTGTGTATATATTTTTTATATCTTGGTCACTCTACATGGACAGCAGTTAACATTAATACCAAATTACACTTTACATGTGATCAAAAATTGATATTTAATACATGAATAAATAAAAAAGTTTCTTACGATTGACCAAACATTGACTTTTACCTGCTAAAAATAGCCGTGTTTGGTGGCTAAAAAGCTATGGGAAGACGCAGCAATGACTGAAAAAAACAACTGTTTTTGTTGTTTGTTGGTCTTGAACAGTGGTCTGTAGTTCTGCAGGTGTCTCACCTAAATGACACACTACCCGCGTCCCCTGTGGATGACAAATTCAACCTAAATTCTCACTCACTTTAGAAATGTTGATATGACATGTATGAAGTGTACAGATATAGCCTTACATATCCATGGTGTCCAGAAATGCACAATTTGAGCATTTATTTGTGGTGACTGGACTGTCCTCTCACACTAAAGGGAGTAAATTACACGTACAGCCACTTTGTTAAACTACCAGTTAATCCTGATCCCAGTCTGCAGTGCATCCTTCTTGAAACGTTTTGCAGCTGTATAATAAAGTAAAAAACTAATAAAGTATAAACATACGTTTTTTTAAGGTATCTTAGCAACCAATGCTGACATTTTCCAGGTAATTACAGTTTTTATTTCCAGTCCACACACTTGTTATCAACATTCAGAGAAAACCTTGAAATATTCACAGGCTTTTAGACAGCCTATATTTTTCAGTGTGTCTGTTTTTTGTTTGTTGGCTATCAATGCGACCGTGAAGAGATTTTTTTATTTTTTACACAACTCCCGAGTTCAAGAACACTGACAAGAGGAGGCTTTATTCCAACTCTATTCACTGAAAAAGTTATATGAGGTCTTTCTAATATTTGTATCTGGAAAAAGATATGCTCTTAGAGTAAGTCTGCCTTTGGTTTTTTCAACAAAATAAACCTCTTGGTGTCTGTGCACACTCTCTAATGTTAGATTTGATTTCAGAATGAGTAGCGAGGGTTAAAACTTCAGAATCAGACTGATAAACTGTGTGTACCACAGAAATATTGCTTCAGTAAGAACTACACTAACTGAATCCTTTATCTGCAGAGCAAACATTAATCAAAATACAAAACCATCTAGATTAATTTGTCTTTCACACTAGAGGAGCCGGTGGAATTCGGGGGTCTACGTGAAGGCCAACAAGCTGTCACTTGAAGGAGGGAAATATGCATAATTTAGAAAAATCTTCCAACGGTTTGTGCAGAACCTGGTTTCAGGAAAAGTAATAGAAAAACATTTTAAAAGGTTATGCTGTTCATTTCTAAAATTGAAAACAGCCACAGCTTGGCCTTTCCACCACTGAGTGGGCAAACTGAATGGAGTTGCAAACAACTGGAGTTAAGGGGTTTGTATTTAAAAATGAAGTGCTGTCTGCAGCCAGGTCTACACCTGTGACCATGATGGCTTCTTATCTAATCTGCTCTAAGATTAACTTAATTTACTTAACCAGGAGAATGAGATTTAGGGTGTTAGTAGATGAATAGATGGATAGATAGATATTTCCAACATGTAAAACAAACAGAACAACAAAAAATAAACAAAATGGCAATAACCAAAATGGATAACCTTTACAAAAAACGTAATGTATAAATTCAAATAACCAACAAGAAATAGCATCTTATATGTTAGAAAAGGAGCAGAAGGAAGTATAAACTCACAAAACTTAAAAACAAAGTGTAAACTTAAACTCCTACCCCTTCTGAGCTTATTAGTTTAATCAGTAAACACCATTTTTTTCAATATTATATACTGCTTGGAGTTTGGTTTGTGTCTACACGGCACCAGACTTGACGAATCAGTCAATTCAAACTCATAGGAGTGGGTGGATTCAAAGGTCTTTAACCAGTCAAGTTCTGCTCTTGATAAAGGTTAATTTTACAACAGAAGGACAACTGCGGGGGCTGATGTTGGTTATTTTAACAATATCCCATGAGAGGGAGTGCTGTTGTATTGTATATCATCACTGCTGTGATTCTGCCGAAGATAATCACAGTCCAACAGCACGACCTTGAGTGTGATATTGCTTTGTTCAACAAGTGCCATTTATAACTGAACAGTAACGGGCGACAAAAGATGACGATTTGTTTGTTTATTTATTGATTTTTTGGATCCACTGACACAAATAGTTCCGCAACTGCTGGGACTGACAGCTGTTGCCTAGCAACGCATAACCATTTTTCTGCACACAAGCTTGCTACTTTGTGCAGGCAAGGTCTACATGTTACCAGCTGCTTAGTATCATGAACATTTTTCTGCTTCCAGTGAAATAAGAGTTTAAGAGTCGCTTTGACGGCCTGTGTGATTCAGATGAGTTAGTTTGATCAGTCAGTTCATCGCTCCAATGTGTGTCCACTCACTCCAATGATCTCCGACGCCTCGAGTCCCATATGTCTGTATGTTGTTGGCTTTCAGACTGTGATTGGTCTAAGACAAGCGTGTCCCTGTCTCACTGCGCATCCTTGTAACATCTGTAACAGCTGGTTCACTCGCAGTGAACGGCGGTTTAACAAAACCCATCTGTGGCAGCTTCTCCCCTCCTTGGCTGCAGGTGGAGGGCTTTTGCATCACGCTGATGCACAAATATTTCTTGAGCAGTATTACTGTTTAGAGGGCGTTTCCTCTCTGTTCAAACATTGCAACAATCTACGGTAATGTTAGCTTACTACTGACCGTTAATGTTGCTTAATAAACAGTTTAGAACAGCTGAAAAGCGGAGTGATACATGCAAGGTTAAAAGTCTCTGTGATGTTGGACTGTATATCAGCACTCATGGAATACCTCTCGACCAATCAAATTACTTGTTTGGAACTAACTGTTGTATTACATCTCATTTGCACTTATAACTTTAGGCAAACGATACAGTCTGAAAATGAAGTGCAGCTGGAAAATAATGTGTTGGTGCACTGGATTCACTGCATATAGAGAGTTCAGAGGGAGTTGCGCATTAATCCTCAAGAACCGTGACATCTTCATTAGCCTTCACAGCCTACAACTGTTTTGCTCTGATGAGAATAGAGAGGGCAGGCGTAGGCTCGTTTTTAGCCAAAGCACAGACCAAAGCACAGAGCAGCTGGCTGACCGAGTTGATTTCAAACAAAAAAAGGTGCAATATTTCCTCCAGTTGGATCAGATCAAGGTTGAATTATGTTCTTACCAAAAATGACATGTACAGAACCGCACCAGAGTTTGTGAGCAGACTGTGACCACCTCTTCAACAAGGTCATGGTCTGGTTATTTTGGGGGTGAACTCTCCGGGGTTCAATTCAACCAAACTAAAAAAGGCAGGTGTGAAAGGGCCCCTAGTATCTACAAGTTTGAAAAAAGGTCTCTGACTTACGCAGTGACACTCCCAGGGGGAGGTCATGGCCACTCTGATACAATCACTGACCCTGCAGCTGCCAAAAAAATAAAAAAAATAATTGGAGGTCGACTTACTGTCTTTGAGAGGCTGTGACACCCTCATTTTTAAAGCAGGTTTAAAGGTAGTGATATTTTACAAAACTACACAACCTGAGGCATGAATTGGTATCAAATTTGTCATACTGGCTTTTTGGGAAAAGAGCTTCATGATGCTCTAACTTTTCATTCCTAAGTGCAGTTACGGCTTTTGGTTATGCTGTGCCACCCACCCCAAGTGAAAATATACACCACTTTACTGTGCTTTATAACAATAACATTTAACTGTATGTTGAGAAATTTCCACATCAAGGTTAATTTAATAGCTGTTCATGAGCTTTCAACCATATTAACCCATTGAACCTGAGCAAATTGGTTTAATTTCTTTCAAAAACATGGGAAGAAGCCAGTGAGCAACTTAACAGCACATGGCCCCAAAAGCAATAAATTAATGAAAAAAAAAATCATTAAAAAGATAAAATAAAATACCTGAAAATTAGCAGAAAATAACAAGAAAATGATGCCAAAAAGTGCAGAAAATTATAAATGTTTTTTTCCCTGTAACATAATTTTAAATGTATAATTAGAATTATAAATATACTTTTCTTGTCATTATTTTCTGAGCTTTTAATCATTTTCCATAAATCCTCCCTCCTTTTTGTATAACTCATTTTCAACTCATTTTCTGTGTCACCTTAAACTAATCTCTTACAAATTATGGGACTTTTCTTGCCAAGTTGGTCATTGCTCTTTTCCCCATGTTTTTCACACAATTTTGCTGAGATTTCAAAAGGTTAAATAGCTTGTGAGAGGCGTCTGAACAAAACATGAGAAAACTAATGTTGAACCAGGTTTTAGTTGATCAACGCTAGCATATTAAATTTGCCATGTTTTCATATTACTTTAAGCCATGGACATCTCAAGGATAATGTATAAAAGAGCTCAGAAAAAAATGAAAATGTTCACATCTACATTTCAACTGGACACAAGAGATATGATTGAAAGTCGGGGAGTAAATTAAATGGACCTTGTGATGTAAACTCTGGACCTCAAACCTGAAGTGTGGCTGTAAACACATCCTTGTTGAAATCATCCAACAAGGTATAAAATTTTTAAAAGAGACTTGTGACACACTTAATGTGGTGCTTTACAAACCGTGACTGTTTCTACAGGCGACATCTGGCACACTCGATATGATTTCTGAAATGGGCCCATTTACCATTTTGTTGCATCAACTCAGTAACATCTGAAGCTTCACTGAAATTGTTGTCATTACTGTTCATCATATTCGCTCATTACGATGTGCACAGAGTGCTGCAGCTCTGCTGTATGACAGAAGCAGACTACTACGTATGTTAAGTGGCATCAGTGTGTTAATGATGACAATGTGTTGACTTCAAAACTTATTTTTGGCTTTAATTTTCCTGTCAACACGTCTTATTGTGACACTTTATTTTTCATCTCTCATGCTGAATAATAATAGCGCAATGATCAGCTTTTGCAGTTGGCAGTGCTGAACAGCAGCTGTTGTGTAGGTCTGCTGCTTTCGGGTTTTTTCATTTTTTATTTTCTTTTTTTGGTGAACTGAATTAGTCAGATGAAAATTTAAATGTTGTACCAGTAAAAATGGTGTTTCTTGCTGTAGCTACAAGATTTTTAAGATGACCTAGGGTAAAATTGTGTCAAATTTACTAGACAGGAGTGTTGATCGGCGATTAAGCTGATTTAAAATAAATTACATGTTATGTACGGATCTTAATTGCTTCACGATTAACACATTAATGCTGATAGCCCTATTTAGATTATTACCCAAGTGACTGTAACATATTATAGAACTAACTGAATACCCCAAATAAGATAAGCAACACTGAATTTGAATCCAGTATATGATGTTCTCAAGACATGTGGCCTAGTGGGAACATGAATAATGAAGATGACCTAAAATTGAACCCTGCGGGATCCCACAGGAAATGGTAGACCTTGAATTAGAATGAATTTCCAACACAGACTAAGAACACTTGGTTAAATCTTATGAAAATCAGTCAAAGGCTCAGTCAGAGACACCTTCCCCATGTTCCTGCATAAGGATAGTCTGTTCTACCGAGTCAAAGGATGATATAAAAGCAAGAGGAAGGTCACAATTTGATGCATCAGCTGCCAAGAGGAGATCATTAGTCAAGAGGCCTGATTCTGTCCGATAGAGCGAGGCCTCTGAAACCAGACTGGAATTTTCAAAGATAGTGTCCTGTAGCAGGAAAGACAGCAGTTCAGTGAAAGACTGACTTCTCTGGGACTTTGGGAAGAAAGGGAATTTTAAATATGAATGTGTGGTTGTTCAAGACAGCAATTTCTCTCTGTTGAACAGTTGTACTTGACATAAAAAGGCCAGTTGTCAGTTTTCTAGCTCTGGCGTCATTTAATGACTGAATGACTACTGGGACTAATTGTGTTAATGACACGTTTATAGGATGAGTGTCGAGAGAACAGGTGGTTGCTTTCATGTGAGACACGATTAGCTTCACTTCCAAAGTGAGACTGTAGTAAAAGATCTCAGCACAGCAGAGTTTGTCAGGGTGATGAATAGGTCACATGTAGGCGGAGTAATCTAAGTTCTGAATGAATTCACAATTATTACCAGCTGTCCCAACATATTATCTCAGCACACTCAATTACTCCTCCTGGAACTACCTGCAGTCTTGCTGAATCATGTTACATGTGCAGATTAATGCATTTGCATACTTTCCTACTGCAGCAACACCCCTACACGTGTTACATACTCATTAGGACGAACTTGCAGGAATGATGTAGCTTGTATTTCTCTCTTTTGACTGATGCAATGCTCTGCACATCCTGTTTTCAGCATTAATAGTCATGCTCACACTCAGACACATGCAAGCCCTCTTGGCAGATTTTCTACATGAAACTAATTAATTTCAACTCAAGTGCCAACAATTTTTTTTCATCTGGTTTGGAAGTAGCAGAGAAGCATCAATTATTGGTTTTAACCTGGTCAGGATTCAAAGTCCGCGTGGACTATCAATGGCCTAAGAGATGTGAAGAGACTTAAAGAAGTATTTCACAGCTGGAAACATGGACTTTTCATAATACAGTTTATGCAGCAGAAAGATGCCACATGACCAGAGAAAACTGAGGAAAAGAGCTGTGGCATTCACTTTTGCTCAAGAG
The DNA here is from genome assembly GCF_026936395.1 of Plectropomus leopardus. Lineage (NCBI taxonomy): Eukaryota > Metazoa > Chordata > Actinopteri > Perciformes > Serranidae > Plectropomus > Plectropomus leopardus. The sequence goes on along the minus strand of NC_142176.1, from coordinate 5,188,290 downwards.
GTAGAAAACCTTATAAGTAACAGAATGCACTGTGCTGCAATGAACCAATAGATGTTTTGGTTGGTGGGTGACATTGTGTGAGCTTGTCCATTTTCTATAGGAAATAATAGGCCAGCTGGCTGGTTACGGGCATCATGAATTACAGTTAAACAGTAGTCTAAAACATATTATTTGAGGTGAGAAATGAGCAATGCAGTAACAGAATCTTTGTTTGTATTTGATCAGTGCTGCCTAGTTTTACAATCTGATGAGAGCTTCGCCTGAGTTTGGGAGTATAGATGCGGATCAAGATAGAGAGAGATGCCTCCCTCCCTCTTGATCCACTTCAACACACTTTGGCCCAGCCCTATGTAATATATTTACCCCTACAGCTTGTTTTCTACTGGCACCTTGCCCTATGAAACAGTTTCACAAGGTGCAGTGGTTGAAAAAGTCCCCTGTAAAACGGAACAACCCTTCAAGACCCTGACACCTCATCAGTATGCTGGTATTTACATAAACAGATGCAACCTGTGTTGCCCAACATTGTGTGCCATCTTCTGCTATGGTGATTTCTCTAGCCTGGCCTCAGGCAACCTTTTGTGGTTGTCAGGACTCTGCGCTTTGTTCACAACTTAAGTTACACGCAATCAACTGAGTGAACAAATTAGCAAATAAAAAAGTTTCATTAACAGGCCACTAGTGTTTCTCCGTAGGCTAACGTGAGCAACCCGTACTTCTACCCTGCACTGATACTAGAGGAGCAGCAACAACCAGTAATTTCCGTGCTGGATTTTAGTTAAATGTCAATTGTCAGATGCCATTAAAGGAAATGAAGCATGTAAATATGCAAAAACGCAGCACTGTCATGCACAAATCAGCAATAATGTAGTATTAGCTAGTTAGTTCTCTTCCAAGTTATTGGTACACTATCAGCTTTTTTTTATGCTTGTAATTAAAAAAAAGACCATAATACGTTGAAATTACATTAAACTAAGACATTTTTTAAAAGTATTTATTAAAAAGAAAATGCATTTGTAGGTTTCGTTTGGTGCTTGTGCAGCCAATTTGGTGATCATTTCTTATATTTAGGCTTTGTCCTGCCCTTCTATCCCGATAAGAATTAGGACACCCTACCTGAAACTTTAACATTAAAACAGATGGGATAAGGACAAATTGTTAGGGACAAGGGGTGTATTGTGATTGGGCCTTTGTGTCTTTGATGGCAGGCATTCAAAAAATGAGGAGGTACAATCTGTAGTTCCAGCAGTTGTCAGCAAAAATCTGCCAGATGTCACAAAACATTTGGTAGATTTTATCTGAGAGAGGAGCAGGGAGATCTCAGCACAAGATCGAGGGAAGTTTATACATACTACCCATTATGTTATCATACTGGAGTATCCCTTTAAAAAAAGGTGCACCACAGGTGTAAGACCTCAGTTTTGTAGGTTTTTTGTAGCTCTAAACTAATTAATGATATAGAGCTTGTCTGTCAATTTGTTGTACGGCTGTTTGTTTAAACTTATATCACTACCTGAAAGTAAAACAAGTCTCTGCACAGTACAGCTGCAAAACATTAAAACACTGATTATACATCAGATGAACATTAGTGGCACCAGCAGTCAAGTCCTTCTGGAGTGAGGTGATTAATTCAATATCTGTAATGATGAATATAAACCTCTCACTGTGTCCTGCTGTTTCTGTGTTGGAGTCCTGCATAGCTAAAGTAAAAAAAAAAGAAAAGAAAAATAGCATGCCTTTTTCTTGTCTTTGCTGACTTGGATGACTTTTGAGCTGTTGTTTTTCTAATAGGTAACTGGTTACTTCCATTTTTAAATCTTCTCAGTACGGGAAGAAAAGCAGACATGCTAAGTCATATTAATTATGGTCCTGGACTGATTTGGGATTAAATGAGGAATTACCTTTCGACATTACAAATTTGCATTTAAATGAAATGTGACCGAAACTGTGACAACCTCACTTCAGATGTATTGTCTTTGTTTTTCTCTTTGTTTTTCTCTCTTTTTTAAGCTGAGATGAAATTGGTGCTTGGTTTTCCTGTACAGGTCAGGTAGACCCTCACCTCAACAGATAATCTACTCTACATTATATTAAGTTGATTATCAAACTCTCTAAACACCAGTTTCTCTCTTACGGCCCCGTGCACAGCACTTTACAGGCCTGCTGCGCCTTGTTACGGTTGCTGAGGTAAGACTCTACAATCCCTGGGAAAGGGGTTTAGCAAACAGTGAGTTTATAATCCTGCATAAATACAAAGCTGTAAAAGATTAGAGTTATAATAAGCACCTTTTGGAGGTAGTTTTCATGGTAGAACTTACCGCTGTCCACCATGTTCCCGGGTTGTCCAGGCCACAGTTGTCACTGTACTCCAAGCAGCACGAGTCCGGCACACGGGTGGCATTGTAAACTTCGAACCAGTCTGTGTGGTTGGTTACTCCACAGCAGCGAAACTGCATGAGAGAAAGACAAAGAGTCACGAGAGTCTGATATTTTTATTATCATGACACTGAAATCCTAAGGGCCCTGGCCATGAACTGTGGTGTATCCGACACTGTTGGCCCTCATTGGCCCTAGTTGGCTTTTTGTTAGCCGACTCAGCCTGTTGAATGCTGGAAAGGCGAGAGCCAGTCAATGAATGAAATGACTCTGATTGACAGTTAAGTTCAGCAGACAAAAAGAGTACCAGAAGTGATGAAAGTTAAAAAAAGGGCTAAAGTTCAGAGTGAGATCAAAGCAATCCAGGATGCTATCATAAACTGTTCACTATATGTTTTTTCCTGTGGAAAGTAAAGGACTCAGATTCGTACATATCCCACATTATCATAAGCCAGTAATTTGTGCACAACCTGTGTATTTTGGGAGGCTTGTTATATAACTCATACATTTACATTTTATTAAAGCCCAAAGTTATGCATGTCTAAGGGCATGACTGATTGACAGGCTGTCTGCGCAGTGTCCGTACCAGTCACTGCAGCCAAACTCGAAGCTTCATGGAAATCCACAAACTAATGGTTGATCCTAAGTTCATTATTTATACAGTATATGTTATGGATGACCACCATGTATTGATATGGAGCTACTTTTTCTAATGCAGGTGCAGACCGTACGTGCTGGTTGGCCGTCAGTTGAACTCTTTGCAGTGTATTTATGTGCATGTTTTTGGCTGAGACATGGATGACTTGAGGTACAACAGTTGCCTTTTGTCACCGTTAGCTGTCGTTGTTGGTTTGTTGTGTCTGGGCCTTAATGCATCAAATAAACAACTTCCACTGATGGAAAGTAAAATTATTTACCTGCCAAGAATAAGATTTACTGGGCAAAATAATTCATATGTCCTGTGTGTATAGAAAACCCTTAATCTTTCTGATACTGAGCTTCAGACGATTTTGTACAATCCACATCTCATTTGTCTCAAAGCCCTAAAAATCATTTTCTAACTCGTCTGCTTCTTTTTATCTACATCTTCCCCCCTCTGTGATTGGTATGGATTTTTGATAAGGGATCATGGTTTCCACCACCATCCAATTCATCAGTGTACTTCACGGAAAGATAAAGTGCCCCTGATGTTTTGTTCACTCGGTGGACTTTATTTCCACACGGGAATAATGCCGCCCGAGCCGCTCCCTGCGCCGCTCCGTGCACAGAATCAGTGATTGTGTGTTAATTTAAAACTCGCTCGTCCGCTTAAACAATGGATCAAGTTTGCAATTTATCATGAGGTAAAGCTGAATTCAAATTACCAGAAAGCATCTGAAGCAGCTCGAGAACAAATCAAACGGCACAGAGTCGGAATATTCAAATGTTTTCACCTTGAAAAGTTTACAACCAGCGCCGAGTGTGACCCTTTCTGATTTATTGTGCCCACATTTGGCGCCTTTGTGGATGCTTTTACTACTTCTTCTCTTGTATGTAGATTCTCTTCTTATTCTATAGGCGGCCTTTAATAATATTCAGGGTGAACTTTGCTCCAGGGACATCTGCTGTATTATCTATTCAGTGACTCAGCATGTATGAAGGAGGCTCGGGAGGGAGAACAGTGACAGAATGAGAGCTGCCTTTTAATGGACTTCATCTCAGCCAGACTTTATGGAGCCCCATACACACAGCTGCTCTGACTTGACAAGGGAAATGCGCACATTCCCGCTTGCAAACATGCATTTTCAACCAGTGGTTCATTCATGTAGACTCCTCTTATGCTGTCTACCTGTCGCAGAAAAAAATGCATATTAACACCCACACATACAGACACACATTTGCATATATTATTTGCATAGCAATACTGTCATCATTTGTGCCTTTGCAGCCTCCACACACACGTAGACAAAATGCCTTGCAGACACTCAACACCCATGCTCACACACTAGAGCCAAGCATTCAGCATTTACCGCACATTTGCTAATGGAACAAAACTACAAGCCATAACACTGGATCTGTGATGTGAAAAAAGGTCCAGAGAGCCCCGGAGTCTCCGATCTATCACTTGATGTCTCCCAAAGGCTTTCACCACCAGCAGCACCATCCATCCTCTGCAGTTCCAAATCTTAGCTTCTCACATTGTGTTTTCTTTGCAGTGGAATTTTAGAAAATATAAATAAATAATACAAAGCAGGGGAAAAAAAGGCACATCAAAGTGAGAGCTGGAAACAAAGATTACCTCAGAGAGTCTACGATGTTTGCATTAATCTCTCTGACAGCGTTTTACCACAGCATTTAAACTAGCAAAGCTCCGAGTATTTGTTACTGTCGGTCGAGATATTTCACACATTTTTACTGATTCCGTTTTTATATTTTAGATTGCCAGTATTTTTTTTACCATCCTGCTTGTAAATGTCTGGATCCTATTAACCACAGGATGGATTGCACTGTTTTATTCAAATTTTACACAAAATGGAGAAATGTAAAATCGAAGGGCCTTTCAATGTTTCACTACTCCCTTTTCATCTAATGTGATCACAGTGATTGGTGAAACCTTGCCAATAGCAAAAGTAAGCACTGCCACAATGACTAATGCACTCAAAGCATCATGTATCTCACCTTGTCACAGGGTATTTTTCATGACTTGACTTGCTAAATGGCACTGAAGTTAAATTTGGATGGGTTGCAATCTTCACAACAGAATGTTTTTTAAAGCATCATTACCTCAGCAAACTGTGACTGAGAGGAAGAAAAATGTCTTAAACAGGAACTATTATGCTCATTTATAGGTTCATACTTGTATTTAAGGGTTTTACAAGAATATGTTTACATGTTTTATTGGTCAAAAACCATTACCATTACGTAAAAGAGTCCGTTCTCATTCAGAAGTCGTCAAATACCATGGCTTGGTCAGTGACTTTAGCATCAGATACAGACACCAAAAGTCATCTTTTGCTGCAGTATGGTACACCTGCGGAAAGCATCAGTTTATGACGTGGCTGGACGGCACCTTCTGTGGCAGTATGATACACTGCTGGTAAGCCAGAAGGCACCTGTAGTGGTGGTATGATATGCTGGTGGGTGGCGTCAGTTTATAATATGACGAGAATGAACCTGTGTGGCAGTGTGATTCACCACTGAATGGCATCAGTTTGAAATGCTGCCAGTAACGACATAATATAAGGGGCTGGAAAGTCCCTATAGGGTGGGTCGAAGGGACAATGGATGGGTCCAATACACCATGGACTTTCACCTGGGAGCTTGCTGTTTGCTTTGTGTATGAATTTATTCGTTGTCATCTCTCACCCAAACTGAGTGCTTTTGGTGTAAGTGCACAACGCCAAAAGACACCTTTTGTATGCACATGAAATGCTGCTGGACAGTGTCAGGTGAGAACGGCAGAATCAGGTGCGTTGTTAGTATACGCTGCTGACAGTTGGATGGCACTTGCTGTGTTCACATGATGATGAAAAGTGGGACAGTGGCGGCAGGTTGTTATGCCAATAACATCGTAATCTAAGGACTGCAGGGAGCCTATTGGGTGGGTGGGAGTGGAGGTGGATGGATCCCACAAACAATGGACTTTGAGTCCAGTGTTTGCTTCTGTCTGAATATGATGTTTTTTTCCAAACCTTACCGTATGCCCCCTTTCCCTAAACTTAACATCCATGTCCTTGTTGCCTAAATCTAAACATTCATGCCAGCATGTGTGTTTGTTGATAGTCTGGCGTTGGTTGCCATGTGCTCCTGTTATCTAAACAGAAACATGTGTTGCATCAATGCACCATGTGCTTGTGTTGACATCACGGTAGTGGCATCCTGAGACGTAAACAGCAGAATCAGAAGGATATCTAGAGTGTAATATGCAGACACAGATGTTCGCTGCTGACAAGCACACAGTGCTAACTGTGTGCTTTTGTTACAAAAGGAAATAAATATAAATACAAGGTATTTTAAAGACTTTGAAACTTTGTCCATGTTTAATATGAACGCCCTTCATTGTAAAACTACATACATATAAGACACAAAATACAGAAAAGCATTAATGTTCCTTTAAAACTTCTCTGTACTTTCTGTCTTGAAAATCTTCCAACTTGTGTCTCAGATCAGCACCACCCGCCCCCTGCAGAGATCAGACAACTTACATCAGTTTGTACTATCATCCAGGCGTTGGTCAGACCCACATTGCCCTCTGTGCCGAAGAGCTGAAGGCCCTTCTTCAGATCCCTCTGGGCATAGTGATCAATCTGAGAAGACAAGGAAAATGGTTGCGTCAGGAAAAAAAATAATTTAAAAAAGTATTTTACTGCTGGAAAAAATTGGCTTTTCATAAAACAGGGTTTACTATAGAGTAAAAGATAAAAATACTTATGAAACTGGTGCAACATGACCAGAGAAAACAGATAAAAAGGACTGTGGCATTTCTTTTGCTCAAAAGGTATAAAAGCTACAACTACCAGAATGCACTGCTTTACACTGGACCAATAAACACTCCTGCTGGCGGATGATGAAACCAGAGTTTCCATTTTGACACAGGAAACAATATGGCAACTGACGAATTACAATCTAAACAGTACACTAAAACATGTTTCTGCAACATCTGAGGTGAGAAATATGCAATGCATTGACAGAATCTTGGTTAATATTTGATCAGCACTGCTTAGTTTTATAGTTTGATCTCAGTATTTTCAACCTCTGTTTTACAGTACAGAAAATAGTTTGGCAGCTACTTTCTATTTACAAACACTCATATTACAAACAAATGGTGCACTAAAATATGTTTCTGAAAACAATTCAGGCAAGAAATAGTCAGTGCAGTAACAGAGTGTTTGTTTATATTTTATCAAAACTGCACTGTTTAACAGTTTGATCGGAGTTTGTTTTGAGGTTCAGAGAGAGAGAAGGGGGGCCCTCGCTCTCTTGGTCCACTTTTATCTGTAGTTTGAGCAACAACAAGCAACAAGTAACAAGAAGAGAAGTTCAACACAGTTCATTTACGCATAATACCCACATTGTTATAATATAAATCTGGTGAAAATTTGGCAAAGTATCCCTTCAATAGTTTTAATATCTAACTGAGTTTGTGTGAGTTGCAGGCTTCAAAGCATCAAATGTTTGGAGCTGCTAATTTACATTTTCATCAAAAGAAAACAGATGTTATTTGAGCTCCTCTAAGAAACCTGCAGTGCAATCTGTTAGAAGTGAACCAGCTACTAATAATATTGATCTCAGGTTTTTTAACATTCCTTTTATGCCATTTTTACCTTCATGTGACAGCAGACAGAAAGAATAGAAAAGCAGGAATCATTACATTTATATTGTAGATCACTGGGTCACATAAACATGCTTAGACTCGAATAAAAATAAATAAAATTGATTTTTGTTTCCCATCTCCCGTTTGTCTTTGTCTCATGAATAATGATAATAAGTAGAAAGAACAAACATAACTTAATAAAAACACACATTACAAATATAGTACAGCAGTATCTGTGCAAAGGTCAATATGGCTTATTGAAATCTTTCGGCATCAAAATATCACACGTATCTTTTTGTGTACCGACAGTGTTGCAACGTTCAGAGGGAATTATATCAAATTCATACTGGAGGGGATGTTCAGTATCATTAAGAACAGATACATTTTCCTGTATTGCCTACAGCAAAAAATATACAGAACATCTAATGATATATTGTGGATGTCTGTGGTTACATTTATGAACTCCTGGTCTCAAGTTAGACAATTAGTTTACATTGTGAACCTTTTGATTTTCAAGGTCACATTGTAGAATATTTGAGCACCTATATGCCATAAACACAAGGTTTTAAATAAAGAACAAAGTGGATGTTGATATCTGACTGCCTACAGTTTCTCCTGCAAAGCGCTTGTGGTGGAATATTTAAATATATATTATGCAGGACTTTCCTTAAAAAACAAATGTATAGACCCATACAGCAGTAATCCCTCTCGGTCATCGCTTATGACCCTCCAGAAGTGTATGGCGGTGTATTTTTCTGCAGGGACTCTGCTCTCTCGCTGGATTTTCTTCTTGAATTCTTTTCAGTGTTTAGGATGTGTATGGTGAGGTTGTGGCTTTATAAAGGTAGCGACCATGTGCCTGACTGTAAGCAGCATGCACCTAGGAGACACAACGCTAAAAAAAACCACAAATATAGCAAGGCGAAAGGCCAAATGAGAATCTGGGGTTGCTTTTACTTTCACATTCGCTGGCAAGTGTCTTTACAAACAGTAATCCTGCAGAGAATACCTTTAAATATTCCAATGAAAATATACTAAAAGTACAAAAAGTCAAAGTACTCACTATGCAGAATGGTCTATTTCAGAATGATATATTTTATCAGATTATACTGATGTGTGATGCATTAAGTATGCTGTGTTCACACTACAAGCAGCAAAGCAACAGCACAGCAAGCTACATCATTGCCAAGTTGTTGAAGTAGTTTTGTTGCCCTGTGCCTCTGTGTGCGTCTGCTTTTTGCAACAAAACATCTCAACACAACATCATCTGAAGTTTGTATTTAGTTAGAACATTTCAACACCTCACTGTTTTCCCCTTAAAACACATAAAACTTGCATAGCATCAGCTAACTTTCCTAAATAACACAGCACCAAGGCAAGACACAAAAACATATTTTTGTTTGATCCCTCACTGCAACATAAGAGCGCTGAAAAAGTTCACCAGCTCAACTTTGATTTGTAGTGTCTCACAACCATCCATAGCGACAAGTTTTGGGCATCACTTTTTTTAGCTTCATGTCATTGGCTTCCGTTGAAAATGACTTGTAGCCTGCTGCTGTGTCTCTTGAAGTGTGAACACTTTAATGCAGGTATACTCATCTTGCTTTGCCCAGGGGCCACTTTTGAGTTCACATTGTAATAAACTTAATAAATAAACATTAAAATAACCTCTAAATAATTAGCCAGGACCTTCGATGAGGTGTACAGGGGATCCTCTCCTTGCACTTTTTATAAACTAGCTTTAGTATGCATGCACTCTGAAATTTATTTACATTTAGTACAAAAAAATCATAGTATGAATCCATTAATTTTCATTGTAAATTAGAAAATTGTTGGCAGGACCCAATTTCGCCCACGGGCCTCAAGTTGAGGATCACTGTTTTAAGGTGTGCGTTAATTTAATGTTGCAGCTGGTAAAGGAGGAGCTCATTATTAACTGCTGGGTGGCTTAATCCATGATGATGCATCATAATTTATAAGTTGATTATTTTTTCTTTTTGTTTAAATGTTGTGTTTGATGGCAGCCAGAAGATTTACAGAAAAGTTGCAAAAACTTTACTTCACGCCTGTTTTGGTGATAATAAATCCCAACAAAATCAAGCCTTTAAAGGTAATTAATTAAAGTACAAACCAAAAGACAAGTTAGCAGGTAAAAAAGCAAAAGCACACAAGGACAGATGCATTTTAAAAAGAGTATTAATAAAATAAACAAAATAATAAATAAATAATAATAATAGTTGATTATATTTCTATTAATTACGAATCTGCAAAGAAACCATTTATTAAAGTTATCAAATTAATTTAGATACTCAGTGAGGCAGAACTATTAAGTTAAGTACAAGTACCTCAAAATCTTACTTAAGTATAGTATTTCAGTAAATGTATTGAGTTACATTTCAGTACTGCAGAGCAGAACTAAATGGACTGAGAGAGCTGAGTCTCATACTCAGCTGATATTTCTTGAAATGCTCTAAAACAGGATTAATAAACTGTGGTCTCCAGTAGAAACCAGTCCACTCAGTTGAACCTAAAGGGACTGATTCAGGCTCGCTGTGACTGAACCAACGCACCGCAGGACGTCAGGTGACTGTACCGCCGTTCAGTAAACAAACAACATGCAGCTCTATGTGGGTTTAATTTAGTAGCTTCAGTTCAGCCGTGTGAACCTAAACAAACAAGATAAAAAACATTTAACAAAATCAGCTTTTCCACTAAGCTTTGAATCACGGAAAACAAACTGTAGGCGTGAGCGCAGTCACAGAGACAAACATGCTTAAACACACCGAAACTGCGCTGTTTCCAAATCTAAAATACATACATTAATTTAGAATACACAATACAATCAGAGAGTGTGGGCGCTATATACAGACAGCAAACACACACACACACAGAAGCTGCTCTGCCTTGTTTACACTTTCAGATGGTCAATCCCATCAGACATCAATCGCATTGATCTCCGCTGACCTTGCTCTCTCCGACACTGCAGCCTTTCGCCCTGCGAGGTGCTGCAGACACTAAACACCTTGTTAAATCTGTTGTCTTCAAACACTCAAACATTGAGTACGGCCTTCAGTTTGACAAACAGCTTATAAATATTGAATGTGGGTTGCTGCATACATTTAATGGTGATCATTGACAGCATTATAAATATGTTAAAGAGATGAACAGGCTGAGTTGTTTCGTGCAAAGCCTTCCTACAAATATTGCTTTCTGTACTCTCACATCTCCATAAGTGGAAAGTTATTTTAGGTAGGCGCTACAGTGATGAATGATTAATCAGTTCTCTAATTCGCTCATATGTTAACACACATCCTTCCTACACAATTTAATTAAGACACCTCATGATGGGCTGTTCTTACTGGAAACATAAGATCTTTGCAGAATCCTCCTTAAAGGTACCCTCTGGGGATGTTGGCCACTAATAGCTAGTGGCCAAAACCACTAATACTAGTTTGAAAATTGCTTCTAGTATCAACATTATGCATTAGCACAAGAACTTTGTGATGTATGCATATTTCTGCCAAAGATTTCATGGCGTACCACCGCACAGCTGGTAGAGGTGACGTGCCAAGACAAATAATGCAGCAATGTGCCAGCAAAGGTAAGAAAGAAGAAGACTGAGGAGAGCTGCAAGATGGCAAGCTTGTATGCAAACTTTAATAGAAAAATGTATGGTAGGTGCATTGTCGTGGTTTGGTGTTTTAAGAGTCCTTCACAGACAGCATGCTTTATATGAAGAGGCTCTGGGAGTCTGTTAAGATTAGATGAGGACCTTGATGATTTCGATGTTCCCTACTTGAGTGGAAAACAGTGTAAATCAAGGGGTTACATGACATTGTTTTGCCTCCTCTGCGATTGTGTCTGTCTGTGTGACTTGGAACATGAGCCGAGCAAATGTAATGTTATTTTAAGATTTGGCATATCTGTCAATGTATGTTTGCTTACCAAGATTATCTCTGTGTGTGACACCGGCAGGCATGATCCTGTCCAAAGCATATATGCATTTAAAAAAACAAACATTTTTTGTACAATTGGCAGCTCTGGATTAGGGGAGTCTATAATTTTCACATTACATGCATGGTCAGTGTGCGATGAATGCAGTTTTTGTCTCCAACTTATAGGGGGACAAATACTGTGAGCATGTGTATACAGAACTGTGAGTAAATAAGCATTGTTGGGAAAGTTAGTTTTGAAATGTAAGAGGTGTAAGAGGTGTTTGAAATGTAATAAGTGATGTAGCTACTGTAATTACTTCATCAGAGTAACATGAGTTTTTATACTTTATTACTTTTCTAATAAATATTTAAGCTGGGTAATAAAGAACTAAAAGGCATTGAGAGACAGTCTTTATGCCTCTAAACTGTCTGCCTGAATGTCAGGGCTCTAAATCTGTTGAAACCTTCAAACAAGATTTTAAGACACATGGCTTCTCCTGAAATTAATTTTTAACTGATGGTTGTTTTATCTTGTCTTAGCCTGCAGTTGTAATTGTAATTTAATTCTAATAACGTTATTTTCATTATAGCTGAAAAATATTCACATTTTTTAATCAGTATCTGTTACTGATAACAATTACATTTATTTTGTAATTTGATTAGATGTAACTAGCTACTCCCAAACACTGTAGAGTGGCTTATATAGATACTGTAAAACTTCAAAAACCCTGGCCTTTTTTTGCTTAAATTACTAAACTCAACACACAGACATGGATCTGTATGGGATGGGTCTTTAATTCCTTTTGCACAAAACTCTTACTCAGCAAATATGGAAAATACTATCACATTCTTTATTATGAATATTACTTGTGGCCTATAAAAATTCAAGTAACATCAATTATGAATCAATGATTTAATCTTGCTCCTACAGACAGCCTACTAGAGAGAAAGAGGGAGTATGAGATATGTACACACAGTGGCCAATTTATTAAGTACACCTGTCCATTCTGATGCGATCAAATTCAACTGTCTTGCTATAAAGTCTACTTTTAGGATGAATATATTGTAGAATTTGTGCTGACACCGTCAAAAAGGTGTTAATCGAATTAAGGGCTGGGCGATAAAAAGATAATGATATCAATCGCCATATAACTTTTCCTCGATTGAAATATGAGATGTAGTCAATAGAATGTCCATAGAACGCATTCCAGCCATGTCCGCTACACTCTCTTATCCACCGGTGTCTCCACTGGTGTCTCCGCCAGTGTCTCCAAATTTCCACTCTGCTCTCATTCCCCGCCGGTGTCTCCGCCGATGTCCGCTCCGCCTGTGTCCGCTCTGCTCTCATTCTCAGCCGGTGTCTGCTCCACTCGCATTCTCCGCTAGTGTCTCCGCCAATGTCTCCGATGTTGTCTCTGAATGTCCGTTCCGCTTTTATTTTCCTCCAGTGTCTCCGAATGTCCGCTCCACCCTCATTTTTCTGCTGGTGTCTCCACCTCTGTCTCAGAATGTCCGCTCGCTCTCATTCTCTGCTGGTGTCTCCGCCTGTGTCTCTGCCAATGTCTTCGCTGGCATCTTGGAATGTTCGCTCTGCTCTCATTCTCCATCAGTGTCTCCGCTCCGCTCTCATTCTCTGCCGGTGTCTCAGCAGGTGTCTCCCAATGTCCAGAATTATGATTATGATTATTATGATTATTATGATTATGATTATTATTATGAATATGATTATGATTATTATGATTGTGATTATTATTATTATGAATATGATTATTATTATTATGAATATGATTATTATTATTATTATTATTATTATTATTGAATAAGGAGAGAGAGAGAGAGAGAGAGAGAGATTGAGATTTGACGACATTTTATGGCACCCCGGACTTCCGGCATCTCCTCCCACATAGTGGATCCATGCTGCCTCCCATTAGCAAAGTGCAACGAGCCTCCTTGCTTATTATGCACACTAAAAAAGAAAACCAGTGAGAACCAAAGAGACAGATGTGTGGACACTTTTATCTGGCAGCCAGCGAGGTAACAAAGACAAGAAGACGAACCTTTGTTTACAGTTTTGTCAGTTAAAGTTTGGCGTTAGCGGTTAGCGGTTAGCAGTTAGCAATGGACTTGACAACATTCAGGACTTGGATTAATGTTTTTGTGAAAACCTGCTTGGATTATGTTGATTGGAGGACCCTCGCGGACGGAATGAATATAAATAATTGAGGAATGGACACATGTTTGGACGTCCAGACCGCCTCAAAGGTAAGAAATCACTGCTTTTATTGTTTTTTGTTTAGGCTAACGGCTAACGGAGTTACCTGCCGGTGAAACTGAAAGAGCGAGCTAACGGTAAACTCTGGTGCTGCTGGTGTTCACTTAATGAACTGAACGGTTGCAGTGAAAAAAATAACAGAGCAAACGCTGTGTACCACGTCAATATGGACCAAAGTTTACATTTTATATTGAAATGTGAGATATAAGCATCCTAGAGGCGACAACCCGGATGTGCGCAGCGTCAGTGGCAAACAGAGTCGGAGTAATGGTCACCACAGATATGACAATTATTTTGACTATGTGTCAAAACGAGAATTTTGTGTAAAAATGTGTGTTTTTTTGGGGGCTGGCTGCATGTGCGGATTATGAGATAATGGGCCCCTGGGCAGGGTTTATGCAAAGGGCCCCACCACCTCTCCTACACAGGAGCAAGACGCTTGGTAGTTGTTTTATGTCTCTTTGAGATAATTTTTTGTCTCTTTTGGGTTACCTTGTGGGATTTTAAGGTAAAGTTATGACTCTGGGGTAATTTTGTATCTCTTTGAGGTCACTTTGTTGCTCTTTGAGGGCTTTGAATTTACTTTTTGAGTTCATTTTATATTGCTTTGAAATAATTTGTGTCTTTGTAGTTATATTGTCTGGGCTCAACTACTCGGTTTTGGTTGTTTTGTGTTTTCGTTTTTAGTCATTTTGTGCCTCTTTGAGGTAATTTTGTGTCTCCTAGAGGTAATTTTGTGTCTCTGAATAATACTTTGCCCCTCAAAAGGTGTGTTAGGCTGAGGTCATTTTGTGTATTTTGGAAACACTTTTGTGTCTCTTTAAGATAATTTTGTTTCTCTTTAAGGTAATTTGTGTCTCCCTGAGGTCATTTGGTGTCTCTTTGAGATCCTTTTAGTCTCTTTGAGATACGTTTGTGTCTCTTTAAAGGCATTTAATGTCTCTGGGGTAATTTTGTGTCTCTTTGAGGTCGCTTTGTGTCTCTTTGGGGTTATTTTACATCTCTTTGGTTGTTTCACATCGCTCTGTAGTCACTTTGTGACTTTTGGTGGTTTTGCACATTTTTGGAATTATTTTGTGTCTTTGCAGTTCTTTTGCAACTACTTAACAAGTACTTTTACTGTTTGTACTTTCATTGTATTTTTATCCTAAAACTTTTGTGCTTTCATTTTTAAGGTGTTGAATGCAATACCTTGCACTTTGTCATCACTGTGAGTCTCTTCCTGGTCACTATGTGTCAGTTTGAGTGACATTTTGTAGGTGAAGGCCATGGGCCCCCTGACACTTTTGGCCCTCTGGGCCCAGGTGCATGGTAGGCTTGTTCAGTAATCCTTCCATAGCTGGCTGTGTGTTGTGTATTTGTCCTACTGCATGACTTTTCTGCAAAAATGACTACTGTAGGAGAGCTACAATGATGATTGTGTATACCAGGCCTGTTGGCTGGTATTTGAAAAGCTGTATTTGCAAACAAGCGAGTGGTTCTTGTGTGTGCTATGAAATAGATTTGTGTGGTGATAAACTTATTCAAGTATGCAGGACAAGCTCCTTACTGAGGCTCATTGAGTTATTCTTTTATTTATCTAAGTGGAGACTGACCTGAAGTACAAGTTTTCCACAGGACAAACAATGCAGAATTTAAAAAAACATTTTAAAATTCACCTTTGCAAGTGTTTTATGAGTAATTAAATGCATTCAGCATTTTGTTGGGAGTCAAGGATAAGCACAACACTTATTTTATTTTTGTCTGTTTACATAAAAACTTCACGGGGTTCATAAAAATTAGTTATTTAACATTGACAAATAGTTGCTTTAATAAAGGTTGATGAGCACATTTTAAGGTGACTCACGCATAAAATGAACATTTTCTTGCATTTGTCATGATTTTTGAATAAATCTGACTTTACATGATGTAGTGTGTGTGTGGTTTTAGGTGAGTTGAGACATTTGTTTCAAAGCTGCAGATTTTAGAGGAGGTTTTTTTCTTCTAATCTATAATGAAGGGGATCACATGGAGAAAGCAGTATAGAAATATGATAATTTGCCACAACAGGGGATTTCTTCATGGTAAACTGTTGTGTTTACTTGCAGGTACATAGAAGTGTTCAAGGCGGCATTATTTATTAAAAGTCATTAACATCCCTGCAGGAGTAGTTGTGTAAAGCAGTTTTATTAAACCAGTAGCTGTGGGGTAAAATGTGCCATATACCCTGGAGAAAGATGAACCATATGTTCAGTTTAATTTCGATTCACTGTAATTACACCACACCAGACCGCTAAACGTAAAACCAATGGTGCTCAGTACATTAACTCAAGCACTGTACACAAGTACATTTTTAAGGAAAAGGCTCTTGACTGGAGTTTTTCTATGTCACTTGCTACTTTACTCCACTACACTTTGGCAGCCAAAATACCAGTCATACATTTTACTTCACTACATTTATTTGACAACATTGGTAAGTTATTTTGGAGAATAGGATTATTAACACAAAATCTAAATCATCTAAAATACATTCTGAAGCATAATTATGGATTAAATCTCCAGGCAGTATGTAAAGTAGTTGGAATTAGCCCCAGTTTTACCAGCTGCAACATTAGTGATGCATACACATTAATGCATCACTAATTATAATGCAGGCAGTTATATAATCAATATTATACTGAAATAGAACATTCTGCATAACAAGTACTTTTACTGTTTGTACTTTCATTGTATTTTTATCCTAAAACTTTTGTGCTTTCATTTTTAAGGTGTTGAATGCAATACCTTTTACTTGTTATCAGGGTTGGAAATTAACTTTTTTGTCCTCCTGCCATCGTAGCAGGTGGATTTCAAAATCTACCAGCCAGTCATTACACACTCGCATATTTTACCAGCATTTGGCTGGTGCTAATTTCAAACTGTGGTACTAGTAGACTTCCCCAGGGATGATGTTTTTCTCTAAGTCAATGCGGAAGGGCCTGTGTCCTCATATTGTTTTTCTTTAGCAGAAAAGTGGTGGCATGGTGCTAGGGAGAGTTTAATCCCACCGTTTTTTTTTTAAACGACACGCTGTGTGTGGGGTTTGTTTCTGTGAAGATATCTAGTAACATAGTAAGCTAACTTGACCCTACGTTAACAGAGGGTTAGCTACAAACAACAAGCACACAACGGTACATTAATAAAAGCACAACACACACCAACAACATCCAGTGTCCGTCGGCTGATCTGCTCCCACAAACAGGCTTTCTGTCTTTGTTGTGACAGTAGCCTGGCTAAAAAGTGGTAGTGACATCACTGCTGTCTGTCTGAAAGGTTTAGAGATTTTCAACTCAAAGCGCTGCGAGCCGCCACACCAAAGAGGTGGAGCGCTGTGAGAAAAGAGGCCGGGCGTGGTGCTTTTTCTCTCGACGCAGACACCTGCTTCTCATAGAAAACGCTGGAAAAGAGATGGCGTTCCCTTATCAGAAAACCTATGGGATTTTTCCATTGGGATTCTGGATTATTGCAGAAAATAAGCTCTTTGGTTAACACACATCTATGGTACTTACACCATTTGTTTTTTCTGCTGTATGATCTTCATAAATGAACACCACTTTCAGAATGTTTAAGACTTCACCAATACGTAAGAAGCTAATGTTTGGGTATCAAACTACACCAGGGTCACATGACTTTAAGGCGGCACCATGACAAAGGCAGTAAAGCCGAGCTCAGTGCATCTTGGCGTGATGACATTTTGTAGTCTCATTCAGCCACTTGTTACCAAATGCCTTTTTTAAGACACATAAGAGCTTAATAGTTTGAGAGTGGGGTATTTACTCGTGTATTTTATTTTTTTTAGAACAAAACGTGAGTATCTTAGAATTGTGTTCACCAGAGACCTAATTGTTGACATTTAAACAAAAACCCATTCAAATGGACTTTGAGATGAGGGAACAGGTGGTACTGAAACTCTAATTCATTCTAATTCATTCATAAAAGATCTAAGTACTTCTTTCACCTGTGTGAACAGCAAAGGGCTCATGAGCCACATAAACAACAGCTAAAACAGACAAGACACAAAGCTGCTCTAAAAAGGCCATATTGAGGAACTCAGGAAAAGACTTAACATGAGCAGGTTATGACAGAAACACACAAAGATGTGATACCCATCTGTCTCCTCCTTGTCTTTCCCCAAAACAGTCTGTTTTCTTTGGGGTTTTGTTCTCATAAATGTGATTTAACGATGGAACATGTTTAATGCAACAAACCATGTTGACAGTTTCATATTTTCGCTCAAAACATCAACACTGTGAAATTTTGCTCAATAAAAGTGCCAGACTCAATTTTGTGTGGGTGTGGTGACTCTATATCAAATCCCTGAATGTCAACATGAGACTTGTATCCTTGCAGGGATTTTTCTTATCCAAAGAAACCCAAAAACAATCTTCTCTGTGAAAATAAGTAAAGAAGAGAAAAGCATGGCGACAGTTTGAGGTGGACAGCGAAGTTGATAAATGAATGTCCCCTGCTGTTTCTGCATAATTTTCAATTTTGTACAGTGCCATTTAGAAAACAATAAAACTATAAAATGAACTTTTGAACCTTTGGTGTGTAGCTGTTGCCATGGAAAACAACATAAACAATCAAAGGATATGATTTTTTCACTCCAAAAATGGTTAGGTATTTTCCTCACATATTTTGGGAGGGAATAACTTTCCTTTGATCTGACACTGTTGTAACTTTTGAAATCTGGCATGTCAAAGGGGTTTTATGCAATTTGCATTAATTACCATTGATTGCGCTAACATACAATGCTTCCCTGTCTCTGTGCTTCTTATGCTATTAAAAGAGCAACAGTAAAGCTTTTCAGTTGTTTACTTTTTTGTATATTTTATATTATTTTATATTGTATAGTTTACTTTTTTTTGTATATGTATAGGCAACTAATCACCACTAAGCACAGCAACTTTCAGGTTGTATTCATTTTTTTCCCCACACGTTCACACCCCATACATACATTACTTCTTTATGTAATTTTTTAATCTGTAAAATTAGGGCTGGGTGATATGGCTTTAAATAATACCGCGATATTTAAAGGCTTTATCACAATACGCAATATATATATATACATATATATAGATAAATTGTGCAAGTGCTAGCTAGCATTCACTACTTTTGTTTTCAGATATCTAAAAACTTAAACTCTTATTTTACATCTTCTTCTAGCTTCAAATTGATCTCCACCAACTCTTACGTTAAATATCTGGATTTATAGCTGCTAGATGTTGGACTTTTTTTGCTGTGTGCTGAGCAAGATTTTGCTTTGGGAAACACAGCATTGTACATTTCTGCAAACCACGGATACGCATATATTTACCCTATTTTATAGCGGATAAGTTGAAACTTTATATTTCTTTACAATTCAACAATGCTGTGTTTTAACACATGGTTAGGTTTGGGCACAGAAACCTCTTTGTTTTGGTCGTAGACTGTATAAGTAATGAAAATAGCCACACTGACATTTCCCATTCATTTGTGGGCTCCTATTCTGAAGTCTCAAATTTGGTAGTCAACAACATGGTTAACCTAATTTTAGGGCTCAGTTAAATGTAAATGGGTGAGTTATGTATAAAAAAATCACCCTCTACAGTTGTCATGGATATTAAAATTAGTTATAAAGACCAAAACTGTTTTTTGTACCAGGCTGTAAACAATTTTATTTCTGCTGTAAATTTGGACATTTTAACATGGGGGTCTATGGGGACTGACTCGCAACCCTTGGAGGTTGCCACTTGGTTATGGTTATGAAAAGATCAGATTTTGGATTGAAATACCTGCTTTTGGCAGCACAATCCCAGCAGAAGTGCAGTGATGTCTCTTGAAAGAAAATCCACTTTTGTGCCACTATCTGTGGTGGAAACACAGCAAGGGGTTGTCATAAAAAACCCATGTTTGGTGTTTAAAAAGTTGCAGGAAATACTGTGATGACTAAAACAACCAGTTTTGTTGTTTATTAGCGCTGAACTGTGATCTGCAGTGGTTTGCAGCTTGACAGGCGAATCCCTTTGCCCTGAAGATTTTATGACTTGTATGTCATGGTTTGCAGAAATGTACAATGCCAATATTTTCTGACCAAGCTGAAATTGTGAGTGCTGATGAACTGAAACAAGGAGTGAAAAAGAGACTAAAGAGCTGCGTAGAGCAGCAGTTCATTGATATTTCCCTTTGAGTATGTCAATATGAGTGATTCTCTTTCACATCTCACAAAGCAAATTTATTGTCATTGAAATTTTTGATGAGTGGCATTTTAATATTGTGCACAGGCCCAGCCATTTTTAGCATGTTTATTACACTTTGGCTATTAATAGACTTATTGTACATCACTTTGGAGGTGGGATCCCTCTCGTCCAATCACAATACTCAGCCAAAAGAAGATGTTATATTAGGATCTGTACACACACACACACAAAAAAAATTAGATGCTTCAAAGAGACGGAGATGAAAGAGAATTGTGAATGACACAGTTTGTTTTTTCTTGCAACAATAAAGAACCGTTGATCTGTTTTCTACATAGACTGCTGCCATAAGCATGACATCACAACCCTGGCAGGAGGCAACATGCGAGCTGTCTGATGTAAGGGTGTAGCACAGGGAGCCCTTATGTCCCATTTGAGCCGACTGAATGAAGTCTTCTGCAGTTGCGCAAATGTAAAAAAAATGGAAAAGAAAAAGACTTTTTATTCAAATTTAAGTAGGTCATTAGTAAAGAGTGACTCCTGTGGAAGTGTGGCAAGCAGACTGTGCCTAAGCCACGGCTGTACTTTCAGCTCAGTATTGATGTTGTCCTCGGGACTTCAGTCGCCCTTTAACTACACCAGGCGAGTCAAAGATGGGCCATCAATTATTTATATGGCGGTGATACAAGAAGAGATAAGAGATGTATATGGAGAGGAGAGGGGAGACGGAAAAATGTGGATTTAAAAATGAGCTGAGAGGCAGGGAACAGAGTGGATGCAGGAAAAACATAAACAGAGGAGAAGAGGAAGAGCTAGAAGGCAATGAAATGTGTAAAAACAAACACACTGTGGGGCGGATGAAGAGGTTATATGACTCCTGGACTCTAGATAACTAGCAAGCAGAGAAAGGGAGCTTTCCATCTGTGACAGCTCCGGAGAAAGGACATTATGTTTGCAAGAAACATAAGAAAAAGATTTCAGAGGAGAGGAAGTAATGAGAGGAAAAATGACTCAATTTACTGGCTCCCTCCAAACAGCAGATATCCATTACCTGTGTCATAAATGTAGGAGGAAGACAGAATCAGAGATACTGTAAAGTAGATGAAGGACTTAAAAAAAAAGAGGAAAGATCTGTGATCACATTCCCAAAGGATGTTCCTGTAGACACATTATTTTACTTTCAGACGCCAAACTGCATAAAACATGCCCTACATCATCTCCAACGATGACGTTACTGGTTCTAAAAAAATAACAGTAAAAAAGAAATTGTGCCTTTAAGTTCATCACTGAGGCGCCAGTGGCTTTGTACCACAAGATCATCCAAAATCAAGGTTGTATTAAAAGTTTGTTTTAAAAATGTCATGTTTCAGTCATCTCAAATATGTGTAATTTGGTCACCAAGTCATTTCTGTATTTCCTGAATGTCCCTAAATGTCCCACTGGGCTTCTGCCTTCCTCACCTATTGGGTGCCCACGCTTATTGGCAAGGTCTGGCTTCCTGCAAATACTTTCATTTTATCCTTCCTCCGAGGGAGCTTAGATTACATTCCCTGGACTCCGACCCAATTTGGACCAAAGTCAAGGTTTTTCAAGGGCATTTTGACTGCAGACTGACTATAGTCTGACTTGCATGCACTTTTTTCCCCCCGGCTTGAGCTTAAACCTTTGGAGGTGTTGCACAGCATTTCGGAAAGGAGTTATAGGGGAATGCCACCCTTCAGAAGAACCCACATATGTTATTCCTGTGCCTCAGGATGGCTCTGTTAATAACAGTGAACTTAGACAAGTCTTCTCTGAAGGTAGAAAACTCAAGAGCGAACCCTTAAATTTGTGAAGTGGGATGTGAAATCTGGCAAAGCTCCTGCGATAACGGATGGGGCAGCAGAGTTGCAAATTCAAGGCTTCTGTCTCTGACTTTTAATTCTGTCCCGGGGCAAAGCAATAATGTACTGTATGTGAATAATTTAAACTGTGTGGCATTCTCCCTTTAAGTGACTAATTTCAGTCCTTTGCGAGGGCAAATCAATTACAATCCGAACTCAGGCAAATCAATTATAATTTACATTGTCTGCTTCTAATCAGTTCCTGATTAACACTTGGCAAACCTTGTGGGAAGACAATCAATGCCACTAACAGGGGAAAGCAGTGAACTAGCAGATTGGTGGTTATAAGAGATGATACTTGAACAGCTTTAATCAAGATGAAGGATTTTAGAGAAAGAGATTAACAATGACCCAGGGTCAAGGCTCAGAGGTGCAACAGAAGCTTCTGTTGTGTTTGTACTAGTTTACGTAAACATGAAATTCAGTGTAGAGATCCCAGCATTTTTTGCTACAAAGAAAATTACAAGGTGGCTCCCTCTGTGAAAATTTCAACCCGCATCCAGCTCTTGACAAAACTGTGATGGGTGTCTTCATTGAAAACACTTTTGTTGCATTTGGTGGATTTCTGTCATTTGTAAGTAATTGTGGCTACACCAACACATCCTCATCCCAAGTTGTCACACATGGTTGCTTTGTCAGTGAACTAACGTGTCTACATAGTGTGCTCTAGGTATCCTGCTGTGTCTGCTATTGAAGTTCTGGGATGCTGCAAATAATGCTGGGATGTCAACAAAAAAATGCGTGTTTAGGTTTAGGAAGAAATGTCAAGGTTTGTCTCGACATTTAAACGCTGGGTGAAAGTCCAGAGTTTGTTGGACCCATTTACTGCCCTTCCCGCCAACCCTAAAGGGACATTCCAGCTCCTTACATTACAGTGCTGGAGGCAGCGTTTCAACCTAACACTGTCCAGCAGTTTATCATATAGCTGTGGCAAAGTCCATCCATCTGCATTATCAACTGATGAATGTCAGCGTATCATACTGCCACGACAGGTGTTGTCCAGCCATCTGGTGGCATATCATAATACCGCAAAAGGTTCCATCTGGCCGTGTAACAAACGTTGCCCAGTGGCGTGTCACACGGCTTTGAAAGGTGGCTTTTTTTTGGCATTGGTATCTTACACCGAAATCACTGACAAAGTAACAGTATTTGATGATTTTGGAATGGTGCGGGCATTAGGCTGATGTGGTTTGTCGTTATTATCAAAGTGCACGGGGAAAAGTGCTGCCAATATTGCAGAAGAGGAAGAAAAGAGCCGTCTGCTTTTGGCTGAACTACAGCAAAGTGTTAGCGACCTATAAACACAAAATAATGCCAACGAGGTCAATATTAGTCTGCTCTTGACTGCTGTTTGATGTTTTAATGTAGTTTTATATCATCATGAGTTATTTTTATTCCTCAACAGCAGTTGTGATGTGGATAATTGATCTAACTGATGTAAGCTGATGATTGGATAAGTTTTGCTTTCACTGCGCCTGGTATTCTGCTGCTACATCTGTGACAGCAGTACGCTCTGCACTCTGAGGGAGAGGTGCAATGAAGAGCTGCACTGTATGTATGTTTCAGTAGCGCTAGAGAATCTATTTGTGAATGTAGATGTTTTAATTGTGGCGGCCCACCACAAAAAAAATGTGGGAAACCCTGAATTTACAAACATAGTTGCCTACACTATGCAGTTTGGTAAAATTGAAAACATTTTCACAGTTCCAAACTTCCAGGACCAATAACTCAAAGCAAACTGTTTCTAAAACACAAACAATACTTCTTTACAACCCTAGTAAAGTAGACAAGGAGCTGCAACCACACTTTCATCAAAATGAGCTTTTCACTGAGCTGGACAAGTAACGTCACCCTCTGTCTGCTGCCTGCTGTAAGATGAGCGCACAGGGACCGTCTGCAAAGTGCAATACCGAAAAGAAATACTACAAAAATATTCAGTGACTTCACTTTGATAAAGAGAAGTGTCCCCAAAATCACTTCACACATTAGTGATTTACTGTAGGCTATGCTACACTAAGAATAGAGAAATGTACTTTTTTTTTAATTGGAAAAAGCATTCAATAACAATACATTTATACATTATAGTGTCACCAAAATCCCCTGTCACAATTCCTTAAATACATTGCTTGTGAAAAAGTGTTTGCTTGAGTCAGTTGACGGCATGACACACATGTTACTACTCATGATCAGTATGGTACAAACTCCACCTTATTTTGAGCCAGGAAAAACCCTGGATCCTTGTGTTTTCATGTTGATGCTCCAAAGAAAGTGAAGTATGAAACTATTTGATGCGTAACTGAAGTACGCCTTTTCCTGCAGCTATTGACAACAACAGGTGCATTTTCCTGAGGCTGTCATCTGATGCTTTCAGTCTGTTGTAAAGTGTTTTGCATCACAGCATTTTGATCCTTTTTCTGAAGTTTTATCACCTTTTTTTCTCTGCTGCTCTTCTGTCGCTGTAGTTTAGTCAGCCGACTCGTGGAATGGATTAATATGTAAAAAATGCAGTGCTGATATTTGGTGTCTCGTCAATCCTCACAGGGTGGCATCAAGCAAGGACTGGGGGGTTGTGATAAAAAGATAACTTCCTCCAAGGGGAATATAGACTCAGAGCCTACAGGTGGATGTTGAGATGGAGGCAGGATTTTTGAAATGCTACATAAAGAGCAGCAGCAAAGGACAGCGAATCTTTCAGGTGGGTGGTGAGGCAGCAGGCATGGCAGTGAAACAGCGAGTAGTGCACTGTGTGTTGGATATATGTTGCAGTGAGAGGCATATGGCATCTGAGTGAAGTGACTGACTGGAGTTGACTGCCTGAACTCACTTGCAGGCTTTTTATTCATTTATTCATATATAAGTAAACATTGTGTAAATAAAATATGAAAAGGTTATGAAGGAAGTAGATGTAACTGTGTAAAAACAAACTTTAAATTCTGTTACATTTCACAAACAGTAGTTTGCACTTGGTCTCTCTGTGGCTCATCTGCTGGCTAGACTGCATTTTGATTGACAAGGTAAGACAGGGCAAATCCATAATGTAACCATCAAAAAAAGGCTATAGTATATATAATATTTTATTTTCTTATCATTTTTTAGGGAAAAAAACCCCATCAGCAAATCACATAACATAACATTGATGAGTCATGATTGAGTGGCAGGTAAGTAGTCCATGTGGCAAGCAAAAGAAATTAACCAATTGCAATCATGGAATCTATCAGCTATTATCTGACAAATTGTTTTTCCATTAGGTTTTCTAATTTATATATATTCAGATATCTAAGCAGAGATTAGTGCACGATCAACTCCAACTCAATTCTCGTGTCTCAAGTTTAATATCGGACTGTAAAGTATGACTGGCAGACAGTAGAGGAGGTCTTGGACCAAATTGCCAATATTGGTAGGGATGTCCTTATCTGGTTTTTAAAAAATTGTAAGGGGGCTGATCACGCCTTTTTTTGAGTGATCGGGATCGAGAATATTTAGGTTGTTAAGCCCGATCTGATTCTTTGGTTTGTGTCAGCTGCCACACAGATGTTTTTATTTTGATGCACAACAACATTGAGCGCAGCCTTCGTCAAGTCTCCCTCACTCAGCTGTTTGTGTCTTTCCTTTGTTAAGCTCCCATATAAGAGCAACAGCTGAGCCCCAACTGCTGCAAAACACCACACACCATAAACGAAAACGCCGTATGAGACAGTATATTTACACTAATTACCAAAGTTATGAGGACTCATCTGTTTCAGATCAGTGTTAGTCTTGCTTTTTGCCTTCAACTATTGTGTACGGTTTTTCCCTGCCCTGCTTTGAGGAGAGCAGGTCTGAGTTTACTTCATACTCACTCACCACTCGCCACTGCAAGTATACAAGCAACGCAAGCAAAAAAAAAAACCCACCATGAGTTATGTACATAATCTGTCCAAAAGATGTGAGAATAAAACATAGAAGCTATACTGAAGCCACAAACACTGGAAAATTGGCTACACTTTTAAAGGGACAGAAGCTGAAAAGATTAAAGAAAGGGTTTGTCATTTTATACTTTATTTTGTGATATAAACAAATAATAATAATAAAATGGCTAATGCATTGCAGAGCTATTAATTTATTAGTATTGTCAAGCAGAGGCTATACATTGGATTGATTTTAATAACTTTTTAAAATGCCTACTTAAAGTCTGCACTGTGCACCACTATTATCTAGAGAAATAGAGGTATCGGATCAGGACTCTTTATTGCCAGATACTCAATATTAAATGACTCGGAGTGGGCATAAAAAGTGATCAGGACAATCCTATACATACCGGATCATCTGCTGCATACACAAAAACCTCCAAAATATTCGTTGTTGCCCCAAGAGATAGATTTATATTATTTAATATGCTTTTGGAAAATCATTGTACTGCACAGCAAGTGTCAGAAAAAACAGACGACAAACACTGACAACAAAACCAAATCACTGTCAGACTGGTAGCTGATGGGTTTCAAGATTGGCGAGGACAAGATCCTGGTTTCTCAGTTTTAACTCTGAACCGTAAACGGAAGTAAGACAAATCGCAACCTTACAAACAGTAACTTATCTTGTTTTTAAGCTCGACTTCAAAAGTAATGTGCTAATGGGAAACTGAACAGAACTCCTTTGGAGTTTGTACATAATTGTCAGCCTCGCATTCAAAGTGATGGATTTATTTTTCAAACATAATTAAAAGTTTAAAACTCTTGAAAGAGAATTGTTTAGTGACTTCAGGAATTGAATGGGAGGCAATAAGCTGCACAAATTTGCCAAAACTGATTTACATGTGGCAATAAAGGATTTAGAAATATTTCTAATTACTGCACATGTAACCAGATTTAATAATTTTCTTTTTTCTTTTGGATGTTGCTGTTTCGGATGTACTATGTTAATCCGAAACAGCACAGTAAATTACCTATTGTCCTAAACAACCAGTGAAGCCTTGAAAGATCCTGCAGCAGCAAATATTCCTTTGGGGACATACTTTGCAGTTGAAAAAAAGATAATTAATCACAAAATACCACAATATATGTAATCCCAGCCAATCATAAAACATTTAAAATTGCAACAATATTATTTTGTGACTTGAGTACTGTGATAATATCATATCTTAAGGTCTTTGGTGATTTCCACATCTAGATAGTATAGCTCCCAAGGTTGCCCAGAGTATTTGTCCCATTTCCTCAGCTATTCAGCCAAATTTAAGAAATTTTGGTGTTATTTTTAATAAGGCTATGCATTTCAATTTTCATATTAAATCATTAAAGTATGTTTATTTTTTACTACTACTAGAAATCTTGATAAGCTCAGGTATGTTGTGTCATGACCAGTGAGCTACGTAAGCTAATTATTGATGCTTTTGTGTGCTTCTGGCTGACTAGTTTAATTCGTTTTTCACTTGTCTTGGTAAATCATCTCTGAACTGACTATGTTTTGTCACAGCTTTTTAGATGTATGGCATTTATTCTGCCAAGGCTATCACTTGTGTCTCTGCCCTGTTAGTTGGATCCACCTTAAAATTTAATGAGTCCCTCCTTAGCCAATGTTACACCCTTCTACCAAGTTTAATGAAAATCAGGCCAGCAGTTTTGCCGTAATCCTTCTGACATACAGACAAACAACCATACAAACCAAACCGACAACATGACCTCCTCTGCAGAGCTAATTATTCATAATTACCATCTTTGCAATTCCTCAACATTATCTGCAGCACTCAAGCCGCACACTCCCTTGTCACATATATTCCAAGACACAAACAAATGTCTGTTTGCCGATCATCTCAATTTATCTCTTATATTAACATTGCCCTGACGTGGGTGTATTTTAGCAATGTGATTAGCCAGGGGTGTTTATGTAATTGCATTTCTCCAGTGTACATGAAATGAAAATTTCTCAGCCTTAAAATGTATTCAGACAGGGGTGCAGCATTTTGATATCTAGACAAGCTAAAATGTTTTGACGGCTAATGCTGGAACAGTAATGATGTGGAAAACGTGGCGCCATCGGGCTTGAAATGGGATTTCGGGCGCATCTCACATGTCGTACGGCTGCAGTTTTATATATATTTATTTTACATGATGCTTGTAGTTTGCTTTAACACATGAGTGGTCGCACTTTACCTGCATCTGAAGAAGTCTGTTCACAAGAGGATACCTTTTCCATTTCCTTCTCCTTATCATATTATTTCACAATTTTCCAGTTAAGTCTAACAACACTGGAACAGGGCCAAGAGGAGAATACATTGATGTGAGAGTGAGAGTGACAGCAGAAACAGACCCCGGTTCTCCGGAGAAATGATGCATGTCAACTGAATTTACTATGAGACATCTTCTCAATGGGAAAACTGGATTTTAGTTTCAAACACATCCAACAGGAGGTTATTCACACAGCAGAAAAAGACAGTGTGAGTGCAGGTCTTTGTTCAGATATGCATAAAAGATCACCGAAGATAAAGTAACACTTTACTGTAACTCCACTATTTAGCAATCATAAGTAATATATAAACATGTCATACATTTTTTAACTCATTATATTATAGCTGTAAGCCGATATACACTAAGGACATTTTTAAGTGTTTTGAAAAATTTAAATTTATATTAAGTGAACCATCTGTAACTGGTGTATGACATGTTAATGAATAAGTTATCACACAGTAGGAGAGCAGAACAGAACAATCCTCATAGACTTTTTAAACAAGCCTAATAAAAGTTTACAGTCACGCCAGCAGCTCTGCAAGGGTAGAAGCTAAACGCGAACATCAGCATGCAAACGTGCTCACAGTGACGATGCTAACATGCAGGTAGCAGGTAGTTGTTACATGTTTAGTGTCACCCTAACCCTAACCCTAACCCTTATTAGAAAAGTCACCAAAATCAGCATGATTTGTCCTCTGGCCATCTTTAACATTGTTTTCGCCAGTGTTTGTGGCCCATAAACTAGGTATTTTAGTGTCATATAGCAGCATTTCCCAGCGTCATTTTTGGCACTGAACTTCGTGTTTTTCACTGTCACAGCATTTCTCAGTAGCATGTCAGACGCCGCTATTGGGTGTGTTCTCCAACCCATTCCTGCTTTTCCAGCGACTTTTGTGCCAACAGTTTAAAGCCAAAATCTGATCTTTTCCATAACTTTTGTTGTTTTTTGAGAAAAGTAAATTTTCAACATATCTACTATAAAATAATACACAAATGTAATGTATCTGTGGTTTGCAGAAACATTCAATGCAAGCATTTTTTCTGGTAATTGGGTTGGTTGGAGAATAATTAAACATTTTTCTTTTTTTTCTTTCTTTTTTTTCTTTATTAGAAAATATGTAAATATTGTTAATAAATATAATTGTGCACCACTTCACATTTAATATTTATTCAAAATATGATGACAGAACTGTTTAAAGAGTCGCTAAAGATGCTTCACAAGGGTAGTTATAGCTGTTGTACAGATACATTAACGCGAAAACATGTCCTTATCTCTGCTTACAACTATATTAAAGTGTATCATAGTGTGTCTAGACCTTTATTTAATCATCGAAACACTGCTTGTAAAGGTGTAAAAGAGGGGTTAACATTTTTATTTCCTTTTTTAATAGTTTATCTTCTAAAGGGCTTACATCTTTGCTTTTTAAAGCACTTTTAGCTGGTCTGTTTTGTATGAAAGGTGCTGTATAATTTAAGTTTATGAGTGTAACTGATTTTTAATAGCAGGCAATTTCAAAATTTTTATAAATGGCACCATTAGAGCAAAATACAATTCTTCTACAGTTGTAGATGCAGTAGTTGCCATGATTCATTTTAATGTCTCCGGTACCCTTTGGGCTGGTTGATGAGGTCTTTTGGGGATCCAACCTGACCACAGCTCTTCATGACTTCATTTTTACAGCAGCATTACCTCACCTTGACTCGTCCCAAAGCACACAAGCAGATAGGAAATCACCTCCACAGCTGCACCCTGACAGGCGCATCGTTCAGCCATCAACTGCTGTGCTGCAGAGGAAATACCTCTTGCTGCACTGACCTGATAGTAACTTCAACCATGTAGAGAGTGAGAACACAAATGGTCCTGGCAGGATAAGGCACACTGCAGGTACACTCTGAACGAAATGACTAGTTTTGTTAAGGTCACTTGTTGGCTTTTTTGCCCATTTTTGTGACAGAAGAGACTGAGTAAGAGAGCAGTCCTAATGCAGGTTTGAAACCACATGAACTATGAACAATGTTTCATGTCAGAGAAGTGGCATTCATAAGGTCCATTTATAAGGTAGAACATTTTCAATATTTTCCCAATAAAATACCTGAGCACAAGGTGAGTTTCCATTACAGATTTGCTCAAAACTTAAGCGATATTTTCAAAATGTCGATAAAACACTTTAACAAGATAACTGCGTTTTCATTGAGTGATGTTATGTGACTTATCTGACGATGGATGTTCAAAACATTAGCAGGTATATTTCTATCGCAGCCACCACACTAGCTGCCATTATTTCCAACCGAAGGAGACATAGACGTGTTATGCAAGGGATAATAAAGGCAAGCCCTTTACACGTGGAAGTGGCCACGTATTAAGGATTTCTGGGAGGTGATAGGCCACGATTTCACAGAGGGATTGTAGATTCAAAACTTCCGGATGATCCACATAACTTTTAAGGAGTTGTGTGATGCAATAACACCTCTTGTAGCACCTACTGCATCATGCCAAAGGGAGCTGATTCCTACCAACAAGCACACAGCCATAGCATCATGTGATCTATAAAAGCCAAAAAAGTGTTTCCATTGCAATTTTGTGAAATGTGGCTTTTTCGAGTTGCCTAAGATACCACCTCATGCGAGTGTAAAACTATTTTGTCATAAATTTTTTTTTTTTATTTACATGTTTCCATTAGGCATATTTGATATTCGCAATTTCGGGTTTTACAATTACAGGCTTAACGGAAACCCGCCTACTGCCCTTTGACTTCAGGTCTGATTTTGAAATTCTGATATTTTTTAAGGTCTTAAATGTTTTTTTACCCTCATAACCCCTGTAAAAAAAAAACAACAACCCCAAAACCCTTCGTTAACTTCTGTCAACATCTGGCTTTTTTGTAAATAATGGGAAAAGTAACAACCAGTATTGACCTCTCAATAGCTCCAGCTTCAATCAGCTTTGAACGGCAGTGACGGAAAAAATTATACCCAGAGGACACGCTAATTTTAGCTTTTCACCTTGACTGGAGAAATGCAATTGCAGGCTGCCACACCATGCTCTCTGTCTCTGTCTAAGCAGTGCTCAAACATTGTTCAAAATTATGAGAGGCACCAAGTTTGGGGGAGAGAAAAGATATGAGGGAAGCAACCACTGTGACATTTATTTTCAGTGGCCTCCATGCTGCTCTCTACTGTTTAATGTCCAGTTTTCTGGTCTGTTTACTATTTAGATAACAACAAAACAATCTCCCTCTATCTCTCTGTTTCTTCCTCTCTACCTCTCTCTTTTCCATATAACAGCAAAGATTAACATAACAAATGAAAAAATAACATTAACTAGCTAGTTTTTCACCTTCAGTATATGCAACTTACCTCAATGTGCTTTGAAAGATTTGTGGAGGAGTTTTTAAAAGTGGAGATCACAGTATTTTTCAAGAGGCACAGCGCCACTTCATCATGTAAATAATTTCTTTTTAAGATTTTGGCATAAAAAATGCCGCCAGATGTGGTCAGGGATTGTTGCTGGAGGCTGCCTCTTGTTCTTGGTTTTGCTCCATCATCACCACATCATAGTCAATAACAGGTGGGGCTTTTCTCTTTCCAGGCAGCTGGCAGCTTCTGCAGTGGAGAGGCTTTGTGTGCAGTCCTCCCCCTTCACTCATTCCTCTTATTTAGAGCAGACTCGTTGTAACGATGGTTCAAATGGCGAATAAAGTGAGGACAAAGTAGATAAAGTAAATCGCAGAAGTGCAAATTAACCCTTGGATGTAAAGCCCTTTTAATCAACTGTGTTGTGTACATGCTTGATAAATGAAGTTGATTTGATTACTCAAAAATGTTTAAGGTTTTCCAGGTTTACACATCACTTAGGTATACACCATAAATGGCTTCATGGTTTTTAAATTAAAACGAGTAAAAGAGACATGAAAAACAATATTGTAAAAGAGACATGCAAAGTACCTTGAATAGATTATAAATGTGACAGCTTTCAACTACAAACTAACTTATTTTCCCTTCACTCCTCAAGCTGAGTGTTAAATGCACCTTTCACACCTGTTCTCTGATGACTTTAGTAAAGTAGACGAAGCAAGTCGAGGTGAAGTCAGCACAGCCGAAAGGTGAATGACAAAAAGCAGAAAAGAGCTGCGGCGAACATCACAGCCTGATGACACAAAGCAGTTTAAGAGTAGCTGAGGGCAGACTTTTTCTTTCAATTTGAACCCATCAATGTCAAAATGAAACCTTTCTGCTACAGGGCCTTTGCTGCAATCAGTGTTTGAACTCGGAGATCCCAGTGGATGCAGAACTCTGCTGCGTGTCACTGTTAGTGTCAAACCAGCACTGGATTTAAATCTTAAATCAACATGAATCTGTTTGATTGATGTCTCCTCAGCTGCTCACACAGCACGCTGTGAACCGCGTGTGCACCTATGTCTGAGCACCCATTAGCAAATATTGATATATGGTTTCATTCAACAGTGGATGGGTAAAACTATTACAAATTATACAGAGGACACTGTTTATACATCTGTTGCATTGTAAAAGATCCTGGTGTAATAAGGACAAATCAGTGCACACAAACACACAGCCTTTAAGTCATTGATCTGCATTTGAATCATTTATATAGCTAACAGACTCCAGGTCCTATCAATATTGTTGCATAACAGCTTTATATGCACCTCAGGGGTGACTTATCAGGGAGCTAAAGCAAGAAAGGCCAATAATTTATATAACTTGTATTGTGCCCATTGAGTGTATGCATTTTGGATTGGCTGGTCTTATTCCACTGTTCACTCGGAGACCTTCTAACATCACTGCAGGCTGTTTGATGAGTAAATGAATCTAAAGCCCCTTTTTCACTGTACAAAAGATCATTAATACCCACTAATATATGTCTTTTATGTTTAATGGGAAAGGTTAAGATTGACATTCACTGACAGGTATTTATTGGCTTTAGCTCTGATCGGCTTCGACTTGCAGTGATTGAAATACGACACTCGGGTGGACGCGCTAATTTTAGCCTCTTTGCTGTTTCCATGCATTGACCAGATGCCACAACATACCGCTGGTCTCCGTCCAAGCGATGCTCAAAGATCGTTCAAAGAAATTAGTCTGTACTAAGTTTCAGAGAAAGACAGAATAATTAAGAGCTTAAAAAGAGAAAGAAAAAAGATCTACTGTAATACACAAACACACACACACACACACCTATTTGCCATCCACTTGTCATAATAGTTTTATATTTATTTATTATATTCTTTTACCTTAGTGTATATTTCTGTTTTTCTTTAAATTGCTCTGTACAAATGGAGAGCAACTTAAAATAATCAAAATCTTTGTATATGTGTACACATACTTTATCAGTGAACCTGATTCAGCTGCTTCCCTCACACACATAATTTAAGCTTTGTACATGGAAAAAAAATCACTAATTTAATCAATGGGCAAAATGTGGCTGCAAAGTGAAAGTTAATTAGTCATTCATATTACAGATAATATTTCACATATTAATACAGTCAGCTCTGACCTAGAATTCAAATTATTAAAGGAATATATTTCAAAAATGAAATTTCCTCATCAGGATGCTGTTGAAACAAGTTTATATGTAATCTAGACATCTAATAGACTCTCACATCATAACCAGTTTAGTCAGGTTTAATTTCAAGTCTTTTGACCTGGCATTAATCCTTTCTGAATATATTGCATAATTATTGTGGAGGATTCAGTTTCTGTTTGTAACGCTTGCTTCTAAACTGCATTTAAAGTCCTTTAGTGAAGGAAGGTGCAGACAGGGCGGGCACAGGTGACTTTGAAGAGACGATGATAGAGTACAATAGAGTAGAAGTCTACCATTACTATTTTTGGCCACCTTACATAAATCAATAGACACATATCATTGTAAATCTCATATTTTTACTCCAGATGACTCAAGGAGAGAAGGAAGGCAAAGAAAGGGCACACAGAGTGTTGTGATGACAGCTTGAAGAAGTGCATTAAACATTTATCATTTTAAGTCTCTGATCATGACAGCCTTACCTCCCCTGTTACATTACTTAGATAATATGGGATTTTTGTGTAAAAGTGCTTTAAAATGGTCAGTATAACTGCTATGTTTCAAAAAAATTTCCCTATGGAGGGTTGGGTGGCAGAATATTGAAATCTATCTTAATAGGAGATTACAGCCCTACATTTCTTAGTTCATTGTTAGAGTCCAGAGCTTTGAATCCAATCACTCCACTGAGTTCGCTAACAATGGCAAGTGAGAAAAGATAGACAGATTTGATTTAATTATGATTCAGAGGGCAACGATTCGATAATAAAACAGTTTTCAATGCATCATAATGCATCTCAATGAATTAAAAAAAAGGGTTTCTGTACCTGATTGATTTTTCTCAGTGGATGACTGCTACATTTAAAACATAGCGTACTGTGTTGTGGTTCATAATTAGATGAGACAGCAGGACACAGGGTGTTTGAGGTGAAACAAACTGAGCGTATTCGCCACAGAGCTGGTTTAAGTTGTTTGATACTGCCATATGTGTTGGTCAGCTGGTTTGGTTTGTTTAGATCACTGCTGATTGTTGCTCAGCTCCGTTAACATTAGTCTCTGGGTGATGCAGAGAAAGTTTTCCCAGCATACTTTGCGTGCACTGTATATTTTGCTACACTTAAGAATGGTGGGAACCAAAAATAGATGTCAAACTTTACATGAGCTGTATCTGAACATAGTGACTGCACTGTAAGATTGCATTGAACTGATTGAAAAAATACTTCATGTTCGTCTTTCAAATCCAATTTTTTAAAACTTTTAATAGAAACAAGTTTGCATCTGCTGCCTTTTGTGAAGATGAATTAAAAGTTACATCTAGTGAAGGGTTGGGCGATATGGCTTTAAAATATTATGAAAGAATTATTTAAAATATTTAAAATATTATGATATTGTGATATAGAAGCTATATCACAATACATAATATATATTGCAATATTTTAAATGTCCTTTAAACTAATCTTACCTACTTAAATAAAGAAATATCAAATGAACTGTAGTGAAAATCAAGTTGAATAAAGTGGCTACTGTCAAATATTAAAGTTGAGTACACTACTGTAATAAAAACATTATAAAATACAGTTGTAAAGTAGTTAAAAAAGTACCTTGAAAATGACATTAAAAAAATAGAAGGGGACCAATAGTGCATTTATTTTGAAGGACCTGGCTCGTCTCAGGCTGATAGCATTGACGTTCTTGCTGTGGACTTGAAGCCTCCTCTCAACAGTCGGATGTTAGTGTTGGCCGTTAGCAGACAGTTAAACAGATACTGTGACGCCCTTAACCGTGAGGATTCATTCACTGCGGGCAACAAACTAACAGCTCTCCACCTCATATATTAATAATATTTGCAAGTTGCACTGGTGCTCCGTGGTCGCAAAATGTGACGAAATAGTTGCGATCAAAGTTCTGCAGATACAAAAACAAAGCCTCACATGCTCTCATCACAGCTACTATCACTCATTAACTGCACTGTGAGGTGGAAACAGACTAACAGCTCTCCAGTTTACATATATTAATAGTATTTGCAAATCGCAGTAGTGCTCTGTGGTTGCAAAATGTGACTAAATAGTCTCATAGTCCAGAGCTCTCCAAAAGCCCTGCTCTTTGTGTGTGTCTGTGAGACGCAGAGAACCACAGAGCCTAAACGCTGGTGGCTTATAAAAAATGACGTAACAGTTTATACCTGATGTTCAAGATAAAGTAATTTTATATGCCAGCTGTGGAACACGCAGAGATACATCGGGTATATTTGATGTATGGCCCGCCCCTGCTCTCGCGTGTCTGTGCTGTAAACTGCCAGGATGCAGTTGAGTTCCACCTCTTTCGCTCAGTTAACCCCAAATCTTAAATAAACATTTGGATAATAAATTATTGACGTCTGTGAACTGATGGGAATTGTTCACATCTGTATCCTGATGCGTTTAAAAATCGATTGTTTCCTCCACCCCTAGTGGACTTAAAATGGCCCCAGATTCAGGTTGGTAGTGATTGGTTAGGGAAAATTGAATTCCCCTTCCCTACGGAAATCAGAATGGACGCAGTATCATTGTGAAAACTGAGTGTAGCAGGCAACTTACTTCAGCTACTACTGCCAGTAATTGAAAAACAGATTAATACAAATGATGATTGTTATGTAAGATGAATATTGTTGATGATTCCCTAATAACAAAAGATTGCTGGTGGTGTGCTGTTGTTATTGCTCTGTTTATGTTCGTCTGGTGGGGTGATTTTCCCTTGAGGTGATCATAAAGCCAAGCGGACAAGATTGTAAACCCTCACGGTTGTGTTATAAAACAGCCATACATCAATTTTCAATATCACGCCGCTGAGTCAGACTCATTTTTATTCACTCTGACACTTTGAAACACAGTGGCTCTACTGAAGTTAACCTCGTAGGACCTTTCATCATCCTTAGGAACCAACAAAGTGAAACAAACGGTGACCGTTTCAGGTATGTTGTAGATCTGTGAGCTTTTTGAAGTAACTTCCAGCTGCGTCAAAGAGCTTTTTATCAGGTCTAAAGCAGGTGTAATAAACTGGACCACTGAGCGTGACCATCCCTGAAGCCCGGGATGGACTTCATCAACATGCACCTACTGCTGCACTCTGTTTAAGTTATAGCATCTGGAAGGCTTTTGCACACTGGAGGAATGGCACTAGATTGTGCTCCAACTGCAGGACTGCTTCCAGGATGTTACCATGGTGACAGAGGAGGGAAAGAGCAGCAGGTCCTGACAATAAGAGATAAACTAGAGCTCGAAACCACAGGACACTGTAGAAGATAAAAATAATGGTAACACTAACAAGACTCTCCTAAAATGTGGGTCCAAAAATACTTGTGTGGTGGAAAGAAGTATTTGATGTTTTTATTCATCTATTACATTTATATCTGTCATAATGATTTCCGTTTTAAATCAAAGATCAATTGAAAGGAGCTTCAAAAGCTAGGTCCGTGGCAGTGTTTCCCACAGAATTGGAATCTATCAAATCAAATAGGTGAATCAGGAAAACAGCTGCTGCTCCAGCTGTGCTCACTGAGAATGATAACAAATAATTGATGATCCAATGATTGGTCATTGAGAATTTAATTGAACATCTGATACTGATTAATTAGTAGGCTATGTGCTGCTCTCAAAGTATATGCAATATGTTGCTGTGGACTTTTGGTATTGTTTGAGATTAGCAGAGTTGTTTTTTTATACAGTATGAGAGTGTGGTGCAATCAATAACCAAACGGCATATACAGTATATTCCAACCTAACGAACGGTTCAGCTTCATATACACAATATCAATATGTTGCAGCAGAAACACTTAAAAAAAAACGCCACAGCATAGGTTACCGTTAGCCTGCAGCTACACTATTTAAGACAGAGATGATAGAGCATGAAAATTGTCCTGCTTTCCTTAAGTCACTGCTGTGGTAACATTTTGCCTTCACCATGAGATGTGTAAACAACAAACCCATCATTGACAGAAAAACTACATTTTGTAGATTATGCTAGTGAAGAATC
This sequence comes from Plectropomus leopardus, assembly GCF_026936395.1. Taxonomy (NCBI): domain Eukaryota; kingdom Metazoa; phylum Chordata; class Actinopteri; order Perciformes; family Serranidae; genus Plectropomus; species Plectropomus leopardus. Next base: position 5,150,590 of record NC_142176.1, on the reverse strand, counting down.
TGGTGGCTTTTCTGAGGTGGTGAAACTTGAAATGTTGTCGTTAAATATCCCTCTGCCGTCTGCATGCATCAGATTTGGACGTTCAGTGCAACTTGTTAATTTACACTCATTACATGCATCATCTCTTTTTTCAAAATAAATATCTGTTTTTACAGGAACTCTACAGTTTGTGCTTAATAAATGCATACAGTCTCTTTTCAAAATGATCTTAGAACAAGTTAATTTTTTTTAGATGTATTTATTATTAGAAAAAAAAATCATGATTTGGCGTAAAATTAATATGCCTGTTACAAATACACCATAGCCACATGTAACATATTATAACATATGTTTTGAGTTTTCTTTAAAGTGCATTTGTTGCATCATAGTACCATTCTGATATTGAAGGGTGTTACTGGAGTCAGACAGAGGTCTTGTGGAGTTGTCAATAACACAAAACCTGGTTTTGATCAGATAAAGTTACACCTGAGCCAGAACTTTAGATAATAGCACTGAAGCTTTTAAATATTAAAAGCAGCTAATGTGCTTTTATGCTGGAGGGAGCAAGGTGACATGATTTATGAGGTGGATGCATCATTAATAAGATACAAAGACTACATTTTCATTACCATTAAAAGACTGTCAAACACTACAGTATTTCTTTTCACTACTCTCACACGCTTGAGGAAACCATGCACCTCTTGTTCAGGCATCATTCCACTTTTGTGTTTGTTTCCTCGCTGAACTAACGAGGTGAAAGCTGCACACAACAGCAGTAGAGCAACAGAGAGTGAATCCACTAAGAGGAGGTTTTGTGCCCAATCCTGATCTCCTGAACATCACAGGAGAGGCATTTCCTGTATTCTTTAACGAGGTACACTGTTGAGATGAGAACGTCCTATTTTTTTAGTTTTTGTTCTCAAATCGATCTCATTGATGCTGCTATGGGTGCTCAAAACAAGACTTAAATTGAAAGTATTGTACTATTCACCTATCCTTAATCAGTTTGTTTGTATGAGTTGCAGAGACGTTTTTTTTTCTTTTAAGAATAATGACAACAAAAACGTTTTTTTCAACCAGATGAAACTGGTGACAATCTTCTTTTCTTAAAGCACACAAAAAGTCGTAGGAAAGGATAATAAAAGAAGAATGTGCAAGGCATTTAATTTCAATATCCTTCTCAGAGTTTGCATCTCTATCCTGTCTCCTAACCTATCTGTAGGGATGCACTTTATTTATAGGCCCACATCAATATCAGCTGATATTTGACTTGTTGGCTGCCATCAGCTTATCAGATAAATAAGATAAATTAAATAAGATGGCATCAACTGAAGGCAGTGGTTGTGTTGCATCAGTCTTGTGCCAACTAAAAATCAGGGCTTGAAACTAACATCCTCCCGTCATCCTGATTAAAATAGAAAACGTGTCTGGGACAAACAGTGATCTTCCCAGTGGTGTTATGGATGAAAAGACGCAGTAAACTCACGATCTGCACGTCAGAGGATGGGCCCTAATAACCACAACAACAAAAAGCCAAATGACTGGCCAAACTATTATTTTAAACATCAGTATTAGCCCAGAAACTCACAATTGTGCATACCTACCACTCAATTATAACTGTAATCTTTTCCAAACCTTAACCAAATGGTTTAAGTTTGCTGAATATAACTATAGAGACAGTTGTTTAAACATTAATATGAGTAGTTTTGGGAGTTGATCAGGGCAAGGTACAATTTGAGCCTGTTTCTGACCTGTGTTTCAGCTTCTTTGGACGCTGTTTGACATGCAGGGAAAAATGAGGAGCGACCACAACTTGACCAGCTGCTCCTGACGCGTCCTGGATGTTTAGATGTCAGGCTCTCACGCTGTCAAAATGCAGCCAGGAGTCGATTCCCTGAGGTCAGTGCCTTTTTTCTCACTCAATCATTGTGCAAATAGTGGAGGGATCAAAAGTTTTGCAACTAATTTTTACAAATGGACTTTTAAGCTCTTTTTGGGGACCTCTGTGTCTACATCATTGTGAACTTGACCTCTGTTAGCAAACAAACTTTAACCTTTCCCAGAGCTTTCAAAAAAATCTTCATTGATAAATGTCAACGGTCAGAACAGTCTGTAGGGGCAGACGGGCTGTTTTATTTACCATTTTAACTGTAGCCTACAGTTTGAGAACTCAGGTTGTGGTTTGATCATTGGACTGCACAGCACATTGCTCATGAGCTTTGGCTTTAGATTGCGGACATTTCTTAATTATACAGGGAGCTGGAAATCAACAGCAACATTTCTTAAACTGAGTGTCGAGTGCAAGTTTCTGAAGAGTGACTCATGTTATTCAGCAAATGTAATAAACTGTAACTTAGATTAAATCCTTTTACTTTGGTCTACAACTTGCCTGCTATCAGACAGAAGTGTTAACTCATTACAGTCCATTTCCATCTGAATGAATCAACTCAAACTCGGCTGAATGGGCGGATTTAAAGGTCTGGACCCAGGCAAGCCCACAATACCACTTGTATTATGAAGCCACACACATTACTTTAATGGAAACACAATACAGCAGCAATTTTTCAAGTTTAGTTAATGTACAAAAGGTCAAAAAGTCCTTTCTTTGCACCAAAAAAAGTGTCTCATGCTGTGAAATATGTGTTGTTCTACAGTACAGGGTCTGTTAAACAAAGTCCCCTGTTAAAAACATATCAATGGCAGTGCTGATAATGGCCTGCGATTCTTTACTGTGAGTGATTTCCCTCGCTGCAGCAGCTCTGCAGAACATCCACACACCATCACTAACTTTTTACTGCGTTCTGTCGCTAATCGCCTCCTGGGTGGATGAAACTGAATAATTCAGAGGCTGAATAATGGGGTGCACTGAACATCAGGGAACACAGATAGTAAGAGTGAGGTGAGGCGTGACAAAAAGACAACATTCATTAGCAGAGCAGTACTGATTGGCTGAAAGCCTAGAAGAACGTGCCAGTCCAGAAATACTCATTGGATTACACCGCCAAAGACAAACTGAGATGGAAATGCAACACATTAGGCAATTATATAATCATGCCAGAATTAGAATAACAAAGAGAAAAAGCCCTTACATGGAACATGCAGGTCCGAGGTCGATGGTCACAAATGTAGTATAGACAGAAAGTGGGGGAAACATCAAAGTAGGTTGTTATTCACCAAAATGTACAAAGGCATTAGAGTCAGGGTTGGCCTTGGCTCAAGTCTACAGGGATAACATTCTCTGCCCCAACACATGAATAATGTATTGCATGTGGTTAGAAATTGCCAATGATTTATGATAGGGCTTCATGTTTCAAATCCACTATTGCATTAGGTGCCTTTAGAGGGCATCCAATATAACGAACACAGGATTAAATTACAGTACATGCTGATTTTTAGTTAATTTTATTATTACATCTGATATCCAAATACTCACATTCTGCATCGAGATGAAAAAATGTCTAAAATCAAGTCAGCCAAATTGTCAAGTTCTCATGCCATTTGGTGCTGATTAGATAAGTCATCAATTAGTCATTCAAAAGAAAAATAATTGGCAACAGTTTTTACAATTGATCATGAAGTGAATTTTTATGCAAAAATGCTCCGATATTCTCAAGATCCACAAACTGTGGGGATTTGCTCAATTTATTCAAATTAACGCAAGTTAAATTATACTAAATATCTCTGGCATTTGGGATGTGGGTCGAATAAAACAAGCGGTTTAAAGAGATCACCTTGTGCTCAAGGACAATGGTTCTTACCCCCAAATTTATACACAATTTAGGGATTTTCCTTCAGGGACTTCCATCTGAAAACATTTTGGCTGTTTGAAAAAGACCCGAATTCTATAGTTGTCAACTACTGTGATACACAACCATTAAAGGGGTGAAACCTATAATTAGAAAAGTCTGTTCAGCTGCCTGTACAAGGCTGTAATATTGTGCCATTATGCCGCCTTGCCGTTGTATGTAGGTATGTATGTATGGTTTGATCACAAAACGGTGGGACATTGTTGTTTTCCCTCTGAGCTGACAAGTGAGGTAGAAACAGCACCAAAATGGTGTCTGTATATACAGAATAGGATCATAGGCAGGGAGGGTTTGATGTTTTGATAGCATGTTATGTGTGGGACCTATCCTGGGAGATAAAAAAAGCCTCTTACAGCAGTTAGTGGAAGAAAAGCAGCCATAAATGTCCACAAATTGGGAAAACAATGAAGTGCGGGAGCTCCTTACACTCTGAGCAGAGGACCAGATCATGTTATTGTTCAGAAAGCACTGCTGATGTGAATGTTATATGTCACACTTGAGGTCAACACGGTTGTGTTAAATGTCATGCCTCTCTTGCTTCTGTGATGCCAGCATGCTTTCTAAAATCACACACTGGAGCAGCATGATGCCACTGCCGTTTGATTTTGTGTAAAAATCCGAGGGAGGCATACAGAAGAGACTTTGTAGCGGCTCTACAGTGTGATCTCTGGACGGTTATCAATGCAAGTGTTGGCCGCCACCACCACCGAACAATTATTCAGTTACTTAAAAAATACAAACAGCTTCATCTACATTGAAACAATCAGTAGTTGCAGCTTTAATTGCTACAGCAAATTTTAAACAGTAATTTAATTTTTAATTGATAAGGGTCCACCATGAAATTATAAAAAGCAGTCGTTTGTTTTCTGCTACTGCTGTAGCTGTTGTTAGTGTTTTCCAATTTAAATGAATGAGTAATTTCATTAAAACACGACAATACATGCTTGGGACTTGTGATTCTTTTATTGCAATAAGTTCAAACTCTCTTGTTTGTTGAGAACTGATTATATTTGAAGTTGTTTTTGTGAATAGTCAGAGCAGTCCCCTGACTGTGGCAGCAGCAGCAGCTCTGCATCACAATTCAACATATCATTTTCAAAGGTTTTTAAGAAGGCACTTGGACCATATTTCAAAACTTTTGAGTCATTTATAGCATCAACTTCTTCCAGGAGTATAATTCCCTCCAGTGTCCAACTAATGCGCATTATCAAGATGATGTTTGCTAGTCTGTTTTTTATAGATGTTTATGGACAGAATAGCTGTCACTGCTTACAGACGGGTCTTTGGGGATTAATATTTGCAATCCCATGTAACAATAATATGTTGTACCTATTGTTATATTTAACAACAAATCCAAAATCCAGCCCCCAAACCCTTAATTAAGATTAAGATGGATGAAATTTAACATTCCCTTTCAATGCATTATTAAAACCTCAGCTGAAAATGTGAAGGGATTACAAATTCATGTGAGGAGGGGGATAGCTCATCAGCTTCTTGTCTCTTGCCCAGCTTGTTTATTTACAGGGGAAATCATCCAAAATGGATGAGCTGAGATAAATTGAGATTTATTAACAAGGAAAGGAAATTGTGGACGGTGTATTTTTTTCCCCTCCGATCGTAGCCTAGAGATATCTCTGCAAAGATGTGTATGCATGAACCGTTACAGAAAAAAAAAACTTGAGGCAGTTTTTTAAACCGTAGTTTATGCAGAATGTCAGCTGACATGCGTTTTTTTTCTGATCCAAAAAACAACACCGCTTGAATGAGCTTCAAAACAACCTCGCTGCTGAGACGCATCATTTTGCTTCTATCTGAAGCATCAGCAATCTGCATGACATATGGAGGGCTTTGCCACAAGCCAGTTATTATCTTGTTCAAGTGGAGAAAATCACAGGATATAACATGCTGGGAGCAATTTTAGGTGTCTTACCTCGTCTTGGTAGATGAAGAAAAGCATGATGGACAGAATCTCTAGGAAGAAGATGAGCAGGAGGAGGATGAAGAACTGTGGAGACACAAAGGGAAGAAAGCAGAGTTATTTAACACGATCTATCAGCGAGGAGGAAATGACAACAAGGGAGATAATAAGCATCTGTCTGTGAAGAATGAGCAAAGTATAAATGGAAAAGAAGGGCAGCAGACACCCGAGTGTGAGTGGGAATGAAAGGAAAAAGTAATAAAAGAAAGAATGAAATGGCCATAGAGTGTCAAGGAGAAGGAGTTGGCGAAGTAAGGACGATCGAAGAGCAGTAGATCGTTCAGCCTCAATATTTCTCACTGACAGGTCAAGAGAGCAGGGAGAGAGGAGGAGGTGGGACAATCATAGCAAGTAGGGCAGACCAGGAGAAGTGATATACAGTTTTCCTCTATCCACTTCTGAATTTGTTAAAGGAGTCTCATTTTATTCCTCACCAGTCCCCACCCAGCCCTCCTCTGCAGGATGAGCTTGCTTGATGGGTGATGCATCTTCCTCCTGTGGGTCCGTGTGAGTGCTTAAAACAGTTACGAGCTCAATCATCAACCACTCTGCCAGGGACATGTCTCCCACACATGGGAGCGACTGTCTGAGCCAGAGAGGGGGTAAATAATATGAGAAACAATGGCATAATGTTCCAGAGGGCCACAAAAAGATTTAGATGAAATGGCTTTAGATTATCTACAGATATGTCTGGAGACAACAGCATCCACACATCAGTGCGGTGCTGCAGGGTCGTGGCTCTAGGAAAGGTCGTTCAGTTGGTTGGTAGCCCACCGCTTTGGTCAGGACTGTAATAGCAACTTCCTAATGAGACATATTTTAAGTGGATGCTTAATATAAATAGAAGTCAAAAAGTGACAATGCAGCGTTCAGAGTAAGTTTATTATGCCAAAAACTCACGGAAACATTGCGTGGAATAGCTCGCCTTCTACCTTCTCTTCCCCTCTTTTTCGCTGCATTTACACAGGCAGGAGTATCACGCCTTTAGGCCACCTCGCTGTTCTGTATACAACGTTCAATCACAGAAAAGGGGTGGCGCAGTGGCCTTGCCTCTGAGCGGGGAATGAAGGTTGTAACTAGGGCTGGGTGATAACGATATCAGTCGTGAAATAACTTTTCCTTGATTGAAATATGAGACATATAGTCGATAAAACGCCTTCCAGCCGTGTTTTGACAGACAACACGAACAGCCAGCGATAATAAGAAAAGCGCCGCAGTGAGCCAAATGCAGCGAACGACACTTACTCTAGAACATCTGAGCGTTTGACAACCAAAGCGTTGAAACAGCCAAATTTGCAGAGGTGGAAAGTAACTTTTTTTGACTTTTACAGACTACTTTGTGTTAGTTTCAGGTTAAATCAGACTTTGGATGAATTATTTAGAAACAGCAGGGCACGTTGCTTCGTCATTATTACCAGGGGCAGATGTAATGTTTTGGGGGCCTGGGGCCACACGCACATTACTTTATTTTCACCCTTTCTCTAACTGGGAATTTTGGCAAGCTGTTGGCAGCTATAGGAGAAGTAGGCCTACTCAAAAGTTTTAAATTCCTGAGTAAAAGTCAGGAGAGGTTGGCCTTTTATCAGCACAATGTGTTTAAATTTGTCTGAAGTTTGTTTAAGATGAAGCTTTTCATTTTCATATAATGCTGGAAGGTTTAATAAATAATAATAAATGAGATGATTATTACACTCCAAAACACAATGGTCACATGAAACTGTGTATGTGAACTATGAGGGCAAAAAACAAACCACAAAAAAAGAAGCATAAAGCAAAATAATTGTTCTTTAATCGTAATTGATGTAAAATGTTAAGTTTTTTTTTTAAAAAGTTTTTAAATTTTAGTAACTGGACCTCTTTGAATTTTAGTAGAATAGGTCCTCCAGTTAGTGATGTCTGTTCTACAGTATATTTGTCATGTTCAATGTCTGACAGAAAATAAATATTTAAACCAAAATTAACCTTATATTATCTTAACATCTCACTTAGGAGTAAAAGGGAACCTTTAAGCTTGACAGAAATAGTGATTTGATGTATATCATGATATATATCTATATTGACTGATATGAAAAAAAAATATCGTGATAAGACTTTATTCCATACCGCCCAGCCCTAGTTGTAACTGCACCGAAACCTGGAAGACGTGACCATGGGCTGCACGAGTGTCACCTTTTGAGGACAAGTTTATGTGTGCCACCCACCACGGGAGATTTAAATAGCAGCTGTCTGCATAGCAGCTAATACAAAGAAGAAGAACAGTGGCCATAAATGTCTGCAAACTGGGAAAACAGTTAGGTTAGGGAGCTCCTTACCCTCCGAGCAGAGGACCCAATCAGCTGCCATGCAACAAAGGCGGTTAATGGTTGTGATTGATGTGTTTAGCGCGATGCCCATCATGTCTCCTTTTATTGTGGGATGCTGCGATGCAGTGTATAATCACACACTGCAATGAAATAATAGGTGATCTCAGCGTAAAAGCGGCTACTTTCTCTTTCTCTCAAACACACACAAATTTGGGAAAGCACTGCAGTGCCACTTGCATGGATATAGTAAGAGAATTGAATACAGTATTGGACGCGGGGCCCCTTTCATTCCTACGAGAGTTGCATTGTTGCACATAAAGCCAAAATGGTGAAACTGTCTAACTTTTGGTTTGGCATTGTGCTAGCTTCAGTGCAGCTCTGGTAGATTTTAGAATTGTTATTGGATCAAATAGATCGAATCATGACAGGGAAATGAGTCGTATGAGTTGTAGCGCTCAAAAAAGCTAGTTATAGTTTGAGCCCATTGTTGCCCATTTTGGCAAATTTGAAACCTTAAAAGTAGCTGAATTTGCTGTTAGCAGTTCATGTTTGCAGTGTGTTCATGGATGTACAGACAAATGCCACTGGATTTCTTTGACACTGAAGGGAAAATTATGATTCTCAGCCAAGTTGTTGAGTTATAAGGAGCGTCTTTTTTCCAAGCAGATTTAGGAGCTGACAATGTGAGATGATATCTCCAGAAAGTGGGGAAGGTGAGTAAGTCGCACTGGCTTTAATATGTGTGTATCGTGCCTGTGTGTTAAGATTTGACGGAGTTATGATATGTTAGAATTTACTTCAAAGCACCGCTGTCCATCAGAGTTGCAAGCATGGGTGTAGACTCTTGTGTTTTTTTTTTTTAGCGTGAGGCACAGAAAGCATGAAACCATCTCAGAGGTTTCAAAAACAGATTTTAAAAGTAGAGATATTTTTCAGAGACATCATGGTTACACGTCCTCTGTGTATTCCAGCTTGACAGTGGATGTGAGTGTTACTAGTTCACATGAAATGGCATCGAACAGGGCTGTCAGTTGCCCCACGAGGTCTTTCTGGCAGCACCTGCATGAATGAATCACATGGCAACACTGGAAGGTGAGAGACCGACTAGGTAAGAGGATATAGCCCACGGTGTGTTTGACTCACTCGTGCTCTTTTTAAGAGGTGCGCTCAAATAACCGTCTGAAATCAATTTCTATTGTTCTGTCAGGCTGCGTTGTATGAATGTTATGCTCTGTGTTGTGTGAAATTCATAGTAACTTCAATTTTGAGGGATTTTTAGGGGTTTATTTAAACTGAAAAAATACGCTCCACTGTGGATTTGAGAAAATTCCACCTTTTTCGGGATGATGAAATCCTTAAACAAGCCAGGAGATAATGTCAAAATACAGTTCAGTCAAGTGAAGAACCACTACAATTTTTCCTGATTTTAAGTATTTGACATTTTGAAGGTTCGTCCCTAGACAGTCATAATAGTGCATTTTTTTGTATTATGCACCACAGCTCTACAGTGGAAAAAAATGGTTTGAGAAGAATTTTAAAAATACAGAAAAACGGGCCAACAGAGACACAGAGGCAGGTTTACAATGAAATTACAAAAGTCAAGTTTGAATCTGAGCCATTTTGTCTTGTAGCGATAGTTTTTGACCTGCTATTGATCTGTCTTCCTCTTCAGTGCTATGAGAGTGGAAGGTCAACTGTGCAAACACTCTGCAAGAAATTTAGATTCAGTAACTGGTCAAGAACTCTTGAGCAGAGTCATGAGGCCACAGGCACTTAAACCGTCCTGTTGGGTTATGCATCTGACTTTAGAGTTGCATTAATGGATTCTTGACCACTGGAAGGCACAGGAAGTTCAGAACAAGCAGACCATGAAGCGTTGTGACAAACACACGGCCCCGACAATTTATCACTTTGTTGAGTTGATATGGAAATGAGCTGAGGCAAATGATTGCTAACAAATGCTCATTGTTATCAGTAAAGCATCAGGCCCAGCTTTTTTTTTACCCAGCTGAAAGCACCAGGTGCTTCTCAGGAAACGCCAAGCTGGGACCGGTTGCATCTAGAGCTAGGTTATATAGCTTTAAAAATGGCAATATTTTCAGGCTATATTGTGGTACATGATATATATCTCAATGTTTTTAAATGTTAAAATATATATCATAATGTGGTAAATGCGGTGGCTGCATTAGAAATAAACCTGCTAATGTTTTGAACATCCATCGCCATGCTTCTTAGATTGTTACCGTGAAAGGAAAAGTCGCATAACATCACTTAATTGAAACATCTCGCAATTGTGTTTTATCGACGGTTCCTAAATTTTGCTTAAGTTTTGTGCAAATGTGTGATGGAAACCCACCTACTGCCTGTATGAGTTTGTTGGGACTGTGCAACGGCTGCGGCTGTGTAACATCGTGCTGATCGGGTAGACATCGAACTGACCTTCAGCTCTGCAACTGTGCAAGTGCACCAGCAGAATTTTTTTTTTTTATCTCATGGGGCATCAGAAATGCAAAATGTCAGCTGAGTTGGCGGTTCCTCAGGACACATAAGCATTAGAGTTGGAAATTAACTGTTTTGTCCACCTGCCACTGTGGTTGGTGGGTTCCAAAATTTACCAGCCACTCAATAGATCAACATTGTTTTTTGGCTGGTAAGTGAAGCACATCTAGCAGCCACTTGCATATTTACCAGCATTTGGCTGGTGGCTGGTGCTAATATCCAACCCTGATTAGCGTACACACTGTTGAAAGAAAGAGGCCATATGTGGCTCAGACTACCTCCGAATTTGGTGTGTGTGATTGGCTCTCAAGATGGATTGAGGATGCATTCATTGCATTCACACCTGTGCAGCGCATGTTGATAACAGGTGTAAACAGGGCCTTTGTCATTGTCAACTGTCAATGAGCACAGCACCAGAACTGGAAAAAAAAATCATGTCAACATTAATTCAGAGGTGTGGGACCAAAACATTTGCCTTTATTTTGAGTCATGTTTCCCGTCACTTCAGAAAGAACATTCAACAATCATGTCTTTTCACTGTTGCTCTTAACCAAATCCTGAGAAAAATATCCTGAGTCTTTAGCTGCAAGATGTTTGCATCTCTTCACCAGCTGGTTGCAGACTTTGTGTGTTTGTTTGGCGCTGGGCAGGTAGCTCACAGTGGGTTTATCTTTTTGCTGAAAACAGCTGCTTGCTGCAGCCGGGGACATTACTCATAGTCAATTGACTTAAAAAATGACTCGAGCTTTAAATCATTGCCCTGCTACCTATGGATATTTTGTTGGGGGTCCTGAATGTTTAAACTATCACACAGTCAATGAAATAAACATTTAAACTTATGAAAAATGCACATATTTGTTGATTTCTCTCTTTTTTTTTTTAAACCATTTTTCAGTTCGTCTCTCAGAGGCTGTTTGCTCGGCTGCGTTTTTTGGGGTGTTTGCTCGAGACCATGAAATCACACCAGAGAGCAAAGGGACATCGTTAAGAATGAGAAACTGATAGCACCACTCGGAAAACAAACAGACCTATCCCCTGTGGCTCTGCCAATATTTCCCCATTAATCTGCTCATAATAAGAAATTTAACTCCTCGTCTTTGGACCACAGGCAACAGGCACACTCAATGGGATCATTTGATGGCAGAAGAAAGCATTTTGCTTTTATAATATACTACAAGAAGACTATTGAATTAGCATGAGAATTCAAACTGCAACATGGAATGGGTTACTATTATCAAATGGGCTGCAGAAATTAGCAGTAAATGATGAAAACCCATTTGTGAACAGTGCAGAATGGCGGATGATAATAAAAGCAATAACTGTGCAATTAAACCAAGTGCAGACGAATCGGTATGCTTGCTTATTTGATGAAACATAATTCATTTCAAAGGATAGATGTAAATTAAGTCATTTCAATAATTTTTTTAACCAGCTGGTTTGAAAAAATCTTTTTCTTAGAGTTAAAAAAACATTTAATTGAAATGTAAAATCAAAAAACAGCATCATTTGCTCTAAATTACTTTAAAAGGCTGTTGCCTACCGAGACTGTAATGACGCTCTTGTTTGTGACAGAGACACAGCAGGCAGTGAAAATACATTTACATCTGTTTTAATCATGACGGTTTGTGTTTTAAATAAGACTTGTGTAAATAAAGTCGGATACAGCACATCTCAGCGAAAATCTAAAGAAGTTGGGATTGTTTTGTGCTTTTGTGTGTGCTCGCTGTCTCACTGTGATAATTTATTATAAACAAAGACTCGGATCCCATTACAAAAAGGACCAAAGCAGGCTCGATATGTTTTTCCCGAGTTGTCATCATTCAAACTGAAATACGTTATTCTGTTTGCAGCAGTGGCTTCCAGCAGCATATAAGGAAAGATTTATAGTGGATCAGAGTAAAAGGAAACAAAATAGGGCTATAAACAGGTTTTCTATTGAGCAAAAAGCTTTATAGCTTTCTAAACTGTTGTCAAACAACATTCTTATGTTCAGAGATTCTGCTGTTTTTCAAACGTATCGCTATCTGCTGTCAGTGGTGGGAGAGGTACTCAGATCCTACGCTTAACCCTTCGAAACCTGGATGGACTCTACTTTTCTTGTGCTGCTTGGAGACGCCTTTCACAAGCTGTCTAGGATTATTTGAAACCAGAGCTAATTGTTTTGATTTCTTACCAAACAAGAGGAAAGGGGCGATGACCAACTCGACAAGAAATGCCCCATAAATTGCACAAAATTAGTAAAAGTGACAAGAATATTACCCAAAAATATATTTTTTAAAAAGGGGATTATTAGAAAACAAAAGGGAAATTGTCCAGAAAACTTTTTTCCGATTATAATAATTTTCTATTTAAAATTATGTTACAGAAAAAATATAATAAAAATATTAAATAAATACTTTTTCAGCACATTTTAGGTAATTTTCCTTTTTGTTTGTTGTTGTTTTTTTTGTTTTTTTTTATAAAATCTGGGGATGCAAATCTGTAGAAATATTGCTGTTGAAAGCTGATTGTTTAGTCTCATTCCCAGGTCATCAAGTACAGATGTTAGTCACAGGCAGGCGATATATTTTGTCATATCACAAAGCCCTAGTGGTATTGTAATTTAATTGTTATATATTGTAATTTAATTGTTATATATTGTAATTTAATTGTTATTTACGACATCTATTGCACGTGTGTCCATCCTGGAAGAGGGATCCCTCCTCAGTTGCTCTTCCTGAGGTTTCATCCATTTTTTCCTAAGAAGTTTTTCCTTAGGAGATGTGAGGGTCTAAGGACAGAGGGATGTCGAATGCTGTAAAGCCATCTGAGGCAAACAGTGTTTTTTGATAATGGGCTTTATAAATAAAATTGATTTGACTTGACTTGACTTGGTGTTTAAGGTGCATAACCACCTACCTCTACGGACATATGGGTGGTTTAATTATATCGATGATTTATCAAACATTTTTTTAGATATCATTATATCTGTTTCAAAGATAAGTATATCAATGCACTAATCTTTTTTTATCGCCCAACTTTCCACCACTGTGCACTACATGGTGTGACATCCATGTGTGAAAACCCATGATACATTACTCTCTGTATATCTTGTAAGGAGGCGGCTTTCATCCCTGAAATCCTCACCCTGATCATGTAGTCACAAGCAGAGCAATAGCAAAAAAGATTTTTTTTTTTGCCTCAAGACCTTTTATTTCCTATCAGCAAATAGCACTAAGAATTTGAAACCAAGAAAGCCTGCTACAGCTCTCACTGTGCGAGCCTATTGGATACAGATAACACTGACACGTGTAATGGTGTATACTATCATGTCAGTCTATCACAGGAGAGATAAACTCAGTAAAGTGGTCCTTTCAGGCCTCTCAATTCCTGTCGTGGTGGGCCGGTGTCCTACAGCTTTTTGTTCCATTACAGTTTTCACACCGTGAGAGTTAATGAGCCACAGCTGGTCTGTATCTAACCGACGCCTTCAGGGGGGAACAAAAACCTGCAGGACGCCGACTCACAAGGGCCAGAATAAAGCTTCCTTGGGGTAAAAGCTTTTCTTGAAGTATTTCAATGTTTGCAGCTTGCTTTTATTGCGCAGAAAACAGTGTGCAATTAGAGAGTTGGGATTTATGTTGAGATATTTACTACACATTAGGTAGACTCTAATGTATTTGAAGATGAGTTGCTTTCATCGGCCACTGAAGACAAAATGCACATTGCACACATTATGAAAATTTATATGCTCCAGACGCCCCAATCTTGCATGTAACTGTTATTTATGTTATGTCTTGTTCGGCCAGCAGTGGTGATATCCCTGTTTAGCAGAGATTGATGTCTTTGCAGGGCCTCGAGATGAGAACTATAATCAAAGTCCAGGCTCAGGGATTGATTCCTTCGTGCTCATCCGTGCTGTGATTTCCACACAGTGTGAAAGCCACAGAGACTCTTTGTGTGTTGACTGGTAAAGCAGTCGTATCAGGCGCTCAGTCCATCAGCGCCTCCGAAATCAATACCTTTAGGGATCTTTCTTGCCTTGAACGTATTTGCAGGGAAGCCTTTGAGGCAATAGCTGTGTTCTTCCTGTGTGGTGGGTCTAATAATGTTCCCAGGCTCTATATCTAAGACCGATGTGAAAGGTGCTGAGTTTAAACAACCTGCCTCCATTTCCACTGCCGTGATCTCACCTCTCTGACTAATTTGTGAGCAGATGAGGTTGCAGACCCACCACTCTTCGTCCGTAGCCTTTGACTTGCAGTAGTATTGACTGTCCAGAGTCACTGGTGTGAAACATGACTTTAATCACCCATAACCCTGGCTTAAATTGAATTTCTGGAGAAATTCAGCGCCCTCAAATGGCTCTCATTTTCAACTTAAAAGGACAGGGTATTGGATTTTGTTGCAAAATTTGGTTTAATGTCATGACCGGTGCATTGCATTCAAATGATAAAAAGTCTGCTTTCTTTAAAGCACTTGAAAGACTCCCTTTAAAAAAGTATTTCTCTAAACAATGTGTGACTGGAGGCTTATTTACAAGGGGTGGGAATCACCGGAGGCCCCACAATACAATATTATTACAATACATAAGTCAAGATGCACTGTTATTGTGATTTTAAACATGTTGCAACATTCTTTACAAGCATTGCAATGACATTCATGGATATACTGTATTTGTAGATTTATTATCTTCATTCAAATGAAAATTATGTACTTAAATGAAAGCTTTGTCAACACCTGTTCTTATTAATTTATATTATTAATTAATATTCATTAATATAAAATTTTCAGTCTGGTCATCTAGCTTATGTCATTGTTATTGTAGCATATTGTATCTAAAAAAGCAATTGATTTTATTATTCTAGTATGCTACCGAATGTTTAATATTGACATGCAAAATTATCATAATGCAATGCTGTATAAAGTATTATTTACATGGGACTAGTAGTACTAGTGGAATTAATGTAATTTTCATGCGACACCCCAACAAATAGGTCTCCATACTATGTAGGAAGATGCTTCTCCTGCATCCAAATGCTGTCAAAATTTGATTTATAATTGCAAATGCAGTCCTCATAATTCATGATTAGCGCAGGACTAATATTATCACACAATCTCTGTGTTTTACAAATTATGGGAGGTAATTTGCAGTAGGATCTTTTCTTAACAAATTGTTACATGGTAGATTTCAATCAATCAGTCAAAATGTATTTATATAGCACCTTTCAAACAAATAAAATGCAATTCAAAGTACTTTACAGTTTCATTAAATAAACAAAAATATAGGAAATAAGCAAAAAGGATCTCACAGCTGATCAAATCACACCAGTGGATGAGAGGAGCAGCTGTTTGTAAGTGAAAGTGAACTTTTAGACTCTGCAGAATGAAAAGTTAAATTTAACTTTCAATGTCCCTGACACCTGAAGTCTGTGCCTCAAGTGTGCGATAAATAACCAAATGGTAAATAGTATATTACAGTAGCGCTCCGAATTAACAGTCCAGCTCCAAACATCTAGTTGTGGCATCGGATGATTTAGTTGTGGTGGGACGCCACAAATAAATGAACGTGTGGGAGATCCTGCGCTTTTTGGCCGTTCAGGTCAGTACACGAAAAGAGAACCAAAATTTAGCTACAGTCGATAGGGTGTGAGATAGAAACAAACTTGCTCTATAAGGTAAGATTGCTTTTCTTTAACCATAGAGCTCTTTAGAAAAAATGTTTCCTGATGGTTTGTGTTGTTGTTCTCTGCCGCACAGTAAATATACTTTGTTCTTTAAACGTTGGATTGTTTTGTTAATGTGCTAACAGGCTAACTTGCATCATGATGATCTGCTTTCCTTTTTAATGACTATTAGAGACTGCCGCCATCTGCTGGTACGGAGAGTTATTTCTTCTCATGCTTGCACAGATAATGCGCGCTTGTTGGCTGTTGGCTGAAGTCTTTGAGGTGTATTCAGGTGCAGACTTTTTGGCCAAAACACAAGCAACATGGCAGATGCAGCAGGCGGCTTTTTTCACCACTAGGTCTCTGATGTTGTTTTGGTTTGTCTGGGCCTTTTACTCAGTATTTCAAAAATTCAGATGTCACATCCATACTTGAACTTCTCAAGGATAGTAAACCAGTCAAGGCCTATCAACTCCTCATCTCCCACGCATTAAGCCATCTACTCCTGACTGTAACCAAGACTATGAAACGGAAACCCGCAATGAACCCAGTGCCTCCCACTACCACATCTCCATCAACAATAAGTCGAGATGGTGAAGAGCACTTAAGTGTCTTTAAAACATCCTTGACAATAAATTCACCTTTGATAATTCGGCTACATACATCCACAAAGGCTGCTATTGTTCCACATGCTACTTCGCCGTGCTGCATGTCACTGACAGGATCAAACTCCTCAAAATCCCAAACACGCCTGTAAGATCAAGGTCTCCCTACTCTGTCCACCAATGTGGATTTTGTTTGAGGTCTCTAACATTTGAAATATTTTTTTCCTGGGGATGCATTGTTAGAAAGAAGTGAGCTTACTAGAAAAAATTAACACAGACAAATAAAACCACGACTGGCTTGATTGTTGCATTGGACTTAAAGGGACTCTTTTCAATTTTCAACCAGCTTTGTATCAAAACTCATTGGTCACTCCGACTCCCAGCCCTCACTGATGTCACCGCATGACCCCAGACAGCCTCATGCCTCACTCTGCTCCCATCAGGCTGCAGATACAAATCTTTGATCTGTAAAAAAAAAGTTTTTTTCCCTGTGCCGGTTGCCTGGCAACATCACTGTGATGACAGAAATCCAGTAAGTTTCTGTTGCTATGGAGAGTTGTTGCAAATTAAAAATTGCTTTTTGTTGTACGTGGGAAAGAAAATCTTGGAACGAAGTTACAGAGTTCATCCAAAGTTTACATAGCATCTAAAAATGAATCGCTGAATAATTTTTAGATTTTAGATTTTGCTTGCTGTTGGCAGCAGAATAACAACAAAATTTTGGATGTTACTAGCTAAAGTGTAGCATGGGAATTATATCTGACTTTCCTTCTCAAGTTTGTAGATGTGCACCCTGTTGACCTTTTAATCAAAAGAACCAGATATTTTTTAATGCAGTTGCTCATCTGATGTGCTGATGATTACAGCTGCGAGTGTTTAAACCTTTGAAACCAGAGCAAATCAGTTTGAATTCTTTCAGAAACGTGGTGAGAAGGCAACAAGCAACTTCGCAAGACATGGTCCAAAAATTGGCAAGAAATTAGTCAAAGAGTTGAAATAAGATTACCTGAAAACAGGCCAAAAGAAGTGAAAACAAACAAAAAAGACCTTAAAAGTACCAGAAATTTAAGATATATTAATATATATATATATATATATATATATATATATATATATATATATATATATATATATATTTTTTAATGTAACCTAATTTTTGTCTTTTTTTGAAAGATATCAAATTGCGCATTTTTAAAAAAGATCAAATAATAGCTTATGAAACATGTCTGAACACGGCACAAAAGAAACAAAACAAAAAAAAAAATTGACAAAGGTTAATCAAAGCCTCCAAGAGTCACCTGACACTGTCAAAGCAAAAAAAGCACTTGGCTTTTTCTTCCAAAACTACAGATACCTGAAATACACTCTTTTGCAGTATAATTGTTGTAACTTCGGTTGAAAATAAGGCTCTCATCAGTCATATGAGGCTGCTTGAATAATCAGCTTTTCAGGCCCTTTTATAGCCAACTTCGTTTTAGTGATCAGTTTCCACACTAATATTGCAGCCTAAATTTATTTTTAATAACTCCTGCAATATCGCATCAAGGCTGGAGTTTACACAAGGAACTGACTGTGTTTGTGTGAAGTTTTCCATTCATTTTAAAGCCCAAAATGTCTTTGAAGTCTTCCAGATCACAGAATTGCAAAAGGATATTTTGAAAAAAAAATAGTAAACCACTAAGTCTGGTGTTTATTACAACAGATTACAAGATACACAAAAAGCAATAATATTTTTTGCAGGCACAGAGCACAACGGTAATTCCTCAAATATCTCACAGAGATGTTGCAATACTCTGCATCCCTCATCAGCGATCAACATGCTAATTAGCCCTGAAATTTGAAGGGAGAAGAGTCTTTTCTAATCTCCATGAAGAACGTGCTGCTCCGTCACTCATTAAAGCAGACTTATAATTTGCCCGGTCTCATTATTATGACACAGTACAGGAATGGGCCTGGTCACTGTGGGGAAAATGTCATGGATCATGTAATGATCGTCACTGAGACTCATTCCCACAGAGCTCATAATTGCTCACTCCTGCTGTGGCATTTTTCTAATGATGAATTCAATTTTTTTTACCCCACACAGAATTATTCTTTTTGATAAACGCTGCGCAGTCTTGCTGCTGATTACATGAGCTTGTTTGTTTATCAAAACACTCATCAGTCTTGTGAGGATCTGAGGTTCACACTTTATCAGGAACGTCCGGTGAGAAACTGGAGCAAAATTTGTGTAGATAAGAACATAAAATGTTTGATTTTTGATGTCAAACACTTTCTGTCTCCCGATTTGCATATTAGTGAGTCTATATCTGTTTTCCCTTGGCAAATTCATGTCACTCAAGTGTCAGACGCTTCTTCTGTGAACTCACCCTATCAAAAGTCATCATCATGGCACGTCTTTATTTAGAAACTTCTAGCTTTTGGGAATATTTCTGCTGTTGATTTAGCTTTTCATTAGCTGCACTTATATGCACACCTCTGATTGAAATTAATCTGATTGAAGATTTAGGGTCAGCTGTTTACACGGGATGTCCTCTAATACGATCTGGTGTTCACATGTGCGTACCCATGTAAACAGAGCAGCTGTGTGACATGTGCAAAAATTACGAATATAGTAGCTTGACAGGGCTGCCAGCTCTCGCATTGACCATGAGACACGCAATTGATACACACTCTCATGCCACAAGTGCATTTTCTTGCAGTGAAACATAAATAAGGGATAACCTCTGACAGCAGCACAGCGCCCATGTGGACAGGAGTGAGTCTGGAGTCTGTGTCTATTTCTACGACTGTTTTTCTTTGTAACTGCTGAACTGTGGTTATTTAGCTTAGTTAGCGGATGCTGTGCTAGCTTTATATGCATTGCAGGGCACACGGGGCAGCGAAATGAGATGTTAAAATAAGGCTCACACATTGATCAAAAGCATATGCATTTTTATGACCACATACAAACTGAAGTTGAGGCGCTTTGTGGCCAAAAGCAGACGGACACAAACCTATGACAAACAAGTATATTAATGAGGGCTGGAGCAACACTTCAGCGGCCACTCTGCAGTAATGTAGCCGGTCAGCGCACTGTCACTCATACTGTGAACACATTAGCTGAAAGAGAGACTGAGCAGGGACCCTCTAATACATAAATGGTATAAACCTGAGTTGCATGATGAACTGGGCTGATCATAACACATAGGACGGCCTAATGTACCAAGTATAAACATATCTTTTTATGGTGCTTATAATACTAAGCTATTAACATAACAATTATTTGCAGATACATTTTTTGCTTTATGTTTGTTTTTTGAGGTGGATGGTGTTTCAGAGTCTCTTGCTAGAAAAGTTACAAAGCTGGCGCTGTGGCTCAAAATAATGACCATGTATTTCTAATTATAATGGGGCTAATTGGCCAATATGTTTCAATGATGTGCTGTTATGGACAGGTATTTAGCATCAGCTAGCTAACATGACTGTACAATGATTCATTGGTAGGTTAGCCTATCATCAAAAAGGAGCAGACTGATTTATCTTTGCTAATAATATGTTGGATTCATGTTAATGTGTATTTTCAGACACATTTTGATCTTTGAGAACAACAAAACTGTAACACCAAAGAATATTTTTTGCCTCCTCCTGCAGCAACTCTGTTGAAGACAGACGCTTTAAGAAAACCAGCACACAAAATTCTAATGCAGTTTTGACTTAGATGGAGTAAAGATTTAAAATGATGAATTGAAATGCAGTTAGACAAGAAAAACAAAAGAAAACTACAAACCACCACTACCACAAATGAATGACTGGGAAGCATCTGCATGACAAGCCTTTTTCATATTGATTTGTTTTATTTTGACTCAAAGTGACATAAAAGTGAGATTCTTTTAATATAGAAGATAAACATTGTTTTGACACTATATTGGTTTAAAGTCGGAGTCGTGATGTGTTGCTCCGCACTCTCCTGTGATTACAGCAATGCTGTCAGTGTGTAAACATGACTGACAGCAGCTGTTTAACTTCCACACAAACAAGCTGGGCCGCTGTACTGAAATTATTGAAGCTGCTAAAAATATCTCCAGACATTAAACTTAGTAATAAAAATGAAAAAGAGCAACCATGTAAGTGGCCAGTGCCCCTTACAATAAGGCTATAGACCCCCATAAACTGCAGCTGAGTTCACTCTCTGAAGCCCCGGGAAGCTAAGAGCTCTCTATTAAAAATATAATTTTCATTTTTAATGGAAAGCTTAAATCATTTTTCTTTGCTACTAAATGGCTACTGTATTTGTATTATGTGGTCACGGTTTTGTTTTGCCCATATTTCACTTAGTTTCTTTAAAGAAGGAAAACAGTGTGTCTGGATTGTAAGATTTGGGAAATGTCAGACTTTTGGTATCTTAGCCGTGTCAGCCAAGTAACATAACCTGGAAAGGTAGTATACAGATAAGATGATAGATAAGGCAGTGCAAAGTGCTTAATATAAGACATGAAAAACATGGAGACATAGTGCATGAGAAACACATTATAAAATGACATTTTAACACAATTAAAAATGCCATTAAAGAGCTAGAGAATAGACTATCAAAACGAGAATAAGACAAGCATAAACTACATGAATATAAGCTGCAGTATAGTGTAAGAAATTAATAAATATTTGATTTAATTAAGGGCAGCAACAAGTAGAAAAGCAACATGAGGTTAGAAATAAATACAGATAAAAAAAGAAATTAAAGGTATATAAACTAAAATAAAAAAAAATATGCAAGAGCAAAAACGAAATTACAAGTCAAAACAGATTAATAGCAGCAGTCAGTGTAGTATTTGTGAACAGCACAATATTGATCCTAAGTGTTTGTAATAATGATTAAAAAAACTAGTTGCAGCGTAAATAATTGATCATTTGATTCGGTTGATTCAGCCGATGAGATCGATGGACGAGAGGAGAAGCTGCTGCAGAGTGATTTAAAGTACACGTTTAGACACAGCACAAAGTACAGTTTCCTTTTTCACTGCCATTCTACTGCTCCGTCTGTGCCCAGAGTACGCTCTGCGCTCCGAGAGTGTGGTGCTATAGAATAACTAAATGTATTCCAACGGAGCGGCTAATGAACAGTCCAGCTCCAAAAATACAAAATCCTTTCATGGCAGCAGATGTTTTGATCATGGTAGCTCAACATAAATATGTGGGAAACCCTTGTATATTAATTAAGAAATAGAAGATAATGTTAGGGCTGTCCTTGAAAGTCGGAGATCCAAATCATGAGTTGGAGACCCCTCAGTCAGCTGAGATTGCTTCAAGTTGAGCAGTTAGGATTTTTTTGTTTTGTTTTTTGTTTTGCTAGCCATCGTGCTGTGCTGTGTACTTCTTGGGTCCTTTGGCCCTCAAATTTTGCTGCATAGTGAGTGCTCTTAACTTTTGTACTACTTTTTGGAGCAGGGAACTGCGGACATGCAGGCAGCAGCACAGAGGAGATCTCTCTGTTTGAAGTGGTGAATTTACAGCTCACAGCAACTTTATGTATCTAGCGTTGGCAAAAAGAATTTTGTCGTACACTGCCAATTCGTCGTTAGAGCCAAATTGTTTACTATATTACATGAATGCTGCTGTCACACTGAACGTCCTGCTGAGCCCCGCTTAAACTTTCAAACTTTGTATGGAAAACAAAATGAATCGTCAACTATTGAACAACCAAATACGATTCGACTGCCATAATTCTGTGTTGGGTAAAGCCCTAGATAATTTATGAGAGAGTAAATAAATCAGTCTGGTTATATCAGCTTTTGGGCTTTTGTAAGACAACTTGGACGTTTTTTTCTGTGAAAAACTGTTTCACAAAAGAACCACTGTGGTAACAAGTTCAGTGGTAAATAGCAAGATGATGTCAAGGCCTCCTGTTGCCTTTGTCTGCAACATATCCGCTATAATTGTACGAACATGTATCATACAATGGAGGTTACATTGATTAACAGCATTGTGTTATTTGCTGAATTAAGCTGTGTGTGTAATATTAAAGGCATACATCACTAATGCTCTCATTGTGAGTGGTCTGCACACAGACACCAGAGGCAACTTAGACAGCTTTAAATTAAGGCAGAATTTTCATAATTTATCAATTGTTTGCAGTCAAGTAACCTCTCGGGTTGTTTGTCATTTTTGATGATTTGTAGCCTGTGCTGGTGCAGCCTTCACACCATTTCCATATTTAACCATGTCTCAAGCAGGAGGGGGACATTTTAGTCATGACCATCAATTACGATGGCAAATTGAAACAGCTGCAGCTAATTAATGGTAATTCTGTGGGTTTGTCAATTAACCACAAAGGAAAACTCTGGGCGGCTGTTAAAATGTCTGTGTCTACACTGTTTAAGCTCGGTCAAAGGTGGTTTCTCTCATGTTGATGTCTGAAAGACTGAGTGTCTGTTTTTTGCTTCCAGTGGTGGGTTTTCCTCTGGATTAATGGTTTGGCTTCACATCACGTCATTTTCAGATGGGCAGTTGGCAGCGAGCTCTGTAGCTGTTGAGTATAAACTGCCAGCTGTTGGACAGTGGTCAGAAGTCTGAACATCCCAGTGTTTTTTAAGATACTGTCAGTGCTCTACTGTCTTTTCTTTGTCTTTAAAGCCATGGTGATTATGGAGACTCCTATTAAAGGTGCAGTTAGCAATTCTGATCCAGTTCACTTTTTGTTAAATTCAGCAAATATGTCGTCATGGTCTGCCAGCTGTCTGCTCCGTGTCCGAACGAAAAAAAAACCATTTTGCTATTGTGAAGTGTCTGAGTACCTTGAAAAGTGCTCTATAGATAAAAAGTATTATTATTAATATTACTATATACAGCCTTGGCTGTGTAAATGGAAAACAAACAAAGTGGCTCAGACCGAGCCGCACAACACTATTCCAGACAAACAAGTCTAACCCCAAACTCCGAAGCCCCATTAGTCTGAGAAATGTCCCATTACACCAAAAGCCTATTTATCCGACAGCTTGTCATCCTTAAAACAAACGTCAGTTGCTGTGACGTTTTGCTTATCCAAAAGCACGCACTCCCTGCAGTTAGTTTCAGTTCTCAGCTGTGTTTGAGCCACCAAACCGAGGTGTTTATACCGACCCTCTGCAGTGTTTTCCAGCGGCGTTTGAGCCAGAGATCCCGGGTGTTTGTGTTTTCTTTTGCTTTGTTTTTAAGTAGAAATTACTTTATTATTTGTCAGTGTAAATTCTTTATTTTTTTTATTTCTTTTTTTTTTCCCAAAAACCTAATTTTCTGATAGATCCAAGTGGTTTTACCCACACTTTGCAGCTTTGCTTGTGAGACCCTGATGCCTGGTGTTTTTTTGCTAAGCTTTGGTGCGTTTCTCAACGCTGTTTAAGCCACTGATCCCCTGTTTATTTGTTTGTTTGTTTGTTTGTTTTAATTAACTATGTGTGATGTTTCTGAGTGGCACTTGAACCCCTGATCCTGGGTGTTCCTCTGGACCCTTTGTGATGTTTCCCAGTTACGTTTGAGCCACAGATCCTAGGTGTTTTTACCAACCCTTTGCAGAGTTTCTCAGTGGCATTTGAGCCATCACTTCTGGGCGTTTTTACCGACACTTTGTGGCCTTTGCAGCAGCGTGTAAACCACTCATCCCTCATGTTTGCAGCATTTCTCAGAGGCGTTTCCCAGAGGCGTTTCCCAGAGGCGTTTCCCAGAGGCGTTTCTCAGAGGCGTTTCTCAGAGGCGTTTTCCAGCGGCGTATTTCGAGCAGCGTTTCAGGTGTTTTTACTGAGCTGTCCCAGCTTTTTCAGCAGCTTTGTGCTTTGTTTTTGCACCTGACCCAAATTACATGTTGACCACAGCATTGTTGAGAATCTAAAACTTTCAGCGTATCCACCTCAGATTATTGTGCAATGTGCCGTGAAGTGTTTGCTTTGGGGAAAACGGGCTATTCAAGAAAAGGGTTTTCGGTCTAATGGGACATTTTTCGGACCAACTGGTCTTCAGAATTTTGGGTCATTCGAACGATTACCAGTCCCCGCATTGTTTTGGGTGGTGACTTCAAATATCAACAGTCTTTCCACAGAATCACTGACTCAGCCTTTTAGCGTGCCATTCGGCTTCTGTGTATCACAAACAAGATGTTTACAGCGAAGCTCATTCAGTCAGCAGCTGTTCACAACAGTAAATACAGGTTGAATCCCCAGGGTGTCATTTCAATCGATGATAGAGAGAAACAGAAACTCGTGCTGTATGAGAATGTCAACGCTTATTACTTTGTGAAAAGTTAGAGATGGTATCTGTCATGCAAACAACAGCAAAATGTTATATGAGAGCCTGGCATCATCACATCATCACATCAACACAGCCTTTTGTTTTAAAGTCAGTAAAAGCATCAAAAAACATCCTGGCAAATAACTTACCGTCAGCAGCAGAGGACGGCTCTCTTTGACAGCTCCCACGCAGCCCAAACAGCCGATCACCATGATGATGGTCCCCACTGCGATGAGCAGGTTGGCTGCCGACAGAGAGGGAAGGGATGATGATAGGGTGGCAAAGTTTCCCTGGGTCACTGAGAGCCAGACTCCCACCCCGAGTATGCCGCATCCTCCCAACTGCAGAGGGAACACAAAGAGGCGTAAAGCTGTCAGACAGCACAATCAAACTCATCCTAAACAGGAACACAGTCAGACATGGTGCAGCATAAATATATCTGCAGACTTCTTGTGGCTCTCGGTTTGTTTTTTTAAACTGCATGCCAGTGAGGATGTGCAATGATTGAAGAGGGAAAACAAAAAAACCTCTTTTCAAAGACTCAGAACAGCAGCAAGAATTGGATCAACAGAGGAAGTAGAACAAAGCAACTCCAGTCTCCAAACAACGAAAAGTTTAAAGGAATAGTTCTACATTTGGGAAAACATGCTTATTTGCTGTTTTGCAGAGAGTCAGAAAGAAGATTGATACCACTTTCATATCTTTCCTGTAAATACAACACTTGAGCAGCAGACTGTCAGCTTAGCTCAGCATAAAGACTGAAAACAGGGCAAAACAGCTCACCTGGCTCAGTGCAACAATAACAAAAGCTGCATATTAGCACCTATAAAGTTCACTAATTAATATGTTCTTTTTTCTTACGTGTACTGAAAGTGAAAAAAATGATAATTTAAAGTGTTTAAAACCAAATTATGGTGGCGTCGTGCTCCAGCAGTAATTACTTAAAAATCTGCAAACTTGCTTATTTATGTTGCTATTATCAGACATGACTTTAAACTTTAGCGTGCTAAATGGTGAAAGACAATCTGCTGTCATTTAAATAAAAAAGTATTAAAAAAAACTTTTCAGGAAAGTCTTTGGCAATAACAAGTTTTTGCAACTTTTTCATTTAAAATTGAATCTTTACCAAAGTGCAAATTGGCCCTTTTACATGTTTTAATCTCCAACACAAAAGCAGCTATCTGACATTTTTTATGTGTTTTTTTTAATGTGCTGTGTTGTTTCTAGTGTCTTTGATAGACCAGATCTTCTGTACTTCTGTACTTTGGGAGTTTTGGGTAGTTTTTTCTCATCTGCTGTGAGGGTCCAAGGACAGAGGGATGTTGTATGTTGTAAAGCGCTTCAAGGCTAATTATGATTTGTGATGTACGACATTATAGATCAAATTAAAATTAAAACTAAATTGAAATTACAATTTATACAGGCCTTTGGGGTATGTTTTGTGATTGGGCTACAATGAACTTTGACCTTAATAATCTGAAAAGCACTTGGTGCCTTGGTGTATGAAATGTGCTATAGAAATACATTTGCCCTGCCTTGCCTTACTGCTGTGGACAGGTGTCATCAACAAAACATATTTTAGCCACCACAAAATGATCAGTAAAGATAGAATAAGATAATCCTTAATTAGTCCCACAAGTTCAATTGTGGTTTTGAGATAACGCCTTCAGTTCCCCGTCAGAAAAGGTTTTTAAACAGCAAGGTAAAGTGGTGAAAATATTATAAATATAGCGTACACTGGTGGTGCAGTGGTTAGCACTGCTGCTTCACAGCAAGAGGGTTTGAGGTTCAAAGTGGTCAGCCAGCTGGTGCACCCCTGTGTGAAGTTTGCATCATCTCCATGTATCAGCATGTTTTTTTTTGCCTGTAAAATTTCTTGTATGTGTGAATGAGAGTGTGAATGGTTGTCTCTATGTGTCAGCCCTGTGATAGTCTGGCGACATCCCTCACCTCTTTCCCAATGACAGCTGGGAAAGGCACCAGACTACTTGCAAAGCCCAACAGGATAAGCGATTTGGGATGGTGAATGAAGAAAAAGTGAACAATTTAGGCAGTGATTTTCCTCGCCATTTCATTTTATGTTCATGACACAAGTCTTTTCGGCCCAGAAATTGTGTGATTCAGCCTACATAAGACTCTTTCTTGCCAGCAAGCAGTTTCTTTCTGAAAACATCACTGGTTAAGTGACAGCTGGTCCCTGCAGAGAAACAGTCCCACTGTTCATCACTAGAATTTGTTTTTCTTTGGAATATATGAGATATAGTATGTTGAGTAGTAAGCGCTAGAGGTGTTGGTTGGTGGAGTTTGGACAGAGCCAAGTCCCAATTTTTATCAGTATGTGTCCCCTCTCCAAATTCGGACGTTTTTGTCGGGTCCATAAACACAGCGCAGGCAGAATTTGTCATGCTGATCAGATTATTTACAGCTGCTTTAGACTTTTAGACCCAGCACAGTTAACTCTGCTGCTCCGTCTGCTCCAGAGTACGCTCTGCGCTTCGAGAGTGTTGCACTTCTAATGAATGGTCCAGCTCCAGATATATCAGATCAATGTGTGGCAGCAGATATTTCAATCATGGCAGCCAGGTACAAACGAATTAATTTGTGGGAAACCTTGTTTACCAAATACAGGTGACCTGTAGTTAGTCATGTAGCACATTATTACACCTTTACGTATTTCTTTGAATTCTTTGTTGTCAGAAAGACAAAACTGTTCAGGATCATTATTTGTCCTGACTGCAGCTGCGTTTATTATACATATGTGATAAATAATGACAAGTGGGTAGAGAACAGAATGATAAAGGGGCGTCTTGTACAGTAATATTATAAGAGGGTTCGCTACTGTGGGGTTCCTTCTTTCTTATTCACTTTTTAATGAGGAACTTCTCTTTTATCTTTCTGATGTATCAGGGAAAATCCCCGCTCTTGTGCTGATACATTTATATGTTCACCAAATGATCCTGCATAATTATATAGGGTTATATAGGTTGCTCAAACAGATCTCTTTGAACTCTTGCTTTCTTTAGAATTCTTAAATTGAAAAAACGCTTCTATATTCATGTTGAATCACAAATGCACTCCCACACAGTCCAGCTGTTAGTCTGCTTGGCTTTCATGGCACAAACACACCAGAGTCCAACCAAATCCAACAGGTGAGGTTTGAAAGCAGCGTAAAACATGCAGCCATAACACTAGTACTGAGATGTCTGATGGTATAAAAGGGGAGGTGCAACGAGCTACGGCTTCAGCCTACGCCTTTTCGGTCAGAAAAACTTAATTTGGTTTGTCACACCTTCAAAAGTAATTGCTTATTATTGTTATTTAGATTTTTTTCTTGTGTGTGTATTTGAGTCGTAAAAACTCAAATACACACACCAAGGACCAAAATAAACTAAATTAAAAATTAAACAGTAAACATATAATACCTCAGAAAAAGTAGATTGATTTTTTGCAACATTATGATGAATTAATATTTGCACCAATTGCAAAGTTGCTGCCATTTTGACTTGGTTGCGATTTTGGCATTCATTTTTTATTTTATTTTTTCAGTTCTGGTTTTCTTATTATGTTTTATTCTATTGTAGAGAGTGACAGAAACATCAGGAGAAATTAATTAAATGACTAATTCATATGTGATGATAGCCCCTGAACTGGAATTGAACTGGGATCACCGTGGTTACATTCAGTTTAGACCGCATGCCCAGTCAATTCTGCTTCCTAGAAATAACATTCATATATTCAATTTACTATCAAAATAGTACTAGATAATTTGTAAGGTCTCTGCAAATGCCTAAATTCAACCATTAAAAAGTTAATCATAGAATAGAATAGAAATACTTGGACGGATCATGTGATAGTCACTGCTATTGGATGTTGTTTTTCAAGATTAGCCTGCATGTTGTATCAGAAAACAAATGAAAGAGCATGTAAGTGAACTTGTGTTAATTAACAACATTTCCTCATTATGTTAATGGTTAACATATTCCGGTCAGCGTTACATTTCAATTAAAACTTGCATATGTAAGCAACTGGGCTAGTAAATGTGTATCACAGAAAATACACACAGCTGAGCTCATTCATGTGATTATGTAACAAGTCAACCCAGAAAAAAATGCAATTTAAATGTTTAGGAGACGGCCACTGTGTAGTAAAACACCGGCATGTTGTCAGTGAAGTGAGCAGCAGCTCCAGCAGTAACCGATCTGTCTTTTACTCTGTGTACTTTTTGGCTGATACGTTTAGCTTTCTTGTTTGTAGATAAAAGTTCTTTCTAGGAGACAATGGTTATGTTAACATGTAAAAAACAACATTTTTTTGCCTTTATTCCAAAAAATACAATATTTCTACGAAGCTGTTCACATGGCAAATGAAAAAGAATTTTCCATTATTATTCCTGTTTACATGCAGCCACGCAGTCAGATTAACGAGCCCTAACAGTTCGTTTATCACGTCAGAATATCGGAGGTGAAACAGTTTGTTGAACATTTTGATTCTGTACGTGGGTGACAGTTATTAGATTGTGTAAAACACAGCCTCCCTCTTTCATTTCTGCAAATTTTTTCTTGAAAAGGTCGGCGATGCATTATTTGTAGGAATCCAAAAACTGTTGATATCCAAGTCTTGCATAATTTTTGAAAGTATATGTGATTCTCTTTGTGACCAGACATGAGGGCTTTTCTTCTGGGCGTGCATTTCTACCCCACAACCTTGCAAACTGTGGTGTACTTGGGTTTGTGTACAACACAAATCAAGCCAATCATAAACAGACAAGAGGCTGTTTATTTTAGATCGCGGTAAATATCCTAATTTATACACATATTCTGAGTGCACTATATGTATATGTACAAAGAATGCTCCTGAAACCCAGATAATACCGGCATGTCCCGCACATCTTATTTGGAAAATCTTTCATTCGGAATAACGCCTGATTCAGAATATCCAATCAAATATGCTGTTTACACGACCCATGAGCTTTTCAGAATAATAGTGGAATATTAGTGTGCATGTGCAGTCCAGTCACTAGAAGAAAATGTTGCCATTGTGCGTTTCTGCAAACCATGAATACGTTACATTTGCATGTTTCATACGTATCGTTTCAACGTTTCTAGTGTGACTAAATGTTTGAGTTGATTTTGTCATCTGGAGGTTGAGCGGATGGTGGACGGGGTGACACTGAGGCAAGACGCCTGCCGAGCGGGCACCTAAAACCAGTGCTTTAGACCAGCACACAGCAAAACAGGCTGTGAGTGAGTTTTTATTGTTTCTAGTGTACAGGTGCATCTAAAAAAAATTAATATCGAAAAAAAGCTAATTTTCCTTTTAAATTTAATTCAAAAAGGTAAACTTTCATATATAGTTTATTCATTACATGTAAATTGAAATATTTAAGCCTTTTTTGTTTTAATTGAGATGATTATGGCCTAAAGCTTCTGAAATCAGATATCCAGTATCTCAAATTATTAAAATATTTCCTAAGATCATTCAAAAAGTGATTTACAGTACAGAAATATCGAACTCCTGGAAAGTATGTGCATTTATATACTCAATACTTGGTTGGGGCTTCTTTACTACGAATTACTGCATCACTGTTGCGTGGCATGGAGGCGTTATTGAAGCCTGGGTTGCTTTGATAGCGGCCTTCAGCTTATCTGTATATTTGGGTCGGGTGTTTCTAATGTTTTGAAATGTTTTTTTTTTGTTTGTTTGTTTGTTTCTAATTTTGGGGGGGGGCATTTTTCTAGCTGTAGGCCATAATTATAAAACTTAAAAACAGAAAATGCTTGAAGCATTTTAGTTTATTTAATGAGTCTACAATATATTCAGTTTTCAAATAACTGATGGAAAATATTGAACTTTTTCAAAATATTCTTATTTTTTTAAAAGTGCATCTGTATTTTTAGGCTCCAAAAGTGAGTTTTTGTAACAAACTGATGCTGTGTTTCTGAGACATCTCTGCGTTTACTGCCGGGATTGTGCTCTCAAAACCAGATATTTTAAGCATAAAAATGATCTTTTCCTAAACTTAACTAAGTGGTTTTGTGCGTAATTCGGGCCACGCGTAAACCAAAGCATTGCTGAAACATTAAATATTAATTTTTATCTGCTTCATCCACGTGAGTGTTGTCAGTGTTTGCCCATTTCAACCCTGAGTTTGTCAGATTAAAAAAAACAACTGTTGAATGTTTACAAAGCCTTGGGGCGCCCAGTAGCTCACCAGGTCGAGCGTGTGCCCCATGTTATGTCCTGGTAGTAACAGCGGGGGGTTCGTTTCCGACCCACGGCCCTTTACTGCATGTCATCCCCTCTCTCTCCCTCTCACGTTGCATCTGTCCGATCTAATAAAGGCATAAAAAACCAAAAAAAATCTTTAAAGTTTACAAAGCCTGTAATTCTTTGAACATTTCAAAGAAAGAAAGTGTGAATTTCCTATTAAACATTCCGAATCATGATATCAGACTAATTATCACCTCCACGAAAAGAAATGTAATATTTGGGACCCGCAGTTACAGCCTGTTGGGGCCCATGTTTGAAGATTTCAGCTGCTTTGGGAGGAAATCTGCACTCTTTGGAGTCTGAGTGGATCCTGTTTTATCTTTGAATTATTTTCCTGAAAAAACAGCATTTTTTGCCTCCAGATGCCCAAAATTATAGTGAGTGAGAAAAACACATTTATTTATGCAAGGATGTTCAGATGCATCTATAGGAAACATTCATCGTACACACGCTCACAATGGCCACTTGCCAGAACTCCCAGTGGCAATGAGATTTACATGTTTAAATACACAGATATTGTACCCCCCTATCACCCCCCACCCCGGAAACTTTTCTTTCTATTTCCAGCTTTAACACAAGATCTTATTTAATGAGCTCTTGAGCAAGAAGTAGGGCAAGGCTAAAATAAAAAGCACTCATGTGGGGCTCCATTCAGAGGGGAAGGTTTCTGTTCACTATCTAACACAGCTGGGAGATTTCAGCGGCTTGCAAATGAAGGGTCTTTGGGTCACTGTCGCTCACAATGGACCCTTATTACGCTCCGAAGTGTATTCTGTAATGAAGATTGGCTGCGGTGAAAAGGGTGAAGGATGAAACGGAAATGCTGGGAATGATGCTGCTGAACATTTTGAGGTCAAGTGCTTAAGCTCATTGGAGGGGAGGATATAACAACATGGGTCCAGTTAATATTCCACAGACATGCAGGTCCAAGGACAAGTCCTCCGAAAAACTACAAGGAATCGTCACATTTAAACATTCATTTTCATTCATTTTGTAGCTTCACATGACGCCATATGAGTCAGTGAGCAGGAATATAGCACCGTGATACAAATTTGATTAATTATAGATATTTGCCATCAATTCTTTGCTAGCAGATGAATGTTTTTTTGTCAAATTAGACACAGTTAAACAGTTGTGTTGAAATTTATCCAGACATGACAGGACAATAATGGAAAAGGACACGTGCTTAGATAATATCTGCAGCAGTGCCACCACTGAGAGCTGTGCTCACATGGATTTGACAGAATAGTGTTTTCTGGTCTCTTACAGGCTGCAACAGCTGGTGCTTATTTATTGTTTGTTTTTTTATGGTTATGAAACAGATTTCATTCTCTTTGTGCATCAGAGATCATAATGAAACGATAATTAAGTCATCATTAGTCAAGTCGACTCAATTGAATATATAAATTAACAGATCTTGTGGAATTACAAATGGCACAAATAATGTTTAAGGCTAAAATTAACCTACTAGGAGTCGACAGGTTATCGGCCTGGCCAACTTTTGGGGCTGATATTTATATATTTATTATATAAAATTGTAGATATTTGATTTCGAGTGTGGGGCCGTATGCATACATGTTTAATTAGAGTATAAATTTAAATTAAAAAGTACACTGATTAATCAAAATTCAATGACGTATGGAAAAGGGGTGGGATTAAAAAAAATCGACTTCTTACTCCTTTTTGAATGTGTAAACCAAGTCAAAGGTCACTTTGACCTCACAAAACATGTTTCTGGCCCTAACTCAAGACTTCATATGCTAATTATGACATTATTTCACATAAATGAATTGTAGGATAAAATGATGAAGTGATAGTATGTTATATCTAAAAGGTCAAAGGTCAAATGATGCAGCACCATAACTCAGGAACAGAACGGGAGACATCTGGTCAGATACTGAACTGCTGACACTAACCTTGAAACGCTGCTGAATATATAGATCTTTTGTGCTTTGGGGGGAAAATGTGTGTGAAGCATCCAGGTTTTAAAGTTTTTAGCATATCTGCAGTAACATCCATATTTGAAGGAAAGTCAGATGTCATGGATACATACGAGTCTTGAAAGAAAACGATGTAAACTGCAAATTGACTGGTTGGCAGAGGCATACAACCATGAGGTGGTACATCTAGAAAATATTGAAAATATCATTATTTCCCAGAGTCAAAGATAACATCTTCAAATTGCGTACTTCTTCTGACCAATAATCCAAAATGAACTGATTTTCCATCTACAGTCATTTAAGGCAAGAGATCCTTTTAACAGCAGCAAACGTGCATTTTCACATGACAAATGACTTCGTTTTCTATCAGTAGTCTAATTAATTTTTTTGACTAATCATTTCAAGTCTAGACCCCTTAGTAGTAATGACTACTATAATGTAAAACTGACTACTTGCACCGCCTGATCATCACAGTCTTGTTTTTGCAGCTAGTTTACAGGATTCCTAAAAAATCGTTCTTTGAAGCAGCTTTTTACGAGAAGTTTTACTTTCACTCTGATCACAACTGGTCTTGATTAGCACCAGTCCCCCCAAAAACAACAGCTTAAATCTTTACAGTTGCACAGATTTGCAGAGTTTAAATTGATGCAGCCATCTGGGCTGCCTCCTCTTCTCACAGCAGGTCTGTGTTTTTGAAGCAAAGCCTCTGACTCTGGATGTTGATTAAGGCCCAGCGAGGGAACATACAGCTTTCTTCAATAAATACTCATCAACTAAACTGCCTTTATTGTATCTGAAACATCACTAAAGTTGGCACAGTAGAGCAGAAATACCCACATTGGTATCATTTTGATATGATGATGAAAGGAAGTCTCAGTGAATGATTTCCTCGATAAAATATACATGTTCGGTAGATGTACTTGACTCCAGGGCTCGTGATGTATAATACAGGTGGAAATTTTAATGACTACATTGACAGTGCGTTGATATCCGTGCTCTGATCTCACTGCAATTATGTGCACCCTACCCAGAGCATGGGTCAGGAATACATATTAATATAATTATGTTAGTATAATTAAGGTCATAATCTGAATTCTTACTCATACATGAATAAGATCTGATGCTCCTGGGGCCAGGGATTAGTAGAAGAAAGAGAGTTTTCACACGTACCAGCACAGCGAGGCACGTTAGTTTGAATTCCCAAGCTTCATGTTTTATTTCTTTTGTGGCACTTTGATGTGTGAATCACGTATTCAGTTTGTCCCAAAAGATTGAATCTTGGTCCTTAAATCTGCTCTCATGGTTCGTGAGTTTGTTTTGGGTATATTTTAAACTTTAGATCTGCGTTACCTTCTTGATACATTGGATTTATGAAAGTGTTTTTAGAACCTGGATGATGGATTTAAATCTGTACTGTCGACTGTGGTCAGAGTTTTGAATCTGATCACTACTGTTTGGGGTGTATATTTAGGGATCAAATTGCTGCTGATACTGATATTTAAATAACAGCAGAATATATGCAATACTGATTAAATATGTATCTGACAGCTGCAGCCTAATGAATTTGGCAACATGAGCTACTTTATCTAAATACTGCAGGTCCTGGTTCAAAAGTTTTCAGTTGATAAGCTGAAATTATTAATATGTTTTAAACAAAAGTTGATTGTGACTGCTGAGATTGCTGTGGTGTAAAGTTGAGTTATCACTGTGTCGCGGTTATGGAAAGCTGCCAGTTTAATATTTTGTGCTCTTTACTACGTCGAAAGACAGAAGTTTAGCAAACTGGTGTATTTTTCCAACTTTAGATAGAATTAAGACTCATGTTTGAGCACCTGAATGATTTTTACTGTTCATACACTTATAACTTTCACTCACAGAGTTTACACAGCAAAATGCTCACAGAAGTTGTTGCAGGCAGACAAAACACCTGGCTGTTCTCATGCACTGTTGGTACGTATACCTACGAAGAGCAATGCACCAAAATTTGAATATAACACATCTATTGAGGAGGCTGCGATCACGTGACAGGACTAAAGAGGAAGTAGTATTAAGAGCAAAAGTCTGTGAAAGGAGGCAGATTGGGTTGGTGGACAGGTCAAACAAACACAGGACTGTCCCCCAGGAGACACGTGTTGTGTCTTGTGAAAAATTAAGTGAACTTTGACTTACTTTGAGGTACATTGTCACTTTTTCAGGTTATGTTAAGCACTTAACTTTATGATTACCCCAAAGCATGTTTCTTTTCCTAAACCTAACTTAATAACTTTACTTTCCTGAACCTAACCTACGTAACTTTTAAGTTAACTTTACCAAACATATGTAATTTGACAATGCCATTCGTGTAATTCAGATAGATATAATGCTGCAGTTTTTTCCATGTTTACTGGTTGGCGGGGTGAAGGTGGGGGTGCTCATTTTCTGTGTACTGTATTCATCTATAACTTATTTATGTATTTATTTTTTTATTCCAAGTTCTGTCTTGAAGAGCCAGAAGGAGTATTTCTTCTCTGACAGCCATGTTGAATCAGAGCAGGTCTGTCAGGTGACGTATCATTCGAAAAAGCCGCAGTGCTTTGCAATGCACATAACGTAAAACGTGTAGAATCTCTACTCCCTGTCCGACTGCAGGTGTGTGCGTGTGTGTGTGTGTGTGTGTGTGTGTGTGTGTGAGCGGAGGAGTAGAGGTTAGAGGTTGAAATATGAATTGGATAAATAACATAAGCATATTTAATGTATTTCATGAAAACACAGTCTATACCTATTTTATATCAAAAATTACCTTACATTACTTCTGTCTCACTATAATGGAAGCGGAAACACTGTGCTGTTATTCTTCGTGTTACGTCTTCTTTTATCTTTAGCTTGGTCTACAAGAGCCTCTGAGAAAATATATCTTCCTTTTAAACTGCACAATGTTTTGACTTTTCCAAAAGCCACTTGTTGACTTTTGCCCTCTGCCTTTTGGTTCTGGGCAGGTTGTGTACATGTAGCTTGTCTAAGCTGCTTTTCTGGAAATAGCTTTTTCTGTAGGTGGGCAGGTGTGAGCCTCAGGGACTCAAATATACAGTTAATGTGCAGCTTGAGAACCAATACAATGATTTAAATTTGGCTAAAAATCTGTTCAGAGCTGGTTTGTTGATGATTCTCAGTGAGTTTGGCACCAGGAGCAATGCTTTCACTTTTCACAGAAAGAAAAGTTACTTCATGGGACTTAACACCGATTTGCCCGATGAGTCACAAAATTACACTTCAATATTTAACACTTTGAAAAGGCCATCAAAGCTGCCCACAAGTTTAATTTTAATAAAACTTGGAGAGTTAATAACCCCTGTCAGACTGTATTGACCCAAGATGTGCCCGTATAATGTCTGAGGGTTGACATGTCTCATTTGGTTAATGTTTACATCTGACATTTTTATTGATACCCACAGTCAGCCCACACGCTCCCCTGGTGTCAGTACTGAGCAACTTTGGAGAACAAGTCAGGGCTGCCAATATAAAACTCTGCCATGTGGCTGCAGATCATTGCTTAAGCAAACAGCTTGATAATATCTGTGTTGTAGATAAAAAATCTTCGCCATCAGTAGAAATCAGCGTGTGAAAAGCTGTGTGAAAAGCTGGTTATAATTCCTGCTAAAAACAACAGCTGCTCATTCGCAAATCAGCAAGAAGGGTCATACGGAAGGAACCAAGAAACGCTGAGTGTTTCAAACCGACTCATAAACATTTTATGATGTGACACACTTACTGAAGTGAGGTTAAGTTTAGGAAAATTGCTTGATTATTGTTTGGGAAAGATTAAAGTAATCATTGAAGTCAAGTGCTGGGTTGTATTAGCACTCTAGGCAGTTATATTGTACAGTCACCCAAACCTAACATTTGGGGGATCATTCTTTGACTAATTTCACTATTGTTTAGCTTCAACATGTTTAAAACTAGAATAAATAAATTCTCCAATATTTTCCCTCCAGATTATTATCTTGGAAGTGTGGAGAGGAATTTTTGATAGAAAAAAAAACAATTAAGAAAAACACAATTGAACAATTAATCGAACAAGTAAAATGGACTTGGAACCAACCCAATCATCACAAAAAATATACTGGTACTCTACCTTTCTACAAACAATGGATTTGTTGCATTTGTACAGTATTTTGTAGAGGACATGTTGAAACTCGATGTGACTTTACATTTAAGCCACGCTGAAGTTAACATGGTTAGGTTTAGAACAAAAAAACATCTGATTATGATTATCTTTTGGCTTAAAATACCATAAAACTTCGTAACTCATACTATAATTAATCACTGAACTCAGCAGGCTTATATTTGGGACGGGTATCTATATGGGACAGGCTTTTATTTCCTTTGACAGAAAACTGTTCCTCAGCAAAGATGGAAATAAAATCGAATAGTTTATTTAAAGCTCTGTTTTGTGTCTCTCTTGTTTAAAATGCTGTATTACAGTCTTGTGGTGCTCATGGTTTCAGTAAAATTAACTGAATAATTAAATTGGAGAGAATCTAAGCTAACCATGTGTGTAGCATGTCCACACTGACTGAAGTTTAAACATTTATTTTTGTGTGATTTATGTGCGATCTAAGTATCTCACTAACGTATAGCTAACCACCTGATTTTATTCGTCCGGAGAACTTCTATAAAACTGAACAGCTTGGTAACTGGGCCTCTAACTGAGACAGGCTTTTATTTGACAAAATATTTAGCCAACTGGCTCTGGCCAAAAAAGAGCATATGGTCATTAAAAAGCACCCACATTTGGAGCCCAAAAAGCCACTTAAAACACAGAAATTATTTGCCAAATCATAACCGCTTTTGTTGTTTTCTTTGTCTGCAGCTTGACAGGCATCTCATATGCCATGCCATCCACCATCCACCATCCCATAACTTAATCTGCTTGTATAACCACTTCACTTTAAAAATGTTGATATGTTAAGTTAAGTACTCGTATTTTGCAGAAACATATGATGCCAACATTTTCCTCTGGTGACTGGGCTGTGGACACATGACCTCAGTGTTTTTCAAATCCTGACTTCAGCCCTGATGACCATGGCTAATTACTGGGTTGAGTTTGGCAGCTTGTAATCAAATAGCATTAAGTCCCTATCAGTTTAAAATCATCTAAGCCAACTCACAAAAGAAGACATATTTCACTTACTTGTGGTACTGAGCCAGATGTAGTTTGATTGATTTGTTGAGGTTTTTAGATTTCTGCCATTGAGGCTTGAGCTGTCAACCAAACTCACTGGAGGTGAATGAAATGTAATATGTGGTTCTCACAGTAATGAAAGGGTGCGAAAATAGATTTTTCCATCTGTGCTTTCAGAATAAGATATGTCACTTGAAAAAGTCTAGTAAAAGTCAAGGTCTGTGGTTAGGCTTGGTAACAAAAAAATAATATAGAAATGTATTTACAACATTGTGGAGGTGAGAAATATATCACTGTTCACTTTTATAGTAGCACTTACACCAGTAAAGTAAAAGGTCTAAAGACCGATGCACAGCTCTGCTTATTGATTTTTTAAAAATCTTCAATTAGCCTTCAACAAAATCCAGCCACATCTGTTAGGTGAAAAGTTTTTAACTTAATTGGTTGGACAGCAGATTTTTTCACCAGCTGTAATATTTATGAAAGACTTGAAAATGTGTTTTCCCTTTTAAAGTTCTGGTTTTGCAACAGTGACTATCTCCAGTAAAAAAACTGACTGAACAGATTGTTAAAGGTACTTTTGAAGGCATGATCACTAGAGTTGGGCTCAGCTGGCTGAAATATTTGAAAGGCATTTGCTCAGCAAGGCAAATGCCATCCT
Organism: Plectropomus leopardus; assembly: GCF_026936395.1. Classification (NCBI taxonomy): domain Eukaryota; kingdom Metazoa; phylum Chordata; class Actinopteri; order Perciformes; family Serranidae; genus Plectropomus; species Plectropomus leopardus. Next base: position 5,111,505 of record NC_142176.1, on the reverse strand, counting down.
TGATTGTGGTGGTCACCCCCATAGAGGAGTTAAAAATATTGCTCTGCGAGAGCCGTTTCAGAGCCCATAAATGCAGCAGCAAAAAGAAGGAACAGATTTTTTTTTACATACAATTTTGTATTGGCTACTCCCTCCCGTGCACATTCAAATGTAACAGCTTTAGCACTTTAAATCATTTGTGGCATCTTTTAACATTGTTAGTATTGTGCAAAGCTCCATCAGATGCCATTAAAATTTAATGCAGGTACGTATTGCCATGTTAATATTGCTCCTTTTCATTTTAGATGCCGCTGTGCTTTTATGCCTTTGTGCTGGTGACGGCTGTGGCCGGAGGCATTATGTTTTCGGGTTGTGTGTTTGTCTGTTGTTAACACTACATCTGAGGAAAGCTTTGAGGACATTTCTTAAAATTTGGCACAAAGCTCCACTTGGACTCAAGGCTGAACTGATTAAATTTTGGTGGTCAAACTAAACTAAAATGCTGATTATTACAAAATTTCATACAAACATCTAACAGAACTACTATTACTACCTCAAGATTGTATGCCTCCGAGACCTATTCAAGTTGCACCAACAGTTTAAGTCCATGTCTATGAAAACATGGATGCTTCACACACCTCTACCCCCAGCATTAGAGAAGATCTGTTCAATCAGTTTCAAGGTGGACACCCAAGATTAATGTCACCAATTCAGTATCTGATCAAATGTGTCCCCTATCTGCTCCTGTAGCGACCTGTGTGTTGTTGCTTTTTTCTTTAGGTTGAATGCCAACGTTTGAATGGTGCTGCTGATCGGTATTGTTTAATGTGGCTGGTTGACTGTTCAACTGAATTGCCCTTCTGGAATAAATAATAATAATTTTCTGAATCTGAATCTGAGTTGAGAAATGGCCAGAAAAGTGTTTTTGCAGAACTGCTTTTGTCAGTGTTTTTAGCGGTTTTAATCACCTGATCCATTTGTTTTGGAGAGGAAGAGACTTCTGCTCATGATTCAGCTCCTGGTAAACGCCTCACTGCTAGACGCCACAAAATCTCCCTAAATCTTTCACTCTGCTCCTTTTATGAGTGCTCAAAACTTTCAGTCACAATTTGTTGATGTTTTGCCTAAATTTGTGCTTTTGATAGTTAGTCATAGTATAAACAGGAAACCTCAGGCTGTTTGCGGCCTTCAGATTGAGGAATCAAAGATGCTAAACATCCTGCTGCTTGTTGCTAAGGCGAGCGCAAACACCAAACTTCCCTCCAGCTTCTTCTTCTGTGGTTCTCTCACAGCTAAAGTGCAGAGAGACGCTGCAATATAAACGAAACCCATGCAGCTAGAAGCACATTAGATAGATGTCACCAGAATATACTGCTAATGAGGCCTACTAATTACATTATGACAAAATAACATCTTTAAGCCCATGTGGCTGAACATATGTTAGCAACCAAAATAAAATCGGTAATTGAAAACATTGCATATTTTGTCCAAGAGCATAACTTTCTTCCTGAATCAGTATGAGCTTATTAACACCAATCAAGTTTCATACCAGCAGTCCATTTGCAAAGACAAATTAATTTATTTTAACTAATGCAAAACTAACCCCCATCCATTTTTCATTTGAATTAATTTACAGCTAAGTCTGTTTTCCTCTACATCTGTTCATTTTGAGAAAATATTTTTCATAAGTGGCGAGGAGAGAGGAGAAAAAAAAAACCAAGAGGCATGTTTCTCAGTTTGCAGCAGGAATGTAACAGTATGTGAGAAATGCGGTCTCACATGACTGAGCCCAAAATCAAAGAGTCAATAATGGAGTGCTGAAATGCATTCACGTCTCATTGATCTGGACTGTCGCAGGAGATGCACTATTATGCTCCCATCATGGGTGTGAAAGGCAAAAAAGGCTGTTTTAAGTCTACTGAATATGAGAAACAGAGAGCGCATTAACCAGTTTCACTCTCTGAACAATTTGACAAACATCAAAGAAGTCGAAATTGTTTTGTAAACCAAGGACACTCAAACTAAAGTATACATTGAAGAACTCTTTGGTGAGGCATTATTAAGATTTACATAAACCTGTTCCAATTCATCCATAATCTTGTCACTTTACAAACATTTTGAAATGCAAGAGCCCTGACGCACAACCCACAATAAATCTGTGAATGTTTGCTCCGTGAGGAGGAAGAATGTGTGAGTTTATCAACTCTTGTCAAATGAAGCACAATTTGACACAATTCAACTACAAACATTCCTGCAACCAGTCACTCTTGCACTGTACTGTAGGGATGTAAATATGTCACAATTCTGAATGCTATAGAAATCTATTCACTTCTTCTTATATAAGGAGATTTGTCAAGCTTTTCCAGAGACACAAAAAAATCTCATCCCACAAATCTCTCATTTGATCTTCTTTGACATTAAATGTCTTTGCCAGAATTCTGCAATTCACGGCAGCAAGGATTAGAGCCCACATCTGTCACGTGTAGGAGGTTTATGTCATTGAGACTAAGTCTTCCTCCCACCTTTTACACTTAAAACAGTTCTTCACCTGTCCACTAGTAACCCCCGTCCCATCTCTGCTGGTAATCTGACCACCTACCTGGTCATCTGATCTTGTCTGATTTACTATAAAGCTGTCACACCGTAAAGCAAAAGAGTCAACACGTGTTGAATTTTGCTCCTTGCACATAGACAGTGCATTTTATACCATGCATTTTATGCCATACACACTGCTACTGTTACTGCATTTTTTTAAATTTATTTCTTACATTTTATTTCCCCTTTTTCTGTCTTTCTTGATATTTCTATTGTCTGTGAGCTGCCAAGGAACTACACATGTAAATAAGCAGTCCTGCTAACTCCGGCACGTTTTATTTGTGTTTTCTACTTATGTTTAATAATTTGCTTTGTCTCTTTTAGATAACCCTTAAATCCATTAAGTACAGTGGACTGGACCAGTTAAAACATTAACCTATTAGATAACAACACCTTTAAAATGTTCCCTTTCCTGTAGTGTCAAGAAGTACATTCTGAAAATGCTCATTCATTCAAACAGCATGAGATGTCTTTAAAAAAAAAAAAGTTCAATTTCAACAATATGTCTCAGTTTCCACGTTCAGTCAGTCAACCACCAACCCTAGCAAAGGACACATTACGTTTCTATATTATCATCACATCCTTCAGGATTAGGGCTGGGCGATAAATCCATCGCGATATCAATCGAGATATAACTTTTCCTCTATTGAAATATGAGACATAGTCGATAGAATGGCGATGAACACATTCCAGCCATTTTTATATGTATACAACACCAACAGCCAATGATAATAAGAACAGTGCAGCGGCGAAACCAAATGCAGTTCACGACTTTGACTCTAGAACAGCTGAGTGTTTGACAGCCACAGCGTTTCATTATTGCGGATCAAACAGCTGATGTCCACAGCAGTGGGCTGATGTCAGCTGATGTCCATCTGCCCACTCCAGCACGGAAATGTGCGATAGCCCACTCCAGCTCACGGACATGTCCAACAGCCCGCTCCAGCTCACAGACATGTCCAACAGCCCGCTCCAGCTCACAGACATGTCCAACAGCCCGCTCCAGCTCACAGACATGTCCAACAGCCCGCTCCAGCGCGGACATGTCCGACTGCCCGCTCCAGCACATGGACATGTCCAACAGCTCTCTACAGTGCAGAAGTGCGGCAGCCCTCTCCGACTGGAGCAGTTTTACAAACTGTCTCCCTCTTGCAAAGTTTTCCAATAAAACACCTGTCATTGTGTGCGACCAATACGCACAAGCGCCCATACCACTGATTCATCACATGTATCTGTAAGCCAGGCATCACCAACTGGCAGATCGTGGTCTGGATCCAGACCAAAACCTCGTCCTATCTGGACTCGTGGTCCAAGTTGTAATAAAATATAAGAATGAGAACCATATTTTTTTAGTAGTACTGCTGGGCAGCGATCACCTGCTGATGCTCCGACTCCTTCCTCCATCAAAAACAGATTCTAACTCTTGGGAAACACTGAATGCTCATAATAATAAGCTCTAAATCAAAAGCAAAAAAAGGGCTCGCAGCTTCCTCTGTAACCGTTTGTGTTAAATGAGAATATAATTTCGGCTCATATTAATCACTGGCCCGTAAATTGGATCGAATCGAAATTGCTCCTTGGCAGACTTTGTGATATCGGCAAATCGATACAATATTGTATCGTGATGAAACCAGTGATTTACACCCCTACTATATTCCTTGACTTTTGATTCAGTATTAGTTCATTTCTTGCTTTTATTATATCATTTTCATCTTTTAAACTGGTCTTTTTGTCATTTGATTGATTGTGTTATTTTTGATTGTGCAGCACTTTGGTCATCTGTTGTTTTAAATATGCTTTATAAATGCATTTGGATAGAAAAGTGTCTGTCAAAGCTCCACTAGGCTCCCTGTTTTTCCAGCGGAGTCTGACACAAGCTTCTTTTGGCTGGTTAACTCTTGGTTACCCGCTCTGTGTCACCGTCCATGTTACACTGAGCGATGATCAATCAGTGTTCCCCATGTCGCACACTACATAGCCTCTGTGGCTCTATTTTTAAACATCCTGGGAGGGAGCAGAACTTGAGGATGCAGTTACTCTAAGGAGTTTTCTCCTAGTTTGAAAGAAAGTTCACTTCCCCATTGTTTTGTTGCTTTTGCTCACCTCCCGTAGTTAACCTCCCACCTTGCTGCAGTGATGTAGAAGTATACTCCATGGTGTAGTTGGTGCACCATTATATCACTGCTGGGTGTGTTTATGGGTACAGCAGAGCACACTGTGTGGTGATACACCGATTTTCAGCTTTTTGTTCTTCTAGCTACCTTTTCACGCCATCTCATGCTGTTTGTCTGCATTTGGGTGATAATTCCTGCTCCCAGTAACTCAGAACTATTTCATTATGTGAAGTTGGCATGTCATATCTATGGTTAATCCACCATGAGATAAGCACACACATTTTCAGAAGCACCCGTTTTGAGGTCACATCAGACTCATCTTTTAAGGGTGGTAACTGGCGCTGGCACCGTCCTGTTAATGCCAGGACTCCTAAGTGCTGCGCTGTCACTGTGGCTTTACCTGACGTGGGTGTGTGCTGAAGATTCCCCTGACAGTTTGCAACTTTGACTAATCCATTTCCGACCCTGAACGCCTCATCCCACAAACAGACCTCCTCTTTTATTTGCAGAGTTGGTGCGATAAAATGCAATAAAAACCAGGAGGAAATAGTATTACACATTCAAAAAGCCTTACCATAATATTATACTGATACAATAAAGTCCCTGTTAGGTGGGTTTAAAGCAGGAAGTATTATGTAATATAAGATTAAGAGTTCTTTAAAGTCGCAATGAATTAATTATTAAAGGACAAATAAATATCATGAATAACAGCATGTTGACGTTCTCCAAAACAATAAACTCGTTACAGAAAATAACTCATAATCGGTTAGAGTCACAGGGTAGTCTGTAAAAATCAATTTCTTCCTGATTTGTTTTTCAGAGGGACACCATGAAATGATGTTTTCCAGTCCCTGCTGCATTTATGATGCACATTTTTTTAGGTGTTAGCAGGCTAGCTCCCCGTCGTGCGTGTAATGGAATTTCTGCAAAGATAACAATGGCGCTGACGGGGCCCAAAGTCCTACAAAGTGCCGTACAAGAACAAATGCCAGTTCGTTTTCTATTAGCGAAATAAAAGGCATTTGTATTGCTGTTTTTTTTCTGCTCTTTAATAATTTATTAAACAAGTATCTAGGGTGAATATTTGCCCACAGCTCTTTCATAACTGTCAAACAACTGTGTGATCTTTATTTTCCTTTTTGAAGTCTTGATCTTTCAAAGAGTAAACAAACCTCACTGCCTCATTTCAAACGTCTTTTCAGCGTTTGTTACTCCCACCCAACTAAATTTTTAGTGATTGTGCATTTGTTTTGACAGTTGTTTGAACCTTAAAGGCCCTGAACACCTTTTCTCCCAATCAGCACGAAAGCCATTTTGCCATCTGAACTCCGAATAATGTCCAGACATTTCACACATGTAGCACACTGCAGGAGATTGTCTGCATTTGAAGAGTTTTTGTCTACTGGAGTTACTCATTTGGTTTATGTGATGGATGATACATGGGTAGAGCGTGCAGGAGGCAGAACATGACGCAGATTACACATGCTGGTTTGTAATTTGGTCATAAACAACAGCCTTTTGCTTTCCCTTGAAGTTGTATTGAGATTCTGGCTTCGGCTGTTAGTGAAAGAAGTCCCAAATTCCCCCTTATCTCTCCAGTAAGACATTTTCATTGCCATTTTCATGTGAATGACCCTTCTTCTTTACCATCAGATGCTTGATCAGCGTGATCAGCATGATAGGAATGTCGTCAACACGCCCCCTCGCTTGCTGTGAAGTCCACAGATCATTACTTGTGCTACCCACTCACGGGCTCAAACGGACAATACACACACTTTGTACAAAGAACTGAAAGGATAAAACTTTAATGTCCATTCCAACTGAATCAGAAATTTGCACGTCCAGCTCCTCTGGGTAATGTCTACATAATGTCAGGTTTACAGTGCGCTTGTGAAAGGGGCTTAGTGTGTGGATTCTACATGAAGACAATTTTTTTTGTTAGTTTTTGCCATTTTGTGCAGCTTTCATCATTTCACCTGGAAGCTTTTCTACATCTCTGTGTCTGTTGATGATTTTATCGCTTTTTTTTTTTTGGGGGGGGGGGGGTCCAGTGTCATGTAATGTCAAGTACTTCCATGCAACAATCAGAGTTTAACTACATTTGAACTAACTTGTCTAAATAAAACCACTTTGTTAGAAAAAAGGGTTAAAATGAGTGCATTTGTGACATTAGTGACGAAACATTATGTTAAAACACCCCTGACTTTTGGTTTCATATGAACTGGGATCTCCTGGATGAAAGTCCAGTATTGTTTGACCAATCCATGTCAGCTTTATTCCACCCTGTGTAGACTTTCTCACTCTTTATAACGTGTCAGTTGCGCTTGAAGACAAGTATTGCAGTGGATGGGTTTACATATGAGGTAGCTGAAAGCTTGGTGCGTCTCATGAAGATGTTAAAAATTGCCTTTGGCGTCTGTATCACAGGCCGAGGGGCATGACAATGTGTTGGTATAAGATGACCTGGGAAAGAGTTTTTTTGACATATAACTTCATACTGACAGATAACTAAGGATGTTTTGAATTCAAACTTTAACTGTGATTGCTGCTCATTTAGTAACTAATGTTTGATCCCATGGAGACATTTCAAAAATCAAGATCTCAGGGACTTAAATACTTTTTTGATACCTCAAGACAGCATCAGATGTGTAGTCACATTGTTCGATCTTGTTTACTTATTGTCTCATCAGATAGCTCTCCATTTAAACCAAAATTTTATAGATTTTAATATTTTGTTTTAGGCCCATGTAACACAGAACTTCGGATGATTTTTTCAATAAAAAACTTTTTTTTATATAGAAACATGATAATATCTTGTTCTTGCTATCAGAATCAAAAATGTCACTAAAAAGGACAATTTTAGTTGTTAATTCACATTAACTTTTTTTTTGTTTTTTTTAGTGGCCCTGCTGAGTCTTGGATTTCCTTGTTGACCAAAAGGAAATTGAAGAAATGGTGATTTAAACTGGAAAAATAATGCAGTATTTTCTAGGGCGAAGGTGCAAATTTTTTGAGTCAAAACCAAATGAGATGCAGCGTACAAATCAACAAGTCCTGAGGTAAAGTCAGAGGGAGCAGGTTAATTGAAACAGGGTTACGGTCTGCAGACTCTGAAAGCCACCACTTCATCTCACCCCTGAACAATACCCTCACTTAACAAAAGCTCGCTGATTTATTTCCTTCACACAAAGGAGGAGGTGGGGAATCCAATACAGGTCCATCTCTCTGTGACACGTCAAGGTTAGCGGCAGAGCCACCATGACAATGTGCCGTTATGATCAATATCAGTCAGTGTTTGATTGTGCAGCGAGTCGTGGCAGACAGTAGAAACTCTTTAGTACCGTTTGACTCGTAGAGAAAAAGGGACCTGTGGGCTTTAAGGGAATTTCCTGTGTCTGTTGGGGCTTTTTTATCTCATTTTTAGCAGGTGACAGAGTGAGTAACTGAAAATAGAGTAAAAAAAAACAAACCGATAAAAAACACCTGAAGCATTTTTTAAGCATCTGTGCCAAGTTGAATCAACTAATCCATCTGTTTTAAAATTCACATAAACCAATTTTGGTGGAAGAAATCTTGTATAAATACATTCAAGTAAAAGTACTCCATAATAAGCAAAAGTCCTGCATTAGAAATCCTACCCAAATAAAAGTACAGCTGCATTTTCAGTAAAGTGTATGTAGATTATCAAATATGAAAACACTTGTTCCATGGATAAATGTCTCTAATAAATAACATATTAGATTATGAGATTATCATACGCTCATATGGAGAAACCCCGACTTGGCATCCTGCTTACAGGATGACACATTCAGTCCATGGTATGGAAAGGGGATAAGAAAGAAGTAAGAAATCTTTTTGAAAAATGGTACATTTATCTCATTTAATCAGTCAAATTCAAAATACAGTCTACCTAGTAGTCCCCTATTTAGGTTTTTCCAAATCCGTCACATGATCCAGACAAGCCAAGGTAATCTCGAGGAACCCAAACCTTCTAAAGTCAACAATGATGTAAAATCCTAAATGTATCTCTAAAGTATCGAAATTAGACTGTTTTTCCACAAATACAGATGCCATTTAATGTAATTTGAAAAAGGATTTAAAGACAAGAGGAGGACTGGTCTTTTTCCAGAGTCAGAGTTGTGTGAAGCAAAAGAAGATATTACACACCAGCAACACTTCATAGAATAATTATAAGATCATTAATACCTTTGCATCAATGTTTAGGCAGCATTTTGCTATTGTAGCTGTTTGAAGAGTTTGTTTTAACTTCAATAAAATGGATAAATCAAGTCCTTAAAGGATAACTTCTGCATTTTCTGAAGCTATTCCTGTTACATCTAGCTCTAACTCACATTGGTGAAGATGTCTTTCTGCATCAAGTCACATCCCGCGAGATTCCACAGTGGTACTTCCACTTGATGGGACAATAATAAACAGATTGAATCAAGCGGATAGTCAAGAGGAACTTCAGGCACTGAAAGTAACAATCTGCTGTCTCACATAGTGATTTAAAGGATTATGTCTATCAGTCACAGAGAAGGAGGTACATAGGAAAATAGGGTCCAGGCTGAGGGATGCCAAAGTTATCCTTTAATCATGATTGGCTGAGCTTTGTTCGAAGCTTTTGTGAAATACTCTATTGACACACAGCAGTGACTGCATTGCAATTTCAGTATCACCACTCCAGAAAGTCACATTTTGTCATATGCGACTCAGAAAGAGAGCAACAGCTAACTGAAGCATTTATTTATTATCCGCCAGGACGAGAGCAGACAACGGCACCACAAAACCACAGATGCCGAACAGAAACAAAGAGAGCCAACGAGGATTTCAGCAGCCAGGGAACCGGCTGTGTCCTTTCACTTTGTTGGAAAAATACCTGATGTCGCTGCTGCCCAATCCACCTGCCTTCATCTCCATCCAAAGCGCACAAACGCCACCAATGATCTATGGTGAGTTAACGATGTAACTGTGTAGCTTGCATGAATTTACTTGTAGCTTATTGTGCTCATTTTTCTTGAGCTATTTTGTGGCTCACTGGCTTACTGGAACCAAAATGATATCGCTGGTAAGTGAATACAGATCAGTGAAAGAGAGCACTAGGAAACACCCAGCTGGGAGCGCTTGAGAGTGCTTTTGAGGCAGTGGTTTTCAGCTGAGATGCTTAGTTTGGGTCTGTTAAAGAATATCTTTGAAAGGAAAAACTTGGCACAGAACTTGCTGTGATTGAAGGGAAATACGCTCATCAGGAGGGAGGACAGACCTGCTGGTCCAAGTGGCTTCAAGAGATGAACCATATATTAATATAATGACAGTAAATGAACTTATTTCTCCTTTGCTGCTGTTGTTCAGCACTTGTACGTGTAAGATGTAACAGCTGATCTTTGTGGTATCCGTCCCTCCTCCTCTGTGATCAGACAGCTGGCTAAAAAAGTGGTTCAAAACTTTCAGCACTCAGAAAATAAAAATGCCAAACATGCAGAGCTCAGCGCAGGACAGATGCTCAGCGTCCCGTCATGCTGCTGACATCTGTGGTGTAACATAAATACAAAGCTCCAAAAGAATTTAAAAGATGTGCTGGCCTGAAGAAAAATGCCTCAGTGGAAATGGCCCCTGATAATTGCCAATTGTAATTATGCGATCATAAAGTAACTGCTTCATGATTTTTCTGTCTCCTAAAGTTAAGCATAATTGTGCCCGTGTAGGCGACCCTCTTTCACTCGATGTTGCGACAGTTATTTAAACACTTACTACTGCGTCTGTGTGCTGTGAAATGTTGCTATTATTGCTTGGCAGGAGAGGGATTATTTTTTATCATTAACACAATGCCAGGTATGTGTGATTACTGTTCTATAAAATCAATAAACCAACTGAGGTCGTCGTCTCATACAGTATGGGTTGAGGGGAAAATCAATATAGAGTAGTATCACAATATTTTTCTTGGTGAACGTCTATTAATACATGCACACTGTGTATGGATTTTTTAAAAGTATATAAATTATTAATATTACACATAGAAATGTAACTCTTGGTAGCCTACAAGAATGACAACATCAGTTGCTTTTTCAATCCACTAGATACATTTTGCTGCAGTAAAAATGAATAAAATGGGATGACCAGACTGAAAATGTTATCTTATTTAAAAAAAAAAAAAACAGTTTTACTTTCAGGGCATAATTTGCAGCTGAGAATAGGTAATAAATCACAATTTATTACAATGTATGTCATTGCAATACTCAGTGTATTGCAATAATGGTGCCTACCATCACTAATTTCAGTGATTTTTGAACAGCTACAGGGATTTTTATACACAATGCAATATGCATTTTGGTCAGTAGTTTAATCCTGTGGTACCCACCAAAGAAGGTCGGGCACCTCCAGAGTTTCACAAAATAAATGTGAGAGGTTATGTGATAAATAATGGAAAAGGAAAGAAAAAACAAAATAATTTTTGCATCTTTGCTTTTTTTTGTAAAATATTATATAATTTTATGTCTCTGGTCCTCACACAGTTGTTGAAATGAAATCATTCAGGGGGTTCAGAAAAATGTCTCTTTGTTCTAACTGCTTAAACTCAAAGACATCTGAAACAGGAGCCCAAAGTAAACACTGCTTTTTTTTTGTAAAGGTCGCAAACCAAAAAGGTTGAAAACCACAGGTTTGACTTTTAGAAACACAATGTATTTTATAACCTTATCAAATGTTTTTTTTGTTTTTATTTCTTGACTACAAGAGTAGAAGTATAAAGTAGCATAAAATGGATATACAGAAGTAAAGTACAGTTACCTCCAAATTGTTCCAGAGTTCAGTAATGGTGTAAATTGTACCTCTCTACCACTGATATGTTTTGCAGTTATTTTCTTCTGAATCTGGCTTCCTTCCATCACACACACAAATATGTATATACACACACAAGTGAAGCATTAGAGTGTTTACTAAAACCTGCCTCTGGCATCTCAGCATCCCTCTGACTTAGACTCCGGCATCTCAGGAAGCCTGGCGAGCCCACAGACAGTGTTACCTCAGTGTTAGCTCTCACTGCTCGCATCAGCCACTCCATACCTGCAGAAAAGGGCACACTTGGAACTCGCACGCTGACCTACTTTTCACCATAAAAGCCTGACAGCCTCTGCTCAGCCTGGAAATGACTTGTTCTCTGCTCGGAGGAGGAAGGAGTCTTTAAAAGTCGGACAGTCTGGCCCGGTCAGCAGAAAAAGAAAGTTAAAGGATGTTGGATAAGAAGAGCAGGAAGTAGCAGCAGCGAGCAGAATTGTGCAGCAAAATGATCTTGTGATCTTGAGTCGCAGCAATCAGATTTAAAGTCACTCTAATCCTTCACGCCTCCTCCCCAGCTCCCACTTTTCTCTTTCCACTTAGCACATTTTAAACATCCATTTCAGGCACTTAGATGTTGCTCCATCTAAGCCTAGAAGGAGTGTGACAAAGATAAAAACATCTTTTACATAAAAATTTACAACGACTATTACTGTACCTCTGGAGCATGCGCACCACACAGGGCGGTTTCACCTGAACTGAGATCAGATTGAACAACAAATAGTATGACTTATATTAGGGCTGGGGGATAAAACGATAACGATATCAATCGCGATATGAGATGTAGTCGATAGAATGTCGATATAATGCAATCCAGCCGTCGGCTCCGCTCTCATTCTCTGCCAGTGACTCTACCGCTGTCTCCGAATGTCCGCTCACTTTAACAACTATATTCCTACATAAAACCTACCTCTGCACAGGATCAAACATACATAAATCAAATTAATTCTTACCTGTAATTTTTGAATAATAGAAATATGATCTGTCCAAAAAAATATCTTAAAAGGGTCTTTAAAAGCAGAAAATTCAAGTGTCTGATACTTGTAGACACCCTACCTCAAACAAAAGTTAAAGTTCTGAACTGACTGTATTGACCACACAATACCTGAAAAGATCATTAAAAATAGTGCTGCAGATCAGAAATTATGGCTTATTCCGAGATTCAAAAATGCATCATTAAAACTAACAAACTTTATAAGAGTTATATCAACAATCCAATTAGGAATCCGATAGAAAAGACACAAAAAAGCAGACACCTGTGAAACAAATGAGTAAGCAAAGGCACCAAGAGTATTAAAAGCTTCTCAGGGTGATCAAAAGCAACCCTTGAAGTTGCTCAACCGAGCAACTTCAGTCCGCAGCCGGGTCACAAAATCACTGCCTCCTGACACCAAAATCAAAGACAGTGCCAGCCATGATCTTGACATTGATGATCTTTATCTCTGAAAGTCTCTCAGACATAATTAGCCAACCAAAGGGTACTTCTCTTAGACATTATCTTCAAGACAATTATTGGTATTCATTATTTTTGATGCCAGCTGACAGAAATAAAGTCCATAAAATCATTATGAAAATCTCATATACAGCTGGTAGGATTGTGCCTAAAATGACAAAGATTGCTGAATTTTGCCAGTCTTCATCCACGTGATAAAAGATATGGACAACTACCGACCTTTATATATACAACACCAACTCTCTCATAAGTATTGCAGAGAATTTTGAGTAGACTTAGTGATAACTTAAAAAAAGACACCTCTTATATTGTGATTCTTGATCTCGTGAAAAAAAACAGTGGTGCTACTGATAAAGGAGTTTTCTTTGATTTATCAAAATCACTTGACACTACTGGCTTTGAAATTCTTGAGCTCAAACTGTGCAGGAGGGAACAATATATATATGTAAATGGTCACAAATCTCAGGATAAATTCTTCAGTCATGGGGTTCCCCAGGGGGCCATTTTAGAGCCACTATTTTTCATACTGTATATTCTTATCTTTTTGTGAAGTCCACCCTGAGGTGGACTTCACAAAAAGGGCAATAAAATAAAATGATAATAATCTTGATATAACTTTTGTTGATAGACATATAATAAATTTTCTTGTCACTCAGGAGCTAAATTTAAGCCTTTAAACTTTAGATACGAGAAACAATGTTTTGACTTTGTTTGGTGTTAATTATCCATGTCAACATATCACATTTTTATCGTGAGTTATCATGATTTTTTTTACCCAGCATCCTGCACAAGACAGTATTTGCCAATGGTTAAAAATATATATAAGCAAGACTAACCTCATTATTTGTAGTTTGTAGTAGTTTGTAGTAGAAATCAAACTAATTTTGAACTTGTTTGTATTGAACTAAACTGTTGGTTTACCGAAAGAGTGAAGTCCACCAAATTCCTATGGGATGAATTTTTAAATTTCTAGGATCATATTGATAAAAGCTATGTCTGAATATGTTTTTTCATTTTTCAAGTTAAGTTTTTTTCTTACACTCAAAGCACTTGTAACCTTAAATAAGTATTTATTTCAGGCTCTTATAAATTACTGTAATATTTGTGCTATAGCTTTCCTAGTTATAAAATTACAGATTTTGCAGAGCAAAGTCATACGTGCCATTTCATGGTCCAAAGTGCACGCACTGACCCTCTCCTCCTCAGCTACAGTCCTCTGAAACTACTGAATGTGTAATATAATTCTCAGCGCTTGTTTGATGTATAAAGTCTTTGTGACCTTTTTCTGATTTACTTCCCCTCTTATACATATAACACTAAAAAAAGGCATCTTATAAAGATAAAAGAAAAAGACGTAAATGCTTTAGTGAGGTTTCCAGAAATCCACAGGTACAGATGAGATTGATAACACCATAAAAATGTCATTATCTGCGCTTTTTTTTTTTAAAGAAAGAGCTTAAGGCAGCAGTCACAACAAAAATGTTAAAGCTTGAATACCCTAAACTTTAAAACTAAAGTCTCAAATCCATTTAGATCGTACTGTTAATCCCTCTTGCCATATACCTCTTTTTATTGTATCTCACCTATAAAACCAATGTTAAGACTGATGGTTTAAAGATGTTGGGGCCATTTAGAAGTTGGAGTTAGGATTGTTTAGTTCTTTGGGTCGCTTAGTCTCAGGAGATTGTAGTTTCTTAATGTTACAGTATAATACATGTATTTCTTTTCTTTCTTTTAAAATTAAATCTAGACAAGGTGATAGTCAGTATGTTTACATGGTGTCAGAAAAAGTGAAATTGTTGTTTTAATCTGACTAAACTCCATCATGTAAACCCCTCAGTCAGACTTTTACTGCACTCAGCGTTCTGCGTGTGGTCCTCGTTGCTGCGTCTGCCTCTCTCGGTGGTTAGGAATAGGGACTATTCGTCACTTATGAGGGGGAAGGGGTGCTGCAAAATGGGTAAGGCATTAAAAAAAGATGTAAGCGCTGAGGAGGAATTTGTTATTTTTATTTTGGTTTAGATTAGGGATATACAACTTAAAAAGGTAGTATTTTATATTCATTTCAAATTTTTAAAAATGTCACAGCAGAGCCACCCTCCTCTTCTGAAAAATAAAGTACAGAACCACAAAACCGGCACGGAAGCTAAGAGTTGTGCTGCTGTGAACGGAGCCACAGCAAGACACATTTAGCCACATAAAAATATCAATTTGAGTTGAAGTGTTCACTGTGTTTGAATATTTTCTCCTCTTTACCTTCCACAACAGCTGATGGAGGCAGCGGTAAACCAGCAGCTCTGCCATTCAGTGGAGTAAAATGACTGTTTTTTTCAGTGGAGTCTGATGTGTTTGATATGACGGCTTGATTTTGATTTGTTTAGGTGGCATAAAACTAATCAATGAAAGCCCAATTTGCTCAGCGCTGTTTGATAATATATATGTAACATGATGGTTTTCTATCTCAAATTTATTGTAAATAAATAACTATGATTGTGATTCAGTCTATATTATATCACGGACTGTATAAAAAATGTAGGTTTATAGCAACTAGCTGAAAGGGAGCATATCTCCACCTGCCGGACACACTTCTGTCAATAAACTGATTCTCCCCCACTGCTTATATACTGGGACAAGGACAGTCGTCCAATTAAATGGCCTAATCGAGCTATGACCGTAGCTCAACAAACTGTTCATGTACTGTTCAGGTACTGAGTAAACGTATTTTAAATACCGCTATCTGCTGAGTGTCTGGGCCCCTATTCTCGAGTCTCAGATAACCTATCAGGGCGTCCAATTTCACATCTCTATAGGTATTCTACCTGCGTCTTAACTGCTCCAGCTGGTGCAGCTGGTCTTCTTCCACTTCATTTTCTCCCAGTATGTAAATCAAAAGGTATTTAACGTAGCGGGTCGAACTGTGCGCCTGCACGTTTATTTCCAAGGTGCTATGTGTGTGTGAGCATGTGTGTGTTTGAGGATTACATTCTGTTTATCGTCCAAATGAAATAGAAATTCTCACCACATTAAGATACCCATTACCAAACACATGTGGGATGGAAGCTCAGTGAATGTAAGAACATTACAGACGTATGTTGCCCATCCAGAGTCCATATGTACACATTTTTCATGCAAAGAGGAGGATAAATCTGCCTTGAAAGTATATTCAGAGTGCCATTTTCTAGTTTCTTAGAAGATGGATTTTTAACCTTGGCTTCTCAGCTGGGGCGCACCGCATCTCTACTAAATTATCTATCTGTGCTCTTCACAGAATTGCAAAAAGACATCTGTACTCAGATACTTAATATCTTCCAATCTATTAGGAGGGTGCAGTGTGATAAAAGAAATATACTTCCCCTCAGGTGTTTTGATGTTCAGTGATAAAATCGCACTGTAGCAGCTCTCACACAAGCCAAAGCTGAGAAATGTTTCTGTGAAGCCTCCGCTGTGTTGTAAAGCCTCCTGCCGTCATTTTCTCACTCCCACTCCCTAAGTCTGGAGCACATTAAAATACTCATTTGGGCTGGAGGCATTGTCTAAATCTGGCATTTCTTGCCAAGATGAGAATGGGCTGAACCTGCAGGGTGTTTGGCTGGAGGCTCGCGTCTCCCTCGACAGGTACAATGCTCGATAAAACTCCTGATCTCCATTCACTGCCCTGGATTAGGTGCTTCTTATTACATCATTTTCTCTGCGCTGTGGTAACACGGGGACTCAAAGAAAGCAGTCCTAGCCGAAAAACTGACTCCTGTTTTGGACATCCTCACCTGGCCTTATGGAAGTTGACTGTGCAAAGCTTTTCCATACGAGTTCTCCAAATTCAATGACAAACTACTTTGCTTGTGACTGCCCTTCAGAACTACACATGTAAGCGTTTTCTGAATTGGTGCCACGATCAAATGGACTAAAATTAAGGGCCGTGACATGCAAAGACAGTAGACAGCTTTTGGTAAATGCAGCAGCTGTTGGTAAGCTTCTGTCGCCCCAGTTTTTGCAGTGTGTCGGGCACTGCTGGCATTCTGCAGCCAATGTCGGCTGTATTTTTGGCTGATTCAGCATGTTGATTCAGCGTCGGAGAAAAGCAAAACGGAAATTAAGAAAGCAAACAACATTTTTTTAGTTATTGAGCTCCTTAGCAGAAACAGTTCGTAATTGCTTGTGTTAATGTTCACTAACACACGGTAAATGTTCTTGGTTCTCCTGACTATCTGTCGTTAGAGTCTTGAATCTGTCGGTCTGCCAGTTTCCCTTTTTGAATGACGGAGACAGACCACCACCTGCTGATATGTAGGGATGGGGATCGTCACTGCTTCCTGACTCAATTCAAATCCTGATTCTATTCGATATGATATCGATTCGATTTGGGATATTTCAGTACAATAACTATTTTGCTTGCAGGTGAAAGAGATACTCAAAGAATTATTGTAAAAAAGAATAAATTCAGAACAGAATATTTGACTATTTTATACCTAAATGTTTCTCAAGCAGTAATGGTGATATTAAAATGGCAATATCACGATATAAACTCTCACTGGAAACCGCTGAAGTCAGATCTTATCAACATTACGGCCTTTGATCATTTATTGCAGCGGGGCCCTTTTA
Source organism: Plectropomus leopardus (assembly GCF_026936395.1). Lineage (NCBI taxonomy): Eukaryota > Metazoa > Chordata > Actinopteri > Perciformes > Serranidae > Plectropomus > Plectropomus leopardus. The sequence continues at coordinate 5,093,931 of NC_142176.1, read as the reverse complement.
ATACAAGCAACATTAACAGGGTTAAAGCTTTATACATTACAGGGAATTAAATATATTAAAAGGCTGATCTGGGATGAATTGATATTTTGGAGTTATTTCTTCTCATGCAGGCGCAGGATGTTTGTGGTGTGTTCATGTGCAACTTTTTGGTTGAGTCACATGCGACATGAGGTGATGCAACACTCTGCCTTTGTCGCCACTTGTTCGACATCACACTTGACATCTGTTTGGTGTGTCTGGGTCTTAACACGAGGCAGGTTTCCATTAATCCCCAAATTGTGCATAATTGAGATTGCGAACCTAAAATATGCCAAATGGAAACACGTCCATTTTATAAAAAAACTCCCATTTATCACATAAAAGTTGATACACTTGCATGAGTTGGTATTTTAGACTATTCGAAAAAGCCATAGTTTGTAAAACTGCAATGGAAACAATTTTTTCATACAACAAAGAGTCACATGACATTCTAAAAAACATGGCACGGTATGTGTGAACGGAGGACGAAGCTGAAATCTTCTTAAGTCCTATACCAGAAAAAGAAATTAAGGCAATAAAAAGTTGAGCAGCAAGTTTTGAATCCACAATTCCTCTGTGAAATTGTGGGCTATCAGCTCCCAAAAATCCCTCATACGTGGCCGCTCCCACGTATAAGGGGCTCGCCTTTCCATAACACGCCTACGTCGCCTTCAATTGGAAATAATGACGGCGAGTGTGGTGACTGCAGTAGAAATAAAGCTGCTGATGTTTTGAGCATCCATCTCCACGCTTTTTAGAAGGTTATTGCTTCAGGTTTAGGTTAAGTTTATTTTAAAAGGGACTGTGCAGATTAATAAATACACAGGTTTTCATCTGTAGTCCCTTGGCCAAGATGTTACTCAAAGCTAAAGTCAAAAACAGCAAAGCAAAAGAACAGAGAAAAAGGGCATACAGTTTAAAAGATGTCTTTAAACCATCAGCAAGAGAAGGAAAAACAAAACAAACAGAAAAAAACATTTAAAGACTATAGAATATACAAATTCTGAGAGCACTATTAAAGCACTATCGCAGGAGGAGGAGGCGCATAACATCACTCAGTGGAAATGCAGTCACCAAGTGTGTTTTATCAATATTTTGAAAATATTGCTGAAGTTTTGCACAAATGTGTAATGGAAACCTGCCTACTGTTACAAATCACCCCGACCTCCTCCCTGCGCCGACTTTCAGGCTCTATAACGTCCAACTTCCTCTTGTGCTCCCAACAGACAAAAGTGGCAATTATTACAGCGGCTAGAGGACTTTGCTACTTGAGTGTGAACATTTTTTGGACATCTGCTGCAAGAACTGATGCTGTTGTTTTTCTTTGGAGCACAGTCTCATATTTTCAGCTTGTTCTGGTGCTGAAGACAGGAATCAACAGTCCGTTTTATGCTGATAGGTCTGCTCCTCTGGGAGACCACCAGAGCCAACACATCCTGGTGCAAAAAGCCTGTAGCCTCCAGTGAATCTAAAAACACAAACTGCCAAGTCTCTTCCAATACCTGCCCCTGCATCCTCGTCCGCCCCGCCACCCCCCACCCCCCACCCGCCTTCACATTCATTCATATTCTAAACACAGTCATCATCAGACAGAGCGAGTACAAGCGCAGCACAATCATCTACATTTTTCTGTTACTTGATGCCCATCAGAACTGCAAAGACAGGGTGCGCCCTGCATTTACATCCTGCGTAAGGTTGTTCAAAGTGCAGACATCATGGCGCATTTCTAAAGACTAAAAGAGGAGGAGGAGGAGGAGGAAGGAGGCTTGATACCAGAGCTTATTGGCTTCGTGTTCTCCTTCCATTACACCGATGCTGATGTCTGTGCACTCGATAAGCCTCTGGAATGATAGTTTTAGAGAAGCTGGGTCACCAGAAGTCTGTAACACATTGCAGAGCCGAAAAACACTGCCCTCTCCGACCCTCTATAAATAAACTGGCAGAGAATGGAAGACCCGGGGAAGATGGTGAGAGGAAGAGGGAGGGAGAGAGGGAGGGTGAGACACTGCAAAGGGTAATCAATAAATCTCTAATCTCTTGAGTATTCTCTCCTCCCCTATCCCTCTGTGCAGCCAGGAGCACACACACACACACAAACACTGATGCTCACACACACGGACCTCCAGCTGCCTGCAGGTCTGCTCTCATTATATCGACTGGGATTGGGAGGAGACTGATTTGTTGCAGCGGCGCCTGGTTTGTCAGACGTGGTGACAGCAGTCATCAAGTCCCAGGGCAAAGTCAGAGTAGAGTTACCGGCTCACACACAGCTAATATACGTCTGCTTATTTCCCTAACACCGGGTGCTAAAACTGTCCCTTAAATCATGCGTCGTACATGTGCAGAAACACATTACCGTTGTCTTATTTAATGTAATGCATGCTTATTTTATGACTTAATAAATGTTGGAGTCTTTCCTCCGAATAAAGGGAGAGAAGCCGTGTCATTTGACCTGCAGAGATTGCTTTCTCATGCCCTAAATTGCAGACTCGGTTTCAAAGCCGTAGAAATCATCAAGCCTCTCATTTGTGAAATTTCCTCAATTTCTGAGCAGCCATTCTTGAATTCATTAAGGAGGAATCATATTGAGGTAAATTACCCTCAGTCCCCGGTTCCCTCAAGTGTTGTCTGATCTTAATGCGCCCTCATTTGAGAACAGGTTCTGCGTGCTCGAGTCACTTTGCCATATGCACACGAGTACATAAAGCTCCCCGAGGATACTGGATGTATCGGATAATGATAATAATAAAGGTACCCAACACACAAACATAAAGAATAGTGACTATCTCATAAGGAAAAAACAACTCCTTTAACTCCCTGCCTTTATGATAACTTTAACCCTCCGAGTAAGCTGTTATCGTTTGTTCTAACACTCTTTTTCAGGGCTTTTATCACATCTATTAATATATTTATCACTTAGGGGATGTATTTTAGGTGCAATAAAGTAACAAGCAGAGACAGCTATTAAAGTGTAGTGACTGTGGAGCAGGTTTTGTTCCCAAAGAACTATCACTTTGAATTTTAGCTTTGATTTTTGTCATTATGTGACATAAAAAGAACATAAAATAAGTAGATATCTCAATAAAAGTCTTAAGTGGTACTGATGTAAGCTAAACTTTAAGTTTATACTGAATAATTTGATGATATGTTCCAATGTTAATTTTGTTTAACCTAAAAAAAAAACAGTTGTTTTTTTTCAATGGCGAAGATAAGACATTGGCAATAGACAAAAAAGACTGTGATAATAGAAAGTAAGATGAATTTTGTGTCATTTTCTTTGACGGAAAGAGACGGGATGAAAATGTTGGTGGAGGACAGGATGATACATTATTTAATGAAGTATTATAAAAATGTTTTACACTTGAAAGCAGATAACTGCTTCTAATGCCATATGAGCGGTTTGAGATTGGACCATCAACGGGCTGTTAACTCCAGTAATTAGTCAGCACCAGGATGTTTTACTAGACTGCAAAACACTCACACTGGAGCAGTGCCAGCTGTCACGAGTTGTGAGCTGTGATTTGGCAGGAAGTAAGCAGCTGTGTGTGTTTCTGACCAACACGTTCTCATCACATTTCGCCGCTTCGTCAGTGGACTTCCACGTCTACAGACTACGCTCTGGGTATCCTTCTGTGTCTTTTGTTGACGTACTGGGATGTTGCTACTGACAATGTCAACAAAAGCACGTGGTTGTTTTGAGGCAACAAGGGAACATGGTAAACAAAAAAAACAGACTCCTCCATGAAAGTCTGAGGTTGGATCCATCCAGCTGCACATCATGCTGCTGTGGCAGGCGCTGTCTAGTTATCCACGGACAAAGAATAACGCCGTGACCGTTTCTGTTCGATGGCGTTCTCAGCTGATGCTGTCTGGCGGCATATCATACAGCAGCGAAAGGTGGCTTTTGGCGTCAGAATCTTATGCTGAAATAACGATATTTGACGGCTTTAGAATAAGAACTGCCTGGTCTAGCTTTTGATGGTGGAGCTGCTGGATGGATTTGTGAAGTTTGTTAGTTGCAGTGGTAGCTGTTTGCAGCTAGCTCCGCTTTTTAGTCAGTAAACAGCAGCAGAGAAAGTGGCCAGCAGCACATCAGCGCTCCGCAGGAAAGTTTAGCTTTAATCATCAGCTCCATGAGAGGACACGCAAGTTCAAACCTTCAGACTAGGTTTCAAGGATTCATGCTGAAATAAAGTTATTTCTGTCCGTCTCAACAGTGACATCGATAAGTTAGAGTTTACAAAACGTTAGTTGCCTCAAACCCGTTATTTGTGGTGTTGAAGTGTTTGAGACCATAAACAGAGAAATGTTGAGAAATGTAAATCATCCCTTTAACCTTCCAAAACTCTGCCAGAGAAATGCAAAGTTGTAGAAAAATTATGTGTAAATGAATCTTTCATTTCTTACACCTGTTTGTCACCTTGATTCTAAATTGTGATACCTGTATTAGCCTACCTGGATTACTTTAAAGAGAAATATATTAAATAATATAATAATAAATATTCTGACAAAAAGTTGACTTTGTCGACTAAAACTATTAAGTATTTTTATCTAAAGACTAAGACCAAAACTAAAACAGCTGCCAAAATTTACACTGATATGTTCATGAAAATATGTTATATCATATTTACTCATTTCAAACGTAAAAAAATATTTTGGGTGCTGTAGAGTGGGGAAGAAAACAAGACTCTACACACTTGAGTCAGTTGCAAATGTCTGATAATAAAAAAAAATCAGGCTTTCTGTGTGCAGACTTTCATACTATTTGTCACAAACAAATCCAGCACCTTATAATGGGACCAAGTGGAGCACACCGGTGCTATTTTTCTGCAAGGACACATGGAAAACGCAGTTCAGCACCCAGATCCAAATACAGAAAAAAAGCCAGAGAAATAAAAAGCATTTTGGAGGCGTAAACATAAATCGATGTCAAAGCAATCAGGCAATCAAGACATCAGTAAGATAAAAAAACGTTGACAAAATAAAAGGGAGGGATTTATTGCACTGCAATCAGGACAACCGTCATCAAGTGCAGTATCTAAAACACTCAAACACTCAATACCCTCAGTCTATAACATTATATTATATATTACATTGTAGCATTTGAGCCCTGAGGGTGTAAAGAGCCTCATATATTTTTCTAATAGACAAGTGCAAGTGGTGAACAATGGCCAAATCTAATGAGGAGGACATTTTAATGAACAGCTAAATTGCAAAAATAGCCTTAGACATCACAGGGTTAACCTCTTCAGCACATCATTCATTAAGTGCATTTTTCAGACCCAGAGTGCTTCAGATTAAATTGTACTGAGTTCCCAGGATACCAAATAGATGCATCAATACAAAAGATAAAACCTCAATTAAGGCGTTAAATAGCTTCACTGCAGCAAGAACGCTGATTCAAAATAAATATGTGACTGTTGAGAAAATGTTTAATCTGACTCTGAACTAGAAATTTCACCTTTAATATCGGGGCTCAGGTGGTTGATCCACCGTGGACCGCTGCAGTAACATACCGGACCTTTCTTCATATTGACGGATGAAGAAAATAGACGTCTGCGTCATTAAGTATTAAGAGAGGATATTTAAGGAGGATGCTGTAATGAAAACACATCCTCTGTGTCCGTCTGCTCTCATATTCTTCATACAGTATACAACGTTTTTCACAAATGCAACAAAACTCCCTGCAGGAAGTTGTCCACACCTTTGAGTCCGCCCTCTGATACTGGATTCGGTTTTGTGTGTGCGTATAAATGTTTATTCAGATTGATCTGGTCTTGTTTTTGTCTTAATGCTAATGTTTGATTAGATCAGCGTGTGCATGGTGAATATTGGGATAATTGGGAATATTCATGTTTAAAATTAACTGATAAGTATTCACTTCCTCCTACTCCTTTTCATACATGAAGGACTTAAGTCTGTTTTCTGAATATGTCAGACGGGCTTTCTGGTGTTGTTTTTCTTGCTTATATTTGATTTTGTTCTCCTCTACGGACTAAAGCCGCGGTCAGGCTGTAGTCACGCTGTGTGCTGCAACCAGTGAGAAGTAATAAAAGCAATGGTTGGTGCTATAGACAAGATAGATGCAGCTATCGAGGCTGTTCTAAGTCCACAAGTCTTCTCAACATTACTGGACATTGTTGTGTCCGATTCATCCCCAACCAGGGCTCAGATAATAGTCCGAATCTGAAACAAATCCTTCGTTGAATGCTCTCTTTTCTAACTTTTAAACATCATTTAGCTTGAAAACCTCATAGTTCCTTTAAAGAACTCCTCAACATCCTTTTTTTTTTTTACTTTGCTCCTCTCCACTTTCAAAACCTCCCCTAAAGGGTTTGTGGTGTTTAAATGGAGTGTAATACTCCACCTTTTCGGTGCACCACAGGTGTACGCAGCCGACATTTATGTACGGACCCACAGTGGACTTAAAATGACGTTAGATTCGGGTGGATATGTCGGTCTGTTGTTAAGGGTAAATCAAATCTTCCTCCCCTGAAATCAGGTTGAGAAATCTGTCTGATATCAGGAAAAGCAGGAACAATAAAGACGTAAAAATAAAACAATCAGCGATGTTTAGATTTTCACTGAGCAAGCAACAAAAGCCACTAAGTGTCTGCAAAGCCATCCTTGAATTTAATTGTAAACTGTTAAATTGGTGGGAGTTAATGTCTCTGGAAACGAAGGACATCAGGAGGGAGCGCTGTTTGGACTTTAAGGTGCAGCAGGTGCCATAAAATGCCCTCATATACCTCAGACTTTATACGACTGTGCAGAGCAATCAGCAGACCTAATGACTCCCCCGAGACGGACGCTCACTCCAGCACAGATCCGCCCCCGCGTTTAACAGTGGCAGCAGACATTGACAGCCGGAGTTAAAGCTGTTTTCTATAACCATGAGTCTGTGTGGATGTAAGAAAAGCTCATCAGAGCATGTTAACTGTTTCCAGCGTGCTGCCGACCAGGTTTAACGTTCACCTTGGATATGAGTGATTTCTGAATGGCAGACCTGTAACACAGGGTGGCTTTTTGAGGTCACAGTGTACTGTATGTTCTCTTGTTCAGAACAGGAAGTCCTCATATGTCAACAACAAACGAGACTGAAACCACCGACATGGCCTCACATGAGTTTATGTCGCCTAAGCAATCCGTTAATCTGAATGAAGTCACTCGAAGAAGCAAAGTAAAAATGTGCCAAGCTTTAGTGTCGAGTACAGCTTTGATGAACATTTCAAAATATGCAAAATTCTGACCACATTCCCAGCTTGTACGATTATTATCATATCTGTACGCTAATTTTGCTCTCCGCACGATGTACGATCAATAATGCCCATATTCCAAAAATGTAAGATAAGTTCTTAGTACAGGGCAACCTGTACATGAAGAGACACAACGAAGTGGGCCTGGAGCAACATCACAATCTCGAAATAGCTTCAAACACATTTTTTTGCTGATAAACCTCATTTGATCTGATATTTGACATAGCAGTTAGTGAATCTTTGAAGCTGGGACTTTATGGCACGTCCATGAACACAGAACAGAACAGGCAACAGCAGCAGATGGTGTTTTCTGAAATTACACATTATGAGCATTAAGCATTATTATTATTGGTTAGAATTAGTGCACAACAGAAATGTAACATTTCCTCAATATATATATATATATTTGTGTGTGTGTGTTTCATATTTTCCCAAATCTTGCCTGTCATTGCCTGTTTTCAAAAGAAATCAAATCAATTCGCTGAGGTTTCAAAGGGTCAAATAGCTGTGGAAACGAGTCTTGACGCAGCAAAAAACCAAACAACAAACAAAACGAAAGAACCGATGACGATCCAGGTTTCAAAGGGTTAAGCATATATATCTGCTGTGGCTGCATTGTTAGGTGATAAAATAACATTTAATGATCCCAAGCAGGTTATTTTTGTTGTTGCAGCAGCACAAAAAGTTTAACAAAAGGAAATGATTAGATGTTATTAAAACAAAAACAAGACAGGAAAAACCATACATGTGCCATCGGATATGTGGTGAAACACGCCTGCACAAAGTGTTTGTGATACAAAGAGTGAAAAATAAGAAACAATCGAAGTAGCGAGAGCGTCTGCAACACGTTACCTCTCAGTGCTGGAAGTATATTACAGGCTACTACAGTGGACGTAACCATCTTTGAACGATACGCAAATTCTCCAACTTTGGAAAAACTGGATGTTTTTGTATTCCTCCCACTCGGCCAACATCGTTTGAACGCAGCATTATCTCTTCAGCCGCCGTAGTTTGCCAACTTGCTATTCAAGTAATCACTCTGAACACCACCTGTTTCACAACACGCACAAATGAATCTCGCTGTCCCTTTTTCTTGTGACCAAACTGAAAGACTTTTTATTTCTTTTTTTTGCAACAACAAAACAATGTCACACTGTTTCTGCCTCTGAGACTGAAGGCAGTCATCACTCTCTCCACCGCAGGAGCTCGTTTGTCAGTAAAAACGTAAAAATAAGTCATTTGAAGTGTTTGAAGGAACAAATGGTGCTGTCATTCTTCGCCGGTGCGGACAGGCTCAATTATCACACATCAGAAGAGATCAGGATCTGTCCTGTCGAATATCTCCAAGCACATGACATGAAGATGTGAAATGTTTTTACAGCTTTTTTTTTTGTTATAATTAGTCCCTTTAGATTTACGCATAAAAGAGACGATTGTTACAAGTCTTTTTAAGCTGACACTTCCTGCTAGTTAACATTCGGCGGGAACTGATTTTCCTGTCTGTGTCGCTGTGATTCAGTGACTTCAAAGTTAGAATTCCTTTGTCATGATTTGGTATTTCCATAAATTGGTCCTCTTTTGCACACGTGTGCACACGCGCGCACGCACACACACACACACACACACACACACACACACACACACACACACACACACACACGCATCTAACAGGAAACAGGAGTGCGGTATTTCACAAAGCAGATGCCTTCTCTATTTTCCAATAATGGCCCCATATTCCCACTCAGCCTGCTAATATGCCTTCTAGTGCATTCAGGTGGTACTAACGACCCATTGAAATGGCAATACTTGCACTGTGTGTGCAACACCGTCGAAATAATTCCCCCTGAACGCAGATATGGACCAAACTGAAAGTGTCGGCCCCACACGCAGCCTCCCCGATGCTGCGCACCCTTTGTGTTCTCCTCTGATAAAGGCGCCGCGGATGAAAAACACCTCGGCAGCATGCAGCAGGGAGAAACAAATCTCTGACAGTGAAAGTATGAGATCAAACAACATGGGGAGGGGGAGTGGGAGGAAGGCGAGAGAGAGAGAGAGGGTAATAGAAAGCTCAGCGGACAGTGACCAATGAGACGTGTACGAGAGAATGGCAGTGGCATAACAAATCAGAACTGGAGGAGAGAGAAATGGAGACCAATGAGAACTGCCCTGCAGAGCAAGAGTGGCATAAATTATTAATAGGAAGAGAGAGGCGGGGAGGGGGGAAGAAAGGGGCAGCCGGTAGAGAGAGTAACAAACAGTCCCATGAGAGCGGCATGACAAAATGCAGTGGCAGGCAGCGCTACCGACGAGGACGCATGAGATGTGAGATGGAGAGAGACGGGGGGAGGGGGGCAGTGAGATGGAAATAATCAGAGAGGGTCAACAAAGCAAAGAGAGGTGACAAAAGAAGCGGTGGGCTGGTTCAATCAGACCGTTGTTAAGCAGCGGGCGGCCCTCGTGAGGCTGCGTTTACAGTATCAAATGCTCCGCAGCCTGTGTCCCAGGAACTGTGTTCGTATCAGAGGCCTCCGCTGTCATGATTTACATCGGGGAGTGAGGGTGTGGTGGTGGGTGAGTGTGTAGTGTGTCTGACCTTCTTGCAGCAGACCAGAGTCGGTGTCCTGTCACAGACCTGCAGTTAATGTGCAGGGTTTGTTTTTTTCCATCCCAGATCATTCCCTAACCTTAAAGGGAAAATTTTCCACCTCTTCTGTCTGACTGGTGTTGATGTCATATGTAGTCGATAAGGTCAAAACATTTCTCAGTGCGTGCTGTAATGACAGAGAAAGTGGCTTTTGCAGCTGCAAATTCAGACTTCTTTCTGCATCCAGCGCCGTCATTTGGCGTGAACGTGACAGAGTTACAAGCAGGAAGAGCTGCAGGCTATCTCAGCTTTGACTGCTAGCAGAGGCTGAAATAAACGAATGCAAAGCGCATTGATTTTCAGTTGGCAAGCAAGATGGATATTCACCACACTGAAGGGTCAATGTTTGTACCGAAATGATAATCTAATAAAAATCTATGCTGAGAGTCTCAACCACGTTTAGGTGTCATTTAGCGGTACACGGCTCTGCTGCTGCCGCCCAGAGTTTTGCGACGCTGTTTGCCAAACGGGACATCAGTCGATCCTCTAAACTGTCGCTTACAGCCTGTCTGCTGATAGCTCACAATGTGTCAATATTTATGAAAATAGCCATAGTTAACCAAGACGACAAACTCTTTATTTCTAACCTCGTCGTTAGTGGCAGAGCGTAACAGCCCTACACATATACACTGCGTCACCGTTTACCAGGAGGAACTTAATCACATGCTGAGGCTGCTCCATATATTTATTTTCCTGCACATCACAGCCTATTTTTTAAGTTTGTATTCAATATAATACACACAAATTAAAATTAAATGCCCTGAAACAAAATTCATGTGTGACACAAAAGGGCAATTTACTTTTTTGCCAGTGAGAAATTTGCTTGGCTGGTGGATTTTTTCATAGTTTTGGCTTTTGATGGATTATGAGCAACATTTCAGGAGTGCTCATGTTTGCTTCATGACTGCTACTGTTTTCTGTTACTTTGGACCACCTTGTAGTGATACTGCCGTGTTCCCAAATCTCTGACATTAATTTAGTGAGTAGCCTACAATATTATCATAACTGGCAGAAATGATGTCTAAACTTTGAAAATCAAGTCAATGTTTTATTTTTTCTTGCCTTTTTCAGGCTGTTCTCAGACACGGTTTCTATATTTTCTTGCATAAAGCACCAAAATTCGTACATATCCAACCGGTAACTGGTGTATTTGGGAGGGCTGCAGTCACATGACCAGTGCACTGATGGGGTTGAAGTGGCCATTAGGAGGCAGGTTGCGGTTGTGGATGAGTCACAAACACAGGTCTTTCCCTCAGGGGATCAACGCTCAGAGCCGTGTAAACTTTGAGTGACCTTTTAGTTATTTTAAGGTGCATCATCACTGTGTTTCTTTCCCTAAACCTAACCAGAGTGACTCTCCGTTAAGTATGTAACTTTACATTAAAGGGATAGTTCACCCAAAAATGAAAAACCAGTCATTATCTTCTCACCCTCATGATGATGGAAAGTCGGGAGAAGTTTTATAGTCAACAAAGCGCCGCCGGAGGTTCATGGGGAAAAGGCGTTGCACTAATCTCCCAAACAACTGAAGCAAATGGTGACCACAATTCAAACGTTAAAAAATACATAATAAAACCACAAAATGTGCACTACTGCTCGTCTGTAGTAATCCAAGTGTCCTGAATCTCCAACGTGCCAAGTTGTTTTAAAAAACGTCACTGGCGCCATGTTTTTAGCCTTGTTGTAGCCAGTAGCTCCCAGTGTGGGAGCCGCATTCACGTATGCACACACAGTGGTTTTAAATCCAACTTGTTGCTTGCTGCTAACTCCAGAAGTCTGTGTGTGTGTGTGTGTGTGTGTGTGCATGTGTGTGTGTGTGTGTGTGTGTGTGTGTGAGGCCTCCAGATAGCGTGTAAACACTGGCGTGCAGATACCCCCAGCTCTCCTTGGTCTTACGCTAGCTTGCATATGAACCTGACTCCCACACTAGGAGTTACAGACTAAAACAAGGCTTGAAACATGACGCCAGTGACATTTTTCAAAACAACTTGGCACGTTGGGGCTTCAAGACGCTTGGATTACTTCGAACGAGCACAATGGACACATTTTATGGTTTTATTTGGTATTATTTTAACGTTTAAATTCTGGTCACCATTTGCTTCATTTGTTTAGTTAGTGCAACACCTTTTCCCTGTGAACCTCCAGCAGTGTTTTGTGGACTATAAAACTTCACCACACTTTCCATCAGCATGAGGATGAGTAGAAAATTACTAAATATTTAATTTTGGGTTGAACTATCCCTTTAAGTATGTAACGTCATTTGTGGGGTGCTCAGTCATAAGATGTAATTTGATCTGTTGTGTGAGGATGCGTAGTTTTATTACCAAGTTCACAATTGAGAGATAACAGGAATTGAGTTAAAAAACAAACATGTGAAACAGGTTCCTGACTGGACCTGAACCGGAGAGGTTACAGTTTATGGTCGTCATCTTAACGCCACCCTTAAAGTCTTTTTCCAAAAAAAAAAAAAACAACTTTGAGTAATCCCAATTTCTCAAATGTGAAGTTTGCTGATGAATCAATGAGAATTCAATATCTTTGAGTTTAGCCGTCACCCCGAGTTCTCAGAAATTGTTTTTGGCATCTTTAATTATTTCTTGACATTTCGGAGATTAAGCAAATAATTATTTAATCAGAAAAATAATGAAGCTTTAATATATAGTTTCTGCCCTGAGTCTGAACAGCCGGCGATCAACAGTCCTCTCAGTGGTGGATGTGCACACATGAGTGTGTTTGTTTGCTTTTGTGTCACTCAGCCTCGCTGCCCCAACCTTTACATGTGTGTGTGTGTGTGTGTGTGTGTGTGTGTGTGTGTGTGTGTGTGTGTGTGTGTGTGTGTGTGTGTGTGTGTGTGTGTGTGTGTGTGTGCGTGTGTGCGTGCGTGTGCGTGTGTTCATGCCTCAGCTGAGCGAGGCCATCTATAAACCCCTTAACACTCCTTCACTCTGTCTCTCTCGTTCTCCCAGACGACTTCTCTGACATTTTAATTCCTTGTTTCTTAATTGTGCTGCTCTTTCCCTTCTTTCACACCCATACCTCTCCTCTCTCCTCTCTCCTCTCTGCCTCCCCCTCTCCCATCATTAACACCTCATTCCCTAAAGCCTCCCCCCCTTGTTCTGTTACACCTCAGCCTCCTCCTCCTCCATCTTCTTCTCTCTTCCCATCATTAGCTCTCACTTCTCCCCACCGACTCACACATCACTCTCCCTGCCTCCTCATTTTATTGCTTTCCTTTGCATCCTCACCTCGTCATCCTTCCTTTACTCTACCTGCACTCTCCCTATCCACCTCCTCTTTCATCTCAACCTCGCCTCCCTCATCTCTCACCACCAGTGACCAGTTCCCATCACCACCATGTCCACCACTCTCCTCGATATGGCAAATCCACCTGGGGTGCGAGAGGCTTAGACATGAACAGGCTCAAGAAGCCCGATGCTGCCCCGAAGAGCGGACATAGAAGGCTGTGTTAAGAAGAGGATTAATCAAATAAAAGAAGGTTTTGAGCTTTTTCTGCGCACACACACCCACACTACAGCTACATAGCAGGGGGCCCTCTGCGACTGTATATCCAGTTAGATACGCAGGTAATAAGATGGAAGGGTTAGCGCTGAATATTTCAAAAGGCCTGCGCATCAAATAGAACAGGGCGGACCAGAAAACACGGAGCTAAAAAAAAAAGAAAAAATGGAGGTTGTGTTGTACTTCGGAGAATCAAACGGCTTTGAATGCGTCGGAAAAACTGGTGCACAGGAGGAGTGATCAAACGCAGCCCAGTTCCCAATCAGACGAGGGAGCACTGACACAGCTTTAATACTGTCGTGTTATAAAACCAATCAGTCCGTGCAGTCCAGGTGCAGTCCATGTTTGTTTCATGCATTGAGTCAGTCATTAAAGCTGAAGCAGGGTTTGGTGTAATTGCCTCTCGGCTGATGGCTCAAGCACAATTATCAGTCACTCTGGAGTAGGCAATATATCAATATCATATCAATGTTGTGATATAAGAATTTTTTTATTATTATTTTTGGGGGCAATTTTCATTGATAGGACAGCTAACATTTCTAAAACCTGGATCGACGTCATTTTTCTTGTGCGACGTTCAGACGCCTTTTGATTTATTTTGGAAATGGGGGAAAAAAGCAACTGTAAGAAATGTCCTACACAGTATAGGAAATACAAAATAGATTGAGAAAATTAATTTTAAAAAAAAAAAAAAAAAGCTAGGGAAAATGTTAAGAACTTTATAATTATTAGCTATTATTATATTTTTTTTTAATTGTCTTTTACAGAATTACTATAATTTTAAAGCAATTATTTCAGGTCATTTCCTAGTAGTAGTTTATTGTTTTTTTCTCAACTTTTTTTCTTATTTTCAAGTAATTCTGTTCTACTTTTTGCTAATTTCTTGCTAATTTCTGGGCTATTTCTTCTCATGTCATTGCCTTCTTCCCGTGTTTTTGAAAGAAATCAAGCCACTAGATATACATCTATATGACACATCAAAAAAACCTAAAAGTCATACTTACACAGCCGACTAGCGGTAAGAAAAAACAGCCTATTGCCTGTTTTTAACAGGGCATCCTGCCTTAAAAAAACTGTATGTTATTTGTCTTTACACACATAGTCATTATAACTACATTTCTGGTGATAATTTAGCAGAAACATATGTGTAAGTATTTTGTGTGGGTGACAAAAGTAACCTAAGATTTGTAAATCAGCACCAGCCAAATGCTGGTAAAATGTGCAAGTAGCTGCTAGATTTGTTTCACTCACAAGCAGAAAATACAATGATTATCTATTTAGGAGCTGGTAGATTTTGGAAGCCAACAGCTACAGTGGCAGCTGGACAAAAAAAAGTTAATTTCCAACCCCCAGTCAGCCCAATCGATATTGAGGTATTTGGACAAAACAACCCATCATGCTCTGTTTTCTCCATATTGCTCAACTCTACTCAGGAGCAGAAGTTGTCCTTGAAAACGGCTGCAGATCTGCATGCAGCATGTGGAGCCTGAGCAACTGGAGCCAATAACAGCTGATAACAGACAACATGCCAGAAAAGTAATAAATTGAGCCCTGATTAATTAAAAACCCAGACTAAAGTGCGATAACACATATTTAGCTGAACTATCCTTGGTGTCATCAGTGCAGCTCCGCGAATGTCAAGGGGCCAATCAGCCTCCAAAGAAATGGTGGGCCTTGTTGCCTAATTAAAGAGCCCCCTCCTGACTGCCCAATCACTCTGTGCTTCTTCAGTAATTAAGCAGATTAAACCTTTTTAGTCTCAAGTGAGTTTCACAGCTGCAAATCCAACCTGAAGTTCTCTGCATGTTGCGTGCGATGTCTCAAGTGTCAGCCGGTTTCACTTTTTTGATGCTATTATAAAAAAGTGCATGAAGTGAGATTTTCACGGCTTTATAACAGAGATGATAAGCTCCGTGGGAGTTTGTGTTGCTGATCGATCCTTAGAGATTATTTTTTTCTTGCTTCCAACACCTCACACTGCAAATGTCTGCACTGTCACAAATGGGAACCACAGGTGGAACAAAATCTCTTTAGGGATAGAGATGTCAGAGACTAAAACCGGCGGGGTCTAAAGAGAAATAAAAGAATCAGCGATTTTCATTAAGATGTTTTTTGCTGAGTGTCCACTTCTGGTCAACAGCTGCAGCAAATAAAAAATGGGCTTTCACATCAGGGAACCGGGCCCGAATCCAAGTACACTTGACCCTAAAGTGCAGTTTGTTTGATTAGTGTGAACATTGTGTGGCGTAACCGAGCATGGTGCGCTGGATCCGTGCTGGAGTCCACTTGAAAAGTTTTTCTCAAGTACAGTTCATGTGTACTCTGGTAGGAAACACATCAGGTTTGAACACCAACTGTACAAAAACACACAAGTGGACAGCTATTTAATATGACTACAAGGGGTTTTTAACCAGCTGTGAAACAGTCTCAGATTAATATCTGTGCTTCATTATCAGGTGGCAGTGCAGCCCGCTGCAGACGGGCTACAGCTTTCATTCTCTGTCCGAACCCAGCTGGGCCCGACCTCACCCGGTGGGTTCAACCGGGATCGACTGTAATTTCCCACTATTCCCTCGAGCTTTAATCATGTCAGGTTCTTGCCAAATTAACGTCTATTTATTTAATTTTTTCGTGAAATGGTTGTGAACTGTTTTGTGCTTAAATGGCACTTTGGCAGAAGTTTTAATGGACTGAATCTCCAGGGAAGGAGAAAGAGAAAGAGGGTGGAGAGAGGAGGAAAGTGACAGAACATGTGGAGAACCGGGGCACGGGTGAGAGGGGGGGGGGGGCTGCAATGCAAATTGGTTGGCAGTTCCTGCTTCTGCCTTCCCAATAGTTGAAGAGGTGTGAACAACATGCAGCGGAGAGCAGTGATCAGCATGAGCACGCTTCATCGCCATCGCCATGCGTACTAGAAGCACTGAGGGACGCAGCCTGCTTTGCCAAACCTGCCATGCACGAGATAAGACAAACAGAAGAGAGAGTAGAAGGAGAACTGGTGCGAGGAAACACTCCAGCCATTAGCTTGTAATACACGTTTCAATAATAAAAATATTTGTTTTATAATATATAAAAAGTAATATTCTATAAGCCTATTTTTACAGTCCGCATTCGGGTCTTTAATCGGGTTTGGTCCCAAAGCTGCTACCTTTGGTCGGGCTCGGCCCGGGATTGGATAGAAAATGTGCAGATTCATGTAGGGTTGAGACTGGTTTTTAGGGCCAGATCTAAGCTCTAAGACAGACCCAGGTCCAACTTTGCTGTCACCTTTGACCTGCAGTCAGAGCTCATGGTGCAGCCCCACCAGTCGCATGTGGCTGCAGCCTGATTGGTTGTCTTGATGTGAGCACTGTTTGAATTTTTCCAAATTGTCACACCCTCTCGTTGCACCACCAGTGAGTGCAGTCAGTTACTTCCAGTACACAATGACTGGGAGAGAATTTGTGGGCGCTCATAGCAGGGCAGCACCGTCCCAACGGGAGCTTCGCGTCACTTGTCTGGTCCCTGCTGATGAAGGTCCCCAGGGTGGGAGTGTCCATCTGTGGTGTCCCTCTCTACAGTGTAGCACAACAGAAATGTCTCATAGATAATGATGTAAGCTTACTTGCGTTCGAAACATTACTAGTTTGAAAGTTGAGTGTTGGGGGAGTGGAGAGGGGAGTAAATCGTACCGTAATATTTAAACACCTTTACTTTATTCCTTCTTTTTGTTCTGTTTGTAACATTTCTTTCATTTATTTGCCAAATTTAGACATTGCAAAATGTTACTGAATTAATAAAAAAATAAAACCATTGCTTTATATATGGTTAGAAGTTGTATGATCAAACAGCTAGTGCAAAAGTAACAAGATTCTCTAACCATCGCCTCTGAAGCTCGCTGATAATCCTGTTTGCCTAAACTAAATTGTTAAATGCATTTTAGTTTGGTAAATTTAGATTAATTTGTGACTTTTTGAGGATTATATACATTACTGTCTCTTGGCCGGGCACACAAACTTTTTAAATACTCCACAGCTCCAGGAAATAATGAAACCACAGCTAACCACAAATAGCCCGAAAACACCCCACTTTTCAACAAAGTGCTTAAAAAGTCTTTCAAATTTAAATGAACCACAAAACACTGTCTTGTATTTTAACCAAAGTTTTGTTTATCAAGTCTTTAAAACTGAATTGCTCAGGATTAGAAATTGTTCAGCTTCTTTTGTTTTAAATTGGACTCATCACCATCTGGATCGCCGATGTCCTGCCCAACATCGTACTTTATTTTTACTTCACTCTTAAAACCCCAAACAGACCAGTGTGACTAATATGTTGCCACAGCAAACCCTAACATGACTTAACCTAATGAAGCGGCTCTCCACCGTGATTTGTTTTCCTGTCTTTTATCGATGCTCCACTGATGTAGCTTCACTGTAAAACAAAACCGAAAATTAAGTTCCAGCTGGCTTTGTTTCCATGATACAGGCGGTTCTAATTTAAGGATGATTTTTCTTTTTTGCATAATGTGGACTCTTTTTTGTAACGAGTTGACAGGTCTGTCAGATTTCAGGGAAGCGTGGCGGGGTCTCTCCCTCAGAAGGTGAGGGGCAGACAGGAAGACAGAGTTCACAGAGTTCAGTTTCAGTTTTTTTTATGGTAATATTGCCACTCTCTCTGAAACTTTCTCTAGATATGAAATGTTTTTTTATTTTATTTTTAATTTTTACAGTTATGTCTATAACGGTGTGCTAAGTAACCCTTGCATTATTTATTTATATTGAAGAAAAACTTACATGTGAGTATTAGTTAGTTGCTTTGAATAAAGTCCTTGAAAATGCAAATTCTGTAATGTCTGTCTGGCCCCGATTTGAAGAGAGTAACAGGATGTTTGTGAGGCGTCGCTGCAGACTGTGAGTCAGATCCACCCCCCAAATATGGTCACCTCAGGCTCCAAAAACCAAGATGGCGTGAGCCGAAATGCAGAATTTTGGGCTTCAGAATGGCAGTCCAGTGAGTGATGTCCCAGTAGCTATGTTCATTATTTATACAGTCTATGGATATGATGTGATACAGAGCATTAGAAGTGCTGGTAGGAAGACTTTTTTTTATGTTTGGACAGAGCCAGGCTAGCTTTCCGGCTGTTTCCAGTCTCTGTGCTAAGCTAGGCTAACTGTCTGCGTGCTGCAGCTTCATTCACTCCGTTAAGTTTAGGCAACAGCAACACATGGCAACCAATGTCATGTCAACGAATGCACTTTAGGCAAAAAGAGGCACACGGTAAGGTGTTAAAAAAAACCCATCACACTCAGACGGGAAGCGAAAACCGGACTTCCACAACAAAGTCCGGGGTTTGTTGGACCAAACCGCGGCCTTGCCACGTACCATGTGGACGCAACAGATTCTGTCTGAACAGGTTTTCTTGTGACGCCTGCTGCCTCATATCATGCTGTCGGAGCAGGTGCCGGTCAGCCGTATGCTGGCGTATAGTAACACCACAACCGCTTCTATCCGGCCACGTTCTCAGACGCAGTCTAGCAGTTTATCATGCAGACATGAAACGCAGCATTGGGAGCTTTTGCTGAAAGCAGTGTCAAACCGGCGATATTTGGCGACTTCAGAGTGAGAACAGGACTGGAGCATTAAGGGTGCTGGTGGTAAGATTTTGTTGTAATGTTTGGACAGAGCCGAGGAAGCTGTTTCCCCTTATTTGCAGTCCTAAGCTGAGCTAAGCGAACCATCTACTTGCTTTAGCTTCATATTTAGCAAACACAAATGGAGTGAAACTCTCATTTTAACTCTTGATGAAAAAAGTGAATAAGCTTATCTCCTAAAACTTAAAAATATGTATTTAGGGTTTGGTTAGTTTTAGAGAAAGATCATAGTTTGGGCTAAAATAACCTGGTTAAGAATCAATTGTTGTCATGATGCACAAGAATCATAAATCTTACAGCCACTCGAAACCTTTGCCACCTGAAAGAAATTAATTATTGTTCAGGACAGTCACCAGAATACATGCTCACGATGAAGTTTCCGTAACACACATCGATTTTCTACCTCCAGCTCTACATCAAACAATATGTCATTAACACGAGGCATAACGTATTTAACCAGACATGACCTTGTTTCAGAGTCGTAACAGTAGATATTTACTCACATAAATTAGCAGCGGCTTTGACTTGACTCAAATTACAAATCTTGTTATGAGGACAGCAGCTCATAATTACTGGTCAGCGAGATATTGCTGAGAAATCACAAGCGGCGGCATGTATCACAGTGTCAGAGTGACGAGTGTGCACTACACGCAGTAATTGGGTTCCCAGGCATATGGGGGGGAGAGACGGATCTATAATTAAAGCTGGTGATCTCCGGCTGCTGTATTTATCAGTTAGCCACATGGGAGCCCAATCAACGTGACAGATGGTATACAAGCTAATGCACGGGTTCGTGTTTGTTTTTAACCTGGTGCAATGTATCATTGGGAGAATACTGATGATTTGAAACAAAATACAGTTTTGTTTTTACTTTTTCTGACTTGCCTGTACTCAAGTACTATATTTAAGTGCAATTTAGAGGTACTTGTACTCTACTTAAGTATTCCCATTTTATGCCACTTTATACTTCATTTCCACTGCATTCAGAGAACAATACATTGATGTAACTTCTGTAGTTCCTACTTGATTTGATTTTACTGATACTGATATTTCTTTTTGTTTGCTTTTCATTACCTGAATGTATGAAAGGCTGACATGTGAGTACATGTGAATTTAATTTCATTTTTTAAAAATGAAAATGCACAGCGGTTACTGTAAGCGGCGAGCATGCTAATAAATGTCAGGACTGGATCTAGACATTTTGGTGCCCTAGAAGAGATTGGAACCACTTGTTGGACAATGAGAGCAGAGACACCAGCAGAGAATGAGAGCAG
This sequence comes from Plectropomus leopardus, assembly GCF_026936395.1. Classification (NCBI taxonomy): domain Eukaryota; kingdom Metazoa; phylum Chordata; class Actinopteri; order Perciformes; family Serranidae; genus Plectropomus; species Plectropomus leopardus. The sequence continues at coordinate 5,073,590 of NC_142176.1, read as the reverse complement.
AGCAGACATTTGGAGACACCGGCGAAGAATGAGAGTGGAGCGAACATTCGGAGAGACCGGTGGACACACTAACAGGGAATGAGAGCATAGCGGACATTCAGACACACCAGTGGAGACACCGGGGGAGAATGAGAGTGGAACAGACATTTGGAGACACCAGCGGAGAATGAAATGAGAGTGGAGCGGACATTTGGAGACACCGTCGGACAATGAGATCTGAGCGAACATACGGAGAGACACCAGCGAAGACACCGTCGGACAAAGAGAGCGGAGCTGACATTTGGAGACACTGGCGGAGAATGAGAGCGGGTTGGACATTCAGAGACACCGGCAGAAAATGAGACCGGAGCAGACATTTGGAGACACTGGCGGAGACATCGGCGGACAATGATAGCGGAATGGACACCGGCAGAGATGAGGGCGGAGCGGCCATTCGGAGACACCGACGGAGAATGAGAGCGGAGAGGACATGGCTGGAATGTGTTCTATCAACATTCTATCGACTATATCTCATATTTCAATCAAGGAATAGTTATATCGCGATTGATATCGTTATCGTTATCGTTTTATCGCCCAGCCGGACTTATATCCATTATCATAGTCTTTATGCATTTTTTTTGTTTCTTTGTGGTTTTGTGGTCATTGTGCCATGTGTTTTCTGGTAATTTTGTAACTCTTTGTGCTCATTTTGTGTATTTTTTTGGGTGTGAGGGATCTCTTTATATTCATTTTGTGCCTTTTTTGGTCATTTTGGGTCTCCCTGTAGTCATTTTGTGTCTCTTTGGCTTTGTTTTGTGTCTTTGGTAGTTTGTATATGTTTGTGTTAATCTTTTTTTTTTTTTAGACTTTATGGGTTATGGTTATTTTGTGTCTTTTTGTAGTCATTGTGTGTCTTTTAACTTTTAATGTTTTACTCATTTTTGTAATCTTTTTGTCTTTGTTGTCATTTTTTGTCTTTTTGGTGGTCATAGGTCTCTCTGTAGTCATTTTGTGTCTAATGTTCATTGTTTTTGTTGTTATCTTGTGTCTCTGTGGTTATTTTTTGCCATTTTTGATTGATTTGTATGTCTTTGTGGTTATTTTGTGTCTCTTGGTATTTATTTTGTGTCTTGTAGTCATTTTGTGTCATTTTTTGGTTGTTTTGGGTCTTTGTGTCGTATTTTTTTCCCTTTGTGTTTATTGTTTTTCTCTGTGGTCACCTTATGTCTTTTATTAGTCATTTTTTTCTTTTGCCCATTTTTGTAGTTATTTTGTGTGTCTTTTTTAATCGTTTTGTCTCTTTTTGAAGTCTCTTTTGAGTGGAGAAATTAGACTTGGACATTTGACACAGGTGACAGGAATGCAGCAGTGCCGTTACACTATACAAGACAATACGTAATGTGGTATAGACATAAACACGCGTATATTAATTCATAACCAAAGATGTGCAGTATGTTATCCTACACTGATGTTAATTCTGTTAGAGGTCAGTGAGACCCCAGAGAGGTTCAACTTCCTGTTAGAGCTCTCACGAACAATTTGTTATGAAACTCCATTAACTGAAATCCATTTAAACTCATTTGGGATTTTAGATGTGTAGTGATGCGTAAAAAGAAAATCACAAATATAGAACGTATGAAAATCCATTGTATTTAATCTTGTTTTACAGCCGCGGTCTCTGAAACAGAACTAATGTGACATTTTCTGTTGCAGACCTCAGAAACATGTCAACAGTTCGACTCTATTTGTAAGCCATTTTCATAAAATTGGGAAAAGTCAAGAATCAAGCAGATGAAACAATGTTAAAGAAATAGCTCAGCCAAAAACAATAGAAATGATAGAAAGTACTCAACTATTCCCAGAAAGCCTTTTTTAAGGTGCTGTTAGGGAGAGTCAGTGCAAACAGACTTCAACAGAGGCTGAACAAAAAACTCAGAAAACAAAACTAAAATGTCAGAAAAAATGCCTTAATGTTTATGGGCTCAAGGAAATCCAAACATAACTACTTTTGCTAAACTGTTGCTAAACAAAGCAGTATCCTCCCATGAAGGTATTTGTTGTGCGCCTGCGTTCACAGAGACTCTGCACTCTGCCTGTATTTTTCTATTTTCCGCTTATTTCTGTGTTTTTGTGGACTTTTATGGCCGTGTACCCCCACAGTGCTGCAAAATTAAGACAACTGCAGTTTTTCTAATGGCCACAAACCAACTGGTGATGTCACCAGTTGGTTTACAGTCTAATCCAACTATGAGTTTATCCACGATTTAACTTTTACTTTTACTGGTGAATGTGTTTACAAACAGTAACCAACAATCCTGCATAGTGTGCCTTTAAGTATACATCTGAGCTTTTTAATAGAGCCTGACCATTATATCAATCAGCCGACTTTATTAGTAGATATTGGCCTCTCACAAATATACCAGTATCAGGGTATTTGCTGTCTGATATGCACCAACATGAGGGTTTGTGTGTGTGTGTGTGTGTGTGTGTGTGTGTGTGTGTGTGTGTGTGTGTGTGTGTGTGTGTGTGTGTGTGTTTATAGAATGTAATCCAGAAAAAGATGCTTTGAGTAATTTATAATTAGTAAATTCCCAATTAAGTTCATTGTTTCACTGTCTGTAACAAGTGTTTGATAAATAGGAATAATTGCATTGCTTATATGTAGATCAAGATGTAGATGAATATTGGCTGATATATTGACATAAGGATTTTTGACTCCTTAATATAAATATATATATAAAATATCTGTATCGGCATCGGCCTGTGGACCCAGTGTCTCCAGGATCCCAAACAGAAGTTTACAGTTATATATCTTTGGGTTTTGGGACTGTTGGTTCAACATGATGGTAATTCTGAAAATGATGAACATTTCATTTAATTTCATCATGACTGAACACGAAACTAAACAAAGTCAAGGTCGAGTTTTTAGTCCCTCATCACACTTTGTTTCCTGCCGGTGTCATAAAACATCCGGTTGTCAGTTACTTCAAAGCATCTGCTGGAAATGTTCAGAAAAACCAAACCATAGGGAACACTGTCGGCAGTTTGGGGTGAAACTGCTGAAGTACACAACCGGCTCCAAACAACATTTAGCTTTGTCATCACAGCCTGGGCGCGAGTTATAGAAATTGAGAAAATAAGGCCACTGGTGGATTCTGGTGTTTTAGCACTGGCAGCAAAGAGCCTTTTGGATAAACATGCCCTGTATCCTTTTGGAAAGATGCATATTTCATGAGGACATTTGGGTTTGGGCTCCATATTTATCTTGTCAACATTTAACAAAGCTGTCTTAAAGGCTGCTGCGCCCGGCGGTGTCACTTCACATCTCATTGTGTGCCCACGCCACGCCTGCCCTGAAGACTCAAACCGGTCTCAATGAAAGGCAATAGAGGGCTTAATAAGAATGGATGTCCTTCATTTTTTGTTAAAAGATGACAGGAATGGCCTTTGATCAGTACAAGGCTCCGCCGAGGATTTCATTGTGGCAGCTACAAAGGAGGACAGGGCAGGGGTGCCTCTTGGAAATATTCAGGCAGAACTGTGCTTTGTCGAGAGATTGATTGGACGAGCGTTCGCCTCCTCAGAGAACCAATTTCTCTATCTCGCCCGAGTGTATTATTGTGTCTAAGGCTGACTCCCTCTGCCTTTTTGCCGGGCCAGACATGAGTGCGTGGGAACGATGAGGTTGATGATAAACCCGATACCTCAGGAGGACGCTTGAATACTAAGTCATCAGTATGTGTCAGGTGCAGCAAGGTCGAGCTGAGTCCTTTGGCTTGTTGCCATCGTGGTGCGGAGAGACAGATGGCACAAACATGATAAATGTGACAACAATATTGAGCGGTTTGCACTGTAGTCAAGCCTATTAGTGACTTCACTAAATTATTAGGGAGAAAGGAGGTCACAAAAGGGGAGGTAATGATTTTTATTCCCCTTTGTTGCATTGGGGAGAAACTTATATTCATGCCCTCCCTTGTTAGATTAATTTTAAAGAGTTTCCAATCATGTCGTTGTTTCAGGGCTTATTTTTTTCTCATCAACCAGCCATTAAAACCAGGATGTCCGTTATAAGCACAGAATAAGGATATTATTGATTGAATGTGTAAGACTTTATAATACAGCCTGCAATTTAAAGTATAATTATATAAAAGAGAACAGGACCAATTAAATACTGACAGTAGTGGACAAAGTATTCATATCCTTTACTTAAGTAAAAGCACTAATACCACACTGTAAAAATACTCCGTTACAAGTTCAAGACCTGCATTGAAAATGTTACCTAAGTATATCCAGGAAAAAGTACTTAAAGTATGTAAAATGAAAGTGCCAAATGCAGAAAAACAAACAAACAAATAAATCACCCTAAAGACTAAAAAAATAATTAAAAAGAAAAAACGAAACTCATAAAAAAGGAAAATCTTAAAACTCACAATTATCATTAAATAAATGCCAAAATTTGAAAATTATTTTAAAAAGGATTTTAAAAATTCCAAATGACTTAAAATTATATATATAAAAGAAGAAAGAAATACACTCCAAAAGTTCCGAATTATTCAGAAAAGATAAAAAACACCCCCAAAACTCAAAATTATATTTAAAAAAAAAACACGCCTAAAACCTACATTTATTTTTAGAAAAACAAAAAGACCCCCGAATCTCAAAAGTATAAAAGAAAATTAAAATTAGCAAACTAGTTGGCAATTTATTTTCTGGCGATCAACTAATTTATTAATAAGCTAATCGTTGCAGCTGTACGTGTTTGGTAATTTAGTTTATACGCAGTCTCTGTACATGTGGCAACTGCTCTACCAGGTGAACTGCTGGGCTCCCCGTCTTAACTTCCTCATGCTTTAACTCTCTTAGTTATTAAAAGAGCTCTTCACTGATGTACCACTATCCTCTAATAAAATCATCATATACAAAAAGGACAGCTTTTAAAAAGCTGCAGCAGAACAGATGCAGAAATATCACATTAATTATTCCATGTATTCTTCTTACTTTTCTAAACAGTGTGCCTACTTTACCCACAATGCAACTCAACCACGGACAGTTTTATCAGAGATTTCTGGTGTATTATGCTGGAAGCTTTGAGCCTCAAGCAGAGATGAGGAGCAGGCTACAGAGATCTGGTCACTTCTGTCTCTCCACTGATATTTTTTCATTTTCAAACTTTTTCAGCTTCAGTCGACGCTGACTCAAGTGACATCGCTTGAAGCGATTTATCAGATTTTATGCAGCTCCCTCTGGAGCCACAAAAGGCTTTTAACAACTTTTTTTTCACATACACATTAGTAAAAGCAAACTTTGATATGCAAAATTGTTGAAGTCACCCTTTCATGCTGAAACGAGTTTTACCAGCTCATATTTTGAGATATCGGGGTGAGGGTCCAAAGAAAACATTAATAAGGTTGGGGATGTTTACACACTGTCCCTCGTGGTCAAGCTCTCATGGAAAAGTAAATAGAGAAGTCATTAGGGAATCCACTGAAATATCACGCTCAATAAATTATTGAGGTATTTTAATTTCATGTATTTTTAGCTCATTTTCCACGAAGAAGCACGTTTGGGTCATTAAAGCATCATCAGGGTGCTTTATGGCGCAGCCTGCCTGGGCTGTTAACAGGACATTTTTTTTCCTTACCCCTCCACCACCTGCTGTTTCCCCACCTGTTCCTGCAACCTCCACATCTCTACCCCGCTCCCTCATCCCTCACTCATCCTCACCGACCCCCCCTCCTCCTCCTCCTCCTCCTCCTCCTCACTCCATCAGCTCTTCTGGCTCTGCACCACTCCACCTGCATTCAGCACAGGTCCCAAGGTGCACACGCATCTTTCCGTTTGTACATCCATGCTGTTCGGACTCTCCGCTGCACCACACTGCGGTCGTTTTCTCCGTACTACAGCCGAACCTCGATTACACAAACAAGGGCAGTAATGACAATCTCGCCCCTCCCCACCCCCTTCCTTTGCCTCCGTCCATTCTCTCCATCTGTCTCTCTCTTCTCCTCTAACTCTCTGTGGTAGTTAGTGTTCCTCCACTTCTCTCCGTCTCTCAATACCCGGTTCTTTTCCCCCCAAACCACCATCTGGTCCTCTCATTGTCCAGACTCATTTTGCTTCTGTTTGGCTTCACTTTAATACAGATACTCTCCCCCCTCCTCCCCCTCCGCACCTAAATCGTCTCTCTTTCTCTGACTCTCCCTCTCTGTGTCTCTCCCTCTGCCCAGCAGCATCCTTATTCAAAGCAGCGCTGCAGCAAAACTCTCCCGCCCTTCTCCGTTTCCCCTGTCGATAAGAAGATGGAATTTTTATCAGTGTTAATAAAAGCCTCTATTTTTATAGCCCGCTGAAAGAGCAGGGACTCACTTTTTCATCCTCTCACTGTCGTTAATGTGTGAGAATAATGTTTGTGTGTGTTGCACTGAGAAGTCAGTCATGCGAGAGAATGCAAATGCAGTGTGTGTGTGTGTGTGTGTGTGTGTGTGTGTGTGTGTGTGTGTGTGTGTCTCTGTGTGTCTGTGTGTGATTGTGTGTGAATGGAGGTCTGAAAGGGCAAAGAGAGGAGGCGTGGATAGAGTCAGAGGAGGTGCCTTCTGCGAGTTACATCTAAAAATTCTTGTCAAGAAGAAATTTTTTGAAGGTCCAGTGTGTAGGATTCAGAGGGAAATATTGGCAGAAATGGAATATACTTTAATAAGTGTGTTTTCTTTCGTTTTCCTTCCCTGTGTTTTACAGGAGCCCAGAACGGACAAACCAAACACCAGCACTAGAAAGGGCGATTTGCATTTTCACATCAGCCAGTGTAGTTAGCAGCCGATGAGTCAAACAGCATCGAAAAAACGCTGATTTGTAACATGAAACTGCTTTGTTCAGTGTTTTTACTGGTTGGGCTTGGGCAGTATCCAATTGTAAAATCTTCATACCTTCCCGAAATATCACCAGGTGTACAGTGAAGACAATGTTAGTGTGCACTAGTTAGTGCGCAAGTTTGCTACTTGTTGGGCCGCCACAAATAAATCACCTGCAGCCACAAATACATTTTTCTAATTAGACTGTGAATTAGGAATGCTTTTGGAATATATATACTGTTCACTTATTGATTTTATTTTATTTTATTTATTTATTTATTTTCTGGTTTTATCACCTTTTCCATTTGATTCTTAATGAGAAACTCCTTTATTCTGTTTTTTTTTTTTTTTTTATCACCTGATCCATTTGTTTGGAGACGCCTCTGCTGATAATTCAGCTCTCGGTAAAAACCTCCTGAACACACAGAAGGATTTCTAACTGGAAGAAGTTTCAGCTGGTTGTAATGTGTATTCCTCACCATTAGATGCAGCTAAATCCTAAACACTGCTCTTTTAAATTGTTTTACAGGTTAGTGATATAAAGATGGGATGAAAACCAACAACATGAGCACCTGAAGTCTTTGCCAGCTACACAAATCCTCAGAGACTTCCATAGGAGAGTGGAAAATACGACCATATTCGCCGCAGTGTTTTAAAGGTAAGCCAGAATTTTCAGCTCAAACAAAAAGGAACAGCACTGAAATAGTCTCAGCCACTTCATAGAAAAAAATCACACGTTGAGCTCTGTGAAAAGCTATTCTGAACACCTCAAGGTCTAAAAAGAGTTTGGTTTTGAAAGGCCATCACTTATCCCAATTGAATCATTTCATACTCGACAACCAACCTTGTGAGATCTCTGCAGCACGCAGCCGATTCTGACCAGCGACCAAAATCGTATGAATGCATGAAAATGGAAATGCGTCACCTTTTCTCTGCAATCTGACTGTGATTTTGAAGGAGCCTGACGGTGGCAGGCAGGTGTTGGGCGTAATTACAAAGTGAACGTTGTTGGCATAATCTAATTAAAGTGATGCATGCTCTTGGCGGAGGTGAAACTTGCTTCATAAAGCTGTCGCGGCAGCAGAAACTTACTGCCGCACGTGTGTGATTAGCTGTGACATACCAGATTACAGATCGCCGTGGACTTCATTCGGAGAGTGGTGGATGTGTTGTGTGTGTGTGAGCGTGCAGTTAGAAGAAGCATGTTTCTGATTTGATAAAGGTTTTCAGATGATGCGTGGGAGTGTGCTGTGTCAGTGCCAAACTTCCTGTGTGTGAGGAAGGAGTTGGTTTACTCACTTCCCCAACAATGCTGACTCACTGCTGGATATCACACCACCTCGACGTACAGATGACACTTTGTTGTCCTGCTCTATTTTCTACCATAAAGGTGATTTTTATGTCACAAAAATAGCATTTGTTTGGTGTCTTTAAGTGGATTCAGAGGCTTATTTGGAACTATTGATTGCCCCTGCACTGACAGTGTGTATTTAAACGGGGATTTTACTCACACAGGTCAGTTTATTTGACACTGTGAGTACAACTCTTGTATTATAGCGTTTGTGTCTCCTGGGTTGTTTTGTCAAGTCTGAGAAAATAACTCTGGCAATGTGATCAGGGCTTATTTTGAGCCTGGAAACAGAAATATGTGACAGAAAGCCTTTGGCAGAAAGATGTGGGCTCTATCAGTTGGAGACGGTTTAACCCTTTAGAACCTGAATAAGCGTTCAGTATCGCCATCAGTGTTGATCTGTTTCACCTGTGTCCATTAGCTTTCAGAAAACATGCACAAACATAGAGTACAGACAGAAGGCTCCATCCATGTCTGTATACATATCTAACATTAAGCATAAATGTGCCCTTGTGTGTTATATTTTGTGCCAGTGCAAACCAGTCTCGGTCAATCAGTCAATGAAGAAATTTTGCAGAGTCAAGCTTTGGTCAGAGTAAGAACCCCACTTTCAAATACACCAAGTACAAGGCTGGTTTTATGCAAAATGTGCATAAAGATATGCCCAAGACATTTTCAGTTTTTTTCATTTGATTTGGAATTGTGTAACCGTAAAAACTTCCATCCTGCAATTCAACATTTCTCTTAATATACGTCACGTTTGATACGACTTCAGTGGAACACTGGATCAGGTGAATACAGAGTATGTACTGTACGAGGCGCCGCCAGACAATGAGGGGTTTGAAGTGTCTTACTGGGAAATTGAAAGGAAAAATCATTTTATTCTTTCTAAGCCCTTCCTGTGCCCTTTTCTTCTTTTATTCTTCTTGAACCTATCTCTGCCAATTCCTATGCATTTTAAATGTTTTGATGTGAAGCACATTGTGTTTTCCTCATGCGTGAAATATACTATATAAAAGTTTGACTTGCCCTTCCCCAATCTTACACTGAATAAGCCATACAAGCAGAAATATTTCATGGCAGCAGAGCAGCACAGCACAGCTTCTCCACAGAGGTAATGGAGACCGCAGAGAGGAAGCAGAATATCAATAGAGAGAGACGACCAAGTGCGTGGGAACATCACAACCACGAATCAGAAAGAAATTCTGTCTCTTCTTAAATTGACATTACTTATACACGGCTGCTTGTTCTTAAGCATAAATGACTGAGGACTTGTACCCGCCCCCTCATCTCCTCAATTGTACGAAATAATCTCACATGAACGAAACTTCCTCTTGACTGCTCTTCAAAGCAAAGAGATCCCAAGGTATATTTAATCCTTTTCTTAGTGTGCCCTGAGAGCCATCGATAATTAACACTGACTTTGTCTTTATTTGCATCCCAGACTAAGAAGTTTTGTCCCTGCTCGGTCCCTTTACAGGGATCATGCGGTCATGAATGACATGTTTGGATGCTGCTTTGGACACTAAGTGTACCCTCAAAGTTTTGGAAAAGTCATGACATTTTGTTTCACAAACCTGTATGATAACACATTGTGTGTTAAAGGACTATCAGGAATTAAAAAAATTAACAGTAATTCTATTTTTTTACAGTTTCTGGCTATGGCAATTTTTTTAAAGAAAAAACTTTTTTTTTCTTTAACAATCACCAAAATGTTTTCAGGAAAAAAAATGTCTTTTTTTTTCTTTAAAAATCAACAAAAAATTGTAAGAAAAGGAAAATTACAGAAATTCCTTTTTCTGAGTCTTGCATTTTTGCATTTTTATTTTCTTTAAATCTTTGAAAATGACAAAAAAAGAAAAAAAAAGCCAATTTCTTTTTAAAGAAAACATGCCTCACTTCCTTTTAAAAAGGACTGTAAAAGAAAAACAAAATACAGGTATTTAAAGTTATAAGCCTCTCCCCAAAATCCAAAATAAAAAACTTAGGTCCCTTCCCAAGGCTTAAAAAACTATCTTACACTTCTCCCACTTTTTGCACCACCCCCTTCCCGCTCATAATTTTTTTTTTAATAAAATACATTTTATAAAGGCTAATATATAGTAATGAAGACGAACGACTATGTTTTAAAAAGCTGTTATAAAGTGATGAAAAAGAACCGATAAGGAGTACTGAGGGCTGACTCAGAAATTGTATGGTGCTTAAAATTTGCCTCAAAGTCATGGAAAGTTCATGGAAAAGTCCTGGGTATGTACTGGTAAAAATGTGTGTGAACCCTGCCTTTAGCTTCTCCTCTGCAGCCGCAGCAGGATGCGCTCGCCTCTGATCAGTGTCACTCTGCTGTTTATGCATTCCACTTGGGACTCCACTGCACCCTAAACTAAAGCTCCTTTCATGACACCACGCTGTCAATTAGGTGTATCGAGCGGCTTTTTTTCCCTCCCTACGTCAGCCGAGCTGGTGGGGTGTGAGAGCTCGCTGCCTCCATCTGGTCTCCATCTGTAATGAGACAGACAGACAGAGGTCTCCTAACAGCCCGCTGCTGTATGCTAACATAGAAAACCTCTCCATATGCACAGCTTAGATACGTCGTTGTCTAACATCATCCGCGCCGTATCAATTTCCAGGCTGACTTTTTTCCATGAAACAGTCTCTACATGGTCAGCTGAGTGAAACAAAGCGGTGGGATTATACTGATGGGCAGCCACTTGACTCTGAGTAAATGGATGATTATTCAAATCAATGTATGGAGCTGACATTCATTTGCCACGCCTGCCATGTGACATCTTAATCTTTTCATAGTGACCTAAAAAAGAGACGACTCCACCTTTTACAGTGGAAGGATAACCTATCACAACAGTGCAGCTCCATGCTGTTTTTACACTGAGCTGCACATCGCTTTGACACATTCAGCCCTCCGGTGCCCTTTATGAATATTTGAAACTATCATAAAGGACTATCTGTCAGCTGTGATTACTAAATAAAATAATTATTATTCTGAACAGACTTGCAGAGACCTTTTGAGATGCAGAAAGAGAGTGGTTTCTTGGCTTTCCTGTTGCAGAATTACAATATATGTTTATACCTGCTTTAGCCGGTTCAGATTTGATGATTAGAGTTATCTGACACCACCCAAATGCACAGACTTATTTAATGGGATGTCTATAAGCCAATCACAATGCTCCACATCATCCAAAGTGGACTGCAGTAGTGCCACGTCCCCTTTTTTAACAAGTGTGGCTGACGCAACCCCCACAAAGTGCACCAGGCGTTGTTGCAAAATGTACATAGTGGCCAAAAGTGGAATTACACGGTTGAGGTTGGTCACGTGATGCACACTGGGAGGACTCACATCAGGAAAGAGACGTCTGTAAATCAGTAAATCAATAAATATTTTTTTATGAGCATCAAAACCCCTGCGAAATATCTTCTGTCCCTATTTAGATATAAACCATTCAGTTCGATGACATTTGGAAAGTCTAAAAGATTTAATTTTTAGACCGCCATTCTAGCTAGCGAGGCGCTAATCCAGAAGTCGGTCATGCCGTTGGTGGAAGTTACCCACTCAGGTATACTCGGCCGCATTGGCTGCAGTTAATCTCTGCTACGTGTGCTCAGTGCCAGTAGATCCAGGTATTTTACACATTTTTAAACCCAGAAAAAAGGGCTTTTCCTGCTTCATGCGCCAATGAACAGGGCCCGCCGCCACGGCTGTATCCAGACTTCACTATAATACATCCACACTCAAGCCCCCATGAAGTGCTCCAGGCTTTCACGCAAATTTGACATAGTGGCCAAATGTGGAATTACATCGCCTGGGTGCGTCACGTGATGCAGTGGCGCCCAGAAAGACTTTTTCCCATTGACTTACATTAGGAGAGAGATGTTTGTAAATCAGTGGATACATTTTTGTGAGTGTCACAACCTCCACGAAATGACTCCTTTCACTATCAAGATTTAGTGCATTCAGTTCGGTAACATGTGGAAAGTGTAAGGCTGGAGATATACTTGCTGTTTAACATTGTGTTGGCGTACACATGTGGCTGCGTCAAGAGCGTTTTTGTATTTATCCTTGCCTATACGCGACGTGTTTTACTGGAGGATGCTGTACCTCTACTGGGCACACAGGAGAGCTCAGGCCGGACACAACTTCCGGATGTGCTGTATGTAAACAACAGACATGGCGACACTTGAGGAAGTTACTATCATGCTAATGCTGAGATCAAGGCAGAAAAGGCGACAGCGGCGACGGCGGCGACAGCGGCGGTGTTACGTAGGGTCTCTAAACCAGGCCTGTGGAGAATATGTGTCTCTCATGCTGTGGTTACTCACTCTGCCTCCACACTGCCCCGGCATCTTTCAGTCTATTAATTATAATGTTAAACATGAAATGTTACATTATTTATACCTGTTAAAAAATAACAACAAAAAAAAACCCCACACACACATGAAAGATTTACAGCTTTCACTCAGGATTTTTTCCAAAATATCTGTCCGTTGGAATGGACGATGGATCTCAGTGTCACTGGAAACTGAAACAGGAAATTTCTGTTTAGATTTGATTTTCTAATGATACAATCAGCGATGAATGCATCGTATTGATTATGCTTTTAGAATATTATCTCTGGAGGTTTTTCACACACTATTTTCAGGCGATACTTAAGAAATTAAGATTATTCTTAGTCAAAATGACAAAAATTATTAAAAAAACATATGTAAAGTGTTTTAATACATCACTTTGGGTGTTTCTGCGTTAAGATTCTTCGCCCTAAGAATAGACAGAAAAAAATGATAATGATGCAAATTCTATTTTTTTTTTATGAGTGCATGAAGAGTAGAAATCCACCATTTCAGTATTTTGTATGTGTTTGTGTGTGTGTGTGTGTGTGTGTGTGTGTGTGTGTGTGTGTGTGTGTTTGGAAAATAATTGGCTTCTGAACAGGTTAAGAGACGTCCTTTGTTGCAGTGAGATGATGAGGCCGTCAGTGCACGCACAAGCATCCTCATTGTATTCACGCCACACTGATGCAGTGCAGGAAAGAATTCACTGTCAGGAAACAGACAAAATAGTGAGCACATCCCTCACCGAGTACTTCCACTCAGTCCCCGGGCTAATCTGGAAAAGTGTTGGAGAGAAGTGAGAGCTCTTCCTCGCGAGTAAATTGTAGCTGACAATGAGTCCCCTCTCAGATGGGTGATTCAGTGAATAAACACAAACATGTTTACTGTTTTGGAGCACATTATGCACTGTTCGAATTACACCGTGGCTTTCGGGGGAGCCCTATTTTTTGGGGTTGGTTCGGGAGTGTATAGATGTACGTGCACACATGAATGCACCCTCCCACGTGCAGAATTACACTTCCAATACATTTGAATTCATACAGGGAAAAAAAAGCCTGGGACAACATCAAAAATGTGTTTTTTTAATGCCTCTGCACAGGCAATAGGCAGTATGTTTTTTATGTTTTTTATCTTTTTATGTTTTCGTCCGTCCGTTCATTTGTGTTTTTCGGTCCATTCTTGTGAAGGCGATATCTCAAGAACGCCTTGAGTGAGTTTCTTTAAATTTAGCACAAACATTAACTTGGACTCAACAATGAACTGATTAGATTTTGGTGGTCAAAGGTCAAAGGTGAAGGTCCCTGTGACCTCATCAGTTCCATTATTCTGAACGCAATATCTCAAGAACACCCTTAGGGAATTTTTTTAATTCGGCACAAACATTCAAGTAGACTCGAGGATGAACTGATAAGATTTTGGTGGTCATAAGTCAAGGTCACTTTGACCTTGCATCCATATAATTTTTTGTGAACGCAATATCTGAAGATAGCCTTGAGTGAGTTTTCTCAAATATGGCACAAACGTCCACTTGGACTCAAGGATGAAGTGATTAAAATCTGATGGTCAAAGGTTAAGGTCATGGTGACTTTATAAAACATGTTTTTGGCCATAACGACGAGCATACGACTTTTCATTTTAAAGCAACTATCAGCCGATACCGATGACATGCCAATATTTTTATGCATCCCCAAACAAAACTGTGGCACCAAAAATTAAAATGTTTTTTAACTCCCCAAAAATTTTCAAATGAGGCTTTTTGGGGAGCTCAGGTCTCATTCAGGGGAGATGAGTTTCCTGTAGCTGACTCGTATTTCGGACACTGACATTATTGTAAAGAGTGGCGGTACTATGGGCCTACAGTATTATTTTAAACATTAGTGCTCGGCTTTTTACATTAAGAGGAATAATTCAAGGCATGTGAAATATGTCTTCTTTGCTTTCTTGTTAAGAGTTGGATAAGAAAATTGGCACCGCTCTCATGTCTGTATGGTTAATATGACGGGAAAGCTTTGGGCTATCCTTGCATGCCCCAAATGGCTAATCCCTTTCACCATGGCTGTGCCATAGGTGCGTGAGTGTCTATGAATGTTTGATTGAGTAGCAGTGGCACCTTGTTAGCCTCGGCCATCAATGTATGCATGTGAGTCTGAATGGGTCATTGTGACATGTAGTATAAAAGCACTCTGAGTGGTCCGGAAAACCAGAAAGGCACTCTATAAGTGCATCTACCATATGACTCTACTACAGCTGTCCAGCAAAATCTGACTACCAGCACATCTAAAGCTCTTTGATAAAGATGTTATTTGTTTTGGCTTAATCTGCCATGCTGCATGCAAGGGCCGGGCATTATAAAGATATTATATCGTATCATGATATGAGAATATATATCGTCTTAGACATTGGATATTGTTATGTTGTGATAGAGAATAAATTTAGTTTTTTCCTGATTTTAAAGGTAGCATTACAGTAAAGTTATGTACTTTTTTAAATATTTGCCTTCACCCTCTTAGTTGTTATATCTACATTAGATATGATCACTGATCAGAAATTTTCTGTCATTTGTCATTACTACAATACTGTTACATCAAAGAGGAAATTTGGTTTTAAGAAAATTGTTTGATTCTGTCTCCCAGTTCTAACATTAATGAAGTGCTTTTGAGGAGATTTAAAAATATTGAGATATATATTGTGAATTGAGATAAAGCCTAAAAATATCGCTATATCATTTTCAGCCTATATCGCCCAGCCCGACTACACGCTAGGGCTGGGCGATATGGGCTCTAGGCTTAGATTTAGAGATTCGAATCATCATTCAGAGACCCCTTTGTTAGCTGAGATTGCTTTAATTCGAGCAGTTGTTTTTTTCTATGCAGTGTACGTCTGGGGACGTTTTGGTCCCCAGATTTTGCCACAGATTGAGTGCTCTTGGCTTTCACATTACTCTTTGCAGTTGCAGACATGCAGGCAGCAGCACAGAGGGGGAGAGAGAGAGACAGCA
Organism: Plectropomus leopardus; assembly: GCF_026936395.1. Lineage (NCBI taxonomy): Eukaryota > Metazoa > Chordata > Actinopteri > Perciformes > Serranidae > Plectropomus > Plectropomus leopardus. The sequence continues at coordinate 5,058,073 of NC_142176.1, read as the reverse complement.
CTGAGAGGTGAAGATGTGCTTAATTTTCAGCTCACAGCAAGTTAATATGACACAGCGTCTGGCCTTTGTTGATACCTAGTTTTGGCAAAAAATGTCATTTCACATTTACGACCTGTCCTTAGCACTGTTAACCTGTTTATTATATGACATGAATGCTGCTGACACACTAAACCTCCCCCAGAGCCCCGTTACAACTATCAAACTTTGTAGGACAAACAAAATGAATCATCAAAAATTGGTATTGCGCAGCCAAATCTGATTCAACTGACATAGTTCTGAGTCAGGCAAAGCCCCGCTACAAGTTCATGAAGAACATGCTGATATTTTCGTTAGTTTAATTTTTGTTTTGCCCAATCCAAACTTGTTGTTTTGTGTTTTTGTCAATCATAATCCCACCTACTAAGCTTTGACTGGTTGATTGTTTCTTTATTAACTGGCAGAAACAGCCTTTAATGAGCATGTCAGACTGTTTTGAATCTCTGAACAAATCACAGATGTATGACGTCTGGTACCAGAACACATAGTCAGAACCTCAAATTTAATGCTCACAACGCATAATACAATATATATACATTTAGTTTTTTAATGTATGTTGACTTCTGCTCAAGTGACTGAAGCGCAGAAGTATGCATGTAAATCTGAAAAACAAACAATGATAATGTAAGCAGAGGGAGATTTGTCATCACAAAATGGCCTAAAGACAATGGATTTTAGAGACCTGTGTAAAAGGAAGCTTTTTAAGAGGGCAATTATAAGTGGACTGTGACAAGAGGCATGTTAGCACAACCACAAAGGGCACAAGTCATGTTATCAGCAGCATCAACACTATCAGCAACACTGTTTCGCTCTTGAAAAATGAGTCGGCAAACACTGCAGGTAATGTAGGAGCATGCTGGGAAACATGCAGGAGAAAAACAACACAAGGCACGGCTGCCAACACGCCGGAGATCAGCTTTGTATCAGGTTTATTAGCTGAATGAAAGCCAGTCGCTGACATACTTTCTGCTATCAAGGGGCTTTCCTGGATGCCTTTGCATGAATTTTTAAAACTACATCATAGGATGAAAACCCACATGGCTTCATATAGCCTGGCTGCATTTAAGGATGAAAACAAGAGGGATTTTATCTGAGATTTCATGAACTCTCTTTCACTGCTTTTATTTAATTTATATGATTTATAGGATATAAAGGCACAACATTTCTTTACGTCAAAGTAATCCAGTTGAATGTATTTTCTGATTCTATTTTAACACACAAAGGTCAAAGGAGCAGCATTGTGACGCTGATTCGGTCTCAGCACTAACAAATTGTGTCAGTCCTTTCACAAAACACAAAAAACAAAACCGTTGACAGATCACTTATAAATATCTCTGGTGAGAGCAAATTAAGCCATGACTTCAAACTGACAAATGTATGTGGCTGTTGCTTTTTCAAAACCATGGAAACATGAAGAAAATTGGATTTTTAGAAAGCTAAAGAATGCTTCAAGTAGGTCAGTGTTATGGCAATGCCAAAATCTGGTGTCTATAAAAGCTGAAAGCTGGAATCAAAGGGGTTTGAGTATTAAACTGGCAGCGATGATAAAGTCAGAGCAGCCTCGCTGAGGCGTCTAAGCCTCTTCAGACCCAATAGAAACCCCGGAGAGCTTTTTTAAAGGACAATTTCCACAAAATCTGTATTTAGGTTATTTTTAATTGAGTGTACTCCAAAATATTCAGCACTAACTACACATCCCAACAGCTACTGCACGAACATCTGCCAAACCGTTTAAAACTGCTGAAGGTGTTAAGACACAAACTCATATATGTCATCACCTTTAGGTTGCTTTCACACCTGCAGATCAGTTCATTGGCTCTGGACCCGAGGGGGGGGGGGTGATTCATTTTTGCGTTTTAGGTCTGGGTTTGTTTGGGTTCACACAGATGTTTTACAAATGAACCAGGAGGAGTAAACATGAGGTTCTGCTGACTAACTGGCTGATTATCAGGGCTGATATTTGGCATTTTGACCATTATCTGTATCAGCATTTTATTTCAATGATCCCTGATCAAATTATCAGTTTAAAAGTGCAAAGAAAGTGTCAGTGCGGGGGGAACTTTTACTTTATAAAACCCTCAGAGAGTTAGTTTTATTTAAATTTTAAAAGTTGCTGGGAACTTGCTCTAATTTTGAAAGTCTCAGTTTTGTTAAAGGCATTTAACAAATGTTTGTGTTGTAGTTTGTTGTTTTCCAACTTCTAAATATTGACAGAAAGAATTTCATTTTTATTGTTCCATATCGGTTTAATATATCGGTTATCAGTCTCATTTACTACTAATAATTGGTATCAGCCCTGAATAACCAGTATCAGTGGACCCCTACTGCTGACTGACAGATAACTCGTCACCGTTTTGTCGCTTGTCATCGTGCATCATCAGGACCCATGCGGGGAAATCAAATTCAGCTGACTGACAGAAGTTCAAGCAGCACATTAATGCTTATAGAGTGTTTATATGTATTTTCTTTGGTGTTGCAAAGAGCTCATAAAGAAATAATAAATCTGATTGTAAACATTATAAGGTGACTATTATTAGACTGCAAATCGATCACGTTATCAGGGCAGCTGTGGGTGCACGTAATCGTAATTTCATCGTTGTTCTGCTCTGCATATAGTATTTTCCATGAAAGAACTATGGAACATTTTTCAGCAGCTGCTCCACAGACACATGTCTGCATTACCAGCTGCAAGGTCAGTAATCAGGTCATATATGCGGCTTTTTAGTTCTGCAGTGATACTGATGACAGAAAGACCAGTTAGACGTCCCTGTCCTATTGTTGAATGCAGATATCCAGTCCAAATTTATTTATAAATCACATTTCAAAACAACAGAGTTGACCAAAGTGCTGTACACCAATAAACAGATTTAAAAATAATGGTCAGAAAAATAAAAAATAACATAAATATCATAAGAAAGGACAAAAGAAGGGAAAAAGAAACCCCAAACCATTTAAAAGGCAATAGAACCACAAGGTAAAACTACAGAAAAAAACTACAGAAAACTCAACATACAAGGTCTGAGAAAGCCAAAGTGAATAAATGAGTTTTTAAAGGAGTTTTAAAAACAGGCAAGGTGGGGGCAAGTCTTATCTAGAGTTTGGGGGCCACAGCAGCAAAGGCTCTGTCTCCGCTGTGTTTCAGTCTTGTTTCAGGGAAGACGAGGAGCGCTTTGTCTGCGGACCTCAGTGACCGAGAGCGGATGGCTGTGAAAGGATATGTTTTGATAAGCATAAGTTTTGAAAAACTTTGCTCAGCAGGGGCATCTGACTGTATTAATCACTAATAATAATGTTATTGTGCACCGCAGCTGCGCTGATGCCCGTGCCCGTAGCGACGGCACTGGCCTTTATCAGGATCAATTATGAGATGACTGAAATATTTCACAATAAGAAGATGTTAGTTGTTGAAATTATGCTAAAATCATGTCTCGTATCATAAAATCCTGTGGTTCGTTCATTTTCTTTCACACCACAAACGAACCGCTCCAGAGTTCGATAGGAAGGCCGCGCTTTCTCAGTGATCTCGGCTCGCTTGTTTTGTTCCACATCACAGAGCGATTGCTGTTTTCACATATGCTCAAACGAACCGGACCGAGAGGGGAAACGCTCCCTGTTTCAGAACAACTGGTCCAAATGATTCAGGTGTGAAAGCACCCATATACAAAATACTGATGTACAGAAATGAAGACGTCCCGACGTCCCCGCTGTTGCTGCTTCGTTTCCCATCAAGATGCGACAATTTCATGCCACGCAGAATAAAACACAGTTGATGAGGAATTTGTTCCGGTCCACATATAATCACATACTACACACAACAAAAACAAACTGCCACAATTATAACACCATAACAATTAAAACTGATAATAAATGCACAATAAATACATCAGTTCAACCCTGTGACTCATGCCCCGAAAGTGTCAAGTTAAAGTGCGTGTTCACATCATCAGCGAAGCACTTATGATGCAGATTGCTTCGGGATAAGTGCTATTGTGGAAGCGAGATGTTCTCGTCTTAAATCTGCAAAGACTTTTACCCAAAGGGAAAAGACTAAATAAAGGGTGTACTGGGTGTGAGGAGTCGTTCAAAATTTTCCGCTGAACGCGGATGTGTCATAGTTCAGAAGTTGAGGAGTACACAGCCAATTAATTTTGAAGCTGTGCGCACGACTCCGTCCATCAGTTTCTTTTCTCGTTGGCTGTAGAATTGATATAGAGTTATTGAGAAAGTGAGCTTTCTATCACCGCTCTGTTGAACTGATACGTTTCAACCTTTGACACTCTGAATTTCCTCAACTGTCTGGAGAAGAAGAGTCTGGGTGGACAAAAATGACAACAAGGGCGAGCTACCGAGCTGTTTGTGCTGCTGACTCTGAGTTTATTAACGCTCCTCCAGCAAAATGAAGATTTGTTGCACCGCTACTGTAAACGGCTGTCAGTTTTCGTGTTCGCACTAACTGTCTTCTTGTTCGTTTATATTCACCGTTCTGTAGAAGAACGCCTTTAAGCGAAGGCGTGTGGTGTTCTTCTATGGTGTATCATTACAACGTTACACTGCCAACTCCTGGCCTGGCATGCATACTACAGCGCTTTCGGTTGTTTTTGCAGATCCTGAACATGAGGATCGTGTTATCATATAAATGCAGATATTTTTTTAAACGCACAGAAAAGACTTTAATTTTTAGTAGGGCCTTTCTCGTCTAAACACGGCCTAAAAGACAGCTGGTTTTGGTGTTTATTGGTCTCAGACAGCGGTCTGGAGCTTGGAGGGCCTCTTTATGACAAAGTCAGGTCATATACTAAGTGATTTTTAGAAACATTAATGTGAAACTTGAAAATGTAAAGAATTTGTGGTTTGCAGAAACCTACATTACCAACGTTTTGCTCTGCCGACGGGGCTGTCCCATTAAGGGAATTTAAAATGATCCGGTCTCTCCACCTGGCTGCTGATGACCAGCTGCAGGAGCTCGAAGTCCACCACAAGTTATTTATATGTTCAGTTACAGATTGTTATTGCTGCACCAGTCGATAAGAGAGGAGACCTCATTCCTGGAAGCTGTTTGGCCTACAGAGGAAGTCTGTCCCACCAGAGTATTATCATCAGCAAACGTAGTCATCCTCACAGTGTGACACTGATAACAATATGAAGTTGCATGTGGGTGTGGTGGCTTTGTGAGCTTTGTGCACAAACATGCCAAACTCAGCAAACTGCAGGCCCATTATGTGGACCGCTCATGCTGTGCACGTCCCCCCGGTCCTGCTGCGAATCGATGGACTGTGTGAAGGCAGGGGCCGGGCGGGGGCGGGGCAGACAGATCTCAAATCAGCAGAAAGACGATTTCTATTGATCGGGCTAAATCGGTGGAGACAGATGCAACCCATTCACAACTCAGGCAATCTATGGATCCTCCGCTGGGCTCTGACCTACATAATGATGACAAGTAAACACAACTTCAGAGGACATGTCTTCTGTCTCTTCCTTCTGCCAGCTCTCCTCCTATCTCGTTCTGTCCCAGCCTCGCCCGCTGCTGCTGCATCAGTTTCACCTCCCCCCAACTCCCCCTTTTCCCCTTGCAATGTGGAAAAGCCACATTTGTGCTAACAAGATTAATTAAAAAGTGGCTGTAAATGAGAGTCTTATTTTTGGTATTTTATAGCTGTGGGGTGCTTTTTGCAGCTCTGTGGTGGTTTCCACGGAAGACGATTAGTGTGCATCATCGCATATTTTTGAGTTGCCCACTGTTGCAATTTTATGGCGGAGTCAATGCTGCTACATTTAGGGGGATAATCAGTATTTGTCCTGGAGCGCAGAAACCCGTCTTTTCATTTTCTTTTATTTATTTTTTATTTATTTATTTATGACGCTTTGTCTGGTGTGATGTGGCTGTTCTTACCCACACTGATGTGACAGAGTACAAGGTGCTGAGCTGATTTCACACACTTACAGTAATGAAAACGAACACAAGAGTAACGGACTGTAGCCACAGGTGACTGGAGAGTCATTGGATTCCACTTTGAGTCGATTAGCACCTAAAGTGTGCGACATGTGTGACGAATGACAGCAGCACACACACTCACACACATTCACGAACAAATGCAGACCTTGTCATTTCTTTTCATGTGGTGCTTCGAGAAAGACTTGTTTCCATGACAATCTGCAAGTTGATGCACCTTTTAATGACATGAAAGCTTGAAATCAGAATTAAGACGGAGTAATGGCTTTGTTCCACAGTTTTGTTCAGAGAGAGAAACAAAGATGTTTAAAAAGTAGAATATTAACTGAACTAACACTACTTCATGTGCTATTACTAATACACAATAGCAAAGCCTCCAGACATACTGAAGGGCTATTTTGATGGTTTAAAAATGTGCCAGAATCAAATAAAAATACAAAAGGGGACTGCCTATTGTTCCGACGGCGCAAAATCCCGAAGGCCAGTTAGTCTGAAAAATGTTCCATTGGACTCAAAGCCCATTTCTTTAGTTGGACAACTATATTGCCAAAAAATGTCGTCACATTGTACATTTCTGTGAATCACAGATATGTTACATCTGTCAACAAGGCTGTGGTGAACATGTGGTTAGGATTAAGCCCAAAAACACTTGCTTATTGTTTGGAAAGATCATGTTGTACCTCAAAACATCCATGTTTGGTGGCACAAAAGTTGCTGGAAAAGCCACAAAGGGTCGGTGAAAGACACCAGGCTTTCTGGCTCAAATGCAGTTATCATACATCCAAAGGGTTGGTAAAAACAGCGCTTGGAACTGGGGCTTAAATGGCCACTGTGAAAGGTCAAAAAGGGTCAATAAAAACACCTGGGGATGGATAGTTTAAATGCTGCTGGAAAACTCAGTGAAAGGTCAATGAAAACACCTGGGATCAGTGGCTCAGATGCAGCTGGGAAATGCTGCAAAGGGTCGGTAAAAACATGTAGGATCGGTAGCTCAAATGCAGCTCAAAAAAAATTGGAAGGATCTATAAAAACACTCGGGATTTGTGTCACAAACACCACAACTAAAAACCGCAAACGCTTGGTAAAACACCCACAATCAGGAACCTCTAATGCTGCTGAGAAATGTCCTGAAAGGTGCTCAGTGACAGCACCTGCGATCGGTGGCTCAAATGCTTCTAGGAAACATTGTGAAGGGTTAATGAAAACGCTGGGGTTTGGTGGCTGAAATGCCTGATTTTGCGGCAGCTTTTGTAAAAAAAAAAAAAAAAAAATTGGGATGTAAGTTCTGATATTCTAGGTGTTTTTTGGTTGGGAAATACCTTAATGGGTTGGTGAAACAGCTGGGAACGGTGGCTCAAACACAGACACTGCAAAGGGTCAGTGAAAGCACCTAGGATCAGGGGCTTAAATGCCCTGAAGGTTCGGTGAAAAAACACCTGGGATCGGTGGCTCAAACGCAAATGTTGTGAGAGGTCGGTAAATACATCCAGGTTTGGTGGCATTTGAGGCACTAAACCTGTGAAACGCAGCGAAAGGTCAGCAAAAACTACCCAGGATTGGTGGCTGAAAAGCCACCGGTACGTGCAGCCAGTTGTTGCTGCTGGGAAAGTGAAACCAACTGCAGGGAGTGTGTATTTATGTGACTTTGGAGCAATTAGCGTTTTTTGGTGTATTTTTTATTTTGTGATAAAAGGCTTTGAGGAAATGGGTTTTCGGTGCAATGAGACATTTTTCAGAGTAATGGTGCTATGGAATTTTTGTGCCGTCGAAACAATGGCATGGTACCAGAACAGATTTTAAATTTGCAGCACAAACACATTGCAGTTTATCTGTTCCTTTTTTAACTTACTTGGAGGAACTCTTCTGCATAATTAGCACTTGATTTGTATTTTCTACTCCTTTTTTTATCACCAGAAGCATTGTCTGAGCTGTCAACACTGCAAGAGGACCGTGTTTAATGTAAACAGGGGTGATAAGTGTCTGCAGCAAAGAACATAAATTGGATGCTTGGGGACATAAAATCAGAGTGAAGCTGGGTTTAAACCAATCTGCTCCTCAAACAAAAAAAAAAAATGTTTACTTTGGAGGCTAATTTGGTAAAAAGAGAGGGGAAAAACAATGTAACAACGAGCCCTTATCTCGAAAGTGTTTCAAACAATAATATCATCATAAATAAAAGTCACCGCAAGGACAAACAATGACAGTTATGAATAATAAACAGGAATAAAAGATTTAAATACAAGAGTGTGATGTAAAGAATGTTAGTTTTGAGAGGAGGTTTAAAGCTCAAGTTTCGGAAAGTTGTTTAAGTTTTATTTAGACTCAACTTGCAGGAAAATAGCACTGAGCTCGTTCCGGTGGCATCCGCCGCTTGCTCCCATCAACCCGGCTCGTTCAGTCGGTGCAGAGCAGCAGCTCTGACCTCAATCATAACGACCGTCCTCACTCAGCCGTCACAGTTTGACCCCTTGACCTCTTGCTGTTGCCTTGAGAGCAAATTAGTCGGTGACACCAGCAAGAGCGGACAGTTTGTCCCGGAAAGTGACACTGACACCTCCGGCTGTCGTGTCATGAGCGTGACTGAAAGCAGAAATCTAATCATCAAGCAGAACCGTGTCGCTCACTTCACTCCGCAGAAAAATATCAGGACAGTTGTACATTTTATGATAATGTATTATTTTTTGGAATATAAAAATAATTTCTAGATATTTGCCAAATAGCATTTCATTGTGCAGTGAAGCACCTGCTTCCACCCAGCTGGGGATTTTAAATTAGTCAGTTATTTGATGCTTTTTATAACAGTGAGTAAAAGATTAATTGATGCAATCACTCAGTCAGTGGAAATAAAGTATCCAACAAGAAGTAAAACCGACTCATGCGGCGGGTGGAAATATTTTGTAAAATCCACAAAAAACCTTCTGCTCCAACAAACATGAAATAAGTAGAAAATAACAGAAAAATATTCTAACTGACTGAACAACTACTTAACACTTAATTTATTTTGTTTCAGTGTCCTTTTTTTGCCCTTTTTTAAAGCGACTTTTGAAAGAAACTTGCGCAAAAATCTTTTTTTGTACAAATTGTGTCCCTAGTTCTTTGAATAATTTGTTTAAAGAGTTCCTTTAATGCTCATTTTTCACATTCATACTTGCATTTAAGGTTTCAAATGGAGCATATTTACATGCTTTAATGTTTAAACATGTTTAAAACTTCTAAATAATACCTTATTTTCCACAAACTGTGTGTGTTGGAACATATGTATTGACGCTCCGTTTTACCACCTTTCTCTTAAAGCTCTTCTCCTGAAAAAGCCTAATCTGCACTGACAGGTGAGCATTTCCAGGTCTTCTGTATCTCTGCTTCTCTATCAGGCCCTCAGGAAGTGTGCCGGGCTTTGAAGCCAAATTTCATAGAAGCCAAACAGTTGAATTACAACTTTCGGGGTCCACCACATGGTGCCCTATAGCCCAAAAATGACTATTTGACATGATGATGAATGCATGATTTGAGTACATGATGAAAAAGACTGAGAAAATACTCAGTAAAAGCTTCTAAATACAAATAGACATCGTCTAGCAAGAATGTGATCCAAAATCAGGGAGAAATTAACAAAATCAGCATTCAAGATTACGTGTTTCCCCAATCTTAGCATGTAACTACATGCATGTCAAGTGTACTTGCAACTGGAGAATGACTGTTACAAAGAATAGTGGCACTTTGTACTGTGAAAACCAATAATAAGTCCCTCCAGAATTTTGCAGGCTGTTTTTATAATTGTTCCGGTCTAAAACACCTGATTTCGGTTCTAAAAGATTGCAATACTCTAGTCATATTTCTTTCTGTCTTTTATTTTATTATAAGAGTTTGTTTTTTTTTCAATTACAGTTACATAGGATGCACATCATGCTATGATGCATTTATCAAAGCTGATATTTGCGTAATGTGAAATGTGTGACTGTCATGGGGGGAGCAGTAGTTCTATGATAGACAGAGAGAAAGAGAGGGGCTGAGTGAAACAATACGCTGTTCACAGCTGTTACATAAATTAAGTCAAGTTTGTTGTAAAATTATGGTGATTGAATTGGAATTGCCGAATTCAGAGGGATCGGCAGAATTTGCTTGAATTGTTGCAAATCCAAACTCCTGGAGGGATTGAATAGAAGCTCCTCAATGCAACTGGACAGGTTTCAGCAGGAATCTGTTCCTAAATATGTAGTGACATTATATATGAGACACAAAATACCGAAAAGCATAATAGGTCCCGTTTAATCAGTTTGTACCTACTGCAACAGGCAGTACAGCAGTTGACACTTCCCCGCCCCAAAAGAAAGGTATTAGCTGCATCAGCGACTGACAAACTCACACAGGAACCGTGAACCGTTCCTTTTTGCCACAATTGTATTTTATTTTTTCATTTTTCGTTATTTACGACATCTATTGCACGTCTGTCCGTCCTGGAAGAGGGATCCCTCATCATCCTCTACCGCTCTTCCTGAGGTTTCTTCCTTTTTTTCCCCGTTACAGGGGTTCTTTTTCGGGAGTTTCTCCTTGGGTGATGTGAGGGTCTAAGGCAGGCATGTCAAACTGGTCCACAGGGGGGCCGGTGTGGCTGCAGGTTTTTGTGCCACCCAACCAAGAGCACACAGTTTGACCAATCAACTGTCTGAAGACGGAGATCAGTTGATTAAATTAGTCAAGTCTGGTGTGCTGCTACTTGGTTGGAAACAAAACCTGCAGCCACACCGGCCCCCCTGTGGACCAGTTTGACATGCCTGGTCTAAGGGCAGAGGGATGTCGTACACTGTAAAGCCCTCTGAGGCAAACCATGTTTTGTGATAATGGGCTCAAAAATAAAATTGACTCGACTTGACTTGTTACAGTCAGGACAGATCCGCCATCGCCAACACCAACGTCAAAAGGACAAGAAAAACAAACCCTATTTAATCAAGCAATCATAGCGAAGGAAGTCTGATGAAAACCTTCCTCTGGCCTTTTTTTAGCAGCCACAGAACAAAAAGCACTTCTTCTGCCATAGCCTGGTTCTTCTCCACCTTCCGCTGCTCTCAGGGCAGCACAGCGTGGGTGATTGTCAGTTTGCTGCCCACCGCGAGGGAGCTGCATGATGCCAAACTGGGAGGAAGACAGAGCTGCCTTCAATCCTAAACACCTAAATACTCAATCGACCTGAAAACACTCCACTGGGAGACGGCTCGCACTCCACAAGGCCTCCAACTTATCTTTCTCATTTCATCCACTTTGAGGTAACACCATCAAGTATTATCACGTTGTTTGAGATCCAGTTTAAGCAAACCCAGTTGTGGTTCAACAAAGAAGCAATAAAAGCTGACCAATAAAAGCTGTGAATTTATCAATTTTTTGTTGTATTTTGGTGAAAATGTGGCTGTTTGTAACACATTGAGAATACAGGTGGACAGCAGAGAAGTGGATCAGGCTGCAGGAGTTATTTCAGAAATTTCTATCGACATTGTGGTATTTTTCTATTTGCAGCGTCCCTAGATTGTTACTGCAATCCATTGTATTTCATCTTTCATTTTTTATCCAGTATTTCACTGCTGAAAAGATTTCAGAACTGAGCTGTGTCTATGGTAGAAAGATGCAAATACTTTTGAAACTGGTGCTACATGACCATAGAAAACAGAGGAAAAATGATTGTGGCATTTGCTTTTGTTAAAAGGTAGAAAGCCTACAACTACCAGGATGCAGTGTGCCACAGAGGCACGCTCCTGCTGATTGGTGACGTAATGTGAACTCATAACTCATAACAATTAATTAATCCAGATTAATCACATACTTCAATTGTGAATGTATTTTTAAAAATTCAGTTCACATTTATAAGCACAGATTTCAGTCATTTATGAAGTTGTACAAGCTCCTGCATTCTCAACAACATGGTCCTGCAAATATTTCAAAATAAAATGCCTCGTGTCAACAAATGATGGGATTCTGTCAACAGACATGTTCTCAGAGGACTTTTATTTTGAAACAGAAGCAGGGAGGTTTGAGTAAAACAGACTTATTTTTATTTCCTCATCTCTGTGATAGAGAGATACTTTTAAACTGAAGTAAAAGGTTGTATGGAGTCAAGATAATTATCAAAACATTTGCTTCCGTCTAAAGGCCTGGTCCAGTGTGGATTGACGAGGCTGGCTGCTAGCGGTAGCATCAGAGGCTGTGCAAGCTCGGACCTCTGAGTTCACTACAAAATGCTTTGCTTTGAGGTGATATTTCGGGCTTGAAGTACTTCGATGACACAAAAACTGGGTTAAAAGTAACCAAGAAACTCGATTAATCAGAGTTAATTTTTTTAAGGCATAAGGTAGTACAGCCTGTAGGTACAGCAGCAGCCTGGGAGCCAGTGAAAACTCAACAAAAAGACACGTTTTGCACCAGAGGTTCACTGTGGGGCTCAACAGGGAGATCTAGGCACTGATTACACCGAGGGAAGTTTACCACTGTCCATTTACACTTACTTACCCACATTTTGATACACAGCCGGTCGAAAATCGGCAAAGCAGTTCCTTCAGAGCCTACAGGCGTTCAGTCATTTACATTCATAACAAGCTGGGCTGCATATTCACAGGCTGGTATGTTCCTTTTGTCTGTCACGTGTGTCACACAATCTTCTCACGCAACATGTGGAGTCACATTATCAACAAACTGTGTCGAGATAACACTGCTGACACTGTCGAGGTTCATGTGAAACATCATGGTTATTAACACTTCTCTCTCTGTGTGTGCAGTTTGTCGTTTTCTAATCATATTTATGAATTTGATGTCTTCAGTACGAAGCGCTTGTTGTGCTGTATACAGTATTATCTTCTGTCAGTTCAACAGTCAGGCCCATACTGCGCTGTCGTTATCTTCAAACTCTCCTGTCTGACTTTCTCTCAGTGGGACTTCATTTCCTCATTTTAGCCAAAGCTGTCATTGCACAGACTATAACAACCCATTTCTTCAGTTTTTTTCTCCTGTTGCTGCCTCTGGACAGACACTTGGCTTTTAACATGACAGAGAACTTTTTGGTCTCATGTCAAAAAACTGTCACGGATGGTGATGCAAAGGATTCTGGCATTTAACGCTCATAAATCTCTGTATGAAATTAATTTTTATGATGCACGCCCTGCAGAAATGTGAATTTCTGAGTGACATTTCAGGAGATTTCTCACTGTACTGAGGCATGTGTGAACCATGCTGCAATCTGACTATAAAGCAAGGAATCTCTATGTGTGTACCGGTGTCCTTGGCATCCTCTCGGGAACCGTTCAGCCAAACTCCTTCACATTTGGTAGGTGTATTGCTGGGCATCCAAGAAAGTGCATCGTAAAATTTGGTGTGATTTGGACACGAGACACTGTAAGTATTAAAAAAATTGAAAAAAAATGAACAGGCTCTCAGGGGGCGGGGCTCCAGGGCTCCACAGAGGGCAGACTGTGAGCGGAGCATGTTTCGCTATTTGTATATTTCACTTTGTTTCTAACTGCGAGTAGTGGTGATCTTTGGTGTACTTTTACGCTTCCACGCCGGTGAAACTCGTGGCTGGAGGCACTGTGTTTTCGGGTTGTCCATCTGTATGTCTGTTCCATTCTTGTGAACGTGATATATCAGGACTGCCTTGAGGGAATTTCCTCAAACTTTGCACAAACGTCCATTTGGATTCAAGGATGATCTGATCAGATTTTAGTGGTCTAAGGTCACTGTGACCTCGTCTGTCACATTCTTGTGAGCGCAATATCTCAAGAACACAGAGGGGGAATATCTCAAATTTGGCACAAACGTTTGAGCTGACTCAAGGATAAGCTGATTAGATTTTAAAGGTCAAGGGCACAGTGACCTTGCATGTGTCTCATTCTTGTCAAAGTGATATCTCAACAATACCTTGTGGGATTTTTTTCAAACTTGACACAAACATTTAATACGACTCAGCGATGAGCTGATAAGAATTTAGTGTTCAAAGGTCAAGGTCACTGTGACCTTGCATCCTTCTCATTTTCTGACTGCAGTATCAGAAGATGGCCTTGAGGGAGTTTCCTCAAATTTTGCAAAAACTTCCATGTGGTCTCAAGAATGAACTGATTAGAATCTAATGAAAAGGTGAAGGTCACGTTGACCTCATACGACATGTTTATGGCCATAACTCAAGAAGAACCACCTTGTGACTGTGCTGATTATATGGATCTTCTGTGTGTGAAGTGCCTGTGTTTTCGCAGACATGGATGTAAACTGAGTGCAACTTGACTGGTGCATGGAGGTATACAACTGTGTGACAGTATATCTAATTTAAACATAGGAAACCCTGTTAAAATAAGGTGATATCTGTGACTCCTGCAGCGGCATTTGTCCTGGGAGTGAATGTGGATTTTAACATTTCCCATTAAATGCAAAAGCCAGATGTTTGTGGTGTTAGTGGGTTTTTTTGTCAAGAGGAAAAGGTGCTATAGTATAAACAGCATGTTAGTGTGAGATTTTGAACATCGCCATTGATAACTTAAGGGTTGCGACTATAGTTGTTGTCTGTGATGTTAAAATTAATAAATAAATTGTTTAGGCCAGGAAAGGCCTGAGCCCAAGAAAATATTTTCACATTCCTGCATTTGTTCAGCCAACAGTTCCACTTTTAAGCTTTTGAATCTACCATGACATGAAACAGTAACGGTGATAAATTCTCACATTAAGTGGTCTGGAACCAGCAAATTTGGGGGAGTTTTGCCTGAAAAGGACTTAACAACAAAGCGACTACCAGAACAAGTTGCTGGTCAATTTTCTCATCCTTCCCACAAGCAGTGGCATATATATATTATGATATAGTCCTGATTGATTGATTTTCTTTAATGATTAAAAACATAAATAACACCGCACTGCAGTCTTTTAGTACAGTACATAACAAATCACCAAGGATGTAAACACAACAAAGCCTGAAGGCTTATTGTCATTGTGGTCCTCCAGTGAACACTTGATGATCTCCAGCTCTTATAAAATCTGTTTTCTTGAATGCTTGTCCTCTTTTTGTCCTTGTTGCTTGTTGTTTTCTTCCCGCTCACAGACATCATCACAGGGGAAATGGACTAAATAAATGACAACTGTATAGCTCAGCACCTTTAATGTAGAACCAATATTTCAGAAGGAAGAATGATTGCTGTCCGTTAGGAAATAAGCAGAGAATTACTCCACTGACATTTCCTGTTATCCCGTGACATGTTTTCAAAAAGGAAAATAATTGTTTTCCTGCATAGTGTATGCTCTGGAGCACATACTTTCACTTTGGTGGTAAATTACTAGCTGAAATCACTGTTTCAACAGACAAAGCTGCACCAATCGTACTGTACTTTCAGG
This sequence comes from Plectropomus leopardus, assembly GCF_026936395.1. Lineage (NCBI taxonomy): Eukaryota > Metazoa > Chordata > Actinopteri > Perciformes > Serranidae > Plectropomus > Plectropomus leopardus. Next base: position 5,042,736 of record NC_142176.1, on the reverse strand, counting down.
TTGTCAGAAATCAGCAGTAACAATGACTCAGTAACAAATCATTTCCCTTCCAGACCAATTTACTGAATACGAGGCCACAAACTGAGTCTCAGGCTTCAGACTTTTTGTCTTCAGTCCAGGTGGAGTATTACTGTACAGAAAAATATCAACGCTGTCCTAAAAATGATACCCTTTTATTGCACACTTGCACCATGTGTAAGATTTAGTGACATCTAGTGGTGAGGATTGCGGATTGCAACCATCTGAAACTTCTCCCAGCTAGGATTCCTTCAACATTTTTTGTTCATTTTTTTCACCGTGGGCCGAATCATGTGCAGAGGTTTCTCCCTCTCCACAACAAATAGACCGGCTGTGTAGAAGTTCTCTCTGAATTTAGGGTGCAAAGTCCACATTAAATGCAACGTTGAAACTATAAAAGCTGCCTGGATGTTAACTGGCATTAGGTCCACACTGATCAAAATATTGACACAGCAAATTATGTTTTTACTTTTTGTGGCTGGTCTTCCTACCAAAATTAGCACATGCACGCAGGTTTTTCAAACTCAGGTAAATCAGCCAATTATAGGCGATAGGCTGCATTCCCACTGTCTGGGAACACACACAAATCTGACTTTCTGTCAGCTTTTGCGTGTGTTTGTGGGTTGTTTAGTTGGTGTGTCCATGCGGCGTCACAGACAGGCAGGAGAACAGGTAAAATAAACTAACAACAAAGATAACATGTTTGTTATCAGATTTGTTTACCCATGGATTTAGGCAACAAAAGCACGTGGGTTGGTTGGGTTTAGGAAAAAAATATCATGGTTTTGCTTAAAACAAGTACGTTTGTGTCTAATGAAATGTCACATAATGTGACAAAAATTATGCGCAGGGTCATGAAATTAATAGCCACCAAGCATCAAATGGGGGTTGATTTTTTTGCTGTTTGGTGAGTAAATTTTGGAAGTCTATCCGCCACACTGACAGGTAAATGTTTGTGCCAAAATAGTCTTTTAGATCTAATTGATCACTATGCTGGGAGTCTCTTGTGGGTTTTGGTGTCATTTATGGGTAAACTGCTCTACTGCTCCCCAATTTTAGATCAGCAAACCTAATTTTATTTTTTTAATCTTGTGTGCACAAGTCCCCTTTTTTTCATCATTCTCTTTTGTGTTCACTCTCTAAATTCAGATATTTTTACAGTCTGTGAATGCAGTGCTGGCAAAATCCATTATGAGTTATTTTCATCCATCAGAAGCAGTTTGAGTTGCGGTGTGGATATTTGGTTTGTTGATTCAGTCAGAGCTGATCTTATCAACTGATGAGAGGAGAAGCAGCATGCAGAGTGAGTGAATGCAAAACTTTAATGTCCAGCACAATGAACAGCTAAGTTTCACTTTCACTGTGTCTCATATTCTGCTGCTCTGTTTCAGCTCTGAGTACGCTCTGCACTCCGGGAGTGTGGTGCAATAAATCACCGCACAGTATATATATATACCAATAGCTCTCCTAACGAATGGACGATGGCAGATGCAAAAACCTTAATGTCCCTATTTAGAGTCAGCATTGGTCTTTTCTGGGCTACTGTAGAAACATGGTGGACTTCTTGGACAAGAACCCACTCCCTATGTAGCAATAAACAACTTATTCTAAGGTAACAAAAAAGCAATGACTGAAAAAAACATACTTGCTATATTATACTCCATTTCTGCCACTACATCCCTCCCAAATCATACACACTGGACCTTTAATTGTGCCAGAGCCACATCTGACTAATCAGATGTATTTTAGGTTAAGAAAATCTGCCAATATCAAACTACAAAACTGTCATGAGAAGTTTTCACATTGCGCCTCACGTACGTACTAAAAACAGCTCATAATTAGTCCAATAATAAATCCTGTTCATCACGCTGTGTAGTGCAGAAGTTGCTTTTATCACAACACTGTATTTTTTAAGAATTTCCGTGACACTTTGACTTTTTGTTCTGATTAAGGTGGTGTTTTTTTGTATAACATCCCTTCCTCAGACACTCTGTGAGAGCTTATTAACAGTCGAGCCTGTGGAGGTGGAAATCTCACTCATATAAATAATCTATGAACGAGAGTTGTTGATGAGAGCCCCTACTGTACGGCGCTTCTCTTTTTCACACAGGATGTAAACTCTCATCTGCTGCATCATAACTCTGAAAGTAAAGTTGAAAGCGTTGGTATAATCTGTGTTGACTGTCTGGGCTCAATATCCCATCCACTCCGCTGTCAACATAATATTGGGGTCATATTCAAAACCGGTCTAAATTTTGAATGAGACGTGCAGAAACTGGGTCTGGACGAACCTCTCGACATGTAACAGCTTGTAAATTACTGCAGAAATGGTGGTGACAGCGAGGTCTGACATTCGCCATCAGCTGCGACTGTGACTCAGACGTGTTATTTTCAAAGACAGGCGTTATATTGGAGGAGCTCCTCTTTTCTTACCTGGAGGATCATAACATGATTTCTCAGGAGCTCGGCATGGTCATGTGGTCATTATTAATCCAGAGTGACCACACACACACACACACACACACGGCAAGAGTGTGCTAATAACAAACACCCCCTCTCTGACAGCACTTTAGAGCTGAGAGAAGATGTAGAGGTGAAGAGGTCATTCACTTCCCGAGGGAGATTGCATCTTGGCAGCTAGATTGCATTTCAGCGTCCAAGGCCTCGGCTGATTCCGTAACCAATAAGAACAGAAGTATGACAAATCAAAGTAATCCCAGCAAGGTAACCACAGGGGCCAGCATCGCCTCAAAACTCTGTGACAACTTGTGCAACGGATTGCATAAAAGGGAGTTTAAAAAAAAAAGAAGCAAAGATCGGGATCTTTAAATATGGAGCTCGGCTGTGGAACATGACAGACTTCACTGTGCGAATGAAAGTGATCTGTTGTGAGGCTATCGGAGCGGGATTGACAGAGGCAGACAGACACCAAGGCTCAAAACGTCCCCACGGCAAACAGATACGATCAGCCAGATAGAGCAGGTTGACGACGGACACTTTGATGGGCTGAGAAAAGCGCTGTTGTGCAGGAGGAGGTGAGTGGAGCAGAGGTAGGTGAAGAATTACAGCTCCGCGGTAACACTGTGATTAACTAGTGTGCACATAATGCAAGCTCCAAATATGCCAAAGCTTAACACAGCAAACAATGCCGAGTACACCCACACTTAAAGTACTGTGTAGGGAACAGAAAAAGCTTGACTCACCCACACAGTGGGCTTTGTACACATGATCTAAATGCATGATCTGTCTCTTTCTCACACACACTCCCCCCTCCTCACTCCTCTCACATCACTCTGGGTGCACACATAAGAGAGCTCCCTCCAAACAAGAAAATATGAGTAACAGAGAAGCAAAAAAAAAAGTCAAGAAACAGCGCTTTCTGCTCACACTCAAAAGATTAAAAAAAAGGACTCACCCAGAAGAGGAGGTTGAAGAAGACCATTCCATATCGCAGGGCCATCATGCAACCCTCGGCCATCCTGCAGCGCCGCAGTTCTAGGAGGAATATGAAGGAGAGGTCCAGGTAAAACACCACATACTTCTTCCCCTGGGCGTAGCGTCCCTTGGACGTCTGCGGCCCTTTTGTCGTGTGAAAGCCAAACGCAAACGGCGGCCGCTTGTACTCAAACTCCCCGCTGAAGCGGTGGAACCCAGAAGTGAACGGCGGCGTGTCGGGTTTGCTGTCCAGAGACGGACTGCGCCGGTATGGAGTCTCATCCGTGCTCGAGCGTCTCATTATGGAAGCTTTAAGAGTCTTTAATAGTCACTTTGTGCACTTGAGGTCTGAGCAAAGTCCTCAGCGAGGGACCCGAAGTTACTCCACTGGATGCTGAGATTTTGTTGATTTTTCAACGTGTCCCCAGTTTACCTCAAACGCGTTACAACCCCTGGAGTGACTGATTTAATTTTACCACAGGTGTGATCACGCCTGATCTGACTTAATCTGTGGAAGATAATGTGCTGCCATCCACTTGACTTGAGTTCCTCTTTAATCCTACAGTGTCACTATATTCAGCAGGAGACTCTGCATAATCCTGCCGCAACACCTGTGTAATTCTGTGTATTTAGGACATAATCCCAGCACACACATCTGCACATTTCCCTCTCTGTAATCGCTCAAACACAGGTGTCATGCTCGGAGAGATAAGCCGGTCTGCGGTTTCATCTCCTGACGCTTCAATCACGACCAGAGGGGCTTCGGCTCGACCTCTCCGGCTGGATCCAGAAACGTCCTACCTGGTCTCATGAGAAATTCCCGAGCAGGTGCTCTCAGCCGGGAGGTAACGGCACCCCTGAATCAGCCAATCAACTTCTTTTACTCACATCCGCTGAGAACGAGATGCTACGCTGGGTCTAAGTCGTGGCTGAGTGTTCGGCATGTGGTTGTCGATGTGCTTTTGCTGACATGCAAAAAAAAAAAAAAAAAGATGAGAGGATGGTGTTATGAAAAGAAGCGTGAAAGGATGAATAATGAGCAGACCATTCTTTGGCTTCTTGGATTACTTCCCCTCTCGCTTCTTTTGCATCTGCCCTAACTTGTCCCTCTCGTCTCTGAAAAGTGTCTAGGGGTTACCCTGCCTCTCCTCTGCCGCCTGCTCTTCACACATCTAGCAATGCGCCCTCTTCAACTCCCTCTTATTCTCTTCTCTCTGCACCTCACACTGAGCCCCTCTCTGCGCTCCCCCCTCTCTGCTGACGGCGGTTAATTAATTTCCAGACTCTCATCAGTGAGGCAAAGTGTGCGGTGTCCCCTCTTCTCGTCTCCCCCTCCTCCGCTACAGCATCTCTCTCCTCTTCTCTAGGTGGGCAAGGAGATCAAGGTGTCCACCGGGGTCATTGCAAAGCAGCGGGAGAAGCAGAAAGGAGAGACAGGCGGGGAGAAGAGAAAGACAGTTTCCACAGAGAGGCAAAAAGAAAGACTGCAGTGTTTGAGCGGTAGTCCGGTCTCGGTGCCTCAAGCTCCCTCCCTCTTTCTCTTCACAAGCTCCTGTTCTCTTTCTCTCTCTGTTCACCCCCCTCCCCTTTTCTTTCCTCCCTTCCCTCACAAGCTCCAATGCTCTCCCCTCAGCACGCACAATCTCAAACACCCCATCCCTCCTCGGTAACTGTCCCCAAAACCTGGCAGCGCGAAAGGCAGGAGCAGTCATTCATATTCTGGCCACGCCCTACGAGGGAGCACAACCAATCAGCGCCGTGCAGCCCCATCCTCCCTCGTGCACACGCCAATCATGCCCTACCATCTCCCAGATAGCACTCACACACACACACACTGTTCATGCACACACAGACACACACAAAACCTGGTGTGCTGTGAACATACCAGCGCTGAGGAGCCTGCTGCACTTGTGCTAGTGCATCCTCCTCCTCTCCTCGCTGCCTCCTGCCTGGAACTCATTCCACATGCAGAGGTTGTCCTTGCGCACAACCCAGGCTGCTCTCTGCACGCTTGGCTTCAGTCATGTTTCCTCGGCCCCTCCGGACCTGGACTCGGGTCACACAGCATCCATGTTTGCCACACTTGGCACGGATTTCCACACTACAAACAAGTCACCTAAAGTGTGTCACAGCTCGACCGCACCACGAAGCGCTCACCGCTTCTGACAATCACACAAAATAACCGCATGCTCTCCACAGCCTGGTGGCCATCTGGGTCAGTGGCTTTATGAGCCCACAGGGACGTTTCAAAGCTGCAAAGGTACCGACTTAGTTCACAACTGCATCAAGTATTTAATGGATTTCTGTTTCCTCTCCTGCATGTATTTTTGTCAGACCGCGGAGGCGGCGGTCTGAGAGACTGTATGTGACTTTCTGACTGACTGACATTGTTGAAAAGAGCATGCAGTACTGCTGGAGTAATGGCGTTTTCCTCCAAATAGGTTAGTGGACGTGAAGCAATATCAGAACGATAAGAGATTCTGGACTTTAATAGTATTTACAGCATCTACAAAAATGGCACATGATACATGCAGGTCGAAAAGCAAAAAGAAAAAGATTTCATTAAACCTTTGAGTTAACACCTCCACATACGGACAAAAATCACAGTTTTACCGTCATTAACGATGTTTCCATCCAAATGTAGCACAAATTAAAGTGACTGAAATATCGGCAAAAGAAAATGCGCGTTCAGCTCAGTTACGATAATAAAATGTTATGTATACATTGTACTTTTCTGCAAATTAGGGAGGCGTTACATTTCATAAATATAATACAGTTCAGAAAACATATATATGAGCTGAGTTTCTCCTCAGGAGGAGGAGGGGAACGTTAACATCATGACCCCAGGCAAGATGAATGCAAAGCTGCAGATGTCAGCAGACCAGTGCGAAAGACCAATTAAAGCGGGTGTTTTTTTAATGAGCGACCAGGTCAGTTCCAGCGGTGTTGGGACCTGCCTAGCCATGTAAGTAATGACTAAAGTAGGTATTTCTTTGACAAGACTTAGGACATGTCCAGGCATGAGTGTAGCAAAAAAAACTTTATGAAAAAATTTTATGATGAGAAGTCAGGATATTTCTAGCCATGTTTGACAGAAAAGCAGGTGTTTTTACACAAGCGTTTGGGACGTGTCTGGCTGTCTTTGTTGCGACACACGCAGGGTTTTTTTTTTGGTTTTTTTTAAGTTCACGACATTTTCAGATGTTTTTCTGGTCACAAAATTGGGTATTTTTTAGGGCGAGTTTGGGACATATTCAGCTATGTTTGTAGAGACTAAAGTGGGTTTTTCAGGATATTTCCAGCTGTGTTTAAGACAAAAGCTGGTCTCTGTAAATGAGAATTTTGGACATGCTCTGCTGTGTTTATAAAAACAAAAGCATGTATGTTTTGGACATGTGTTAATGGCATGTCCAGCTGTGCCTGACAAAACTGGATATTTTAATCTAACCCTAACCAAGTGTTTTTCATGCCTCAACCTAAAAACTTGTTAACCACATTGTTGTCACAATATATTTGAAGTTTAAGACGTAAAGTTTCAACGTATCTGCTACATATGAAATGTACAATTGTTACATATTTGTTGTTTTCAGACACGTATGATGCCAACATTTGTCTTTCTACTCACCACTGTTATTCAGATATTATGAATTGGTTGATTGAGATAAACAGCTGGTGGCTCTAATTCGTAAGTCGGGTGCCGTTATAAACGTTACAAACACGAGGGCGCACCAAGACGAGTAAAAAGAGCAGCAGTCAAACCTTGAATGGTAGAAAACCTCATGTAAATGTGGTATTTATGTTTTTTTTAAGTAGTAATTGGAGGAAGGTTGTAGTCTCTTTGCCAGGCCACTCCACACAGATCAGATGTTTTCGCCTTTTTTTTTGTTGCTTCTTCAGTGGAGCAGAAGCTTCATATATGACACAGTTTAGTCCCGTAGTCTTTTTTTAATTGCACTTCAGTGCATTTCTCTGTGACTGATACTCAGACTTTTCCATCTCAGCCAAATGTAAAGGCTTATTTTTTTTAAACTGCAGTTTGTTTTTGAATTTCCAGCGCTTCCATCCAGCTGTCTTTACATGCAAAAAGGAAACAACAGATGCACCTTTAGTCCTAAATCACAGCAGATCCAAGATCCAAGTGTTTGTAGCTGGTGTTTTACACAAAAAGGTTGCAAAAGGAACAGCGTAACGTAAACAAAGATGTATCTCCATGCTACTGATCGTGCTTTTTCAAACATCCATATTGCCGAAACTCAATGCATATATGTCTTATTTATACAGCATATGGTTCAGCCCACTTAGATGTCACTTATGTCAGTAATTTGCCACTTTTTTCATGAAATATAGAATGGGATGAATCTCGCAGGAGGAAACTTCGTATAGGTCTGAGTGGATTGTCTTTAACATACTGTGACACCACAAAGCAAAAAGCATGACATGACTCGCACTTAGTGCAAGTCATTCATGTAATTCCCTAACCTAACACATCAGCCGGCACACACAACGCGTCTCTACCCCAGATTCAAACACACACACACAGAAAGCAGCACGCAGAGTAAACGTGCAGTGGCACCCCGCGGGTGGCAGCGGCTTTGATGTCCTCAGCACGAACAAACACACAGAAGGAGAAAGACGGGGTTTTGGCTGCAGCGGGGGAAACATGATACACAACATGATGAAATTCATCTCTGTGAGACTGGAGGTTTATATTTATAGGCACATATGAAAGTGCTTTATGAATCGCCTTCATGTGAAGAGAAGATGTACCCGGACTGACGTGCTCAGTGAGACACACAAAGTGCTGCACTTTGCTCTCCGTGCAGTCGTAAAGGGCTGAGACTCTGGCTTGCTTTCTCTTGTTTAAAGCTGCAATATGAGTCTCCCATGAATATCTCCCCTAAATGACAAAACAGGCTACAAGGATAACTGCAGTGGGCACAGAGCAGCAATATGAGCATATGAAATGAGAATGGCTTTCCACAAGACTGGCAAATTATTTAGAGCCGTTTTGCCTGGTAGAATTTTAGCTTATGCAATCGCAATCATTTCAGTTCACGCTTGATGTTATTTTAGGAAAGTTAAAATTTCAGACATTATATGCCTGTTTCAAGGCATCCTGTTTTCTCCTTGGACATTATTAGGAGGCTGTAAATCAATGTTACAGCGTCACGATTCACTGAAGCGTCCTTTATGTGCATTTATGATGGGAGCGATCACAGCGATGCAGAAGGCAGGAGCAGCTTTGGTGCTGATCATTCTTTCAAAGTTATTTCCATAAACACATTTTTCTCAAGCACATCTCAAAGCTTTCGTTTTCGCGAGGACACATATTTCCATTTATTATGGTGATTATTTCTTTTTAAGACCATTTCCCAAGATAACTGTTTAATATCTTAAAGGCGCTGTTGTTGTAAGATTTAGGGGATTTAGTTGCATCTAGAGGTGAGGATTGCAGATTGCAAACAGCTAAAACTTCTCCTGTTTAGAACCGTTTCAGTGTTAAGACATTTTTTTGCTGGGAGCTGAATGATCCGCAGAGGTCCTCCTCTCCAAAACAAGACGCACCGGGGGCGAGATGCATAAAACTTCATCTAGATTCAAAGACCGTGTTTATGCACAAAGGCAGAAATATGCAAACGCATTCTTTTCTTCGGATTCATAAAGCCATGCGTACGTCTCATTCTGTTTTATAAATCTGTGTCATTGTGGTTCTGGGTGCAGGTGCTCGAGCCTCATTTCCAAACCCACAGTTCACCATAATGGAGGTAGAAATGCTGTGAAAAATGTGTTTGCATGCTGATACTTGTGCCTGCTCCACCACTAATTAGATCTGTCTGTGAGAAATATGGAAAAGAAAGAGCCATTTCACTGATTGTGTTGCATTATCGGCAAGGTTCTCCAATGTAAAAACAGCTGAAATGACACACAGCTGTGGCGATTCGTAGCGACAGCACCACTAATTCATCACATTTCATCAAACCGTCATCCTAGTAAAATCTCATGCTTCCAGTTTTTATCATTTAGAATTAAATTAACTTTAAGGATGTGCCTTTGATTGATATTTTACAGTCTTTCAACCTATATTTAATCTGCTCATATTACCTGCAGCTATTTTAGCTAAAACTGTGCGTACACCTGCTCTAAAGCAGCGGTTCCCAACCGATGCAGCCACTGGGTCCATTAAATTCAAAGTCCGCACATAACAGAAATTACCAAAAATTCAATTTGATTTGACAAAATGTAAATAACGCGTGAATTTTAAAAAGAATGGAGTAAAACATATTGCAGGAATTGAGTGAAGTTAATAAAACCAGTTTTATTTAAACAAAAAAACTATTTTGGCTTTTTTTTCTTTTTTGTGATTTTTTTTTTTAGAGAAAACCTTTCCAAACCTGTGGGCCTACCAAAAAAAATAAATAAATAAAAAAAAATCTGTATATGTGTAGAAAAAGACGTATGCATGATTTTTGCGTCCACATTGTTTACGTAGTAAAGCCCTGGCCATTGAAAATTGTAAATGCACAGAATAAAGCAAGTTTACTTTACAAAAAATCTATTCTAATACAATTTTGATGCTTTCATCGCAAAGGCGCTGCTTACTTCCGATGCAAACACACAAAAAATTGGAAAAAAATAAAAGGTGAAAACGTCCCTATCTAGAACCAGTGTTTGAACCAGTGGCAATAAAAGCTGCTGCCTGTGTAGATATAAATGGCTGCTTCTAAGGTGAAAAAAGCATAATTACACCCTGCTAAATCCTACACAGTGAACATTTACAATAAAAAATGTCATTTGAAATATTAATGCATATATATCTATATATATATATATATTTTTTTTTTTTTTTACTGTAAAATCTACATCAGCCTCACAAATCCAGTGTGACTCATCCTGAGTGTGTGACATTATGTCACCTCTACGTTTTACTGTGCTGGCAACGCTAACCACCTAAATGGATCCAGAAATGAAAAGTAGAGTTTTTGACACATAAATGGCACCTTAAACCAGTCTTAAAAAATTGCTTCACCGTAAGTCTGTTCAACAGTTCTTCCATTTTCTGGCCACAAGTATAATGTGCCGAGCAGAATATCACATCTGCACCGGCGCTCACTAATCAGAAGCTGAGAATCTGCCAGGCTCAGGTGGCGTCAAGATGTCACTCTCCCAAAACACAGCTGTGTGTGAGGCACACGAGGCGACCGAAAGCATATTTTCACTACAGCATGACATCAAAGATCATCGAGGAATCAGAGCCATGAAGGTAAATAACAACTGCTCTGATGGGAAATACACGTCTTACCCAACCGAGCAGACTCGCGAGGGATTTAAGATTCGCTCCACTGAAGAAATTAAGATTTATGGACAGTAAAACCAAAATAGATTCTTCAGGAGACAAAGTGAAACCGACAAATAGAAACCAGCGATACAGAATTAATGTTAAAGGAATACACAGAAAATAAATAAATTCTTCACAAGCGTTCTAGTGGAAGTGCTAATGTGAAATAATAAAAGATATTATATGAAATTGAATTGTTTCGGGATGACTTAATATTACACCCACTGTAAGTCTCTCAGTATTTTCAAAACACAATGGGGTGATATAACAAAGGATTCAAGTAACACTCTTATTGTGTTGTTACAAAACTTCCAGATATGAAGTTAAAATTTTGACGCACACTGACAGCAAAACAGAAAACTGAATTTTTCTCTGAATGTACCGAAACTGCAGTATGACCTCGACTGAGTCTAAATTTACTTGAAGGAAAATGTGGCCTCACATTCTTGACAACCGTCAGGCAGAAATCTAAATTGGTGGGTTTATTCAGCGTCTGAGAAATACAGCGCTGAGTGCTGTTGGCATGGCAATGGACCAGCTGCTCCAGACTTTCATATGCATTTGTGTGACATACAGGTCGATTTTACTTAATTTAATAATTTAGTCTCTTGAGGTCAATATTTCCTTTACAAAACTGACCTGAGAGCAAAAAAACCAAAAACGTGTTATCTAAAAATTGTCATTGGCAGACTGTAGGTGAGTAAGATTCTGAGTTATAACGTCAATTTGAAGATATAAAATCGTAAAGCGCAAATTTGGTGAATTTGTATGTTTTAATGGACCTCATGTTAATGAAAGACATTTTTTCTCTGCAGACCATCAGTGGTAAAAAGTAACAAAGTACATTTACTCAAGTATTTTACTTGAATATGTCTTTTTTAGGATACCTTGCTTTACTGCATTTAGGATGGAAATATTGTTCTTTTTTCGTTATTTTCTGGTGTATGTGTGTGTGTGTGTGTGTGTGTGTGTGTAACATACTGTAACACATGTCTACTGTAATTATGTAGGGCTCCCTGTAGGGATGTCTGTAGTTATTTGTTTTTATATGTACATTATGCATTAATGAAGTAAATGCATGTAAAAGTAATCCTGGTGACCCCAAAATCTGAGGTTTCAGACCGATCTAAATACTCTATTTCTGATTTTTATTTAAATTTTTTACTTCCATGACAAGCGGACGTGAGCTTTTGACAGATTGTTGTTTGGTCGTCTGATCTGCCCACATTACTTTTACTGTTTACATGACTTACAGCTAACACATGACGTTAGGGAAACATGTTAACTTGTTTGCTGATGTCTTACAGTGTTTCACAATTTCTGCCAGTTCATATTCCGGCCGGACCACGGCCAGTTGTGTTTAGAAGTTTTTATTAGTTATTTTTTATGGCAGAAAGTGCTGCTATTCTGAGTTACAGTCATTTCCAGGCTGCAACGACACTGGAGAGATGCTGAGATACAGGCAGACCAGGCTTTGTAGGGAGGGGGGCTTGAAGAGACTCAGATGCGCTCAAATGGGGGATTTTAGATGGGTTTTTGATGACGCAGTGACGATTCTCTCCGTTCAGTCAGTGGTCTGCAGTGTTTCTGCGTTACCTTTTAGTACCTCATAGTACCTCAGGAGAGCAGGTACCAAAAAAGGTGGTACCAGGTACTTTTTGTTAATGGAAAACCAAAAACGGCGAGTAGAGCCGGTACCATGTAGTGGAAACCAATGTGTTGGAGACCAACACATTCTCACTCCCAACTGGTCAAATCCCGACACCCGGTCAGACTATGACGCTCTAGTTACCCCTCCTGCGTTGGTTTTGGACACTCAGGGACGGCGTATCAATTTATGCTTGTTACTCGTGTCTTGAAAGTTCAGAGCGGCTTACTGAGTAAGTAATAAAAATAAATAGAAAAATTTTAAAAACGGGACTGAAGATGTTGTAACAGCTCCAAGAGACAACACTGTCCTTTTATTTTCTTGACCAAAAACTTCCACACATGAGCACCCCAACAGAGGAAGTACCCCAAAACTTTTCTCCACCCCGCAGCAACTCAATATAGAACAGTCTGTTTCAACAACGAGGGCCAGTCAAAATAATGAGTGCTTTGTACTGTTTATACTTTTAAATGCAGAAGGTTTTCATGAAGTGGAATATTTTTAGTAAATGTTGTGAATGCTTCTTCCCTCGCTGCAGACCATGCATGTCTGCACCAATTTTTATGGCAGTTCATCCAATAGTTGAGCAGATATTTGGATTTAGACCAATGAACTGATACACATACCGACATTTCCCTCCCAGGAGTCACCAAACGGCCGTTCAGGTCAGACTGCACAAATATCGATTTCAGTGTAACAGTGTGTGAAGAGCTGCGATGCTTAAAAAAACATCCGGACATTGTTACCAAATTGCCATCATTGTAAATGAAACAAGAACTGAAAAAATCAATTCGCACGTTGTCGGAGAATAAAAAAATCTCACACCTGGGTCACCATTAGCTGAATGTCTTAATACCTTCCAACAATGTGATGTAGCATTAATGAAAGCTGTTAACTAAAAGATTTAATTAATACATCAATTCAACAAGGGGATTTTACATGAGGGCGACACTAAACAATTAAGCGACCGTGAAAAGCATGTGTGAGCCAGCCTATTGTTCGTCAGGCATGTGTTTGTGGATGAGCCAATTGATGTCTGCAGTTGTGTAACACGATACGGTAAAATGTAATTACGCTGCACGCCTCGCTCAGAGCCAAACAGATAAACTGCACATGCAAAGAGTTTGTGATGTGGGCGGCAGGAGAGAACGGCTCAACGCCTACCTGAACGTATTGTGCGAAGAAGAAAAGAGATGATGAAGACAAGTGTTTTGTAAATCTGTGTATCAAGGGAAGGAAATATTACTGTTGTTGGCTTGAGGCGGGTTACTTTTGTGGCGTGAAGTAGAAATGACAGTGAACGAACACATTGTGTTACATCCTGCACTGTTTAATAGATGAGGACTGTGCTATTTCATGATATTTGTAAGGAAGAACTTTTAGCCTTTTCTTGACCGTAGATTTTAAGATCCATTTTTTACGCCTAAAGTTGCTCTTATCAAAATGTTTGTTAGCAACTGATCAAAGTGACACAATTACAGATTATCAGACACTTTTCAGCTGCTTTAACGAGCTTTATAGCATCTATCAGCTTATTTAACACAGGTTAAAATGTTCAGCATGGATGATTTGGTTTTTGTTTTTTTATGGCAGAAATTGAATATGATATACTGCAGTTTTTCTCAATTGCTTTGGCTCATTTCTTACAACAGGAATAAGGTACATGTCACTACCATAAGTCATCTCCAATGTCATTTCTGGTAATTCAGAAGTACATCGCCTGTTACACACACTGCAAAATACACTTCAGTTTTCACAGAAAATGTACAGTTTCTGCCCATTACATGCATACAGTCTTCCTCGAAATAAACTTAAAATGTAGGTAAAAAAAGCTTTATTTTAATATGTTTAGACAAAAAAAGTACTTTGTTAAGTTTATGCAACCAAAGCATGTATTTAGGTTTAGAAAGCATCACGGTGTGGCTTAAAATAAGTATGGCTTTAACGAACATGCTGTCACATGACATGCACAACGTGGCATATGTCACTAGCATAGCATGTCACACTTAGTAACACACTATGTTATTATTAAAATAACTCCAACTGACTTTTGGTTTAACACAGGAAACAAACAGCGGGCTCCTGTCTGAAAGTCTGGTGTTTGTTTGACCCATCCGACCTCCTATATGGACTTTCTTGCTCTTTAAACTACAGTTGTTGCCGGTGGCATCAGAAATAACAGCTGTCCAGTGTGTCTGTGTCTGACACGCACATCCACTGATAAACTGACTGTATTTGTCAGCTTCGGTTGTTGCGGGATTCGTCAGAAATGCCCGCCTCCCAGAACGTGTCATAGTGCTGTTAAAGATACCAATGCAGAGATTACTGAGAAAGTTGTCTGTGACAATGGGCTGGATCGACTCAGCCATAAACAAAAAATAAATATTCAGTTTTTTGCAGGATATTGAATAATGAACTTGCGGCCTGTTCTTTCCAGCTTTACTACATTTCTTTGTGGGGAGCATAAACTGTATATAAAGATGGACGGCATTACAGCTCCCCCAAAGCGTAACTTTTCTATCTGGATCGCCCCCTGGTGTCTGACCACAGTATAGGTCATAAAGTCCGCCCCTCCATGTTAGTGAATGAAACATAGGCCAAACTAAAAACTCAAAGTACACATCAAATCATTTTTTCCCAAAGGTGGTTTCTGTTACTGAAGGTAGTTCTCATCACCTTCATGTTTGTTCATGTTTGTTTTTTATAAGTTTGGTTTTAATTAGTTATTCAGTTCTACAAAAATGTGATTTTCTGCCGTGATTGACAGCTTTGACAGCTTTGACAGCTGTGAGAGATAAACCCTGCGCTCGCGTTCAGTTGGACTGCTCATGATTGGTCGAACGGGCGTTTTGGCGGGAACTCCCTCACCGCGGATATCACTACTGCACAGACTCCGGCATTGAACAACTTCACCACAAGTTAGCAGCTCCTGTATCCCCAATATTTTAGCCTCGCTTAAGCATAGCGAGGGTAAGGCCCATTTCACACAGCACACGTCAGAAGTGCGTGACTTCAGCCTCGCCGAACTGCAGCGTGTTTAATGCTGGTGGTGTTCACACATGCAGCGTTGTTGCACAGTGCTGCTGCGTCACTGCTAGCAGATATTAGTACCGTATGTCCGTATTTATAAGCACAAATTCCACTCATTTATGAAGTCATGCAAGCTCCCGCACAGCTGACAACACGGTCCTGTAAATGTTTCAAAATAAAATGCCTTGTATCAGCAACTGAGGGCTTTTGTTTTGAAAGGGAAGCAGTGACGTTGGAGACATCTTTTCCCAAGTCTTTTAAACTGCAGTAAAAAGTGGTATAGAGTCTATAATCATAATAATATTATCATCAAAACATTATTTATCATTTTCACTGTCTATTTCTGCTGACAAATGCACGACTAAAAATTTGGCAAGCCACCGATACAGATGTAAGAGATCTGAGACACACCTGACAAGCGCTGCTCAGGCGGGCAGTGTGAATGCTCTAACATGTTAACATGGGTGCCGAAATACAAAGCAACATGCTCGGCGCTGCTAACACGCTCCTGAGCGCTGTGTGAAACGGGCCAACGTGGCGGTGCATCGTCCATCTTTATATACAGTCTGGTGGAGCATCACCAAATACGCTGTCAGAGTTTTGAGGCCGGGAGTAAGGGATGATAGAATCAGGTCAGCTTTATCCTGACAAAAGTTAACTGCCAAACAGAAAACTTGTGTTGTCTCATTTGAAAGCGCGAGGAGACTCGTACCTGCTGATGATAAACTTTAAGCCCAATTAGTGCTAATCATCTGAAATTTGTGTCACTGTTGGTGTTTAGAGGAAGCTGGAGGTACAATCAACCAGTCGGGGTGAGAAAGGATCTTTTAACTATTTGTTTTGGTGCTGGTTCAGACAGCCTTAAGGTAAATTGCCTATCATCAGGGAAGGTGAACTGTAGGAAATTGAATTTTAATTATTTATAACATTTTTACAGCACAGGCTGCCTCCACAGAAAGGGAACTAATTGGGCTTAAAGTTGTTATCAGCAGGTGTGCGTCTCGTCGTGTTCTCAAATGAGACAACACGAGTAACAAAGCACAGATCTAACCTTAATAAAGTACCTTACACGAGCATAATTCCCATGTATATTTAAAGAAGGCCTGTCATCCTGTGATTACACTACAAACAGTGACTCCAACGATGTTTGTGGTGAAATATGAAGAACAAAGAGTCTTAAAATATTCATACGTTTTAGTTGCTGCATGCAGAACTGTCCCTTGTTTTTCAGGGGCCATGCAGCATTTGCATTATTTGTGATAGTCATACGCTATGATAAGACTACAGGAGGCAGACGGATTCTTTAAACAGGCTTTAATTCGGGAGTAACTTCATCATTATTAAAACTTTAGCTCAGTAGGTGAGTCAACATTAGTGCTAAGTGGCAGCATTTATGAGCTATAAAAGGCGGCCTGTAATCAGCGCGTTGATTTACAAAGGAGCTCCAAAGAGGCCAAATCATCTGTGACCAAAGCGCTGCTGCAAAAGTCAAAATAAACAAAGAAATTTAAATATGTCAAGGAGAGCGGACTGGAAAGTCATGACAAAATATGTGAAACGCCACCTGCATCTACAAAGAGAAACAGCAGTAAACTGAAAAAGGACACAATGGGCCCAGGCCTCTTATAAAACACCTCTGTGTATACATCTGGGATTTAATTACTTCAGTTTTGAAAGGCTTTCTCAATAAGAGCCTCGAATATTTTTTTCCTGCCCCTGCACACTGCTCTGCACACATTGTGTTCCCCCTGAGAAGAGAAACTTTAAATTTGTGCTTACACATCCTCTTTGGTCTTTTTGTTCTCTCCTCTGTGCTCCTGGTGTCTCACGCTGTTTTGACATTTTGCCATATGATTGTTATGAATTGCCTTTTAAGTTAATAGTTTGACAAACTGTTTGCCAAGAATTCGATCGATTCCGGTGTTATATTGTCCGTTTAAAGGTCCAGTGTGTAGGATTTAGGGCGAAATATTGGCAGAAATGGAATAAAATATAGTAAGTATTTTTTCTTTAGTGTGTATTTGACCTGAAATAAGTACCATTGTGTTTTTGTTTCCTTAGACTGAGCCGTTTATATCTACACAGACAGCAAGTCCTCGTCTGTGGGGATGGCCATGTTGTACCGCCATGTTTCTACGGTAGCCCAACATGTCCAAACCAAACACTGGCTTTAGATAGGGTCAGTTATCGCATTGCATACAACACAATGGCAGCAATGCTACAGTAGCGTTCGTAAGCTATATATAGTGGTATAGAGCTATATATAGTACTAGTAGAAGTACTAGAACAATTTGTTTGAGAATACAAATACAACGTAAAATTAAATATATAAAGGCGTTTTAACTTGTTTTATTTTTGCACTTTGTTTTGGTATTTTTTTTGTTAATTTTCTGTTACTAATTTGTTGCTTATTTTTTGATCATTTCTTGTTAAGTTGCTCATTGCTTTCCTACCATGTTTTGAAAGAAATCAAGCCCATTTCCTCAAGTCTCAATGAGTTAAAGTACAAGCTCTGACAGTTCACCTCAACACATGTTCTGGCACACACTGTACTGCAGGTTAATGGTTAATACATCAATGTGTCACTACATGCGTGAGTAATAGTAACGGGCTGATTAACATTTCCAAGCTGTTAACAAGATAAAACTGTGCATGACTGGCTGCCATTATTTACACCTTGTAGCTCTCTCATTACTCCAATTCATGTGATATAATAACCCACGGCCGAAACACACAAAAGCAAACAACTCTGACTTTATATGTTATATTTTATATCCTTTCACAAATAAACAAGGAAATGACATCCAGATGTAGCATTAGTCAGCCCGTTACGAACACTGCCAACGAGTCAGAGGAAATATTCCCAACATGGCACCAGACGGTAATTTACCGCTAAAAAATATCTCTGTGTTATTCATCTCTATCAATATCATCAAACATTTCTGCCGTACGGGGTGTCAGCGGCTTCGTGACCGATTCTGATCTCTCCTCCACACCTCTGAACAGCCAGCGTGAAAAACCTCCGCACCTGCAAGCATGATGGATGTATGCATATGTGTCACAGCTGCCGTTTGCATTCTGCTGCTAATCCCTCCGAGCTGGAAGGTTATTACCCTGCTTGCCAGTCAAGACGCTGCCCAAGAAGAGACAAATATGCTTTCTGTGTGGACATGTATTTATGGACATGAAGGGAAGAAAAATCCCCCCCGGGAGGAAAGAAGCAGCGGGGGGATTGCTGTAAATACATCCATTTCACAGACACCAACACACATCTTGCATATGTAAAAACATACTGAGGCTCACATGCATGAACGTCCACCCCCACTGTGTTAACATGGTGATAGGTGGTTGACAGTCTCATAAACTGAGACTGAAAAATACATGAAAGGATATGAAATCTTCTTTACACAGTACATGACTTCCACTCCCACATTATACTGTAAAAAACACACATCTAGACATATCATACGTAAATAAGACACATATATTCCCATCAAAGCAAAAAAAAAAAATAATTTTCCAACTAAGTCTAATCTGCAGGTAAAATTAAGAAGTCTGTGATGTTTCAGAGGTTTACTTCATAAGTGTTTCTTTAGATGGTGTATCCAATTGTTTCTGAGTGAAAAGCAAATTAAATTGTCTCATTTCAGCGCTGCACATGCCCACACACAAAACACAGGCTGAAATCAGATTTGCGCCGCCAGACAGAGACACATGTCTTAAAATCTGAGTCGGATATCAAATCAATGCTTTAAATCTGATTTGCGAAAATCAATTTCTTGCAGTGTGTCTTGCTTTCATGACTGGAAAGCATGAAATGTCTGGAATATAACTGCCAAATGAGTCTTCGAGTCAGATCTTCCTGTAAGCAACAGAAGCAGCAAGAAGAAGTCAAAATTTGCAAATTTGCACATATGGTATTTTTTATGTTGTTTTTTATTATCATTTTTTATAGCTAAGTCCATGATTTATACAGTGTTTGGGTCACTCACATAATACATCCTAAAAACTAAGGATGCACAGTATTGGATTTTTTGCTTGTATCCGATATACTGATATTTAACAACTTATTTGGCTCTAAGTTTACTAATATAGCTTCAAGTCGAGCAGTCGTTTTTATGTTGTTGTTGTTGTTGTCGTTTTTGTTAGTCATCGTGCTGTGCAGTGTACTTCTGGTGACGTTTTGGTCTCCAGACTTTGCTGTGGAGTGAGTGCTCTTGACTGTCACGCTGCTCTTTGGTAGAGGCCGCAGCGTCTCCTGCAGCGGCTCAGAGCAGGAGAGACTCTGCACCGTAAGAGATAACATTTCGCTCTTCTGCTTCGAAGTGGTAAATTTACAGCTCACAGCAACTTAATACGACACAGTCTCTGGCTTTGGTTTGATATTAAGTGTCTGTAAAAAAGTGTTGTGCATTTGTGATCTGTTTTTAGCACCGTTAGCTTGTTTGCTGTATTACAAGAATACTGCTGTCACACTTAACATCCGTCTGAAGCCCATTCAAGCTGTAAAACTTTATCAAAACTGTAACAGTCGAATATTCATATTTTCAGTCAAATCTGACTTGACTGACATAATTATTGGTCGAGTTACAGCTCTGCTCTTCTGCAGTGGAAATTAACATCATGTTATGCATCGTCTTGTCAGGATGGCCCACCAGCAGATGGAGACATATATATGTAATACTTCTCAGTGTATGTTATATTCATTCATTGTGCAAAATACTTCAACTTAGGGATTATGTTTTGTACATGCTCCCTTTGTCAATAAATTTTAAAAAACTGGTTTGTGATATTGGCAGAAATCAGCATGATGGCCGATTACAGTATTTCACTTTAATGCCTTTATAGGCCAGTTCTGACGATGTGTCGATATAATCGTGCATCCCTAGTCAAAACATTACAACCATACTGTACCATATCCACACTGCCAGCTGTCTCTATTACAAAGACGTCGATTCGGCGCTGTTGCTACCTCTGTTTGTGGTCTAAAGGAGAGAAAACTTTGTCCCACATTCTGCGATTGCACCTTTTTAAATGAATGTTAAGTGGAATAATGTGACATTGCCACCTTGAACAGGTCGTTTAAAATTAGTTATTGTGCGTTGGCATTGCTCTTCTAACATAAGTACTACCAAATGAATATATGGACTCTTAAGAGCATATGGGTATAATCTCAGTGTATTCAGAAAGTATTTCACTGATCAGCATCCCTGAATCGCAAAAATGCTCTCGTGTTTTTATTTAAGAATGCTTGGACTGACTTACAAATTTTTGAAGCGTAATAAGTAGGGCTGGGTGATAAAACGATAACGATATCAATACATATATAAGATATAACTTTTCTTCAATTGAAATATGAGATGTAGTCGATAAAATGTCAATAGAACACATTCCAGACGCCGCCAGTGTCTCCGAATGTCTGCCCTTTTTGGGAACCTTTCAGCTTGACAGAAATAGTGATTTGATGTATATCGTGATATATATCAGTATCAACTGATATGAAAAAAATTATTGTGATAAGACTTTTCCATATCGCCCGGCTCTAGTAATGAGATGTAGACGTTTTTGGTTTTTTTTTAAGTGGAGATTGAACGCATTCATTCAGCTGAATGTGTGCAAAATGCACTCAGTCTAATAATTTGCATTTGCTCCAGTCACTGTTGTGTCATTTTCTGAATATATAGTAATAAACAGGCATTGCATTTCAAATAAATCCGCTGTTTCATTTTTCCAGTCAGACCCACATCCTCACGGAAACACACAGAGACATCTGTCCTCCCTCATTCGCAGCATTCAGAGTATCACATCAAAACACATCCACAAAACAACACAGCCGAAATCCCAGTGTGAGTAATCTCATCAGAGGAACGTTCAGACAGGTGGCAGTGTGTAGGCAAACCCCCTTGATCCAGGAGACAGAGAGCACCAGAGAGATAACCGCTGATAAAGTCTCTGGAGCGGACATGAAACAACTCGGATCAAGACACATCAGGTGTGTCTTTGTGTCGGTGTGTGTGTGTGTGTGAGCTCCTTCTTCCTCAAGGACCTCGGTCTGTCGTGTTCTCCCGAGGCTGTCAATAGTATTTAAAACACAGATACAGTACAGCTCGCTGCAGTTTCAGTCCCAAAGGGCATCCAGTGTGGCCTTATCTAACCTGACAGGCTGCGAGGAGCCGAGCTGCTAATGTCTGTTAATGTGAAAGTCACATTACGTATCATGCATGCACTTTTGTCTGCAAGCATTATGCTTTAAAGGACTCTGCGGACTCTGTGAAGCTGGTCTGTGGTGCAGGATACCTTCTGCAATTTCTGTTTTAAAACTGAGAAAGCTGAGACAGATTCAGCACAATCAGCAGAGCTGCAGTGAAGCACATTTTATTGACTCACTGTTGTAGTAATGTTTATAGAGGTGCTTGAAAAAAGTCCTAAAAATCTGTTCGGATAAACGGTGGCCATAGACCAAATCACTGTGACGTCGCGCTGACAACAGAAAACTGGCTACTGTTTTGAATTGCGGAGACATTAAAATTCTGCAAACTTGTTTATTTCTGTTTTCATTTTCAGTCGTAACTGTAACATATAAAGAGTTAAACACGGTGGTCTGGCCTGTCTGACGTGTCTGTTGTGCTTTGTGTTGCTTTGCTGACGTCTTTAAAAAGCCAAATCTACCGACACGGAAGCTAAATAATGCACTGCTATAGACGAGGCCACAGCAAAATATGTTTTAGCCACCTAAAAAATCAATTTCTGTTTAAGTGTACACTATATTTGAATATTTGCTTTGTTTTACCTAAAACAACAGCCGATGGAGGCAGCGGTAGACCAGCAGATCTGCTGTTTGGTGAAGAAAACTGTTTTTCTCTGTGTCTGATGTTTTGATAGTAGTGCTTCAAATTGCCATCAGCAAGAGCTGTTTTACTGCAATATAAAGCGCTGAAAATACTCTAAATATAGCATACACTTCAATGGATGAGGGATGTAGCTTGACATGTTTTAAGGCATAAATACGTACAAATAATGATTCAGAATTTGCTTATCCTCTGGTGTTTATTTGAGTGTGTTTCTATGGCAATGCTGATGCTACAAAACCCGCCGAATGTTGAATCTAATCCTCGTAGTGAAGTGAAGAAAGCAAAAAGTTATTAGCTTTTGCTGAGACGTGGTTTAATTATTATTCACAGATTCCATGAATAAGTGGAGGTGAGCATCGAAGGGCTCATATTCAAATGAAGACATTCAGAGAAATGTTCATCTCGAGTACGGCGGGCTATATGACTTAAGGATAATATTGCAATATTTTAGGCTACGTTGAGATACACGATTTATATCTGAATATTTTGAAAACTCCTCGAAAGCAGTGGTTCCTGAGTGTTGGGTCGTGATCCAAAGTGGGTCGCAAGTCTATTCTGAATGGTCTGCAAGTGACCTGTGATTTTGTAAAAAAAAACCCACTTTATTTAGAATTTTAGGCACAGAGCTTTTATTTTGAAGTGCCGTTTCTGTTTATTCCTGCAGTATGTTTTATTTTTTGTGTTCTAAGCCAACTTGTTTTCATTTTGTGATATCAAATTGATAATGAGGTAAGAAATCTAATGTATGGAGCTTGAACTAATGACTCTGGACCCTGTGGCTGGACCAGGTGGGAGCCACTGCTTTAAAGAACTGTACTCTCTACAGTTTATAACGCCACAGTTAGTGTCTGTTACTGCAGCAAAAAGTGCTGCCCAGGTGGAGGTATTTTAGGAGTTTGCAATGAGTCTGTAATATCCGGTTTCATCTCGTTCTGCTTCAGTCATTCCAGTTGCCAGTTTTTGTTCAATCAACGCCATAAACCTAAACTCTGGACTTCAGTGTGACTGTGTTTAATCACGTCACAGTTACGAATCTGCTCAGCCTCTTAGCACCTTTTTCATGAATAGTCATCATTGCAGTTTGATTTGGATCTTGGTCTCAGATATTTAACGAATAATGTCCGACGAGGTGTCATTAGCAGTTTTTAAAGGGCGATGTGGAGGCTCTAACCATCTGTCACGCAGTGTGTTTCAATAAGATAGAATAAAACTAATATGATATATTAAAAGACAATGTCAGGTTTTAAACATTAAACATTTGTACTTGGGAACAGTAACATACTGTACTTTATATTTTGTGCTTGCTGAGTAGATAGTGTCGTTTCTGCGTTTTAGCATTTGAATTCTAAACTGACAGTTTGGTTCACTTTAATAATGAATCCATCAGCAATATTCGACCAGACTAACAAAGATATTTTTGCAAGAAGACAGATAATGGAGCTGAACTTGCACAAAGCCTTTCATGTTTTCTTTCTCTCAAAATGCTTTTAAACTACCTGCTCCATTCACCTTTTCATACACACATTCACACACTGGTGCTGAAGGTCGCTAAACAAAGTGCCACCTGCTACGCAGCTGGTAATTTGGGGTCCAGTATTTCGCCCAAGGATACTTCGACTTGCAGACTGGTGGAGCTGGGGATTGAAACACAAAAATTCCCATTAATGGACGACCCGCTGTACCTCCTGTGAATGTGTGCAGGTGGCACGTTGTATGGTGGTCTTCCCCACCAGTGTGTGAATGTGACATGAAGTGTTAAAGCACTTTGACTCGTCGGAAGACTAGAAAGGCGCCGTGTCAGTGCATGTCCATTTATCATTCATATACCATGTGATGTTTGTGCATGTGTCAGCTGACATTACATTACATTAGTAACTAGTGTTTGCAGCAATACAATGGTTTCAGGGTTTGATGTGCTACTAAAAATGGACTTTTATTAAACCCTGTGAATTTGCTTATCTACTATATTGAGGGGAAAAACGCAAGAGGTTAGAAAACCTAATTTGAATGATTCCTTTCCTCCTTGATTACTTTCACACAAACTTCCATTTAAAAATGTTCATTTATAATGCAGCATTTGCTCAACCAAAACCTGTTTTCATTCATCGATAATGATAACAGTAGCTGTGCAATGATGTAGAAACCGTGAAACCGTGAAACCGTGACATTTTCTGATACGGTTATAGTACCAGAAAAATCTTTTACAGTTGCAACTTCATTTGTAATAAGCGTACTTATTTTAAGCCAAGCCATGATGCTGTTTTTTTAAAATCTAACCATGTACTTTTGTTGCCTAAACCCAAGGAAGTTAACTAAAAAAATTTTAAACCAACGTTCTAAGTTAATTTTGAAAAGAGACTATATGTATGTATGTTACAAGCGAAAACTGCACATTTAGTTTATTTTGAATCGACAAAAAGCAACAAGCATGCGCCCCTGAGTGTTCAAAACTTATAGTTTGACCATAGACTTTATCAATAATGGATGTAGCTACTGTAACATCATCAGGTGGTTTGCTGAATGCTGTTTTAAAGCTTTGAGTTCAGCATTTCATAGTCATCTTGTTTTTTTGGAGTTTTTTGGAGTGAGCACATTTAGACTAGAGGTTGGTGAAGGAGTGAGGAGTGGATCTGACTCACGGACTGTAGTGACACCTCACAGACAGGCTGCCATTCAGGCCGCCTCGCACTTAAATATTTAACGAAATGTAAGCAGGTGAGTTATGAAAAAACCTCACCCCTGTAGAGTTGTCATGAATGTTAAAATTGGCTATAGAGACTAAAGTGTTTTTGCACCAGGCTGTCAACATGTTTATTTCTGCTGGAAAGTTGGGCATTTTAACAAATGTTAAATGTTTTGGTGCCAGCCTCATGTGGCCATTAGAGGAACTCCAGTTTTTGACACTTCAACATTGGCTTCATTTTTCAGCCTCGTAGGGTGCCGCTTGGTTTAGCAGAAGTTTATTTTGAAAGGACAGAGCCTAAATTGACACGCCGTTGCTGGAGGGTTACTTAGAGCATTATAGTTTGATGTGTAGGGCCACTTACCAAGCATCAGTATTTAAATTTACGACTTGAGAGTGAGAATGTGTTGAAGGAAAAGGGACTCTACTGTGAGAAATTGAATCGCCAAGAAATTGTGTTTGGACAAACAAATCATGATAGACAACACGGATCTGGGTGATTTGACAGCTCAAGACTGGATCAGAGACCTGGACCCTTTGTTTGCGTGAGTTTCAAAGTTGCAAATCTCTAGAAGCTTTTGGAAAGTTTTGCAGTGGCTGAGTGTAAGCATTGCTAATTCACGGCAAACTGCAAAAGTAGAATTAAACACAGCACAGCCATCGCAAAGGTAAGGCAGCAGCTGTCTTTTTGGCCCAATCAGCCTTAAACCAAACAAAATACAAAAGGTAACCAGCAAGTAACCATCATAGCAGGCGCAGGTAACAGAGCTCATTCCTCACAAGATGACATTCCCAATTTTGCCCCCTGAAACTGTTATTTTTGGCAGTAATGGAGCGCAGCAGGAATATCGTTAGCATTTCAGCATCACCTGTTCCCTCGTCTCAAAGTCAGCGTGTGTTTTTCTGAATAGGTTTTTTAGTTAGAAGCCTGAGATAAGGTCCGTGGTTAACACAAGCTGAAGAGAATTTCACCTTTTGTTCTTTGACATAAAATATGTCAGTAAATACTTTGGTCTTTGAAGCTTTGATGTGTCTTTAAAAAAGACGGTTGCTAACAAGTGGCTAAATGAGACTACAAAATTTAATCACACCGCACCGAACGCAGCTTAACAACCTCGTTGTGGTGGCGACATTAAGTCATGTGACTACAATGTATTTTGTTCGTGGCCTGTCATTAGCTTTTTGCTCCTGGCAGTTGAATTTACTCTTCAAAAAATAATAAAAGTGGTTTTAATTTGTAAAGATTATCTTGCTCAAAAAAATGTGTAAAGGCTACGAAATTAGATTCATCAGGACAGAGTTTCAATTATCTGACAACGAAAAACAAGCAATGATGGAGGACTTTTAAAAATGTATAACATGTACGGAGAATTGTTCTCAATTTCATTACTTTCCGCCATTTTTTGAAAGTCCTTGTTGTATTCTACGGTCGCGTCTTGCTTGAACGATGAGGGTTAAGTTTATGTCCGAATACAACCACAAATCCCCCAAAAATTTGGATGCTATGTAAAACGTAAATAAAACATTTGATTTGTAAATCCTTATCGAACTATGCTCACCTGAGTACAGTACAAAGACACAACGTTTATGTCCAAACTGACAAATGTTTTTTGAAAATACACACTCAGTCTGAATTTGATGCCTGCAACACGTTCCAAAAAAGTCATTGCAGTCTGTGTTTACTCATGTTTCACGCAGCATCACAACTTTTTTTAAATTGGGGTTGTACATATCTAAAGCTGAGCACAAATGAGCCCTAAGTACAATAAATGTTTGTTTGCCACAGAGCTTATTTTCTAATCCAAAATACAATGGAAAAAATCCCATTAGTTTTTTGTCGAGGTAACCAGAGCATAGAAAAGAAGAACATCATCCCTGCAGCACTCAGCGTTTCAGTGTGTCTAAGATCATTAAAGAGTGTCAGTAGTATCCTATTATTACTTTCTTGCTCTGCTATATAAAATATAGTCTCTCTAATAGGGATAGGCTATTAAATGTATGTTTTACTTTTCTCTCATGGAAATACCACCTTCGGAGGAGCAGCTGATCTGCCCTGATGCAGCACGGGTCAGCTCACATTTGCGCACAGAGAGAAAAGGGTTTGATCATAAAATGTGTGCAAATTTTCTCTGAATGCAATTACATGTTTCACTGAACACGATCATTTTCTTTAAAAGACATCGCTGCAAAGTGCCAGGTAGTTGATTGGTTGTGTGCAGCCCTGTGCATGCACTCTTTCAAGTACAACACATGATTATGAACTAATGACGGTTATATCTTCCTCATATTGCAAAACATTCACACATGTTGTTTGCTTTGATAATTCAGAAGCGATTATGACAGCTGTTGGTATCTTGCAAGGTTTCAAAAACTGGACTTAGAAGATATTTATAGGGTTTCTTTTAAGTGCAAAGGTCGCCTTTGGAGCTTATTATCTGCACGACTGTGAGCATGTTCATTTGTTTTGTGGCGAGACAGAAATGTTTCTTAGTGACTCTGAGCTCTGTGGAGGTGGGCGGCATTATGGGTGCATGATGCATTAAAATCAATTAAAACAACAAACAGAATTCTGACTGATGCAATGAAAACAAACCTGCTTCGTGACAACAGTGAGAAATCCTGCATGTTCCTGACTCGACCTCCTGAGAGCCAACACATAACCTTTGAAATCTGGGTCAACACAACTTTTTTGTTTCAACGCCTTTCAGAGATAATTACAGGGTTTGTACAGTCATGAAAAACCTGAAAAAGTCGAGAGTTTGCAGACAGCAACTTTTTAGGCCTGGAAAAGTTTTTGAAAACCACAAAAACATGAAAGTTTGGAAAAGTCATGGAATCTTGTTTTATAAATGATAATTTGTGTTATTTTTGGTGATTTTTATAGTAAAAATGCAGCATGTTTTCATTTAAAGTTGTATTTCCCCACCCCTTAAGCCAAAATAAAGAACATTTCAGTCCCTTCCCAGTGCTTAAAAATTAATTTGACAGGCCTCCCCATTTTTTGCACCACGCCCTCCCCTCTCATAGACAACGAACAATCCCTAGGTTATATTTAAATGTTTAGTTCCAGTCCTGTTCTGAATCCACTATTTTTTATATAATATATATTTAAAAAAGCTATTATATAGTAATGAAAAAGATCTGATAAGAAGTATTGACAGTTGTTTCAGAGAATGTATAGTGTTTGAAATTTGCCACAAAGGCAACTTGCCACGAAAAGTCCCACAGATAAAAAAAAAATAGTAGTTTTGAAATTAGTCAATTTTGAAAAAAAAGAGAAAATAATTTTGATAGAATATTATAATAATAATAATAATATAATTTTAATAATTTTAATTTTAATAATAATAATAATAATATTTTATAATTATAATGATATATTATTCTAAAATAACATAATTATTCTAATTATATTTCCTATTTATTTATTTATTGTGTGCTAATTTTCAGGTAATTTTCTTTTACTTTTTAGGAATTTGTTGCTTTTTTTTTCTTTTTTCTTATTTTTCTCAGGTTTCAAAAGGTTAAAAGAAACACCTAAATAAATGAATAAACAGAAAATCATAGAAGCAGATACTTCCAAAGATGTTCTGGAGGCTCTTAGAAGCCCAACATCTGACATTTTACATATCTCGTGTTCCTTTAATTTGTCACGGCACTTTCGGTGGTGCTGCTCTGCAGGCGACCCGGACAACATTGCTGCTGGATTATAATTGTATGAATTTTATATGCAGCAGCCTTTATGTCCAAGACAAATTTCCCCAGGGACAAATAAAGTAATCTTAAATCTTGAGTCACCAGACTGTAGATAATGTATTTTCAATGCAGCTGCAGGTTTCAGAAATGGTCTCTCTTAAGATGAAGATAAAGCTGTCATTCTGCATTTTTCTCATTGTCATCAAATCCCACAAACGCCCCGAACCAGCAGGGCGTAAATCCATCTCTCAATAATGTTCAGCTCCCTGCCCTGTCTGTGGCCCTCAGCCTCGAGCTTTAACTCAACAAAAACAACATTTCTCATCTTCACGTGATTATATTGCACACTTAAGAAAACTATACTAAAACATATCCCGATGAATCCTGCACACTGGACCTTTAAAACACAGCTTTAGCTGACCTAACTGTTGTACAAAAGACCATAAAAAACGTAATTGGATAAAAAAATAGACAAAGAGAACAGTTCAGAGTTTAGGTCCAAACCTCCAGGTTAGATAACACTGGTCTGTGGCACGGAGGAATAAGCTATGTCAGGCTGTGGTTTATATTTGGATCAGTTCATTGTTGGCTCTGGTCTTTTTAGATTCCCTCCAACCTCCTCCTTTAAGGGCAAAATAGAAAACTGCACACAGTCTGGCCTGTTTGTTTTCTCCCACGATAACTGAAGAAACACCTACAACATTTTAAAGACTGAAAATATTTCACATTTATTTTAAGACTTTTTTCTTCAGCCAGTTTGGATTTTAATCCGTCAGCATGTATACAGGGAAGTCATCCAGCTCTGTGCTGTTAACACAGACTCGCTAAATGGCTCATTTAGCTCCCGGTGGCCGACTTCAAAACTGCGAGCTGGCAGCCCAGTAACTCCAGTTTCACCATTATCAACCGTGAGTAAAGAGGCTCTACTGTGCCAATGCTGGTTTGACCAACAGGATGTAAAATGTGTGTGTAAAGACCCAGACACACCAAACCGCCATCAAAGAACTGGTGGTGGCAAAGTCTGACTGTTGTGTCTCCTGTGTCTCGGCCAAAAGTTGCACACGAACAAACTGCAAAGACTACAATCAGAAGACAACCAGCACGTCCGCAACATCGCCAAGCAGACGCAGGAGGACACGTAGCGTGTCGTGTAGAAGTGAGCGGCACTGACCAGGCGATGAGATTTGATTTGATTTGATTCGATTTATTTCAAACGTGACGAGTTGGGATGAGAATGTGTTGGTCGCTGCATCATGTGCCGCCAAAGACGATTGATATTTGTTTAACCCTTTGAAACCTGAGCAAACTGGCCTGATTTCTTTTAAAAACATGGTAAGAGAGTTATGAGCAATGAAAGTAGACATGACCAAAAAATTAGTACAATAAAATTACCAGAAAATTTAAAATAAATAAATAAATAAATAAAATCAAAAGGACCCAGAAAATTTGCTTACAATTATAATACTTATTAAAACATAATTTAAGATATAATTATGATAATTACAAGTTTAGGTTTTCTCTATCATTTTTTCTTTTTTTTTCAGCCTACATATTTTTCTCTATAAACAATTTTCTAAATCTATCTAATTTCCTGCATTTTTAGGAACATTGCTTTTTTCCCTCCATGTGTTTAAAGAAATTGCACCAATTTGTTTAGGGTTCAAAGGTTTAAATAACTGTGAAAGGCCTGTGAAAGCAGCACATTAAAGTGATGTTGCTCCAAGTTTCTAAGAGTTTAAGAAATACAAACAGTCCACAGTGTTTTTTCTGCGTCGTGTGCGGTTATGATATATTCAGCCAGACCTTCCTCCGGTGCTGCCTCACTACAAAGATAGGTCCGAGATATAAATGAGATATACTACAAAACACCTGCTCTCTGTCAATAAACCTCGCTGTTACGGCAAAATAAAAAGCACAGTGACATTAACACAGGCTGTTTTTGCAGTTAATACTCTACAGCCGTGCTGTAGTGGCTCTTGTTTTGCACATTAAACACGATCTGCAGCACTAGATTTTCTTTCTAAGTACTGATGAATAAAAAACTGAAAACTACAACGATATCATCAAGTGAGAGTTAGTAAAACTCAAACAACTCAAGGTTAACGCAAGAATAATACTGCCTGAGCAGATAAAGCAAACACGCTGAAGCTCCTCTTAGTGAATAATTCATGAAGGAATTATCAGGTTATTAATGCACAGGCTGTGATCTTCTTCTACTGTTTGAAACATTACACTGTGTGTTTTTAAGCCCTCCATTTGATGATTAAATCACCGCAAATTAGGTGTGAAAAAAGTGGAAATCTCTTCTAAAATATAAGAAGTAAACTTCATGAATAAGCCAGAGAGCAAGAGCTGGATGTTTTTCCAAACACACTGAGCGTCTGAGAGCTACCGAGCCTCTGTCAACAACACTCTTCAAACTTTTCCGTAACGCATCCTCCACCGGAGGAAGCAAACACAAGTATCGGGTAGCGTATTCCTCCTGACTTCCGACAGCTTTGTCTCCATGGCAACTAATCCGCAGGCTGTGGCAGTAAAGAAGTACCTTGTGAACTTCTCAATGAGAACAAGTCACTGTGGACTATGGAGTGGCAGACTGTGAATGTTAATTATATCACAGACCCAGATAGAAACACAACAAATTAGAGCAAAATTTGGCATTTTGTCCTGTACCACTTCCCTCCTGCGTGTGTGTGTGTGCGTGTGTGTGTGTGTGTACACATGTCTCTGTCTTAAAGTAATCCACAAAGACAACATTTGATCTCCTTTGCCACACTAAAATAACACAAAGCTTATCTAAGTGCATGGACAGATTATTAGACATACGGCCTCTGGACATAAACCTGCAAACCTCCCTGCGTGTTTTTGTGGTAATTTTTTGTCTTTTTGCATCATTCTGTGCATCTTTGTGGTAGGTTTTTTTTTTGCGTCTCTTTGTGGTCATTTTTCGTCTCTTTGTGGATATTTTGCATCTCTGGTTGTGCTGTGTCCCTTTACGGTCATTTTCCATCTCTTTGTAGTTGCTCTGCGTCTCCTAGTGTTCATTTTGTGTCTCTTTGCATCATTCTGTGCATCTTTGTGGTTGTTCAGTAGGGTTTTTTTACATCTCTTTATGGATATTTTGCATCTCTTTGTGTCTTTTTGGAACCTTTTTGTGGTTGTTTTGTCTCTATGTGGTAGCTTTCAATCTCTTTACAGTCATTTTCCATCTCTTTGTAGTTGTTTTGTGTCTCTTTGTGGTCATTTTCTATCTTCTAGTGGCTGTTTTGCATCTTTTCGTCATCACTCTGCATCTTTGTGGTTGTTTAGTAGTTTTTTGGGGGGTTTTTTTACATCTTTTTGTGTTCTTTTTGTGTCTTGTTGTGGTTGTTCTGTGCATTTTTGTGTTTTTTTTCATCTCTGTGTGGTCGTCTTGCGTCTCTACAGTTTTTTGGTGCCTCTTTTTGGTTATATTGCTTCTGTTTGTGGCCCTTATCTGTCTGTTTGTGGTACTTTTGTGCCTCTCTGTGGTTGTTTTGTGGGTTTTTTTAGTTGTTTTGCATCCATTTGGGGTCATTTTCCATCTCCTTGTGGTGGAATCTTTGTTTGTTTTTCTTTTTTGTGGTCATAATGTGCATCTTTGTGGTTGTTTAATGTTTAATGGTTATTTTTCAGTTGTTTTGCAACTTTTTGTAGCTGTTTTGCATCTCTTTCAGTTGTTTGTTGTCCCTTTGTAGTCATTTTGCTTCTGTTTGTTTATGTGTCTCATTGTGGTCGTTTTGTGTGGTTGTTTCGCGACTCTAACTGTTTTTTTTGTAGTTATTTTTCAGTTGCTTTGCATCTATTTGTGGTTGTTTTCCGTCTCCTTGTGGTAATTTTGTTTCTATTTTTATGTATGATTGACAGCAAGTAATGTAAACAGTCACTTCAAGCAGATGCTCTGACCCAGAGCGCTAGGCCCGTACAGTAACCCATTAATGACGATGATAAAGAAAGCGTGTATATGAGCTCTTTGTGGTCGTTCAGTGTCTCTTGAAGGTGTTTTGTGTCTCCGTGTGGTTGCTTAGCATCTCACTGTGATCATTTGGCATCTCTTTGTGGATATTTTGTGTCTCCTTGTTGTAATTTGCTAACACTCTGTGATTGTTTGGCATCTGTTTGCAGTCATCCCTTTATGGTCATCTACGTATCTTTGTAGTAATTTGATTGGTAACAAGAAATGTACACAGTCATTTTAAACGTATGCTCTGACTCAGGAGGCCTTTTGAACACTTGGACCTGCGCCCAGTAGTAACCCACCCGGTCTGTATGATGCGTATGTGAGTGTGAGTGTGTGTAGTTTGTCCAGGA
This sequence comes from Plectropomus leopardus, assembly GCF_026936395.1. Taxonomy (NCBI): domain Eukaryota; kingdom Metazoa; phylum Chordata; class Actinopteri; order Perciformes; family Serranidae; genus Plectropomus; species Plectropomus leopardus. The sequence continues at coordinate 5,009,710 of NC_142176.1, read as the reverse complement.
TGGAGCAGACCTTACAAAGGGCGCAGTAATCAAGGCAACAAAGCTCTCTATGCGAGAGCTGATTACAGTGCTGGAAGAATTACTGCTAACAGGGGCTAATGGCGTGTGACATTAGCCACTGTGAGCTGATTGGGGATATAATTAGATGAATCATTCTGAAAAGGCATGAAAACAAGATATTCTATTAGAGACAGCGTTCTTGATGCGACCCTGATTTTAAAAAAGAAAATACAGCAAATTAGGAAAATCCAATAATTAGTACTATTGAATGGGAAAAGAGTGGTATTGCTTAAGGTAAAAAGATGCCAGACTTATCACTCTCAGGGGGTTTCCACAATCTGGATTTTCTTACTAATCAGGACAATATGAAGCAGTTCTGAAGGTAAAAGTTCAGCTTACAATTTTTGTTTTCTTCCCCAACAACTTCTAAAAGACAGAAATCCCTTTCTGCATCTGAAATAGTTTGAATTTGGATGTTTTTGTTTGTGATCTACAAACACTAACCCATAAATGTTTGAGTGTGTTCTTTTTTGGCTCAGAGTTGTTGACAAATTAATTAAAAATGAAACAGTTGAAAATGATTGTTCCAAAACTTATTTGGGTGCATCCAAATGTCTTGTGGTTTCTCTCTGCAGCTTGACTTAACGTGTCAGCTTTTGTTCGCTTACAACGGCTGGACATGCTCTAAAACAAAACACAACATTCGTGATCCGATGGATGGCAGGAACATTCAGAAATAACAGGACTTTAGGAACAAAAAAGTTTTAAAGAGCACAGCAGGTGGCATCATTAGGAAACGGAAAACTGCGACTACATGGTTTCTTCCTGGTGCAAGTCTTCCAGACAAACGACCGAGAGAAAAAGGGCCCGAAGAGGTCAGGCGACAGATCGAGATCAGAATAAAGGCACAGAGTTCCTTTGATGCAGCAGAAAAACTTGACAAAAGGACAACAAACATTTTATTTCTCAAATGTGGGCTGGAAAGTAGCCATGAAATAAGTGCTGGGAAAAAGTGCCACATGGCAGCAGCCTGGAGACTTCAAATAGCAGATGAAAGGGTCTGAAAGCATGAGGCAAAATGCTTATAATTACCATTATAATAAACAACAATCTCAAGTTTTTAGCTGTTACGTAACTGTGGGACTGTGGAGCATCACAAGTGATATCATCCTGTGTGTGTGTGTGTGTGTGTGTGTGTGTGTGTGTGTGTGTGTGTGTGTGTGTGTGTGTGTGTGTGTGTGTGTGTGTGTGAGAGAGAGAGAGTTTTATTTTGTGATAAACAGTACATTCATTACTCTTCTCACTGCCTGTGAGAACCACGAGATACTGGCTCTTAAAAGTTGTTCATCTTTTCAAGAACAACACTTAAACTAAATTCTATTTTTTTAAATTTAAAAAAAACAGCTTTTTTCCACAGGACAATGTTGCAGTAAAGTAAGAGTTATTTAGATTCGATTAACTGTGATTTTTTTTTTAGATATTTTATTATTATTAATGTCATAATAATAATGATGATGGTGATAATAACAATAATAATGATAATAATTTTTGCCTTAGTTTTTGCTTGTTTTTTTCCTTTATTTCATTTTTTTGCTGTTACTTATTTTTACATAATTGTCTTGTAACTTTACTGATTTGTTGCTAATTTTTGCGTATTTTTTTGTTAATTTACGCATGGCCTTCCTCCCGTTTTATTGAAAGAAATCAAGCCAATATGCTCACGTTTTAAAGGGTCAATTTAACATCGTCTCAGAACATAATCCAGGGAGTGATCATTTTGTCATATTATTATGAAAGTAATTAAATAAGACAAAAATGCAATTCTCTCCAAACTCAGATTAAAACCTGAGAAAACTTGGTGACATCAGTAAACACTCACGTTCAATACAGTCTGTGATAGACTGGAGTGCCAATTTACTTTTCAACAGAAAACATTGTATAATTACTTTAACTGTCAAATTTGGCAGATATCTCCTTTTTTATGACAACATGAAGTTATTCAAATCAGGAGCCTATTCATATTGAGACAACGACATCAAAAGAAGACATATTTGACAGCAAACTTGGAAGAAGAAGCCACTCCTGATTGTTTGGGACAGCTTCCCATTTAAAAAAGTGCACAAGGAGCAGTCCAAATAAAAAACAGAGAAGCTTCACTCCCAGAAAGAAAAACGGGCATGAATGAATCCCATTCAAAGTCTCTGCGGTTACTTGAAGATAGCTGTTCACAGACGCTCCCCATTGAGTGGGAGAAACACTGCACACTTTTTAAAGAGTTGAAAAAGAAAATCCAGATGAGACAAGCAAACAAAGACACATCTAAGACGCTGGAGCTATAATTTCAGCCACAAACTGTCTCTGTTTAAATGGGATAATAAAAGAAAGAAAGTGGAAAAACAAAAGAAATGAAGCCACTCTACATTTTTCATTATGAGGTATTCTTTGCTGATTGTCAACAACAAATCACAGTTTACTTTGAATTCTGTGTGGCACAGTTCAGGACGTCATGGGACTGAGAAAGTTTCTGAAGGCATTATACTTCACATCTAGCAGACAGATGCTCTTCAGTTTGAAGTCATGAAAATTGATTTTCACTCTGAGGCAATAGCATGATCCGCGTCCAGGGAGCCAGCCTCTATAAAGTTAGGCTAAATCTATTAAGATCAGCAAAGACCGGCAACGAACGGCTGCCAAGAAACGAATGCAAATAGGATTCTTACTCTGAGATGTTTCAATCTCAGGGAGAACTCAGTGAAAACATAATCATACCAAGACACAGGAGCCCTTTTTCCACAGAGATCACACTATAGAGCCGCTTCAAAGTCCCATCTTTACACCAACTGAGCATTTCTGACCAGAACCAAACAACAGCGGCATCTCTCTGTTCAGTGTGGGATTTTAAATAGCATGCTGGCATTGTGGAATCAAATAGGCATGACGGGCATGAAGTTCAACACAACAGTGTCGACCTCTTAGTGTGATATATATCATACGCATCAGCAGTGCTTTATAAACAATAACAATTACATAACATGGCAATAAAGCAGCGTTTCCACCAAAACCTTTCACAGTTGTACCTTTGAAACCAAAAGTGACATCTACAGACAAGTATCCAAACCTAGAGCTGAGCGATATGGCTTTAAAATAATTTTTACAACATTCTTAGGCTATATCGCGATACACAAAATATATCTTAATATATTGATATCTCCTCTAAACGACTGTTAACTGCTAAAATACAAAATTATTGTTAAAGTTACAGTTATAAATAAAAGTAAAAGTAGCTACTGCCATAAAATAAAGTTACAGAAAACTAGTTATAATAAAGTTTAATAAAATACTGTTATAATGTTAAGTATAAAGTAAGATAAAAAACTAATAATAGAATAGAAGTCTTTATTAATAAAAAGTACTATAGTAAAGTTAGACCAAGTATTGTCATAATTAGCTAAATCCAAGCAGAACCCATGTTGCTTTTATTTTGAAGGACAAAACTCGTGACTAAATAGTCAGGACTACCTGCTTTTTCAACAAGAAATTGAAAAAAAAAAACACATGAAAATGACCCAAGAAAAGTGCTTTAAAAACTATAATAAGTAAAAAAAAATTAAAAATAAAATTATTACCATTGTATTTATAGCTTTTTGGACATTTGCCCTGCCCTTTTTTTTTCTAATAGTGAACTTTTATACCATATTTTCAATAAGCAACATAAATGAACATTTCATGTCCAAAGCGCGTCACAACGTGATATTCCCGCCTAGAACAGGCAGCGTTAAAGGAGCTAGGAGAGAAAGATAACTTTGACCGAACAAAGACAACCATACAGGAAATATTATATAAATATATATGTACTTTGTGGGATGCCTGAATGTCTGCAGAATTCCCCATGCAGTGCAAAATTACATGTCATGTAAGATTAGTTGCACCACCAAGAAGGATAAGAAGAACCAGCTATATACAGAATGTAAATACTTGCTGCTATTTTTATCCCCCACAGAGAGAAGTGAGGCGTCCAAACTAGAAGTTAAATACAACATAAAGCCGAGTCTGTCAGCCAGGAGCAGTAAATTATGGTGGGCAGACTGAGATATAGGGTATGAGGAGGCGAGGAAACGTCAAGAAATGCAGTGAGGGAAGAAAAAAAAACTCTGCCGTGTTGGTTTTTTTTGTTTTTTCTGTGTTAAACTGGGCGTGAGAGCGGGAGTCAGCAGCAGTGAAAGAGTGTGGTTATGGCTCGTGGTTTTCACTCGCTACTAACATCTCAGCAGAGCTCTCAGCGAGGAGGAACAGAGGGGACAAAATAGACCCTTCAAAATGTAAGAGGCCACGCTGGTGCCTCACATCCAGAGAGGACAGGCGGAAAAATAAAACAACCACCATGTGGAACATCAAGTATGTGCAGTTAAGTGCAAATTATTGTCGCTGTCAAGCACAGTCTGTTTTTATTTCCCCTTTGTCATTGTTGAAGCGCAGCCTTAAATGAAAACGTCTCCTATGTGACTCATATGGAAAAAGCACATTTCACTTAAATATACAATGTTTCGACATTTAAAAGCATACAAGTAGACAAGAACATGTTTTTTCTATCTTTTAAATTGAGGGATTGCACTTCATCACATATATAACACCCATAAAAACCACACACGTCTTTTCTTACTCTTAAGTTTTTGTACGGTTTTAAAAACAAGATTTAAAATGTTAATTAACGAGACTTAGATTATAAACTGCACGAGTTTGTAAACAGATATTTCACACGAGAAACAAACCAAATATAACACTGAATATAACAGGAAATTAGCAATACTTTATACAGCATCCACTTTAAGTCATTTATGATGTGATTTATGGCATTTGTTGTGTGCTTTTTCACTATTTTAACTTTTATTTTATTTCTATTTATAGGTTTTAACCTGTGTGTTTCTACTTTAACTGTTTTTTTAGTGTATCTGTTAATTGGTCTTATTTATTTATTTTTGGTTTTACTCGTGTCCTTCTTCATCAGTCTATTTGTCTTATTTTATTTTATTTTTAGTTATTTTATTCATTTTATTTCATATTTATTGTCTTCGTTTAATTGTCTACTTTTAGTATAGCTATTTTATTTAATTTTAACATTTTTTGACTGTTCTGACTCACATGTCTTTGGGCCTTTATTGGTTTATTCTTCATCTTAATCATGATTTTATTAGTTTTTAGTTTTTTTTAATGGATTAGACACTTAGACCGTTGACAGCTTTGTTTTGTGCCTCATGAGTATTATGTGAAGAAGGGGACACAAGGCAAATTCACAATGTTTTTTCGGATAAATATGCAGAATCAAAACAAATAGAAAAATACACTAATACATATTTTTAATATTATATTCCATTTCTGCCTAAAGCCGCTCCTAAATCCTCCAAGTTTCTTTACGAATTTAGTGTTACACAGGTGAGTGATTAATATCCAAACATTCATTTGGGGGGTGAAGCGTCCTGTAAATTTTAACAGGCTGATATGAAATGTGTATCCTCTCATGTAACTCAGTACAATAAAGCAGATAAGTGTATTTCCCAGAATCTCAGTCTACTGCTTCAGGATTTTACTTTTGTTTTTTTGTGAACAGCATCATTAAGGAAACTAATATCCATATTTTAAAGGATGTGTAGAATTTTGCCACAGGTGACTTAATTTTTGTGTTTGGAAATAGTTTACTAGGATTTGTTTTAAACTGTTGTTGCATGCATCCTGCATCTACGTGCTGTGTGTATTATTACTCTCCTTCAGTACTTTGGTTGTCCTCACAAAAATTGATCTCATGTTGCATTTTCATTGTTGAATCCAGACGTTATTTCTCGCTGCCTCATTTGACCCTGCAGAGTCATTCATTTTTAATCTCCTGGTATCTTATCTAATATTGTGCCTGCTGGCTCAATAATTAATTTATATTTGGCCTTATAATACTTTGTAGTATCTCTTGTCTGCTGCTGTACCTATAATTGATGGTCTGCAGGGTCACATTTCTTTGAGGTTTATTTTTTTGCACCATCTCCCACTGTCCATCCCATATTGTACAAAATCTAAACCGGGACATCCATCCTGTTTCACCTTATGTTACCTTACCTCTGATTCTCCTCAAGATATTATGTATTTTTTTAATTTTAAATTCCTTCTACCAGAGCTTCAGAATCACAAACTTAAGAAACACCTTGCATATGTAAGATATATTCAACATAACATATATTCCTCTCTGCGCCTTTCTTCTCCTGGCAGGACTGAAGAAAAGAAAAGTGGGCTACGAGAACATGAGGCTGAAAACTGCAGGCATAAAATATAGCGAGGGAACAAAGGGAGTGAGGACCGGCTGAAATCTGGCAACAAAAAAATAAAAATGTACTGAAGGAACACAGAACTGAGGGAAAATTGGGTGAGTGAATTTAGAGCGAAGCAAGCACACACACACACACACACACACACACACACACGCACGCACGCTACAATGCAGCCTTGTTATATCCACCTTCAGTGGAGCCACTGTTCGGGGCAATTATCCAGAGAGTCGCCACACCTAGACAAGCCCACATGGCAGCCACAGAGCAGGACAAACAACCCCAGCTGTGACGATTAAAGAAAACACTCGACACCTTCTCTCCCGCACATATTTTCACTGCTTCCTTCATAATAGCTAGATGCCATGCACCCAACACAGATTGAAAGCTGTGTATCGGCAGCAGCTTTGGTCTCGGCCGGTGATTGCAGGCTAAGTGTAAACAGCGGGCAGCTGCCAGAGTCATCAGTTCAGCCATGCTGGAGCTGATGACATGTGGGAGGACACGTGAAAAGGAAGCTGCCTCTTTCTCTTCACTGTCTCCGTCTGCACATCCTGAAATGTGTCAAAGCAGTCTGACTGTCACAGCGAGTGGGAAAGTGCGGGAGATTTCATGAGCAGTCGTCACCAGGTTATATATAGAACATGAGTTTATTTATGAAGGGAAAATGTGCCCTTCAGTCGCACTGTTGGATTCATCAATCAGGAGCTATTCAGCCGAGTAATTGACTTCTTTACTAAAGTTTTCCAGTCAATCTACCATTTGATTTCCACATTTCACAAGCTTCAAGCAACAGTTACTTCCATTACTGATCAATCAATATTGATGATCAATTCATTCATTTTGACAACAATCAATGAGAAAAGCAAACACAAGTAGCGATGCACCAATCCTCTTGATCAGGGAACCAAGCAACCTTTTCCTCGGAGCCCCAAACCGCTCATAAGCCTCTCTCCAGTGGCTCCATTTGGCTTTGCCAAAAAAATTGATGAATACAAGGTTTTGGGGTTTTTTTTAAGATGATGTCTTTGGATTTTTGCCTTTATCTGATAGGACAGCATTAGTGTGAAATGGGGACAGAGAGGAGATGACGTAGCAAAAGGCCACAGCTGCAAACATTTACATTTTTATTATCATTGTTAGTCTAAAGTTATTTTTACATCCAGCAAACGTCCATCCAGCAGTGATACTCAATTTATGGCCCCTGGACTAAATTTTATCCTGCAATATGGGGTCCAGGTGGCCCTCCGTCTAGAAATAGAAATAAAGTATCTAACACTGGGAAAAAACAGGCTAAATAATGTGCCTAAATGCATAAAAAGCTTCAACAGAGAGCATGCTAATAAAAAATAAATAAAAAGTGCCATTGGAGGATCTTCAGCTAACCTGTGTGGGACTGCTGAGACTGGATTTGTAATGTTTATTAATTTCATCTGATAAATATTATTTTGGTTTTTCAGTTCTTATTGCCGCTCTGTGTACACAAGGATCATTTTCGCAGTGTTAATATATGAATGCAGATTTCTTTTTTTCTGATTTCAGTAGGGCCGTTCTCATCTAAACATGGCCTCAGGCACAAACTAGGTTTAGAAAAAATGTTATTGTTTGGCTTAAAATAATTTGTTTTTGTAACTAACATTACGTTTGTCACATGACTGATGTCACAGAAGTCAAACCTCACTTCATCGCGTAACATATGTCGATTGTTTTTAAAAGAAGTCACCGTTGACTGTGGGACAGGAACACTGGTCTCATGGGTGAAAGTCCTTTGCTTGTTTGACCAATTCACCATCACTCCTGCCAGTCCTACAGTGTCTTCTTCTGTCTTTATACATCACACAGACATTATCGTGTTTTGTACTAAGTCAACTCACTTCGTCCTGGAATAATTACTATGGACAGTAGAGCGCCGTACGTAAGTTTGGGTCATAATTACCTGGTGGCAGTCAACCTATGTGGCCGTTTTTTCACTGAGAGCAAGCTGAGTTTTTTTTAATCAATGTCATGATAAAATGTACTGATTCTGATACAACTTACACTAATTGTACTGAATTTGTAATGCTCACAGCAACCCCTGAGGCTTAATATTGTCTCATTTGTTTATGAGTTCACATGCATAGTTCACATAAAGTCCGATTGGTGCATCTCCAATTACAAGTCACTGCACCCCGTTCAGTTAATTATGAGAAGAAATGAGAAACAGCAAGCCCTCATATTTAAGAGGCTCTAACCAGCTTCATAATTGCTTTATAAAACTGACTCATTGATCATTAAGTAAGTTATAGTTTCAGTGCCATTTTACTTTGATTCCTTATTTGAGCTTTTTCTTTTCTTTTTTTGTTCCCTGTGGACGTTTCAACCAGCTTTTTTAAAGATAATTTTCTAAATTTAATAAATTCTTGCAGTTTGTGGAACATTTGTTACCAAGGTGCTTATTTTTTCCCATGTTTTTGACGGTTGATATACTTGCGTGAGGTGTCTGAAAGCAGCACGAGAATAGTGATGTCGCTCCGGGTCTCAAAGGGTTAAACGGTTTTAACAAACACAGAACATGCTTGCTGTATTGGACTGCATTAGTCTAAAACAGGCGTGCAGGTGCATATTATCATATTTCTGTTTGAATTCCCGGTAAAAAAAAGAGGGAGCTGTGATGTCTGAAACTACCCAGCAGCTCCTACAGGAAGCGTGTTAACTTTTAATATTCATATGTTTTTAAAAGGAGAGCGCAGTAGCTCCGTTTTTATAGCCGAGAAAAAGTTAAAACGAAAATGTCTCGTAGATGCATTGCATTCTGGTCTATTGTGGTTTCCGTCACCACACATCAAACGGCATCTCTCACTTTATGCCAAAACATGTCTCTATGTATGACTGTAGAGAATCTGCACGGACTTTAGACTCTGTAATAACAATAATAAAAAACGACATCTCTTTGATACTGAGGGACTGATGCTAAACCTGTCAGTTAGCGTTGATGTTTGTGGGAGATTTTCCCGCTTTTAAATCCCGCTGATGTAACAATAAGGAAAAACACACCACAAACCAGCAGCACTGGGAGCTGTAATACAAAATAACCTCCTGCTTTAACTGTTTGTAAGGCAGATTTCCGCTTTAATAGAGCCTCTCTGCCTTCATTAAAGTGCAGATGAATTTTTAATGTGACCCTGCCACATGTAATATGGAGCAGCTTCATCTGGGAGAATTTAAGACCTCTGCTCACCTAACATAAGGGCACATTGTACGGCAGCGAATTCCTCTGCACTTTGCCAGCCAGCTTTGAGAAGTCAGTGAGGCCTTAAGTTCCTGTAACCCCTCCAGAGAAAAGGAAAAAAACTGATGGGAGGGAGCAGCTTGAGGAATGGTTGGTATTCTGAAATGTTGTTCTTCTCCACAAGTTTATTTCTGTCTTTCATCGAGGTCCGGACAAACATTCCCTCCCGGCCAATCAGAGCGCTTCATTCTCCCACATCACATTTCCACCATCAAAACAACCGATTTTATCGACTAACAAGTGGAATAAACAGTGCAAAAAAAAAAAAAAGTGTCTTTTATCAGCAAATGATATAATGAGTGAGCTCAAGTGTGATTAATGTAATCCCACCCTTAAGTAAACAACATTCATTAACCAATTCACGCAAGATAAATGGAACCAGGATATAGTTTATCCTTTCTAATTAGACAAACTCGGGCGGCAAAAGCTTCCCATTTATCACAGTTAAATCTCTAAAACAAGGTCACTGACATCTGTGTTGGAGCTGGAATACAGAATTAAAGAGCTGGAGGATGATGTAGAGGAGAGGAGAGGTCAGGAGGAAGAGTTAAGTGATGCAGCTCATTTGAATAGCAGAAGAGAAATGTTAAAAATGACTTACCACACACTTATCTCACTCTACACTCTCTCCAGGCTGTCCCTCGTCTTCCCTCAGTGTACGACAAAACTTCCCAAGTTGTTCCTCTCCACACACTCCCTCTCTCTCTCTCTCTCTCACTCAGCATGGATGCACATGTGACTGTCACCGACCCGCCAAAACAGCCAGAGGTCGACATCTAGTGGTGAGTCGAGCTTAAGCTCCTGCTCAAATATAATCATCCTTCTGTAGAGCTGTTGGCCCACTGACAATATCCAAAAGTAATTTATAGGCTAATTTGCTCTGATTCATTCGGCGATTTAAAAACAGCATCCGATGAATACAAATAGCTGCTTATAATAAACACAAATGGCCCTCCGCAGACAGTTTGCAGGTTCGCACGCAAATTATTTTTCATTAACAAAAGTAATATTTTCATCACACGGTGGTGACAGCTTATTTTCACAGCTCACTATATTAAAGAGGGTTTTAAATTCTGCTTTTGAGACGAGGAGTCAGATTTAATGTGAATTATGAGGATTCAAACAGGACCTGCGATGTGGCCTGTGGCTCGTGATACATTTTTAGCACATCGGTGTTTGGACGCGTTCCTGAGTTTGGACTGGAAGACAGCCATGTCCTCTTGGCACCGGTTTGCAAACATCTTTTATTGGATGATTGTCAGTGTTTTTATCACATTTGTGTTTGTGCTGGCAGACCCTTGTTTTCTTTACTTTTTCACAATGTTTGTTGTGTTTGAGGATGCAGCGCTAAAAGAAAAAAAGGTCGCCAAAGCTTCACGGGGAGGTCGTCAGGCTTTCCTGATTTTAAGATGTACACAATGAAACTTACACTGCCTCTACATCCGTGACGGCGCTGAGGAATTCTGTTTTTTGGTTGTCCGTCCGTCTGTCCATCCATCTGTCCCGTTATCCAGGAGGCGATATTTCAGGGAGGCCTTGAGGGAATTTTTTCAAATTTGGCACAAATGTCCACTTGGACTGAATAATGAAGTGATTAGAACTGAAATCTTGTTTTGAAAATATACATTAGGCCTACAGTATATTTCTGTCATTTTTTCCACATTTTCTTTATTTATTGCATTCATTTATTTATTTATTTTTGTAGGGAAACTAAATGAAATTGATATTTTTAAAGTTTACATTATCATTCCAATAAATACATATATATATATATATATATATATATATATAATTATAATATATATTTGTCAGCACTTGATTCTAAATGAAATTGTTATATTTAAAGTTTAATGTTGAAATTATTATTTAGTATGTATACATACTTCAAAAAACTGAGCACTTAACACTTAATTTCCTGCATTCTTGTAATTTTTTATGCACCAGTTTGTACCTTTTGCCTTTAACTTTGTCAAATTAAAAGTCCTCAACTAATATACATGTTCTAAATATTGAGGGGGAGGTGTCTGCACCAATGATAAAGACAGAGACTCATTCAAAAAGTTACCAAAAATGAGGGAAAAATGCATCTCTGATGCAAAATTCACAGGAAATAATATGCTCAAAAATCATCTATATTACTCTGTTTACACAAACTTCCTGCGGTTAAAGAGTTCACTATTTGGGTTAATTGTACAGTTATTGTTATGTTTTGAAGGGTTGAAAAGTGAAAATGTTGACCTGCTGGTGGTGCTAAAGGTAATTTTGGGGATCACCGGTGTCGGTAGGATTTATGCTCTTGGGAACATGAATGTCTGAACCGAAATTTCTCATCAATCCATCCAGTAGTTTTTAAGATATTTCATTCTGAACCAACAGACAGACCTAAAACATGCCTCTAGTGCGGCTTAAATATTTAACTGTTTTCACTGTTTAAACAAAGACAGAGGTGAGTAAATGAGAAATGGTTTGCTCACTAGCACACAGGCAGTGCGACATGGCTGCTGCTGCTGCTGCTTTTAGCTCCGAAAAACAGGAATAAATTGGAGATTGGTTTCAAATATTGACCAGCAGAGATGCTTTTGATTCTCTACTTTTACGGTATAGTCTAAAACCAAGTTTATATTGAACCTGCCATTACAACAATCGATTTTATTTGATTCCAAATCAAAAAAACAGAATCCGCACATTGGCATTGCTGTCATGGATATTTAATTGAATCTACCATCGAGGTGACGGTTTGAGCTTCACACTCCTCATCATCGTTGGTCTGATGAAGAGTGTGAAGCTTGAAACGTCACCTCGACAAAATATATAACTGAATATACGTAGAGAATAAACTGAACACACAACACTTTTCTCAAATTATTAAAAAAAAATCAAGTTTGTTGTTGTTAGCTGCAGCTGGTAAAGGTCGGGCTAATTTCAGTAACTTTATTTACTGCAGGGTGGCTTTATCGATAATAGCACATCATAATGTATTAATTGGCTTATATTTTGTTGTAATAATTTGAAATTGCAAAGTAAAGCTGTAAAATAACTCAAAAATTACAATATTCAATAGTACAATATTTCCCTTTGCAATGTAGTTAAGTTAAAGTATTAAGTAACAGCATTTTAAATGCACACAGGTTTAGAGTAAAATGACTGATTTGTACATTTGTGATATGTAAATTTAGGGTTTTATTTTTGTTTGCTCTTTTTAGCCCCACTGCAAACTATTGTCTGTATTATTTGTCTATATTTTATTTATTGCACTTTGTGAGCACTTTTTAATTTTTTTTAGATAAATGTTACACAAATAAAGTGGTTATTATTATTATTATTATTATTATTATTATTATTATATGATAATAATGATAATAATAATAGTTATATTATTATTATTGTTGTTGTTATTATATAATATTTATTATTATAAAAGCACTTATTTACTTTTCAACACTCAGTTGCAAAAGGTTGATTCTGTTTCGTTTTATTTTATTTTATTTTATTTTATTTTATTTTATTTTATTTTATTTTATTTTATTTTATTTTATTTTGTTTCCTTTTCTTTTTTTACCTTACAAGGCTGATTGAGCTGCATATGAGCATGTGAAAGAAAATAAAGGGTAAACTATTCCACAAAATGCTAAAAAAGAAGAAAAACCAGGAGCTTGAGTGTGATTTCCAAAGAAGTTTATTTCCTAAATCCTCCTTAATGCAGCAAACATTTTCGTAGATGAGACCACAAAACCGAGACTTAAGCATCGACCTTCAAGCCTCTAAAACCTTAACAAACCTGTCATTCTGGCAAAATTACCAACAACTGCAAACAGAGAGGAGATTACATAGTTAAAGTATTTTAACCGCACTGATGTCAGCCTTTGTTTACTTTTGTCTTCAGGGTGGAAACTGTTTACTAAAGGAGGTTTTACACATGGAAAAATATAAAACTCTTTAAAATCATTCAAGAAATAATCAGTGCCCGGTATTTATTGCTGTTGGCGGCTGTGAGATATTATAAAACAGAGCTACACGGTTGGTGATAGAGTTAAGAGACGGTGTCATTATGCTGCTGAAGCCCGAGGGCTGAAGAATCGTTTTTTAACACATGCACACACGCTGAAAGGTGAGCGAGGCAATTACTGCAAACGTAATGGTGTCTTAAATTAAATTGTCCCCATATTATTGCAAATAAGAGTCATGTTCAAGTAGCTGTAACTGGAGGGCAAGAAGGAGAAGTGACAGGAACAGGTGCCTCAGTACAGTTATTGAGATAATCAAGCAATCAAAATCACATCATGCAGCAGAGCACGGTTAAAATGCTGAACACACTCCGTACTCTCTGTGTAATTAAATATATATCATACTACACTTTTCATGTTTTCCTCTGTAGTTCACAGAATAATTTAAATGTTATTGCAGAGAAGGTAAACAGTTCAAGATGGTAATTTTATTCAGTAAACTTTATTGGAAAAGTTTCTTGATCATTTTCAATGCAGGACTTTTATTTGAAATGGAGTACTTTACATTCCGTTATTACTATTTTGATGAAGTAAAAATCTTAATACTTCCACCATTGGTTACCTCATACTTTAGGCATGACTAATGAGACATATTTATATGTGATATGCAGTGTTTGAATCTAACTAAGTACGTTTACTCAAGTACTGTACTTAGGCTAGGTATAATTTTAAATAAATAAGTATGTCCATTTTATGATACTTTATACATAATTACATTTTGATCCAAATTTTGTGCTCCACTCACTACCTTTAGTGGGCTGCTGCACCCACCCAGCACTAATGTTAGCCTCCGCATTAGCTTGGGTCGTGTCATCTTGTTGTTTTATGCCATTTTCCTCAACGCCGCTAACTTTTTAACTCTGATTTTTTTTTTTTTTGATGCAAAATGGTTTGGGAAAGACGACCTGAGCGGTGTGGGATTGGCGTGGTCAAAAGTAACACAGACTTCTATGACTTCATTTTATTAATTATAGCATTATGTTTTGTTTTTTTATTTCTTTGTTTTTAATTATGTCTTTTTTATTAGTTATGTATAGTGTCATGACCTGAAAAAAATTTTGGATTTTTTTTTTTTTTTTTTTGCTGCTTGCATGGGGCCCCAAATGGCCATTGGATAATCCATCCCAGCCTTTATTTGCTAACCTTAGTTACTTTGTATATTAATATTATTATTTTCTTTTTTAAATATTTGAAATAAATCAAATCAAATATTTCTATGAGGAAAATATGTTGAAATAAAATGTATTAATGTTAAATAATATAATTGATAATAATAACAACAATGATGATAATAATGCACCTTGCAACTTTATGTTACGATTTTGCACCTTGTTTTTTATTATTCAGTTTTTTTAATATTTGTAATTTTTTTTTTTTTTTACTATTTTTTACTATTATATTGTTCCTTTTATCCTGTACCTCATAGCTTCTGTAACACTGCAAATTTCCCCAATGTGGGACTAATAAAGGATTATCTTATCTTATAATAATATTTTGTTTATAATATAAAAATTAAATCAAACAAATTCAATACATGTATTAATTTAAATTATATATATATTTATATATTCTATATTATATTCTATATTTTAGAAAGTCTGGACCTTCAGACACATTGAGAAACCCGACATATTGCAAAATGTTCAAATGAATCTCTCTAATAGAAAAGGAGTTATTTCCCAGCACTGTGTCATGAATCATACGTGTTAAACTGGATTTGTATCACTCATACAGTATTTCTGACTCTTTCATTGTTGTCGCTTACAGTAAGTTTCTCCTTTTTTCCGCGCGAGCTTCCTCAAAGTCTCATCTGTGCGGCGCGCGCTCCCGCTGACTCCATCCCTCCGCTCTCGAGTCGCTGCGCGCGCGCACCCGCCTCACTGACATTCCGCCTGGCCTCACGTGCTTTCTGTGTATAAAAGGGTCCCGGTGTGTGCTCATCATGACCACTGTGTCGCCAGACAAACGGCTGAAAATGGAGTCAGCGCTGAACCAGCTGAAGAAGCACACCGTGGTGGTGGCGGACACCGGAGATTTTAACGGTAAACAACGTCCGTTTTTAACCGGCCGCTAACGTTAGCTTCGTTAGCATGCTAACTAACTGACCAGGAAGGATGCCGCTTAAATGCGAATGACCGCCGTGTCAACCGTGCGTGTTAGCATCGATCTCTCATCGTTTACACTGGCAGGCTTATGGTGGCGAGCTAACTGTGAGGCTAACTAACTTCTGACAGTGTTTTTAAACAATAATTTACCTGCTAACTACTAGCGTTAAAGCGGAAAACCTGATAATCGGATTACTTGTTATTACCGTTACCTAATTTAGCGACTTTACGTTAGCCGCGCTAGCAAACTAGCTAACTAACGTGACGTCTTTTATTTATTACTAAACAATGCAGTTATTTAGTCTCCTAATAACGTATCAAATTACATGTTTTGAGCTATAAGTTACACTCACAATGCATGTGTTGCTAGTGAAAGTTTTGTCACGAAACTAAGTTACAGACTGCTGTGAGACCCGAGTTAACACGCAAAAGGGTGCAAAAAAAGTGAATTTTTGTTTCCTCGTTTGTCCTTTTCACGCCCCAGAGGAAATGGTTATGTTTCTCAATGGATCAGAATGAGGAACTGTGTGCAGTAATACAATTACACTGTGATGTAAACCAGATAGTTCCTCATCCAGAGCTGCAGACTCAGGATGACACGACAAAACTGGTTTGTGACAGTCAGGCGTGACTCTGGAAAACCGACAATAGTACTCCTATTACACCAGCACCAGAGGTGCGTTTTTGCATAGACTTTTAAAAAACTTTGGTATTGTATGACTTTAGCTAAATTAATAATAATAATAATGATAATGTAACTTTATTTGTATAGCACCTTTCATACAAGAAATGCAGCCCAACGTGCTTTGCAAGAAAAGAAATTAAATGCACTAAGTGCTTCGCATCAAAAGACATAATAAAAGCTGCATGTAAAAATAAAATAAAGTCAGATCATGGATAAAACCCACTTGGTAATACTAATAAAAGTAAGATAAAATGAGGATAAAAATTCAGTGCACAGAATGCACAACGTAAAATGGAAAATAAAATATAACCCACTGACATTATTAATAAAATAAGCATAAAAATAGAGGATAAAAATGTGCAGCAGTATGTAAGTGTAAAGTAGAAATTACACAATTGGTTCTCTGTAACTTGGACTAATGAGTTGTTTCATGTATTGGGGGAATAGGCAAAAAAAAAAAAAAAACCACGAAAAGCTGTACAGTTGTATAATTATAATGTGATTATCAGTGATCAGTTACTCAAGCAACAGAGAAATCATTTTAACAGTCATTGTTATAAAGGGATACTTTACCTACAAAATCTCCATTACTACATCAGTTATTTATGCCGTGTTACCTTGAATTCAGTAAACTTGGTTTTTCTAACTTTCCTCCATGAAAAGATGGTGAATATGTTGATTGACATGGAACCACATTTACCACGGCAAAACTTTATCACGTTACAACTCTAACTCAACTTGTGCAGTATAATCCAAGTCTCATTTATCTAGTCAAATGCTCTGTACTTACCAAACATATACATATGCATTTTTGCTTAAAAAAAAAACCAAAACAACAAAAAACCTTTTTTTAAAACTGAACTAAAAGTGCTCTCCTCAAAACCAAACTTCAGTCCTTGCCCAATCAATCAATAAATCAACATGCTTTCAGAAGAGGCATGTCAGAAAAGAAAAGTTCTATTCACAAATTCAAGGTATCATTGTGGACTAATGGTTTACAAATTGTCATTTTTTTGGGGGTAAAGTATTCCTTTAAGTCAATCATAGCATAGCAAAGCAAAAATACAAATCGCTCTCTGATTCCAGCTTCTCAAAAGCGAGTATTTGCTGTTTGTATCATGTCATATGGTTTTGGAATTTTCAAAAACTTAAATTAAGTTTAATTTGCATAGTACCTTTCATGCATCTTTACAGGTGACTGCCGAGGCTAATAGTAAAGTACAAAAATTATTAGTAAAACTGAGAGACTAGACTGAGATTAATGAACATAAAATTTTTCTGACAAAGAGAGAATGGAAATTTTTCATAATTTTTCTCACACTTTAAGATAAGACAAGAAAAGATAAACTTCGTTTATATTAAGGTGAATTAGCAGCAGCTGCATTACAAAGTTAGAGGAGTGCAGATGTGAAGAATGCAATATATACAAGGAGTCACATTGCAGAAAAAGCAAATGTACACCAAAGATAAAACTAGATAACTGTAAGATACATTATATAATAATTAGCTAACAGTAAGGTTCAAACCTACATATACAATGACAAAAACAGGTAATCAGTATAAATGACAAATAGAGTATAAATATTTTTTTTACAGTCTCAGATCTGAGGGATTTGATATAATAATGCAAGAGTGGTTGGTTAAATTTTTTTCATGATTATGTCCATTAATTTCCATTAATTAATGACTGGAATAATAGATTGTATTATGATACATATGTATTATGATTTATAGACTAAAAACAATTAGTCAAAAAACAAATTGACTCATCAGTCGACAGTGATAGTAATTGTAAGTCGATGCTTGTCTGGTCCAACACTACACTACGATCTGAGCTGTGCTGTTCAAATTTGCCTGCAAGTGCAAATGAAAAAAATAGTTTTTCACAAACATGCCCTCCACATTAGCAGTGTCCTCACACAGTGTCGATCTAACAATGTAATCACAACATCCATCAGCCTCAGTGAATACGTCTGTCAGCACTGTCATTAAAAAACAAGTCCGTGGTCGTGATAAGAAGACTGGTTACTCAAGATGTGAGCAAGTATAAGCCACGTTGTTTAAAAAATCTATATATTGCATGAACGTTGCAAGATTTCTCTGGTTTCACTAGATACCTTACACGTTTAGACGTGTTAAAGTCAAGCAGCCTTTTTTCTGTTACTCACAAGAAATGCAAGATCTTGGTCAAACATGGTGTAACAGCACACTCTTGCTTCAGTTACGTAAGAGAGAAAAAAGGTTCTCCAGAAAAAGCTTGAAAGTAACCGGAGGGGCTCTTGTGAAGTTTTGCCCGAGGCTTCTTGGTAACTAATTAGTCTACATTGTTATTGATGCTTTAAAGAAGACGTGCGTTAAGATAAGGTTCCTTGTGAGATAAAGAATTGTTCACTACTGCTTTGGGCAGATGAGACTTGTGTGAATACTAATGTCACATTTAAATTGAAGCGGTGATCTGACTGTGATGTTTAATACATTAATGATTTTGTTTAGTCATTTAAGGTTATTTGGAATGACAGTTTGATGCATTTAGTGATTTAATCTCTTGTATTTCCGCTGAATGATTTGTGTAGAAAGCTGTTTTTGTGAACACAAACCTGGCATGACAAGCGTTCACTTGCAGGTGCCGAGTGCAGGATATAGTAGCATCTAGTGGTGAAGTTTTAAAATAAAATGAACCCAAACTTCTCCCATGTGTCAACTGTGTAGTGGCTAACGTGAAAAGTGAATTGCCCTGTGTAGAGCCGATATTTGGTTTGTCAGCTTTGGACTGCAGTAGGAACTCATTTTGGGCTACTATAGAGACAAATGCCAAAAATGAAAGATAAATGCTCCGCATATGTAGTTGCAACTGTGAGATGTTCATTGTACAAAAACTGTCACAGAAAATAAAGCAGTTTCACATTATACAGTATTACATAATTATTTCTATTTTCAGTTACAGTGACCCTTAAAGAAATGAAAAGAGAAGTATTTTTTTGTTGTTGAACAATTTACTACTATATTTAAAACTCTTTTTAATGGAAAAAGAAAAGTTTTTTTTATGGAAAGCAAGTGTAAACAGTTTTCCTTTTTGAAAACAACTAAAGATTCTTCATCTGGTTACTTTTTTCCTCTTTTTTCTGTAGATAAGCAAATGTACACAGCATAATAATTGTCAATTTTCATACCGCTGTATGCCTCGAAACCAGTTTACCATTGCAACCCTAAAGTCCAGATAAAAACAACTCGTTTTAAGGTTACAACAACGCAGTGATTCTTTGTTTCACATTATGCATATGTGAAAACAAAGTCATAAATATTATATTCAGTTTCTGCCATTATATCCCCCTAAATCCTTCACACTACCTTTCAAAGCACATTCATCTGTTTAAAACAGAAGTTCCTTGTTTCTTATTTTGTGGCGAATGAGTTGTTTCCCCACATGCTTTTACACAAACTTTTTTTTTTTAACTCGATGCTCCAACTAACCACCAAATCATGCAACTGCAAACTTTTTTTTAAGATACAGCTGCACTCGTACCATAAAGTCATCATTTGCATTAATTCTGCTGTAAGGTGCATGCAAACGTGGTTGGTGCACACTTATATCCAACTTATAAATTTCCTCTAAAAGTGAAACCAGCATTCTTAATTGCATATTTTAAACGTATGTATGAGCTTGCACAGAAAAGACTGGACAAGCTTGGTAATCTTTTATTTGTGTTTAAGCTTTACTTTATAATTTCAGGCTGTATTTTTATCCAGCTGGTGAATCGGGCACCAGGTAGTTCATCTCTTGGGAATACCGCTGTAGTCAGCAGCACTTCAACTGTGTAGAGTCTTCTTGAACTGTTGATCACGAGTGTGAGTCCAAACCTGCTGACCTGCAGAAGGATCCAATTTTTTTTTTTAAAGGGGGGATTGAGAGATAACTGGCTCCAGAACAGAGAGCGGCTTTGTTCTTAGGCTGAAGAGCTGGCAGCGGAGGCCGGACTACGCTGAAACAATCGAGCTCTGACATGAAACCACTGTGCTTCATGAAAAGGCTGCTCATGCATATCAAATTAAAATGTGCCGTTCGGTTCTGTAAACTGCAACAGGATGTTTTCGAGTTCTGTATTTATGGAATACATTAATATGATATGTTGCAGCAGATAATAACGATTATTCAACTCTTTAGTCAGTTTATCATAATGTTTCAAATAGTTGAAGTGTACATTTTTCGGCATTCAGGATTCCTTTAGCTACTTATTTAGGAGATTTGAACTAGTTAGTGGGTAATCACTGCGTCAGTGTTTTTTCTTTTTCACATTACATTTAACGATGCAGCATAAGCAGACTTTTTCGGGGAGTCCGTGAATTCCCAGCAGCATATAATTAGCCTTTAGTAATTAACTGAAGACTGTTAAATCATTAATCAGTACCCTTCTTTCCTCCTGAAGGTGGTTTAAAACTGTATTTTTTATGTCAACAGAAACTGATAACCATCTGCTTCTTCTGACTCTGGATAATTTGTTTTTACAGGAGGGTGCAGCAATATTTTTATACAGCAGATGGCGCCATTAGACCTGACAGCATCAGTATTTTTAAGAGTCCAAATAAGGCAGTTCTTTCCTTTTACATTTGATTTTTTTCCTACACAAAAACACATTTTGAATGAATGAGATGAAAATCTTGATGTTCAGCTGGTTACACTTTGTCAGTTCGATATCAAGTCCTCAGAGGAGGTTTTAGATCGACTTACGGCCAGTGATGTATCGCTTTTGAGGCTTACTATAATTATAAAATCCGGTTCTTTTTCAGTCCACTAGATACATTTTAGTACAGTAAAAATGGCTGAAGTGAGATGTTCAGACCGAAAACTTTAAAGCATTTGGAAAAACAACCAATGTTGAAAAAGTTTTTCTTTGGGGACGTAATTTGGAGATGACAAAGGTCCGATGTATCAGTATTCTTTGTTGCAATTCTCAGCATATCACATCTTGTTCAAAATCACATTAATATTATGTTGTGACTTGAATATTGAGATGATAACGAATCCCCGTCCCTACTGAAGCTCCTAAAATGTTTCTGTGTCTTGACGGTGTACATGTTGTGTTAATGTTGACAGATCTTTGACCTTAACATTGCGAACATCTGCAGAGAATAAGGGTTTCAGTTAATTATTTAATTATCCTTTACTGGGTCAGAAAATAGAAAAGAAATCTGACAAAATATCTAATTTTCAAATAGTTTATTAAGAAATGTATCCCAATTCCATACCAGGCTTGTGGATGTTTCATAATTGATATTTATAGGAATTTTTGGAGTGTGTATATGTGACTTTTATCTCTTTTTGCTTTGTCTTCCCGTCCTCCAGCCATCGACGAGTACAAGCCTCAAGATGCCACCACTAACCCATCCCTCATCCTCGCTGCCGCCAAGATGCCGGCCTACCAGCACCTGTTGGATCCGGCCATCAAATACGGCATCGCCAAAGGCGGGTAAGATGTTGGACACGAATGAGAGCTCAACACCACAACATAAGATTAAACCATTTCTTTGTTTGGATAGCTGCTGGGCAGAAGCCAAACGAGCCGAAAACAAACAGCCTTGAAGTCACTGGCTAAAGAAAGGGAACATTTTTGTGGTTTTGTAGATGTTACACAGTACAAGCACACAGTTAACTGTAATTTGTCTGATGCATTTCTAAAGATTCATGAAAAACTGCCTTTAGTGTTTAGTGACGCTCTCCACATTTTTTAGAAATGTTAATTGGATTTGTTACTCTGCAACTTACTGGTTAAGTACTTATATTTGTAAAATTTCACCTCAGTCAAGCAACCTCTTTGAATGTGCAAAATTAGCTTTAGGATGAATTGATGTCATTGTTCTTAAAATGTCCTTTGCACTGCAATTCAGACAATTTTCATGCATTTCAAGAACAGAAATCTGAAAATTGAATGAAGACAGGTCCCAAAATATCGTTTTATTCTGTTGACATATCAGAGTCAAAGGTTTCTACAAAGGGAATTGTGGATATATCTTTATATCACTCGTACGTGCTACTGAAGTTGAAAGTCTAAAAAAAAAAAAGCTAATTTTAAGAAATTCTCTCTACAGATATGTTATGTAAACTGACACACCTTTAGTGACCAAAAATAAGACATTTGGTTACAACTTTTAACTAAAGATACCATCACAAAACCCATCGCTTACTGTCATAAAGACAATTTTTGTATTGCAATTCTTTGGAAATTGTATCTTTCAATATGCAAAAGAAGCATTATCTAATTAAATATGCACTTTTTGCATGTTTCAGAACAGAAATCAGATCTGAAATATACACCTGAATGTGTATTTTGCAGGTTTTCTTTCCAAGTAGGAAAGAAGACGATGTTATGGAAGCAAAATATCCCACAATCATAAAATTTACCAATGCATTTCAAACTATATTTCCATCTGGAGCATCTCCTCTTAATCAGCTTTCTAATCTTTCCCTCTTTGTCCAGAACTGAAGACGAGCAGGTCGCCAACACCATGGACAAGCTGTTTGTGAGTTTCGGGCTAGAGATCCTGAAGAAGGTCCCAGGCAGAGTCTCTACTGAGGTGGATGCCAGGTACGTGCAAACAACATGTCACAAGGAGGTAATTATGACAGGAAACGTGTAAGAAAATGTGCACCGTCTTGAGCTTTAAAAAAAAAAGAAACAACATGTAGACTGAGAGATGCCTGCAGACAGCTGGTATGCAGAGACCACGTTGTTGGTTATGTCATCACTCTAGTATGAAGAACTTAATCACAGTATTTTGGTGTCCTCTGGCATAGCGTCACACAAAAAGTTTCACTGGTACCATTTCATGTCACATCTTTAATGAAGGATGGGATCTGCTGGCAGTCACATTGGTGATTTATAATTGATTTATAAGTAGTAAAATATTATAGAATATCATGTTTTTCCTTGAGAAAACCTTTCACTTAGGTTTTTCTGCAAAAATAAAAGTTGCTTAACCCTCTGAAATCTGCATCGGCATCAGTTTTCTTGTGTTGGTTCAGATGCCTTTCACAAGCTATTTGACCCTTTGAAACCTGAGCAAATAGGTTTTGAAAACATGGAAGTCGATATTTGTATTTAATAAATTTTATATGTAAAATTACAGTATAGAAAAATATACACATATATTTTTCACCACCTTTCCACTTTTTTGGAGTCATGTTTTGTTTGTTTTCATTTTTTACTTTATTTTATTTATTTATTTTTGTTTATTTTCAGGTAATTTTCTTGTAGCTTTTTGGGTTTTTTTTTTCTAAACTAATTTCCTGCAATTTTTTGGCGATGTTTTGATAAATTTCTCATTGCTCACTCACTATGATTTTGAAAGGGTTAACCAGGATTTAGCAGCATGTCTGAAACCAGCATATGAGGCTCAGTGTATTTTATGCAGTAACTGGATGACCCGCTCTACCTCCTGAGCCTCCACCGCCCCAGTAAATCATAAAAATTAGTCATAAATAAACCAAAATGATTGTGTGGAGTGCAGCGCAGCGTTTAAATGTGTAATATCTGTGTTGTTTCTCTTCATCTGTCAGACTATCTTTCGATAAAGATGAAATGGTTGCTAAGGCCCTGAGGCTCATCGCCCTCTACGAAGAAGCCGGCATCAGTAAGGAGCGAGTTCTCATCAAGCTGTCATCCACATGGGAGGGGATCCAGGCCGGCAGGTGAGCCTGTGATGTTAGATGTGCTCGCCTACCGTTTATTATCTCCGCCAGGCATCAGCCTCTGGGGGGGGATCATGCACTCGATCACGTGTGTGTCCATGTGTGTATCTGTCTGCAGCTAATCAGTCAGCCTGGTATTTTGTGCGCACATTTATGACTGTGCTCAGAGACCTCTCATGGTGGTGTTGATACTGAATCTTTGAAAAAACTGATTTATTGACTGTTTTTATCATAATTGACCCTCACTGCTTTTACCTGGCTGTTAGAGGCCGCAGCGATCAACATTTAATTTATTTATTTTATTTCTTTTTTGTGGTTTTATGGCATTTAAAGGGTTAGAATTACAATGAATAATGAATATTTTATAATTATGATTAGGACTGATGTTGGTGAAAAATAAATTTAATGAAAGAAGAAAATAATAATTTTGTGTGTACAATATTAAAGCGGGCCCTAAGAGTTAATATAATATCATAATGTGATGTGAGACTGGATATCGTTTTAGATATTTGATATCCTCATATTGTGAGTGATACCTTTTCCTGGTTTTAAATTCTGCAAAAAATATCCAACAAATTAAACTGGAAGGGAAACATTCATCCAGTCTGGCTAATTTCAAATAAAATGTAACTAAATAAAGCATACACAGCCAAGAAAAAGTCCATCATAGCACAAGGTGGTGCGCAGTGGCCAGCTGCCTCTAATTCCTTGCTGTCAGGTTAAAAACTATTGTGATATTTGACAATCTCCATATCATTCAGCCCTAATCTTGACTGGTAGCTACAACTGGGAATCTTACAATGGAAGCTGCCTTAAAAATGAAGATTACCTCAGCTAACAAAAAGATGGCGAAACCGGTCCCTAGCAATGTCCCCCATTCGAGACAACCTTTGTTTTATTTTTGCCACTTTTTATCTTTGTCTTTATTTGTAGTGCGCACAACTTTATGACCAGATACCAGACGTTTACAGGACGGGTAGACAAAGTGCCCCGCCTGTCAGCCCCCCATGCTGCCTCACCGTCGAGGAATTAATGATATCATTCTTTTTAAAAATAAATAAATATATATGTATAAAGAAATAAATTTGACATGTAAGGTTGAAATAATGTCCCTAAATAATCTATAGCTCAAGTTTTGCATTTGAAAACTGAAACAAAGAAGTAATGTATTCTCAAAATCGCATCATATTACATCAGCTTGTTAATTTTTTTTATATGTATTGTTTTTGTCTTGCACAGGGAGTTGGAGGAGAAGCACGGCATTCACTGCAACATGACCCTGCTGTTCTCTTTCGCTCAGGCCGTGGCCTGTGCAGAAGCAAATGTCACACTTATATCACCCTTCGTTGGGCGCATCTTCGACTGGTACAAGGAGAACACAGACCGCAAAAGCTACGAGCCACATGAAGACCCAGGTAATGCAGGCTATCCAGTACAAACACAGCACTTCTGTGTTTAAAAAAAAAAACTCCACAGGGCACCTTTCAAGTTAAAACACGACCATCTTACTAAATGGGGAGGTATTTGTTGTTGTTAGGGTTAATATTCAACACCACATGTAGGAAGATAAACTGCAGCGTACAAGTTTCAATAACTAATGAACTGAATTCATACATCATTTTCCAAAACAAAATAAAAAACTAACATAGTGCTGATTACGTCACAGCTCCAACTGTGTCGCTAATCTGTGATTTAGTGATCTGTCTGTATCAAAACAGTGAAAAAGTTCAAACCTTTGACTGCAGTATTCACGTACAGCGTTATTCATGAGTCTGAGACAGTTTGCTGTGACTCACATTAATGCAAGTGATGCCCATGCATCAGAGATCAGAGTATTTGGGTTTCCATCCAAATGTAACGCACATTTTTAGACTAAAAAAGGGAATGTGAATTTATTTGCTTTTTTCTGAGAATATTGGTCCTTGGAGATAAGCGGTGGATGGCACTAATTCTCCAGTCAGTTGCTGCTGCAGCAGAGGAAGCAATGAGATAACATCATTTATACCCTTGTTCCACCAAAATTTTCACATGTATACAGGTCAGTGAAAATGTGACAGTGGCTACTTCTTTTCTATATTCAGTCTAACAAATTTGGTAACGACTACATTGCGAACAATGTTCAAGTGATGCTAGGATGGAGACGGACAGCATTTTGTGACGACATGTCATTGCATCTAGATATAAATAAAAGGGCTAAAATAAGTGCATCCATCAGGTGTCACACTTCCATCACTGCCGATCAAAGCCAATTATAGCTGGAGCCAACAAATTCCCGTGACTACTGAGGAGTCATTTGACCAGGCGGTGAATACCACCCGTCACCTTTTCCCAGAAATAAAAAGCCAGATGTTATTGGTTGCTATAGGGTTTTTTTGTGCAGTTAGAAAAGGGGTTCAAGAGAGCACCAGGTAAAACTCAAATAGGGAAAACAATGGATGTATAACAGCAGAAAGAACGCTAGACAATGGAGAAAGAGTTTCAAACGACTAATATCACAGCTCGGTGATCTGTGCAAAGATAAGTGCGTTACAAAACTCCAAAAGCGATGAGGAGAACTTGCAGTGACCTGTGCAGTGACTGTACGTCATCATCTATTCACTGAATCTCTTTTCATATTACTCAGTCATATTTACCCATTATTGATACTTTCTTCAACCTCTCCAAAGTGCAAAAACTTTTGACATTTTGAATTTTCAGGGTTTTTTTTATTAATGCAAAAGTTAAAAATGTTCATAATAAGAGGTGGATGAAAACACGTCTAGTGCCTTTGCTTGTGTCATACAACACTGTCTAGCTGATGCAGTCAGACAGGGTGGGTGGTGCAGTTGACATTGCTCCCCTTTTCTGTTTCTGATACACTTACAGGTGTTCAGAGTTTTAAAAAAATATGCCACCTCACCGGAGACACCAGTCTCTAAATCCTGACAGTCTCTTTCAAACTTTTTCATGTGTATTAAAGCACCAAGCCTTCAGACATGTGACGACAGACAAAACAAATGATGCAATATGCAATGCAAATACAGTTCTCTCTATAACTGTGTTGGTAAAAAAACCTTCACAATGTGATTTATTGTCTTTCGTCAGAGTATCAGTGTTGATGCCACTATCAGATTAGCCTGCCACTAACGATTTTTTAAAACTAAAATGGTGATAGAAAGTCAGACTATAAGTCAGACATGCCATGTTTAATTTACCAGAGCTGAATTTGACGTCTTCAAATGGTGTTTTATTTAACCAAAAGTCCAAAAATCCCAATGCTTTTCCATTTATAATAATGATAATAAATATACAAAAATTAATAATAAACTTTATTAATTAAGTGCTTTACATGGGGCAAATAATAGCAATCAATTTCAAGAAATACAAAAAACAGAAGTCCCAACAATAAAGACAAATACTACCAATGAAACAGATGAGCAAAGTTGGCAATTAACTGCCCTGAAGATTGCACTGAGGCAAATAAAATCAAACAATTAAAATGATCAAAAATAAAAGAATACAATGCACAATGACAACAGGTTGTTTCATAAATGTTTTCAACACAAAAACAAACCAAAAAACCCAGAAAAAAACAATAACAATAAATCAAATAAGAGCCGTTTAAAATAAATCGCTTTAAAGAAGCAGAAAATCAACATGATTGTCTTTTTCGCTTTAGAAAATGATTATTTGATTTGAGAAATGGTTGCCAAGTAATTTGATTCATTTTAAACATCGTTATCATCGCAGAATCACTGCATCATTGCAAACTAATTCTTATTTCCATGTGACACCACCCTAAAACGTACCTCACCTGAGCTTGAACTGTCATTTATGTGTTATAAAACACAAACGTCCACATAGTTACAGGTGTATCTTCACTGTTGATGAAACTTGAGGTGCTTCTTTCGTCTTGTGGAAAATATGACGCACACAGTTATTTTGTGCGTTACCTTGCAACCCAGCGCTCATAGGTAACAGACGAGGATCGTCAGGTGCTGACGGCCCTGATAATTAAGCGATAAGACAAGACTAAAGTAAGAAAAGAAACCTGTTGTATAATTTGCTCCTGAGGCGTGTGAAAAGTGGAGGTCTGTGCAGTCGTTTACAGCAGCTCGTTGCAGGTGTGAAATTAACCTACGGATCTGAGATGAGTCCCGTGTGACAGTATGCATCACTCAAATAAAGGCACAGCAGATGGAAAACATACCTGACAATTACATGATTAACCTCTTCCAGTCCGCGATGACGCCAGCGTCCTCTGCTGACATTCATGTTGTTCATGTCAGAGGTTGTGGCAGGCGAAGTTTAGCGCTGGAGTCAAGATACTGGTTCATCTGAGCCTAGAAGACCGACGTCAGGGATACGCAGCTCGCTTTGCTTGGGGGGGCCAGGGGCCAGTCGCAGTAGACTCATACATGGTCCTAGGGATTTAAGGACATTTATCAGAATTTAGGAAGTTTCTAGGACTTCAGGACATTTCTACAATTTTAGGCCGTTTCTAGGATTTTAGGACACATCCCCGGTTTTTGGTAAAGTTTGGTTGAATTTACGTGGGCGAAAAATGGCATGGCCATTTTCATAGAGGTCCCTTCAACTCTCATCTCAAGATATCTTAATGAAAATGGGCTCTGTGGGTCCCCTTGAGTCTCTGCTTTGCAGACATGCCACTTTATACTAGTCCCATGCAGTTTGGGGCAAAGAACATGCAGGGTTCTTTTTGTGCAGTACAAATTTCATTATTTGAATATTTCTGTGTTTACAATATATTTCTGACTTGATTTTTTTCTGATATTTCTCACCTTTCTTTCCTTAAAAAGACAAATGAGTTTATGGTAGGGGATTGGTGGAGTGGAGGTGTTAATCAGTTGAATGGGAACGACTTCATACACACACATAGATATATATATATATCTGCAAAGACTGCTACTTTCCTTTGATCTCACATGCATTACCTGAATTTCTAGCTGACTGTATATGTTGCATGCCCCATAAAAATCTCATCAGTCTTGTGTCAAATATTTTCCGGTGGCCACACATCTGTAAAACTGCTGACACGACACCTCGAACTGCAAACAAGGTCAATTAAGACTCTTTCTATGATAACTCCAGTGAAATGGATAGATGCCATCTTGGCATCCAGTGTCGAATTATTATATATCTGTGATAGGAAGGTTATAAGGCTTCGTACCACTGGAAAAAGTCACAGCAGCTGAGTGTCTGAAGCTTTCTTTGCACAGTCGGTGTCTGTGGTGCAGCAGAATGAAGCCCCGCCACTTTTTCCCCCTGATGAGGAAGTAGATTATTGTTGTAGATTATTTGCACTTTGTATAATACTGTTGAACCTCCTATACATTTTTTAAGCGCTTGCAGATCTAACCACTGAAACGTTCATGTCAGAGAGCCAGTAAAAACAAATGGAATAGTCTTAGTTGACATTTTGAAATCAATCAGCACAACTTAATTCTCAATATGACAACCTGTGCAGAAAACATTTCACCTCAGAAGCTGCCTGTCGCCTTCGAGCGGTACGGTCTGTCGCTCGCCAGCTTTTCTCTCGTTTAACTTCCTTTTCATATTATAGTTTTAATTAACTAATGTGGTATAAGGACATTAGGAAGAAATATTTATTTCACAGAGATCCTAAAGTGCTTAACAAAAACTTTTAAAACACACAAGAAAGAAATAATATATATAATTATAAATAATCATAATGTATGTAAACATGCCTCTGTAGGAACAGTGGTTACGTAACCTTGGAAACCAGCTGCAGGTTAATCGGGTGTGCTGCTGTACTCAAACAAATAACACCACATCTCTGCTTTTTAATGCTTAAACTATAGGCGTGTTCTGTATATGTAAGGAATAAAAGAATATATATATATATATATATATATATATATATATATATATATATATATATATGAATGAATGACAATTAAAGGAGCAGTGTGCAGGATTTAGTGGCATCTTGTGGTGAGGATTGCAGATTGCAACCAGTTGAAACTTCTCCCGGTTAGGATTTTTTTAGTGTTTTTTGTTTAGGAGGTTTTTAACAGGAGATGAATTATCAGCAGAGGTCTCTTTCTCTACCTAAAAGAAACAGACCAGATGATTTAAACCTTTAAAAAACACTGAATAACACAGTTTCACGTTACAAATCAATGGATGACAGGCGGATATCTTTTATCTGCTGACGTTCAGGAGGTTTTTACCAGGATCCAGATTATCCACAGAGGTCTTTTCTCAACAAAAAAACAATGCATAAAGCAGTTTCTTGTTAAATAATGTATTTTCAACACGGCTTGTAGTGGAAGGGCTGATAACAATGGTGACTGACACAAAAATGAGAATGCCCCTTTTTAGAGACACTTTTTGGTTTGTCCGTTTTGGATTGCTACAGAAATATGGCAATCTCTGTTGACAAGGACCGACTCGACCGAATATAGATATACACTGCTCAAAGAACAAAAACACAACAATTCTTATTTTCAGGTGATTATACACTTAAAAAAACACATACTTATTATATTAAATTTCTGCTAATATATCCTCATAAATCCGACACACTGGATTTTTAAATACGAAATTAAAATGAAAGGAAGTGATTGATTTTGACTGAGTTTTTATGGCCCTTTTCATCATATTAATGGACAACGAGAGTCTAACCCAACCTCTGCTACAGAGATGTTTAGTCTCTACATCCATTATGAGGTACTTTTTCTCATGAACTCAATAACAATCTCACATTTTTCCACCAAAAAAAGGAATTACATTATTACAATAGTATGCTCTTCAGAAATATCCATCTGTTAGGACTTGATTAACACTGGGTTAAACTTAAATGGAACTGGCACCACAGATGCTCTTATGTTTAGCATTTAACACATCAGGGCTTTAAATTTGTTCTCCTCTCCCTCCTCAGGTGTGCTGAGTGTGACCAAGATTTACAACTACTACAAGAAGTTTGGCTACAGCACGGTGGTGATGGGCGCCTCCTTCAGGAACACGGGGCAGGTGAAAGCCCTGGCGGGCTGCGATCTGCTCACCATCTCCCCCGGGCTGCTAGCTGAGCTCAGCCAGGACCACAGCGCCGTCACAGCGATGCTCAAAGTGGAGAAAGGTATGACTGTGTGACACAAAATCTGCCTTTCTGTGAGATACTGTCATCAGTAACGTTGTCAGTTTTAGTTTTATTGTGCCCTGAAAGTCAGTGAGCATAAAAAAGGAGGAAGTTTTACCACTTAATTCAACAGACCACTGATATGTTAAATAGCCTTGAAAATAATGTTAAAAAGCCCCTGAATCAAAATCGGATCATTGCAGACTTTGTGATATTGGCAGATATTGGATTGCTGTCTAAAGAATTGATATTATATCATATTGTGATGAAACTGGTGATTTGCACCCCTATTGATATCTATAAAATTCTGGTTTTAATCGTATATTAATTAAAATCTTTTCAGGTAGAGGTCCCTGATGCAAAATGTGATCAATTTAGGAGGGCTTGTCCCAAATATTCAACTATTCAAGTATTCGTTATATGTTTAGGCATTTAAATTTTATTTCATTTTTTGCACTAATGCGATGTCATTGTTTGTGATCGTGTTGCGGATGTCACACACACACACACACACACACACACACACACACACACACACACAGTGGCAGTAATGATCATTTTACCCAACGGTTATTAATTTCAGTATTTCAGACGCACAACCAAATTGTACAGACTTATTTAGAAACAGGTGTTGAGAGGATCACACTTCCTCAAAGTAGTACATTTTTATGATTTCACATGACAAATAAATGATTAATGTGTTGATGTTCTCAGAGATAAACCTTCCATAGCATCAGTTATTGCTTTGACACTGCCCGAATCTGCAGCGTTAGGCTTGCTTGTCGTTATACACCATATTTGGGTGAAGCCGTCGTGAATGAATGTGATCAGCCATCCTGAGAACTCCGGCTCGTACAGCCAAAATGTTCCTGCAGCGGGCACGGTGGCGGGGGGGTGGGACAAAGCTGCGACACAAGACTGCGGTGGGTTTAATCGCAGTTTCAGTCTGGGCTCCACCCCTGACGAATACATATTTTCATGGCATGAGGTAAAAATAATTATAGCTTATATGTTCTACCTGCAGCTCATGTTAATGCAAACAATGTTGCACTGACACCTGCTATTAAAATGTCACATGTACTTCATTCTTTGCAGCTGAAGTGTCCTTTTAATAAATATGAAGTTGAACCAGATTAAAAAATCATGAATACACGATTAGCTTTCAAAAACACTATTTGCATCCTTAGGACTTGTTTAGCAGGGATTTTTTTTAACTTGTGTTCAGAAACTCTGACGCATAATCAAACCCTGCATCACGGTCTCTCGGTCCATTTAATATTCACTCAGCAGAAGCAATTTCTGAATATTGCGAGAAGTAAACGTAAACCACGGTGGACAACAAAATCTATTTTTGCAGCAATATATAAAACCCAAAAACTAAGAGCTGTGCAGTTATTTCTCCCTTGATCCCGATGTTTTGTTTTGCAGCTAAGGCCTGTGATCTGGAGAAGGTCCACCTGGATGAGAAGGATTTCCGCTGGCAGCACAATGAGGACCGCATGGCGGTGGAGAAACTGTCAGACGGCATCCGCAAGTTTGCTGCTGATGCCATCAAGCTGGAGACCATGATCAAAGTGAGTCCTTCTGTTTTTGGGCAGATGTTCATGTCTGTTAAATCTGATATTAACCTGGACAGCGCTCAACAGAAGTGTAAACGACCATGAAGACGGACCCTAAATGACTTGCTGAGGTGGTCTGGGACCCGTTTGACCACACATCTCCAGTGATTCTCACAGAGTGTGTGCGTGGCGGTACCTGACGACGGGTGGCCTCTGTTTGATCGGTCTGTTTTCACTGCAGCGTCAAACATTTTTGCGGGTCTGTGAATGCAGAGCAGCAGGCTGAGCTCTTTGTGAGCTCTTTTTTTCCTCTGCAGCAGTTTTTCACTCACAGGACGGATAATTGATCTGCAGTTCCCTTCAGAGCTGATCAGATCACAGCAGTGGATGAGAGGAGCTTGTTTTCAGATGTACATGTTTAGACCCAGCAGAGTGAACATTAAAATGTCACTTTCAATTTACCTGGCGTTCTGCTGCGCCGTCTCTGCCTAAATAATTGATCTGTGGATCCACTGAGAGCTGATCAGAACGATGGATGAGAGGAACAGCTGCTGTGATTGAATGCAGACTTTTAGACTCCAGCAGAAACACAATTAAGTTCCTCTTTTAATGCTCCGTCTGTGCCCAGAGTACGCTCTGCGATCCAAGAGTGTGGTGCAATGCATAACCGGATTGTAATATATTTCAATAGTTGTCGAGTTTTAGCCTCAATGCCTGCCTGAGCAGGACCCGGCTTCAATAATCAGAGCATGCAGGACAACTCCACTCATTTCAAATCAGTTTCTTGAAATGATAATTGCTGAAGTGTTAGGTTGAAAACCTCAAATAAAAAGAAAAACAAATCATGCATGTTAATTCAGCAAATAAATTGATTTCATTTATAACAGAAATCAGGTACGTCAACCAATATATGTATTAAAAGATCCTTTGATTTCAATTTCTTTGCACAGTAGTGCTTCTAACAAACAGTCCATCTCTAAAAACAGAAAATCTGTTTATGGCAGCAGATGCGAATGTGAATGTGTGGAAAACTGACATTATGATGGTTCTGCTCAAAAACTGCTGGAAATGTGGGCTGATTTTCCTGATTTAATTGAGGTCCCACGGATCACCTAAAAAATTTAATACCCAGTCCAGATTCCACATTTGCACTCATAATAGTGACATTTCCGTCTTTATAGACATGACTCACTTGTGCACGGTGTTTAACGAGTTTTGTTTGCTGTTTCTGTGTTTTTTTATCACAGGAGAAAATGCTCAACGTGAAAAACGGCCAGTAATGGACAGATTTGGTGTCTGCGGCTGCATTAAACTATAAGAAGTTAGCAGGCTGCCTTCTTTGTCTCCAACTACCTGAGAGAAGGCCCGAAGCACCAGAAGGCCTTCCCTCTCCTCATCTGACCAAACCGCAGGGACTCCTGACCGGACACCTGTCCTCTCTTTAGTCTGGGAGTAACACTGTTTTCTGACCAAACGTACATGGTGATTGATGCTTATGTGGGTGTGCCGCTGCTGTAAAATAGTCTTAATATTAACTAGAAATTTAAGCAGAAAGGGAAAAACTTTTCAGGAAAAAACTGCCGTAGTTTGAGAGTAATATCACGTGACTACTGGAGAGAACCACGAGCACTTTTTGGCAGAAAAGGACCACAGTTTTTTCTATCAGCATCATTTGGATAACCTGATACAGACCATTGTTTCATCATTCCTCATAATCTTTTGCTCTTTGAAAAAAAAATAAAAATCTCAGTCATTACAGCTGCGTTTTTGGTTCTTTTTGTTCCGTCTCTGTCTTTGTTAACAGATCAGTGAGTTACAGCAGGTGTCAGACACACAAAAGAAACACTGCGAGGCCTTCTGAACGGAGCGACGGCAGCAGAGGTAAACTGGGATTTTTCATATCAGTGTCACGATCTGTTTCTCTTGCTGTCTCCTGCTGGTCGAGCCAGTTGAACTCCATTCTGTCTCTGCCCAAAATTTGGTGGAGCTCCACCTCAGCTCTCTCAGAGCGACATAGAAAGAAGTCATTTGCTGAGAACTCTTAATGCTTCCTCGAAGCCTGACAGAAACGAGCTAAAGAGGAGCTTTGAAGCTTTTGACTGGAAGTGCAGCAGGTGGCTCAAGGTAATTAAAGATTTATTTAATATCTATTTTAGTTATGTTTTCTGTTGAGTTTCTGTGTTTGTTCTGGGGACACTGAAGTCGACCAAATGTAGTTTTAGTTGTAGTTTTCACAATAAAGCTTGCAGAATTGATCTGTTATATGACTTAAAGGTTTTACTGCTTGCAAAGATTTCTAATTTGGGTTATAATAATATAACTGTTTTTCACATTTTAAGCACATAATTAGTGTTTTTTTAGTGGTAATTATGCACAGAAGTTAAAGTAAAACAAGTTTGTGATCCACCAAACATGAAGCAATATTTACAGTCTAAACAGAATGATTTTACATCAGAAACTTTAATAAAACAAGCAGATTTTTCATGTATAAAGGAGCAAATTTGACTTGAGAAACTGCAATGAGCACGTGGCACTGAGAAAATCACATTGTCAGTGTGCAACAGAAGAAAGTTCAATTATACATATAATTTGTAAAAAGCAGGAGGTGTTGCACGACTTTAAAAAGTTAAATCTGTGTTTTTGTAGCTGTAGATAAATAAATTAACTCCTTGTATGTTATATTCAGCGCTCAGCGAACCTGACGGTCAGCCGTGTTTCTGCAATGTGTCTGTTCCAGTTTTAAACCTGTTTTGTAAATCTGCTGTTTGGCTGCTCGGCTCTGAAACAACAAAAACATTTCAGCCAGTCCTCTTCAAACCACTGCACCTTTCTGTCCTTCTTACTATACTTTAATAACTGGGATTCCTGTCACATGATGTGTCGAAATGAATTAAAATCATTTTATATCAGATCAGGGTCAGATTGACATAGTTTAGGCCCCCGGAGCGAAAACATACAATGGGCCCCTGTTGCTTCGTCATCAGCCATAACTTACAAAAACAAAAATGTTAGAACTCCAGTATAGAGCTTTTACTGGGCTTGTTTTTCTAAAGGTGGATGGATAAGCAACTTCACATAAAATATCTCGTAAAATGCAAAACAGTTGTAAAAGTTGACAAGAAAATTACCTTAAAAACTAGCTAAAGAGAAAAAATCATCTGGAAAATTTTCGAATAATTAAGGAAAAATACAAAAAAACAAAACACAGAATTATTCTCATTATCAGAAATTATTTTATTTTAGCACATTGTCAGGTAATTTCCCGTTTTGATTTTTCTCATTTTATTATTGTTTGGTTAGTTTCATGTCATTTTCTTGTAACTTTTTACTAATTTTCTGCTTATTTTTAAGTTGCTTATTACCTGTTTTCCATGTTTGTTTTTTTTTTAATAACTTAAACCAGTTTTAGGTGTCAAGGAGTTTAACCCAAATGGGCTTCATTTTTATTCTGTTGTGGTGTTTTTGGTTCTGAAAATATCCATCATCCAGAATACCGAAAACAGTCCCTGGCTGCTCTTAGTGTCATCTACAACATCTCTCATTAACAACATTAATAACCTGTTTATGATCATGTTTTTGGGCATCCTGCTTATGTGTTTGAGCATGTTTTCTGTCCATGAGAATCCTAAATATGCTGGCTGGAGTTCACTGAGATGTGAACGGGGAATATAAATAACCAAATTTCTCATGTTAACACCATATTGTGAATGACGTCATCACCAGGATAAACCTCATAAACAGGTTTTTTGTGTCCATGTAACCCGACTCCAAATTTAATGCCCTGTGACATCACAATTTTTTACTTTAGGGTCTATTTTTTTTGGATTTGGGCGAGAATTGTTTATGTTTACGACTGTTTTTTTCACTGTCGTGATTTCGGAGAATTGGGATAGTACCCCTTTAATATAATTTTGTTCCCCTGTGTGAACTTCTGTTTAATAACTTGCTTCACCAGAGAAAGTATCAAGAAAAATAAAAGTAATAATATCATGACAGAGTGAACGTGATGAGAGCCGTTAAATTGTCACATAACGTCCAGTTATTTATGTCCACGACGTTTTATTCAACACGCTGGTCCACGTACGTGCAATGCAGCTTTTTGCACCTTCTTCCATCTTCGACATCAGCATGCAGATAGATGTGAATTTTGAATTATTTTTGTATATATTGTGTATCTCAGGCTCAGGCGGATGCATGTCATGTTGCAATAACTGGTTTAATCTCGTGCTGTTTTCAGACGCCTTTCACACGTATTTAAACCTTTGAGCCTGAGCAAAGTGGCTTGATTTCTTTCCAAAACATGGGGGTTAAAGCGATGAGCTACTTGGTGAGAAATGTCAGTAGATTTGGAAAATTATTTTTAAAAATCAAGGGGAGGAAAAAAAAACAAAATTATTATTATTATTAAACACTTTTTTCAAAGCTCATTTGGTGGGGGGTTCTTTTGTAAATTTTCTTTGTTTTTTGTTTTTGGGGGTTTTTTTTACTAATTTATAGGTAATTTTGTTGTAGTTTTTACTAATTTTCCTCCTCTGACTTTGAATGTGGCGTGGTTGTTGGTGCCAGATGGGTTTGTCTGAGTATTTCAGCACCTGCTGATCTGCTTAAAATTATCTTACAAAATTATTATATTTTCTAAAATACTTTTTTGAAGGTCATTTGGTTGTTTTCTTTCTTTTTAACTAACTTTCAGGTTATTTTCTCATACTTTTTTTACTAATTTCTTGCTAATTTTTAGGTCATTTCTTCTTTTGTTACTCATGTTCTCTTTTCCGTGTTTCTAAAAGAAGTCAAGCCAGTTTTTATAATCTTAGTCTTGATTTAGCTCATCTTCAGCAACACTTTTTAGTGTTCATTGATTTATAGCTTTGTTACTGAGTTTCGATGCTTTGGTCTCCACGTACCACCTTTTATTCAAACCTTTCAAACTCCCATACATCATGCATGACATGCCACGTACTGCGCCATACCATGAATTGCAGAGATGTAACTTTCACGTCAGTCATCGCCTCTTTGTCTCCTCTCTCGCATGTTTCAGACAGTAAATCACAGTCTCTCCGTCACCGAGGTCAAACAGCAGCCTTCTTTCAGAGTGTCGAGGCACATTATGCCGGGTATGTGGGCCGCACAACAAGACCGTTTTATGACAGCATGATGTCGGCTCAGTGATGTTCATGTTAAAAATAGCACTTTAAACACTTCTTCTGTCCCTGCGTCTCCCAAAGGTTCAGACTTCATGTCCGACTGAGGAGCCGACATGTTGGACAGATTAAGACTGAGCGTCCTGCTGCAGGGCCTGACTCTGGTCCTGTTAGGCCCGGCCTGCGAGGCGTCTTCTCTGGGGCTGACGGTCCACGCTGTACCCCTGGACAGCGATGGAGGAAATACTGTGAGAAACGTTTCATGCAAAACCCAAGTCCAAACTCTTTGGCACCAGCAGAAAGTTTTGTTGTTGTTTTTTTTTTTAAGTTTTTAATCTTAGATTTATTTATTTGAGACTTCTGTGCCATCAGAGGTGACAATACAAACCGTGTTTCTGCTGTTATTTATTTATTTATTTATTTTATGTTAAGAGGCCATCGTAATTAGGAACTTTACAAGTATTTCTCACATTTTCCTTTTTTTTCTAATTATGTTTCTCACATAACAAAACCTTTCTCGGTAAAAGTTCAATAATAATAATATCACATGAACACAGTAAATCTCAAAAATTATAAATTCCTATGTAATATCTATAGATTGTGTAAATATTTATAATTACTTAATTTGTTTAGCAGAATCTGAAGTTGTTTTTTTTTTTATGTTTTTCTACATTTTTTATATTATTAAATATATTTTTTACAGCTTTTATAATGAAACTCAAACTATCACAGGTTGTTTTTTTTTTAAATCCAGTTTTGTAAGTGGGCCTCAGCAGAGCCAGAGGACTCTGCCTCTGGCTCTGCTGAGTGAGTGAGGACAGACTGACAGACGGAGCTCACTCTGCAGGTTTGTATCTGCAGCTCGGTCGTAAAATCGTCGCTCTGTCTCTGCTGCCTGCAGGTGCGGGCTCACTTCAGCGCCATCGCTCCCGCTCCGTGTCCGGGTCTGACCGGACTCTGTGCAGACGGGGAGGACTGTCTGGTCCACGCCACCTCGCTCCCTTTCAACGGCAGCAAACCCAGCTCGGGCTGGTGTGTCCGCCAGTGGCAGAAAACGGTTCCCAGTAATTATAAAGCCACTGTAAAATTAGGGTAAGAGATCAGTCACCTCAGACATCTGATTATTACCATTTTTAAGCTTCCACGCATTTTTCTCATAGTGACCTTCATACTGAACTCCTTGTTAATTATTGCGTCTCGCTGTTTTGTGACGTTTTGGGGTCACATAAATAGTGTTTCTTCATTTTTTTCATATTTTGTGGAAATTATCTTGATATGGTTCTTAGTAGGTCATCTTCGTTTTCCCCTCAATAATCTAAATACATGATTAAGAAATAAACATTATATATCTCACCTTTACAGAAATACCTTAAAATACTCAGTCTGCATGCTTTTGCTGATATTGTTTTTTGTTTTTCATATTTAAAGTAGAATAATTTTGGGTCTCTCACCAGAGGTGTGGACTTTAGTCACAAATTCAATGACTTTCGACACGACTTAACAAAATCAAAGGAGACTTGAAACTCTATCTGGGTGTTAACAGCGCTCATCCTTCCTCAAATCAGACATTAAAAAGTATAATTTTTAAAGATTTTTCATGTACCTTCATTCCCTGAAAGTCAACATTTAATTTCCCAAAGAACTATGAAAAACTAATGTAACATTACTGAGCGAAAGTTTGAAAAAATGATACCGAAAATGATTTCCTTCACACACGAAAACAAAGTGCTGTTTGCGAAATGTGTGGGTTGAAAATCAGAGATAAAGATTCACCTGTTTCCAATAATTCTTTTCTTTAATAAGTGCAAGATTATAAAAGACATGTATGATTTTTGTGAATATAATATATTATTATTTGCATGGTAAAATGGTGAAGAGCACATTATGACTTTTTAAAGACTTAAACTCAGAGTTTAAGGACTTGGGAATTGTCTGTCTTGACTCGGGACTTACAAAACCATGACTCGGCCCCACCTCCGTCCCTCACTGTGATTACTGTCTCATGGAGGGTAAAAATAATGGTTGTAACCAACATGACATCAACCACTGGTGTGTGGACACCATACTGAAGCCTCGATTTTGGCATTTTGTTTGATTTTTGGAGCGAGGAGTGACTCTGACTCACTGGGCAGGTTTCCTTTACAGATTTACACAAAACTTAAGCCATATTTTTGAAATGTTGACAAAACACAATTGTTCTGTGACTTCCTCTCTGTTGATAACATTTCAGTAACCATGGCGATGGATGTTCAAAACAATAGCAGGTTTATTTCTATTGCAGCCACCAAACAAGCCGTCATTATTCACAAACCAAGGCCACGTAGGCGTGTTATGGAGCCTTAATGGAAAGGCGAGCTCCTCATACGTGGGAGCGTCCACGTATGAGGGATTTCTGGGAGCTGATAGTCCATGATTTCACAGAGGAATTGTGGATTCAAAACTTCTGGATGATCCGCTCAACTTTTGAAGAGTTGTGTGATGCAATAACAGCTCTTGTAGCTCCTGCTGCATCATGAGGGAGCCACTTCCTACCGACAAGCACATAACCTCAGCAACACATGTCCTAGAAAAGACTAAGAAGGGTTTCCGTTACAGTTTTGTGAAACCTGGCTCTCTTGAGTCGCCTGAAATGCCACCTGTGAGCGTAAAAACTTTTTTGCGAAAAATGGAAGTTTTTTTTTTTAAATTAGGCACATTTTTATATTCGCTATTTAAATTTGAGGTTAATGGAAACCTGTCTCCTGACTGAACTAACGCCTCACAGACGGCCCGTCACTCAAAGTAACCCCACCCTTATATATGCATAACTTTAAGCCTTAATAAAATGTAAACAGGTGAGTTATATTAAAAATTCTCCCCCCGTGCAGTTATCATGAATGTTGAAATTAGCTTTAGAGACCAAAAGCTGCTGTAGAGTTTGGCATTTTAACATGAGGGTCTACGGGGAGCCTCAAGTAGACATGGAAGTTACTGCAGGTTTTGGCACTTCTGTGTTGGCTTCATTTTTCAGTCACTTCTGACTCATTTGTTGCTCGTTGCTTATATTTGTGTAACATCGCCGCAGTAATCCTGCCTTTAGGTGTAATGTACCGAGTGCTGTCTGTGTGCAACAAGTCCTCCAGGCTCCAGTTTCACTCTGTCTGTTCTGCATAGTTTGTCTCGTGTCATTGACCCAGGATGTTGTTTGAGGTTGTGGCTGGAATCAGGCCGCTTTCTCTAATATGCACTTTTTTATTTCTTTAATGTTTAGGTCCGACACAGAAATGTTTGTATGGATGAAAGCAGGACCACACGTCCGGGGAAACAGCGGGAGACTCAACAATCCTGCTTATGCTGGTCTGCATCCTCCACTAAGGTAATGTGAACACACACACACACACACACAGGGAGATTTGATTTAACTCTTTAAAACCTGTTGTGACATTGGTTTTCTTTTGGTGCGTTCAGACACTTCTCACAAGCTTTTTCAACCTTGAGAAAATTGGTTGGATTTCTTTCAAAAAACTTGGCCAATTTTGCAAGAAATGTCCCACAAATTGCAAGAAATTAGCAAAAAGTGGTGAAGAAAAAAGGGGGAATATTATTAGAAAATTAACAAAAAACAGGGAGAATGTCCAGAAAATATAAACAGTGAAAAAATGCTCCCCTTGGGGATTCATAAAATAAAATAAAATAAATCGATTGTACACCTGTCTCTGTGGCGAAGAGGTCTTTAAAGGGATACTTAGCAGATTTTCCAACAGTTTTGTGTCATTAATTGTGTGTATTTTGTGCAGATGAACTGTGGTAAACTTTCCTTCATCCAACCAGTAACTAGATTTCCCTCCGCTCGCTGTAGCTCAAACTACAGGCTGCACTTCCACATTTGTAGAGCCCATGAAAGCCAACCGCCTCAAACACCGAACAGCTGATCAAGAGACACACCCGCCCCTCTGTCTCTGTCCCTCAAACTCAGACTGAAATCATATTAAATGCTAAAAATTGGCCTTTTTGTCGCCTGAAATGTTTTCTCTTCCCAGAAGTAGCCAGCGCCTCACCAATAAGTGCACACCTTGTTTTTCAGCTGCAGAGATTAGTCAGTATCCACTTTTACTGATCT
This sequence comes from Plectropomus leopardus, assembly GCF_026936395.1. Taxonomy (NCBI): domain Eukaryota; kingdom Metazoa; phylum Chordata; class Actinopteri; order Perciformes; family Serranidae; genus Plectropomus; species Plectropomus leopardus. Next base: position 4,967,755 of record NC_142176.1, on the reverse strand, counting down.
CCTTAGTTGTTGTATTTGTGATTTGAGGGCTGATGGTCTCTTTGTGTCCTCCGTCAGAGCTCGTGCGGACTGTCCTCACCACTTCCATCTGTCCGTGAAAGACCTGGACGGCGACAGGGTGAGATGTCGCTTCGCGCTTCCTGAGGAGGGCGAGTGCGTCAGCTGCACTCCGCACACGTTTATAGAGCTCGATGAGGTGAGTCCAACTTCAACATGTCTTATTGGTAGCATCTTCAGTATTTTGTAATCTGTATTTTCTATGTGTTTTTTTGCATTTCATGTAAAGTGTCATTGAGTGCTTAGAAAAGCACCATATAAGTCCTATCAATAATAATAATAATAATAATAATAATAATAATAATAATAATAATAATGATATTATTGTTATTATTATTATTATTATTATTATTATTATTATTATTATTATTATTATTATTATTATTATAATAAAAATAATAATTATGTTATGCTCTCCGCCAATGTGTCATTCTGATTGATTGACGGCTCTCACATTTAAACAGACTTTTCAAATTGCTGCACAATGCAGGATAAAATAGAAAGATCATAAACAGGGAAATAATGGCTTAAATGTGGACTAAATAACAATGCTGATACCTTTAGTGAATGCAAAACCAGTGTGTCGTATCTGCAGTGCAGCTGTGGCTGCGTGCAAAGATTATAATATCAGATGGAAAGTCGACGGATGGTATCATTGCCTCCGTGAAACAGGTGACCCTTTCTGCGAGGTCCACCACACAGACGCGCTGTCAGATGCTGTGCACAGAGTTATTATCAATGTCTCAGTTTTCCCGAGCTCGTGCATAACTCTCGTGCATAAAGGGTAATCTGTGTAGTTTGTATTTTCACAGTAATGGGCTATTCGTCAGATAGCTGCATCACTGTGTCATTTAGGTCAAATTCTGCTTTTTTAGCGGTATTTGTGGGACTGTCAGTCCAATATTGTAAATAATAATAAAAAAATAATAATCTCTAATAATATATATTTTTTGGCCCCAAAAAGGGGCCCGAACAATGAAAACTGGAAATCTCCCACTATGTATGCAGTGCAATGTATATATTTTTTTACGTTTGAAATGTATTAGATATATTTCAGAAATGTATTATTGCTGTTATTAATATGCAAACTGGTTATCTTACTGTGCTGTGGGGCGTTTTTGAGGTCATTCATGTGTTTCGTTGCGTGCGCGTCTGCAGCTGAGCAATTAATAATAATAACAACAATAAGTTATCTTGAATAACCCACGGACGTTGCTTTAGACCGTATTCATCATAATGATTTCAGCTCAGTGAAAACTTACCTTCTGTTTGACTAAACTTTTTTTTTTAGGAAAAATGTGCATTTTCATTCACTGGAAAAGCGCCAGCAGGACAGTATTTCATCTACCTGATGGTGGAGGACTTCATACCGAAGCCCAAAACAAGCATCCCCACGGCCGACGAGCCCCTCAGCTCTGTCCCTGTGCACCTGTCGCTCACCGGTGAGTCTGTCCAGCAGACATCAGCGTCATTAATGCTGCCTGTGCGTGTCATTAAACACACACAGACTCACAGAAACGGGATAAATAACTACAGTGTTGAAGTAGAAAACATAATATTTTCAGTTTAAGTTGTGTCCCAGAGTTTTAGTCCTTCCTTTTTCTCTCCTGTCCTCTGTTATAATTTAGAGTTATAGAAATGTATCTTACTCTCCTTATTTCCTTTTTGTCCTTTTTTTTGAGAGTTAAGTGATAGGGTCAGAGAGGGAGAGTTGATTATCATTTGAAGAACTTATGTCCAAATTTCGTAGTTGATCATTGATTTGAGATTATTGTGACTCAGGCAGAAGAAGTGGTTAACTGTGGACGAGGTTTTGTTGAAATAAGCTATTTTTTTTGGTTTTGGGAGACAAATTTTTTCAAGTGATATATGATCTATTAGAAGATTCTTCCAGTATGTAAAATTTGTGTTATTTTTGGATTTCCAGTTTGATTTCATTTTTGATTTGATTCGATTTGATTTATTTCGAACATGTGAAAAGGAAATGGAGAAATAATTATAAAAAAGCAAACAGACAAAAAAGTAATATTTACAGACAATAAAAAAAATAAAGTGAAAGAAATGGTCAAACACACGATGACTTGGTTTACATTTAAAGGAATCAGATAAAGTACAAATTTATTTAAACCTATCTTTTCTACATATGTCATTGAATTTTAATTAACCTGCTTCCTTATCAGTTTAAACTTATACTCTTATACTTATACTAAACTTACACTTATACTCCACAGCCTCCTTTTACCCCATGTGTAATAATAATAATAATAATAATAATAATAATAATAATAATAATAATAATAATAATAATGACAATAATAATAATAATAATAGTAATAATAATAATAATAATAATAATAATTTAACACTCATGTATAAGAGACAAAATAAACACATTAAAGAAAAAACAAATGATAAAAAGAGAAAAAATCCACAGTTTTCAAACAGTAATTCTGATAGATCGCCGAGGATGCAGACCTGTGGGGATAAATAATCAATAAATTCTTGTTTCCAGTGGAGGAGTCGACTTCCAGCTGCAGCGCTGAGCCCGTGGCAGCAGACGAGACCCCCAAAGAGGACTCCTCGATGTCCATCCTGCCGTACCAGCAGAAGCAATTCAGCGTCGACTTTACTTCAGCGCAGGAGCGGTGCGTCCTCTGTGGCCTCTTTGATATTTCACCGTTTATTTATAAATGTAGATCCGAATAACAATAATACTTAAAAAGACAAGTGAACGTTGAATTAAAGGTTTCTCTCTGTGTTTCCAGCGTTTTAGAGATCGCAGTGGTCGGCCCTCCTGAACTCCACAGAGTTGGTTTCAAATCAGTCGGCTCCCTGTCGACCATGACCATGGCCTTTGTCCGCTCCGAAAACAAACTGGCACGCCTTTTACCCATCTGCTTTGCAGCAAATACAAAGAGGTAAGTTATTCTGTGAACTGAACGCCACTAATGCTGCCAGACAAACACTCCTGCCCCCCCATGAGGAGAAAAAAGTGGAAAAATTCTGGAAATTTATACTAAGATGTATGAAAGACGCTTAAAATAGCCTGCTCAATGCATATATTTTCCTTTATGTCTAATACAGTAAATATTTAAATGCCTCTATTAGTAATTAGCACCAATATTGTGCTAAAAAAGTAGTTTAAAGTGTACTAGTATTCCTATTTACCAGATATTTAACACACCTGGAATATTTGTCCGTAAGTCTGTACTACTCATACTACCAATAACTTATAACAGGATTCTTCATCACTTTTCTTGTGCTGCGTTCAGATGCCTTTCACAAGCTATTTAACCCTTTTGAAACCTGCGTAAATTGGTTTGCTTTCTTTGGAAAACATGTTGAAAAATGGAATGAGCAACTAGGTAAGAAATGTCCCATATTTTGCAAAAAAAAGTGTTTATTTTAAAAAGCTAGAAAAACATATTTAAAGCCAAACTATATTTATAATTATCAGAATTATACATTCATTTTTTTAGATACAACATTACAGATAGATTTTAGATACATTTTTAAGCCCTTTTTTCGCTCATTGCCTTTTTTGTGTGTGTTTTTACTTTACTTTTTTACTTGTGTGTCTTTCTTTCCATGTTCTTCAAAAAAAAAAAAAAAAAAATCAAGCGTGTTTGCCCAGGTTTTAAAGAGTTAGTGGTCATATTAACGAGAAGGAGGGCATGAAAGGGTCTATGGTTAACCACTAAATAAGTCCAAGTACAACAGTTTATTTACTGAATTTTTGTATTTACATGATATATGTATATTATATCTTCTTAATCTCAATGGGACCAACCTGGTTAGATAAAGGTTAAATCAATAAAATAAATAAATAAACCAATCTTGTCCACACAAACACAGATGTGCATAATGTACATATAAAAACAAGTAACTACAGGGCAACCCTCGAGGTTAAAAACACACCCAGGCCTCGACCTGTTTCGTGTAAATCTTCCCCCTCTTATCCTCCAACACACAAACACACAGCTTCCTCTGCCACAGAGCATTTTTAGCTCATGACGTGATTTGCACTTCTTGTCTCTCCAGTTTGCAGTCGGAGCCCAGATGCGTGTGGCTGTATCAAAGTAAGAACTTCCAAAAAATGTCATGAGAATGCCAGTTATGCTTCAAAGTGCGCCACTTCTCACCTCACTGCTGGGTTTCTCACAATCGATTCAAAATATGCCTTTCCTTATCTTTTCAGGAGAGATGATGGCGCTCCCTGCTGGAACAGGTGAAGAAAACATTACTCTCTGTTGCATATGTGTGTTATTTAGATTTAAAGTGTGCAAATAATGCACGTGAAAGGGAATATTTTAAGAATCAAAGACTCCGCTGCTGTCGGCCTGCAGAGCTGACGTGTGAGAAGACAGAGATGACTCTGGTGCTCCCGATCACCTCGCTGAGCGACATCGACCTGGCCGAGCTGCAGCTCAACAGCCCCAGCTGTCCCGTCACCTTCAACAGCACACACCTGACGGCACGCATCTCCCTGAGCGACTGCGGCACCAAGATTGTGGTAACACGCTTCACCTTTCTGCCTTAGTTTCTTTCTTAGATTTAATACATTTTTAAACCCTCCTGACATGTATGCAACACATTTCAAATAAAAACAATTTCATTTTTATACACAGCATTTCAGAAAGAGTTCTCCAGTTTTCATTGTTTGGGCTCTTTCTGGGGCAAGAAAACCCACTTTTATTTACTTTTTTTGTCCCACAGTGTAAATTATTGAGCAGAGCAATATTAGTTTCATGTTCTGTAGTTTATATCACATTTTCCTACGTTTATTTATCACATAGAAAGGGATCACAGCAGAGCTGTAAGAGTAACTTAACACCGCCTGAAGTCGCCTGTGGTTTAAAGGGACAGTTCACCCGAAAATCAAAATGACATATTTCCTCTTACCTGTAGTGCTATTCATCGGAGATGGTCGAGATGTGAAGTGTTCCTTCAGCTGTGGCTCGTGCAGGTGTACTCCAGTGTCGGGTGTGGTCACAGGTGTAAGACAGCACACCTGTGACCACAGCTGAGGTCAAACACTCTAAAAACTTTCAACCACGATCAGGCGGTAAAACGTTGTCCGTCAGTCGGGGGTGTTAAGTTACTCGCTAAATTCAAAAACATTTTGCACGCACAGATTATTCATCTGAATGTGAATTTAAATAGTCCTCCTTTTACTCTCCCTTCTTAACAGCACGCTGGTTCAGAGCTGGTTTACACCAACACCTTGAAAACGGTGCGTGAGTACACTATGGTGAGCCGACAGCCCACGCTGACCCTCCCTCTGGCCTGCCGGATCCCCGGAGTCCAGGTGGGAAAACCGAACTTTGAGATTGCCATGCCCAAAGAGAAGGAGGTCTTCGGTGAGATCGCTATATGGATAGAATTACACTTACCTGGAAAAGGGCCGCTGGCCAAATTTACACGCAGCCCTAAGTTACGCTCCCTCAGCGTGCTGCCACGACGAGTGCGTCGAGAAGCAGGATCACCAACAGAGAGCTCTGATAACAGCACCTCCTCTGATAACAGCACCTCCTCTGATAACAGCACCTCCTCTGATAACAGCATCTCCTCTGATAACAGCACCTCCTCTGATAACAGCACCTCCTCTGATAACAGCACCTCCTCTGATAACAGCACCTCCACCAGCACCTCCTCTGATAACAGCACCTCCTCTGATAACAGCACCTCGACCAGCACCTCCTCTGATAACAGCACCTCGACCAGCACCTCCTCTGATAACAGCACCTCCTCTGATAACAGCACCTCCTCTGATAACAGCACCTCCACCAGCACCTCTACCAGCGGGGAACTCGGGTCCAGGCTGTCCATGCTGGACCTCCATGTCTTGTCCAACTGCAGCATTGAGCGAGCCGAGATGATAGTGAGCAACTGTATAGAGTCTGCGACAGAGGACTTTGCAGTATCCCACCCCATCCTGGAGCAAGGGTCAGTAACAACCCACCTGCGTCCTGAAAAAGCTCACACAGGTCTCTCTTGAAAATGAGATCTCACTAACCTGATTTTATAAAGGTTTATGTGTAAGTTTGAGGTTGAAGAAGACGGATGCTGTATGAAATATTCTGAGAGAAATATTGACTCTCTTTTGGCTGCAGAAATCACCTCTAAATTCATATAAATATCATAGGAATTCATTTATTGAAATAAATGAATTCCTATGATATTTCTTTCAATATTATATGAATTTTTATTAGGACAATGTACATTAATTTACTCTCTGTAAACGTGCCAGTGTTAGCCACTCGGCTGATTTTCAACTGCAGTCCTTTTTGCAAGATGTTTTAAAATCTGTAAAATGATAAAATTCACATAACAAAAGTAGCAGGACACCATGAAGAAAGCAACAGACAAACAAACAGAAACTCCAGAGACAGAACAACAAACCATGCAAAGCAACAAGAAACAGCAGAACAGCAACAACATGTAGCATTTTAACACAAATAACCATGCACACAACATGCAGAGCAGCAACAGCTGATCAAATAAAATACACCAGTCATAATTTAGACCTTAATAAAATGCCAAAGATGCAGTTAGGGGTTAACAATATGTTCATGTGCACTCAAACACAGGCAGTGTTATGCAGGTTGTCAATAAAACAGATAATAAGAATTGATTCTAATAGTTTGTCGCTCTTTTTCTTCCAGGTGTGTCTCGTCCAACAGCACATTAGAGGTCGTTACCCAAAGATCCAACTCCAAGGTTTACCGCCTCGATTTGAGCACCATCGAGACCCAAGGATCAACGGTTTGTACAACATTTAATACATTTTTTCAGTTCTTCTCTGCTGGGTATTTTCTTAACCCTCTATGGTACGCACTATGATCCCAGTTGGTAAAAAAATGTTTGGGGTGTTTTTTTGTCTTAAAATAGACCAAGTAAACATAATGAAGAGACATTTTCAAAAAATATTATTTTTTTAGTAGTTTTTAGGGTTCGTTGCCATATGGCAACACCGTACCATAATGGAAAGTAATGAAAACATGAGAGTTTTGTTTAAAATTGTATGTAACATTTATTTTAAAATAATGTTATAGTATAAACAATCCCCAGTAGCCTGAACAGGCATCAAGTAAAGTGTTACCCATTTTACACTCTCTTACTGGTAATACCTGTCACTTCACTTTCATCCTCACTGTCCTCCCTCTCCTCACTGTCTCCATTGCCCTCACTGTCTCTGTCCTCACTGTCCCCACTGTCCTCATTCTCTGGCTCATAATCTTCATCCGTCTCACTGTCTTCATCACTCTCACTCTGTGTTTCCAGCAGCTCATTTTCCTCGTCACTGAATTCTTTGTCATCTTCACTATCATCTAGTGGGAGGGCTAGTTCAGCCTTTTTCCGCGATGTACCATAAAAAAAAATTTGCATTCATTCTGTAAATGGAAGAAAGATGTGTCAAATATCATCATATGCAATGTGGAAAGGACTCACAAATTGCATTATTATAGTTTAGAGACGATAGAAGATCAGTGTACACCAATGCAATTGCAAAGTAGGCCTATATACAAAATGTTATCAACATGCCAGGCTCGCAATCCATAATGGTACGGTGTTGCCATATGGCAACGTACACATTTTTAACATTTTCTATTATTTATTGATCGACTACAGTGCAAGAAACTACATGATAATGAACTTAACTAACCTATTGTTGAGTGTATATTTTTTTTCCCGTTGAAAAACTTCAAAAAAACACTTTTTTTGTTGAATTTTTAGGCGTCAAATGGTGAGGCTCCTCCCGTCGATGATGTCTGCAGAAAAGGGTTTCAAAATGGCCTATAGAAAGTAATGTGACAAATTTAAACACTGCTATTGGTTTACTTAGAACCCCACCTCTTTTTTAATGCATTACATCATAACTTAGGATGTATTATCTGTGTGTAGAAGGCTTAAAATGGGGTTGTTGCCATGTGGCAACGCTGTACCATAGAGGGTTAAAGTCGGGGTCGACAGATAATCGGCCCGGCTGATTATTGGGGCCGATATTTAATTTAATGATTGCAGATCAAGTTAATTAATTAACGTGCAAAGAAAGTGTCAGCATGGGAGGAACTTTTACTTTGTAAAATCTCCAAAAGCTATTTTTTAAATTAATTTTTAATTTATTTTTTCTCAACTTTATTTTTTAAAAAAGTCACTGGGTACTTTTCAAACTCTAAATATTAACAAAGATTTTTCTATTTTATTGTAAGTGCATATCGGTTCTAAATATCTGTTATCAGTCTCATGAACTACTAATAATCGGTATAATCAGCAACATCACTTTTCTTATGCTGTTTTAAGATCTTTTGTAAGTATTTAAACCTTTAAACCGCAAGAAAAACGTGGAAAAATGAGCAACTTTGTTAAGAAATGTTCTACAAACTCAAAGAAATTAGTGGATGTAGAGAATTGATACAGAAAAATGATCATATTTACACATTTCTATATACATATAAATCATGTTACAAACTTATAGTTTTTAATGTTTTTGTTTCATGTTTTTTAACACTTTGAAACCAGGGTAACTTGGTTTGATGTCTTCCGAAAATGGAACTTAAGACCAACTGACAAAGAAATAAGACAAAAAAAGTTGTTATAAGTGCAAAAAAATGACCGTAAAAAAATAGCCACTTCCAAACGAACCGAAAAAAAAAAAACAAGACCTGCAGAAAGGTACTTAAAAATGAAACGTCTGTAAAATAAAATTAACAGATAATATTTTAATGCTAAATAATATTTAATTTGGATACTTCTATGGACATTTTCCCTAGCTCCTTTAGAAATAATTTTCCAAATCTACTCATTTCTCGCAGTAAATGGGGCATTTTTTTGCCAAGTTGCTTATTTAATAAGCCAAAAGTTGAGTTCAGAGGTTTAAAACTTGTCAAAAGCATATGAATGAAGCACAAGAAAAGTGATGTGTATCCTGGTGTTTTCTCTATTTTTTGGGGTCGTTTCTTTTTTTGTTGCTCATTACCTTCTTCCCACGTTTTTGGAACAAATCCAGCCAGTTCGCTGAGGTTTCAAAGCGTTTTACCAGTGATTCAAGTCTAATTAATACTTAAAGTTGCTGTTTTTTAACTGTCTCCGCTCCGCTAACTTGCATCTGTTAATTTTGTGTCTCACAGATGTATGTTCAGTGCACAGTCAATCTGTGCATCTCCACCATGCCGTCTGAAAAGTGCCCCGATCTGTGCGCTCGCACCGTTAATCACAGAAGTCTGATCAACAGTTTGTTCACCAGCAGCTACACCATCAGATCAGGACCCGTCAGCCTCGTGGTCACCACTGCTGCGCCGACCACGACAACAGTCGCCAAACCTTCGACCGCAGCAGCCACAACTGTGACTACTGCTGCAGCCGTCGTTACAACCACGGCAGTCCAGACCACCTCACATGGTGAGACCTCCAAACCAGCCTCCGTGTCTTTGTTTTTCATGTGTTTGCCTCTGCATAGAGCTGACAATTAGCTTTGTTTTTCGTGTGTGTGTGTGTGTGTGTGTGTGTGTGTGTGTGTGTGTTGTAGTGTTTTGTTCAGATATGCAAATCCAACATAAACCATACTACAGGGACAATTCAGTGTGAAGATAACACGTATGCTGCTACAGTTTATGAAGGATTTTATAGTGTTTTCTTTTTCTTCTCTTTTGTTTTGTTTTGTTTTATTTCATTTTATTTTATTTTATTCTCTTTTTTTTTTTTATAATTTTTTTTGCAGCCAAAACATTACAAAAAAGACAGCTACAAAAGAATTAATTTCAAGCCTGTTTCGGCAATAATAAATCACAACAAAGCCAAGTGCTTAAAGGTTGTAAATAAATGGACAAGCCAAAAGGCTAGCTGGCAGGTAAACGAGTGAAAGCACACAAGGATAGATAATTTTTTAAAGTAAATTAAAAAAATAAACAAATAAATTAATCAATAAGTAAACGAAAAAAGAGAGAAAAAAGAGAAGGAGAGAAAACCTCATGGTTCAGGTCCATTTCCATTCGGTTCCTGTTCCAGACAGCCATCTCTATTATGTGAAGGATATTTTAAAACAAAAATAAAAAGTCCCATTTTGATCCATTTGGTCCCAAATAAAGAGAGAATAAATTAGTCAAATAAAATAACATAAGAAAAGTGGGGAAAATGCGAATTTACTTATGACTTGTTATCTTGTTTGCACAGCAAGACATTAAAATTTCCAAACGAAAATCCCCAAATTCCCCAATATCCAAAACTATATATACATTACAGAACAAGTGAGAGGAACGTTAATCCCAAAACTGTGACTGACAGCTGATTTTTTCTTCTGTGTGGATGTGCTGACAGTTTCAGCAAACATGAACGTTATTTTCATAAAAGTTACCAACTGCAGCTTTAAAGGCTGTAAACTGATCAGCTGAGAGGCCCCTGATTTAGCAACGCTGCTGCAAAATGCCCGGAGAGCTGCGTTCAACTGAACTAAACAACTGCTCTGAGCCCCACAGCCACCAGAGGGCCCCAAAATTAACACAGTAAAGGTGTTTCTCAGGACAAGGCAAGGCAGTTTTATTTATGAAGATTATTTCATACACAGATAAATGTAGTAGTATTTTATTCAGTAATCACACATAATACAATAAACATAAATATAATATATAATAATATAATAAAACAGACAAACAAAAACAACAGAGCTCATCTACATGCTTCTTTCCCTGAGTTATCTTTCTCTTTTTCTGTGAATAATGATGAAAAAGTATAGAAATTGAATTTTAGTGTATATATTTAATTAATTATTTATAGGTTTAAATGGATAAGGGAGCTAGTTAATTAAAATTCAATGACTTAGAGGGAAGGACTTAGATTAAGTAAGTTTTTACTTCTCCTTTTGGAATATGTGAAGCGAGTCGTTTTGTATTTAGAAATTTTCTTTTGCTTTATGTTTTTCATTGTTTGTAATTATTACTCTGCTTTTTGTCGTGTGCAATATTTCTATATTTCCTTTTTTTTATGTTTTTATGTTTATGTTTATGTTAAAAATCAAATCAATTTAAGCTACCCTTCAGAATGACAGAAAAACAACAACAGAAAACTTATTCACACCTGTAACCTTCAAAAATTACTTTACAAACCTTTTTAAAACCAAAAGTGAATTACACATTTTTAAACTTATACTTGCATCATTCCATAATTTGACCCCAATAATAGAAATACACTTCTAACTTTTATTCCCCCTTTGTATCTTTTTCTACAGTAAACTTACAAACACCTCTCAGATTATATTTGTGACATTGATTTTGCTTTAAACATTATTTGCATTATTTTTTTATAATAAAAAAAGTCATTACATTTCATAACAAAGGAATTTATGTTAGAATAATAATCAGTTTTATTAATGATTTCTATGGCTTGTTTTTGTAGTGACTTTTGAGTTTATAGTTTTAAAGGTTGATCCCCAGAGAAAGTAAGAAAGAAAGAAAAATGTCTGTTTTTGTTTTTTCCATGTACCACTCACTTCAATAAAATGTGAAACATAAAAATAAGACAATTCAAAGTTAAAACAATACAACTGAAAAAGAGAGATAGAGAAATACATTTTTTAATAATAATAATAATAATAATAATAATAATAATAATAATAATAATGATGTTTTTGTTTTAAAAAAATAATATAATATTTAATATTTATTATTAATTCTATAATTATTATTTATCTGAGCAATTTCTTTTTTGTTTTTTTAAAATTTAAGTATTTATTCAAGTTGCATTTTTCCTCCTAAATGTCTTAAAAATAAAATATATCTGTGGCTTTTAAAAATGTCGACTGTAAATATACAGACTGTAACTGTAAATGCGTTTAACCTCTCCTCTCCTCTCCTGCAGCTGCAGAGCGGGCCTCAGCCGTGGCAGCGGGAGTGATTTTAACAACAATCAGCGTATTTCTTCAAAACATCTTCCTTTACTGAACGCGCCGCAGGATGATGAAGCGTCACAGCATTAAAAGAACTATCTTTGCCTGTTTTGGACAATTAGAGAACGATACGCTGTTATTTAAAAAAATAAATGAAAAAATGTTACAACTCACATTAAATTATCCTTATTTACTGTACCGTATTTCAGCCGTAGCGGTGGGATGCTGAAGGATGTGACACAAACGAAGGAGTCGCACATTAAAATGTCGTCCTTATTTTTAATTTCCCTATAAGAGAACACTGACCACTTAACATCCCTGGTTTAACCCTTTGAAGTCTCAGCAGATTGGCTTGATTTCTTTCTTTTTTTTAAATGGAAAGAAGGCAATCAGCAACTTAACAAGAAATGACCCAAAATTTATCAAGAAATTAAGAAAAAGGTACTAAAAAATTACATTAAATTAACAAAAAAAAAGATCAAATTCCTTTAAAAAACAGACAAAAAAAATTATAAGAGCACCAGACTTTTTCTATTCTGCACTATTTTGTGTACTTTACCAGCTTGACACTGGATTTATTTCATTACTGAGCACATTCAATAATATTATTAATAACATTATAATTATAAATAACAATATTAGAGGAAAATTAAAATGGACAAAATAACAACAAAATAGGTTGAAAAATAGTCTTTTTTGAGTAATGTTTTAAAATAGTTTAAATGTGATTTGTTTGGAAAATGCCAGGTAAGTGGAACAAGAAAAACAAATTATACAATATTTAAAAGTACAAGAATACATGTTGTAGAGTTTAGGTTGTAGCAGTCAGTGAGAGTGATGCGATGGGAGGGGGACACTGTCAAAAGTGTCAAAAGCTTTGAGACCTAACGTCCTTTTCATGGTGCATACACTCTTTTATAAGGTTACGTTAACCCTGTGAACCCTTAGCAAATTAGTTTAATTTATTTAAAAAAAAAAAAAACAACATGAGAAAAAAGGAAATGAGCAACTTGGCAAATTACCCCTTTAAATTGCAAGAAATTAAATATAGATTTTTATGTTTTTTTTCATGCTACAGAAAAGTGTCCGGAGAACTAGAAATGTATGATTATCACAAATACATATTTTAAATTATTTTTCATAATTGTTATAATTTGTGACAGGTTGTTTCCTTGTTTGTTTATGTTATTTATTTATTGCTAATTTTTGGGTAAATTTTCTAAAAATGTACTATTTTCTCCCAGATTTCTGGATCATTTCTACATGGACCCACATCACATTTTCTTGTGCTGCTTTCAGATGCCTTTTGTGTTTAAACCTTTGAACTATGAGTATATTAGTTAAATATTTTTCAGAAACATGGGGGGAAAAGCAATTAGCAGCTTGGTAAAAAACAGTTCCTTAAGCTGCAAGAAATAAAAAAAAAATCAAAAAACGAAGGGATACAATTTAAAGGGAAGAAAAAGCTAGGGGAAAACTATGATTATAATAAATTATGTTATGGAATTATCATTTTAAGACCTTTTTCCAAGTAATTTCCTTTTTACTTTGTCTATTTTTTCTCAAATTTTCCTGCACTTTTCTTGTACTTTTCTACAGATTTCTTGCAAGTTTTGGGGTAATTAATTTTATTTTATTTCACTTATTTTCAAATGTAGTTGAGCCCATTTTTGAAGGAAGGAGTAACGTGGAGTCTATGGTGCAGCTAAACCTGCACTTGGCATGACCATAAAGTAAACCAGACGCCTTTAACCAAAGACACTGGCTCTCTGCCCTTACTGTATTTGTTTTCATTCTGCAGAGCGGACCAATCCCAGTTTGGACTGGGAGGAGACTGGTCCGCCCTCCTGTTAGACACGCCTCTGTGTTCAGGAACACCGCTTCATACATACACTGTTGTTAGCGACGTAGCCTCTCCGGGCAATCTCATTTTTTGACATTTCCACTCGCGACCACTCTCTCAAAACTTCACTTTTTTGTCACGGACAGGTGAACGCACCAGTAGCGGGTTACTGGTTTGTCCCGGCACTCTGGTGTGTCAAATTGTTGCTGGTGGCAGTCCTGCGAGGTAAGTTAAACTAGTGTTAGCATGTTAGCCGGAGGTGCTGATGGGGGTCGGTTGTTGTGCTAATGTAGTAGTTAGCTTCTATATAACCTTGCCGAACATGCCACATAGCGATCTAACACCGGCTACTTTTCTGCGATGACTTAATAATTTAATGTATATTTATCTAACAACTAAATAACGCGCGGTGCTTTTGATATCGGCTACGTTAGCTTGCAAGCGCCGATAAGTTTAAGTAAGCTAGCATGCTAGCGGCGACCATGAATTAGCTGACATGCTAACGCTGAGCAACATGCATTTTTGTTGTAAGTTTCTTCTCGCCGTTTGTAATTTTTTACAGCCAGTGTGGTTGTTTTTAATGAGACAGACGTTGCAAGTTTGGACGCAGTTTGTGCACCGGTTTAATTTTTTTCTGTCGAACTTTACGAACAACTTAATGCGACGTTAATGTTGTGGATAAGCTAGTTAGCTTGTTAGCTAGCTAGCGTTCTTCCTGACCTAACCAGCTAGCATAGCAGAATAATTACAATGTGACTTTATTTAACTACTCCGGCGTGTCGGATGTGTTATAAACTAAGCAGCCGGTTGTTTCTGAAGCATGACGGGTTTCTTTTTGACATCTTCGATATAACAGTTAGCCAACACATTCAGCTCATTTTGGATTTTTTTCCTAAGAAGTCCCGTTTTCTGAGGACGGTCAGCGATGACCCGACGGTGACACACCGGCTGTTTCTTTCTGCCAACGAGCCTTCAAATCTGTTGAGGTTTAGTCTGCTCAACACATAACTTGGAGCTAGAAAGAAAGCCAACGTCAGCCGCCGGACAAGCGAAAGCGGTCAGCTCACCGACACCGTTAAGCTCGGTGTTTGGCGGAGAGGGGGAGGGGATGAGGCAGGGCTACAGCGAGCGAGCGACAAGGCGAGAGAGCGAGACAGCGCCTTTAAAACTGTTGGCTGCCAGCTGGATTTTAGCCTTTTTTTTGGAGCGCTACTCGACAAAATTCGCCATCTTTTACTGTCTGTCGTGTTTGCTTCGCGTTTCGGTGAAGAAAATTTGAAGCTGGATGTGCGACAGACGCGATCTCGGCGACTGAAGACCGCACGCGCAGCCACCGTGTTTGGTGGTGCAGGGGAGCGAGGCACAATGTCTGCTGTCCGCTGACCGACTGCAGTGACGTGCGCTCAGGGAGCGTCAACAAATTACTCTTCTCTTTGTACGCGTTTAAACTGTGCCGAGTGACAGGGGCATGTTATGCAAGTCTCAAATAAGATTAATACGAATAATAATAATCGTTATTTCTATAACGCTTTTCTATGTGTTTTATTAATGTTTTCTATGTTTTGTATTAACTCATTGTGTCAGCCCTATTATATAATGGAAAGTGGCTTGTGCCAGCTTTTCTGGCCATTTTGAGTCATCTTTCAAGACCCACAAAATATTTTGTACAAAGACCTCTAGACCTCAAAACTCTCTTTTTTGTCATGGAAAAAACGTTTATTTGCACCTTGTTCCGTTTTTGATTCTGAAGTTGAATAGAGGCTTTTTTCATCAAAGAGGCCACTTTTTTATAGAAAGCTGAGAAAAATGCATTTTTGTGAAAGGGAGTCTGTCAAGCAAAGCACTGATTTGAATGTTATAATTTTGCCATCAATGACATAAAAGACATCTGAAAATTGTATTACAAATGTTATTTTATTGTAAAATAAATATGCAAAGTACAGCACAATGCAACAAATCATGGCCCCAGTTCAGAGAGAGAAAACCCACAAAATACAGCCGGAGTCCTATTCCATTATTCCTACCTGCAGTATTCGGGCGACCGGGCCTGCTTTGTGCCAGCCGCCGAAAACACACTTTGACGTATATATACGTCAATGGTACTCAATGAGTTAATGTGCAGTTTTCTGTATACAGAGTGGTGAAGGGATGACATATTTTTGTAGGCAAACCAGGGAGTGAGCAACGCAATGGTTCCCTCGTCAAAAACCTTTTAAGATTTTTGAATGGGATTTTCGATTGTTGCTAAAAATAAGCTCTGTGACAAGTTTATGATACTTACACGTTTTGTTCAGCATGATTATATTCACAGATGAACGCCACTTTTGTGTGTACTGAAGCATGAATGAAATCGCCAGAAGCAGAAAGCTACTGATAGGCTATAAACAAACTACGTTGTGGTCGCATGACTGAAATGCAACCACCCTGAATCGTTCAACTTTTGAATTAATTTAGCGCACACAATCAAAAAATATCATAAACAGATAAATTAAGTTTGAGCGTGACTGTTGCTGTAAAGGCGGACAAGTGGGTTGAATTCATTTTTGTGTCCGGTGTGATGACGTCTAACGCTCCCGACAAACACTGTAGTGCGATTTAGCCACTTGTCAGCAACCGCCTGTTTTTTAGGCGCGTAAAATCTTAAGAGTTCAAAAATTAGGACTCATTTCTTCACTCTATTAGTGTGAGACCACAGTCCATCTGGTCACATCTGCTGATTTATAGGTATAGGTGTAGAGTGGGAAAATCTGAAAATGGCTTTATTTTGGCATTAGCCAATCCTGAACTGAGTTCAGTGAGGTTTAAGTCCGTAATTTGGAGCCACTGGTGTTCATGTCTGTATGTAAATGCCTGATTCACCGTGGTATGTCTTTATATATCTTTATGTATATTAATTTCTTCTTCTTTTTTAATGTACCTTTTCTATTGAGCTGATATTATCTTGTCTTATCTATGGACCTCTTGATGAGCCAAGTCCTTAATAATATATCTATTTTTTTAGATAAAAACCACAGTTACAAAGTGCATAACAATACAATACCATACAGTATAAGTAAACAATGTAAAACAACAGAAAATTCAAATAAAATATATAATATATACAGTATGATAGATCAGTGTCTGTCTGGAAAAAAACCCTCAAGTGTCAAGGCTTTAAGATATGGAATATTGTAATAAAAAAATGTACATGTAGAAAAAAACTGGGATTTTAAATAGCATTCAAATATAGCACTCACCATGAGATTTTGTAGTATCAGTAAATGTTTACATGTACCATGTGAGTTCCTGAGCTTACTTTCTCAAAAGACAAGTAGTAGTAAAACTTGGCATTTAAAGAGGTAAAATTCTGAACATCAGTGAATATTTAACATTTATGATATGGACCAGAGTTGGTGGAAAAAATGAACTCAGTGAAGGTAGCAGATCATATTAATGGTTTTAAAACAGCGCATTTTGTGCACATAGCAAAATGAGTGTGTGTAATATTAAAACAGTGTCAAACGTGAGTCCCATTACCATACTAAAGAAGTAAAGGACATGTGGACATAATATGTGCATTGGATATTATGACTATTACTCATCTGTTCATTTTAAAATAACTTCACTGTAATGTAATGGCAGGACTAAGAAGCACCTTAGCCCTAATGCCTATTGAAGGACGGTCCCTAACTGGCTGCAACAGCCATTCTGCTGAACAATGATGGCACGTCTATTTATGGACACTCATGAACACAAATGTAGTCTAATGCTATCTTTTCTCATGGCCTTTTGTTTTGGTGCGCTGTTAGTTTCTGCATTGTTTTTTATTTTTTTAATGCTTGTAATTCACAATTTTTAAAAATTCCTTTTGTAAACTTGGTCAACTTTTAAATATAACTCTCATTCACTAATATGGCTTTCCAAGTGTAAATATGGTGCAAATAAAGGCTGAAATTAAAACAATTACTTGAATTGAAATATCTTAATGTCAGTTTGGTGACTGCAGTGTTTATTTATCAGGTAGCCTGAAACTGTTTAGCCCAAATGCTGTCAATTACACAAAATAGACCCGTTGATTTTTTGTCATAATTTTAACACAGAAGGTTTCTGATCTGTTGGTCTAGACTGATGTTTAGAGCCTCTGGCTAAAGTCTGAGTAGTTAACATTCAACAAATACTTAACGCCATCAAGTGCCTGTGTGACACTTGTGGCAAAGTTTTATAGAATTTCTCTGCTTTTAATGACCATAATGTTATAGATAATTAATACATTTACTATCTGATTAAATTTACTTTTTTCGGGTAATTTACCTGTTCGTTTTTTGATTTTTAATTTGAATTTTTTTTTCATTTTGCATGATATTTATTGTATTTGTGGCTTATTTTCAGGTAGTTTTTTAGTCACTGAAGTTACTTCTCATCTCTTAGGTTGCTCTTTGCTGCCTTCTTATGTTTTTAAGAAAATACCAGGCCAATTCACTCAGGTTTCAAAGGGTTAAAAGTGTCTGAGGTAATTTAGCAACAGTTTCATTGTAATTGAATAGCATGCAATGCAGTCGGTACACCCTAAACAAACAATATTGTGGATTAAATCTTTGAAAACAATTGTTTACAGAAAGGGTGCAACTCTAAGTTCAGTAAAGTCACCATCCAGCTCTTTTTATGCATTTTAAGAATAACTTGCTAAATTAGTAATTTTATTGTTGTCTTGGCTTTCAAGTAAAATTCTATTTAGATTGTAGCTGCAAAAACATTAGAGAGCGGGGGCAGACAAAATAGCAGGAACCATCGGCATGTCTCACACAACAGGGAAATAAAGTGTAGGAAAGACAGTTTGTGTAGGAATAACTGTGATCAGTGGGGATTTCTTTGACATTTACCTGAAATACTTTAAGTCTTGAAGAGTACTTCAAATAGTTGGTTTGTTCACTGATTAAAACCCAACCGCCTGTTTACTCTCCATCTGTTTGTGTCCTCTTCAGCCCCTTTGAGTATGCGTATACAATGAAGAGGCGTGTGGAGGACCAGGAACCAATATTTGCGCCCCAGCAACAGCAAACACGTCGTCCCCCAGTTCAAGGCATTGCAGACAGCTTCCAGCACCGGGCCCTCGCCCCGGCCCCGACTGTGATAGAGGCAGCTGCAGACAACATGCAGCCATCCACCGGCATCCAGTATTCTCTCCCACAAGGCTACCAGGTATGATGGCATCAGTGTGTTCGGCTCCGACAACAGCCTCCACAGCAGGAGTCGGGTCTTAGATGGACTTTTACCAAGCACCGAATTCCAGTAAAATCTGCCTTTAGTGGATATTTGGATATAAGTCAGCAAGCACGTTGACTCAAAACCTTTCAGGAATGACAAATAGACTCAACTCTTTACGGACCATCTAAAACTTGTTCTTACTGTCAGCTGATCAAATGAAATAAACACAATAGTGCTTTTTGTTTAATTATGTTTAAAGCAGCTCCTCACAAAGTAGCAGCCTCTGAACTTAATATTTTTGTCAAGGGTTAATTTAGAGGACATGTCTACCTTTAATAGGATCCCTGCCCATCTTTAAAATGGCTAACTGTTTTTTGTTGTCTTGTAAAATCTTAAAAGAATTGGTAACATTTATTTACTTTTATTATTATAATTTTTTAAAATAATTTTGTGATTGCATTTAGCATAAATGTTGAACGGATGAGGATAGTGGAACCAACAACACTCATATTTTGTTCTGGTTCAGGATGCTCAGGTGACATTAAGAAGAAGTGCACATTCAATTAAAACTGACTGTTTCATACGGAAGATCTGGAACAAAGCAGTGCATACACGGCTCTGTGTAATTTATGCAAAAACTTTTTCAAACTCGGCACAATGGGAACCAAAGCAGAGAAATCTCACATGCAGAGTGAAAAACACAAACTCTCCAACAAACAGCGGCTCATCTGGTCAAAATTTTCCCTAATTGTGATTGACATTGGTTCAAGTTTGTTTTCGTTTTTTCTTTTTGTCTTAAATTTTGGTTAATGTAAAACTGGTGGTAAATCTCAAGCAGAATGGTATTGAAAAGTCTTGAATCTAACTTTCCTTAAGCTGTTGAAACCCTGTTCAAGTTTTACGAATCCTAAATTTCTATGAATTCCTCCCTAAATACCAGGTGCCTACAATGCCTCAGAGCACAAGTGGACACGGACACGGACATGGACATAACAACGCTGCACCTCATGTTGGTCCTCACACACACAGCCTGGCAGTTCAACCCCAGGGCCCCACAGTGGTCCAAGGTCACGTTCATCCGCCTGCACCCATGACTTCAACCCAAGGACAGCAGTTTCAGCGGCTGAAGGTACTGCACAAAAAAACATACAAACTTTAAAATGCATTCACAAATGTGAACTTAAATAGTTAATTTTACATTGTACAAAGCAAGAACTTTAACATTACGCTGATGAACGTTCATCTTTGTGCATTTTTATTCAGTTTTTACTGGTTGCGATTTTTTTTGGAGATGAAATCTTTTAATTACTGTTCATTCTGTATTTTGCAGGTTGAAGATGCCTTGTCTTATCTGGATCAAGTGAAGCTGCAGTTTGGAAATCAGCCGCAAGTTTATAATGATTTCCTTGATATCATGAAAGAGTTCAAGTCTCAGAGGCGAGTTCTAATTTTTGGCAACATTTGGAGAAAGTCTATAGAAAATAGTCTTTTTCTTATTTAGCGTATAACATGTAACATACAGAACAATATCCATGGACCCAGCTATTGTGGAATCAGATACTAAATTCCCGTCGTTCTTTCTGTCACTGCAGCATCGACACCCCTGGAGTCATCAACCGCGTGTCCCAGCTCTTCAAAGGCCATCCAGATCTCATTATGGGTTTTAACACTTTCCTGCCCCCTGGATATAAGATCGAGGTTCAAACCAACGATCTGGTCAACGTGACCACGCCGGGCCAGATCCACTACATCACCCCTCACGGTATTTCAGTTCAGAACATCCCTGTAACCGGAGCGACCAGCCAACCTACGAGCCACAACCAGCACCAGAGTCTGCCACAGGCCGGTCCGCACACCACCGCCACAACCACCAACCCACCCGCCCCCACCCAACCTGCTCCGAGTAAAACCAGCAAGGTAGGACACACGCTGCAGCACTGATCGATTCAACAGAGTATCATAGAGTTATTGCTCAGATTTCCAAAAACAAAAAGTCATTAAACTTTTAATTTTATTGCAAGTCAAGAGCAGCACAGTACAAAATTGGTAAGATTGACCTAAATGTGACCAGAAGTTTTAAGCAACTTTTTAAGTTATCATTTATTAGAAAAATGCCTCCAAAAAATTATGCATAGTACAGTATTGTGTATTCATTCTGCAATTCTGCAACGTGAACAAATCAATGTTTGGGTTTATAGAGAAAACCCCAGTGAGATTTAGATGTCATATTGTTGTGATACTAGAATTTTTTATTTATTCATTTATTTTTAAAGTTATTTTTTGGGCTTTTATGCTTTAATGAACAGGAGAGCTCAAGTGTTAACGGGGGGGGGGGTGACATGCAGCAAAGGGCCGAGGCTGGAATCGAACCCGCGACCACTGAATCAAGGACAAACCCACTGTCCATGGGGCACCTGCTCTACCAACTGAATTACTGTGCACCCTGATACTGGAATTTCTAACTTTGATACAACGCTTTAAAATATATTGACATTTAATATTATTTTGAGTACAAGGAGAAAATTGAGAGGAAAAGTTATATTTAAAAATTAAAAGTTAAATATAACAAGGTCATAACATGAAGATAACAGCTTGTCTTTTCTTGGTTGGTAGCAGAGAACACCAGAATGATGACAGTAGTAAACATTAATAATGAGACTAGAAAGCACAAGTGGTACCAGAGTATCAATACTGTGCAAAATTAGTACTGAAACCAATCAAATATTCAATATTGATATATATCTATAAACCAGTGTTTGTAACAACGCTTGTGTTCCCCTCTGTCAATCCCTTAAGCCAATTCAGTCTCCAGCCCACACGCCCACCAGCCAGCCCAACCCATCCATCCCATCGTACGCCTCTCCGCGCTCACCGTCGGTTCAGTCCCACACTCCTGTGAGCAGCACGCCGTCCGGTGGGCCGCCTCTCCAGAACAACCAGCCTGTGGAGTTCAACCACGCCATAAATTATGTCAACAAGATCAAGAACCGCTTTCAGGGTCAGCCAGACATCTACAAAGCCTTCCTGGAAATCCTCCACACGTACCAGGTGAGAAAATACACAAGAAACATTAAGGTCATGTAGCATAAACTGAACAGGATGAATGAAATACAAACAGTGGCAATCTTACCATTTTTACTGATGCATTTTCCAGAAGGAACAACGAAATGCTAAAGAGGCAGGAGGAAACTACACTCCAGCTCTGACTGAGCAGGAGGTCTACACTCAGGTGGCACGACTCTTCAAGAACCAGGAGGACCTGCTCTCAGAGTTTGGACAGTTCCTGCCAGACGCAAACAGCTCAATGGTGAGTCTCTCTGATGAAACTAAGGAAGTTGCTTTGGTGAAAAGGGCTGCATCCGTCTCAGAATGATGCCAGTCGACTCAGATTTGGCTGGTAAATATGAAAATAGGATGATTTGTTTTGTTTTTCTTATAAAGTGTCCTAGTTGGAATGGGCTTCGCAGGACGCAGCATTCACGTAATATAGTAAACAAGCCAGCCGTGCTTACGAGGGGTCTAAAATGTGCAGCATTTTTTGCAGATGCTAGATATCAAACAAAAGACAGACTCTGTCGTATTAAGTTGCTGGGAGTTGTGTCACTGCAGAAAAAACACATTGTCAACTGAGGGTTACTGACTGATGATTTGAATCTCCGACTTTGGAAAGGCAGCGTTAGTTGTTAATGTTCTTGGTCGTGCAAACAGAAAGCAGGATTCCCATGGTCCTGAAATATCTGGAAAAGTTATGAAATTAGGAGCAATGAAGGAATGCTGAACGAGCGAGTAAAGTTAGCAGCCGCTAGCGGTTTTCTTATCCGCAAATGCCTAAAAAATATGTGTCAAGTAATCTATAGCTGTAACACTCAGGATGGGTCCTTCCCATTTTTTACTACCTAACACTACTGAGCTCAACACTTGAGTCAAATGTTCCCTACATTCATTTAGTGCCTTCGCTGCCTTTTATCCTGCCTGGACAGGCTCCCCTTCATATATTGGCTGTTACAAAAATTTGATTTTATTCACACACATTTTCTTTGTGCCCTCCTATAAAATTTTCGTGACTTGTCTTTGGCGAGATTGTGACGCTCATAATGTTCTTGTCAGCTGCTGGGCAAGACGACACCAGACAGGGCGGACTCGGTGCGCAATGACCACGGCGGCACAGTGAAGAGACCCCTCCTGAACAACAAACAGAGACTGAGCCAGAACGGCCTGCCAATCAGGAGACCTGCAGGAGTGGGAGCAACACCACCTGTCAAGGTTCACACCACTACACATGTTCACTGTTTGCATTTATTCAGCTGTCTGTTCCTTTCTGCTGTCAGTTTGCTGCAAATACTCACAAATACTCACAAATACAGCAGCACCCTCATGGAGGATTAATTGTAGGGATGTTTTATAAGACTGTTGGTTTTAGTTTACTTTATTTGCATATACATATGTATTAAATAGACAGTAAGAATTTAAAAAGTTTAAACATTGTGTAAGAGACGTTAGCAGCCAAAAATGGCTTATGATGATACCTCCCCAATTACATAACAATAATCACACATAAAAAAGATAACCGATGCATAATTGATCCAAGTCAAGACAACATAAAACTGAAAGAAAAGTACAAATTACAAAAGTTTGTACACCGAAAGATTAGATGCATCCCAAAGGAATGAATGAAGTGTTATAAATTTTTGCAAATAGGTTTATGGTTTGAGGTTTAGTAGCACAAAAAGACAGGAATACAACAATAAAAGAAGACAAGGTTGTGCAGCCCCCAAGGGGCTCAAAGGGAATCTCACCTCAATAAGGACAATATAAATTAAATAAATGAGATCTACAGTAATGTAGATGTTAATTTTAATGATGGAATTAGTTATTTTTAAAGAGAAGGTCCTCTGTATTTTAATGCATATTACTTAAGGAAAGTCTGAAAATATGTCAGAAAATAGTCGTCAGAGTGTGAAATATGAATGAATGTCTGAGGAATACTTTTAAAAAATTCTGGAAAATGCTTGGCAACTCATTTATTAGGTGTACATACTTATACACAAATTCACAAGTCCGGTCGATGTCGATGAAATCTCAAAATAATATTATTCTCTTTTATTTGAACATTTATTATTTTCAAAATGAAACATTTTTGATTCCTTTCCCTAATCCTAATTTTGTCGTGTCTTTACATCTTTGCAGAAGAAGCCCAAAATACTGGGGAAGGACCACGGCATGACTGAAGTGAGCAAACACAGCACCAGCACTGAAACTATGTTCTTTGAGAAGGTCAGTGTTGTTTATTTAAAGTTCCTCAATAACACGATGAGCTCCAACGTATTACTGGTAAATAAATTCCGAAGTTTGTTAATTTATTTTCGTCTTCTCTGAAAACACTTAAACAGGTGAAGAAGGCTCTGCGGAGCTCTGAGGCGTACGACAACTTCCTGCGGTGTCTTCACATCTTCAACCAGGAGGTGATCTCTCGTGCTGAGCTGGTCCAGTTAGTCATCCCGTTTCTGGGGTGAGTATAAACAGACACACACACACACACACACACACACACACACACACACACACACACACACACACACAGTCTGTCGGTGCTGCAGTTACAAATACCTGCAGTTTTCAATTATTTTCTACTGTTGTGCACTGCAGCAAATTAATAACATGAAACTAAAAGACTTGACTTGTAAACAGGTGCTAATAATTTTCCTGCTGAGCAATATATAGTGATGTTTTTTGTAAAATAACATTTCCATGTCACACCGGCCGGATTTGAATGAAAAACTTTATGTGTGGTAAAATTGTTGTGCAGCAGTTGCAATACAAAGTGGGAAATATCACAAATAAATTGAGTACAAATTTTAAAAAAAAATGATTTTACCAGCACATAAGATGTGGAAAAAAAGACCTGGCAGGGATTGTGCAGGAGAGGTAAGAAACCCAAATTGGCTTATAGTGAAAAAACTCCCCTTGGGAATTAACAATCTATTCTGATACCTAACACATTTCTAATCTTATGCCGCGTTCACACCGAATGCGCTAAAAATGTTTGCATCACGTTTCTCGCATGTATGTGACTGCTGGAGTATTTTTAGAGCAGTTTGCACAAAATTTGCCCTCAGTAGCTGTGATTGTACTTGGATTAGCTGGGAATGGCAGCTAACGGCTGACTTGGTTTGCAGTGAAATATAACAGATAGCTGGATGTAAACACGCAGGTTTACTGCCCTGAAGCAGAGTGAACCAAGACACACATCATTTATCAGACTGTCACAGCAGCACATTACACACCCTCCGTTGTTTATTTTCCATGAAAGACCAACTTTAATCACTCGGATCATTTTTGCTAAAAAGCAACTGAAGAAAAATAGCGTGCACAAGAGCCGAGCCTGTTTCTGTGCAGCACCGACGCTGAGTGAAGCTCCGTGTGTCCACAGACAGCGACATTGTTTATCCTTCAGTTCTGGATCTCAGTAACATCAGGAGAATCTCAGCTAGGTCTTAATGCTGACGGGCTATCGCAACACAGCGTCACACGAAATTCTCGCTCAAGTTAAAAAAAAAAAATTCAGCTTGTACGATGGACACAAATTTGCATCTATAAGCGTCTTTGCATTGACTTTGTGAGTAAACTTGCCGTGCAAAACGCTCGCTTTGCATTCGGTTTGAACACAGCATCAGCATGACTGTATAACAGACAAAACAAGTAGTCATAACAGCCATAAATTAAACAGACACAAACACATAAAACATGAACAAATTAAACATTAAACTGCCTTTAATATTTAATTTATGTCATGAATTTCTATGGCATGTTTCTTATGTTTATAATTGTATTCTTTGATCCTTTTTACAACGTGAAGCGTCTTTGAGTTTCTTGAAAAGCGTTCTTTAAATAAAATTTATTATTATCATTACATAAAACATAAACACAACTCACACTTTGATTACGACGCAGGTGTGTTTTTTTCTTTCAATGTTTAAATTAGAGTAATGATGGACATGTTTTAATAAAGTTAGGAGTTCTGGTTTTCCAGAATAATGGTCGTCTGTATGTCAAAGCATATTGTTGTGAGGTTGAAGGGAAGATAATTATCCTCTGCTTGTCTTGTTAAACAAGTTTATTAAAAAAAATATATTTCTATAAAAACAATAAAAATGATCGCTAAGGTGCAAAAACCAAATTGTAGTTTCAACATCACATTTAAAACTTACATCTCTAAAAAAACCCTTCTATCAGTGTGTCTGTTTTACAACATCGGTCAACCGCTTGCTCGCAGTCTCACTTCTGATTGTTTATTTCATGTTCTTTGTGA
Source organism: Plectropomus leopardus (assembly GCF_026936395.1). Lineage (NCBI taxonomy): Eukaryota > Metazoa > Chordata > Actinopteri > Perciformes > Serranidae > Plectropomus > Plectropomus leopardus. Next base: position 4,941,481 of record NC_142176.1, on the reverse strand, counting down.
TGGACAGGAAATTCCCCGAGCTTTTTACGTGGTTTAAGAACTTCCTGGGCTACCGAGAGTCGAGTCACGGGGAGTCGAGCCATGCGGAGAGTTTACCTAAGGAGCGTGCAACAGAGGGCATCGCCATGGAGATCGACTACGCTTCCTGCAAGAGGCTGGGGTCCAGCTACAGAGCACTGCCCAAAAGCTACCAGCAACCCAAATGCACAGGAAGGACGCCGCTGTGCAGAGAGGTGAGTCACTGAAGGAAGTCTGCTTATTACAGGTGTTTGTGTCATCGTAACCTGTTTATCTCTCCCACAGGGGAATGTATGCAAGCTTTTGGGTTTGTTTTGTGATTAACATTTCCCAGGCACTAAATAACGGTGAAATGTGCTGTGAAATTGATAAATTGATAGCAGATCATCATAGTCTATTTTAAATAAAGGAGGATGCAAGTAAAATAATTTTGCATTAATGTGTTAGAATGAACATTTAGTGCTTTTTGTAGACTAAATGATAAATCAAGAAATTTACCAAGTCATCGGAGCATGAATTTTATTCTTCCCTGTTTAGTCTGATAAATTGTAAGAAATGCAAAAATTTTCAAATGACAATGAAAATCAGCAAATTCTCACATTTAAGATGACATTTTTCCTTTATTTACTAGATTATTACAGCTACACAAAATTGGTGATGATAAGGTAACAATCATCTAATGAGATTATGTCACAAATAATGTGTTAATTGCTGCATTTACATGAAGTTCGTATTCATAAGAATAAAATAGAACACAATCAATCAAACTACAAGTTTTGAGTCAGTGGGACCTAAATATCCTTTCCTTTTTAACACTTTAAATTTAATGACTTTCTGCTTTTGGTGTTTTATGATATTTGTGGCTGTGGTCAAATTGACAACCTTGCAAAAATGAGATTTGAATGAAACTGAATGTCCTCCTGCAGGTTCTGAATGACACCTGGGTGTCGTTCCCATCGTGGTCCGAGGATTCTACATTTGTGAGCTCCAAGAAAACTCAATATGAGGAGCACATTTACAGATGTGAGGACGAGCGCTTTGAGGTGAGGAATAAACGTGCTGTCTTCTTCCTCTCAAAAGTAAAAACTGAAAGTTCTTGTGTGGTTTTAAAAATGTACACAGCACTTTCTCTCCATGATGCACACTGCTTGAGAGTAAAAAAAGAGCACAGAAAAGCCTTCCAGTGAAAACCTTGCTGCTGACACCAGCAGAAATAATCAGACATAGAGACAGAAATGTTCCCGTGGATTCTTAAGAAGTCTGAAAAGGCTTTAAATTCATTATTTTATAAATAAGGCCTTAATTGGTATTAAATTGTCCAAGATAAGGCTTTCAAAATCTTAAAAATGCTCAGACAGGGGAAGTACTATTTTATCAGTACAAGGCAATGCAAATGAGGCTCAGTGTAATTCATGCAAAAAAAAAAAAAAGAAAAGTTTTTGGAACGGTGGGAATCAAGGCAGTGGAATCCGACATGCAGAGAGGGAAACACAAAATCATCAACAAATGCCAGGCACTTAAAAGTTTTGTTTCATCCTCATCGCTTCCACAAAACAAAAAAAAAATCACATTTTATGTTACAAGGCTAAATTGCTTCTTACCCTAAGTTATTGATGCTTGTTTTTACTGTTTTCCTTAAATGTTGCTATAAAATTTTATTCCAAATGGCATAAAATAAAGTCTTAAAAGCTTTAAATTCTAACTTGCCTTCTGCTGTAAAAACGCTGTTATACTAACAATGATTTCACCCCTTTAGCTGGATGTCGTGTTGGAAGCCAACCTCGCCACGATACGAGCCCTGGAGACGGTGCAGCGGAGGCTTTCGCGCATGTCAGCTGAGGAGCAGCTGCGCTTCAAGCTGGACAACACGATGGGTGGCTCCTCGGAGGTCATTCACCGCAAAGCTATCCAGAGGATATACGGAGACAAAGCCCACGACATCATCGACGGGCTCAAGAAGAACCCAGCCGTGTCTGTCCCCATAGTGCTGAAAAGGTGATTTTAGTTTCTCATCAAGTTTTCATATGTAAGATTTGACCACTTCAGGTTCTGCATCACGTTTTTGTTCCTGTTTCAGATTAAAAATTAAGGAGGAGGAGTGGAGAGAAGCCCAGAGAGGCTTCAACAAAATCTGGCGGGAGCAGAATGAGAAGTATTATCTGAAGTCACTCGACCATCAGGGCATCAACTTCAAGCAGAATGACACCAAAGTGCTGCGTTCAAAGACTTTACTCAATGAAATCGAGATGCTATACGATGACGTAAGTAAACGCGTTCTCTTGACAACGATGTGATTAGTTCTAAAGTAGGAAAACATAATGTTTCATTGTGATAAAGGGTTGTTGGTGGTGCTTTTGATACAGATTTTTTTATTTTGTGAGGCTGTAAATTGGACACCAGCTCATGCTTTTAAGTTGTTTTTGCTCTCATAATGCAACTGTCTAATAAGAGAAAAACTTCAAGTTTTAAATCTGCTCCCGTCTATGTCCCTGCAGCGCCAGGAGCGAGCATCAGAGGAAACTGCCACACCGCCACCGAGCGGCCCTCACATGACCGTGACCTACGACGACAGCCAAATCCTGGAGGACGCTGCTGCCCTCATCATCCACCACGTCAAAAGACAGGTGGGCATCCAGAAAGAAGACAAGTACAAGATCAAACAGATCATCCACCACTTCATCCCCGACCTGCTTTTTGCACGGCGAGGCGAGCTCTCCGATGTGGAGGAGGAGGAAGAGGAGGAGGAAGAAGCCATGGAGATGGATCCAGACGGCCCCAAGAAGCACAACGGTCTGCCGGGAAGCAGCCCATCAAAGTCCAAGCTCCTCTTCAGCAACACGGCAGCTCAGAAGCTGCGGGGCACAGACGACGCCTATAACATGCTCTTTGTGAACAACTACTGGTACGTCTTCCTCCGTCTTCACCACATCCTCTGCTCTCGGCTGCTGCGGATCTACGGGCAGGCGGAGAAGCAGATTGAGGAGGATGCCCGCGAGCGAGAGTGGGAGAGAGAAGTGTTGGGGCTGAAAAGGGAGAAAAATGAAAATCCAGCAATCCAACTGAAGATGAAGGAGCCAAGTAAGTGAGAAAATAAGCGGTTTAAGTTTTTTTAATGTTGAAGTTTTACTGTCATTGTAGTCAAATCTGACCAACATCACCAGACAAAACTATTACTGCTGACTGACTCGGCCAGGTCTCCCTTGAAAAAGAGATTCTTAATCTCAATGGGACCAACCTGGTTAAATAAAGGTTAAATAAAATAAATTAAAATTAGTCTGGAACCTCTCAGTTCATTTTTTTGATTTCCATGGGGCGATATCAATGGCTGTAGACCAAAATGGACCTCTGGACCCAATTTGAAAGATTTACAACAAATCAGAGCAAGAAAACATGCCATGTAGGGCTGAGTGATGAACAGACTGCAGCGAGCAGAGATGAGCCGTGATGGTGTAGCATCAATATATTTGTGAACGAGTGTTCAATACAATACCTTGAAAAATATCAATCTTAAATACCAATTTTCGGTTCCACAGAATTGTTTTTGAATAAATTTAAAGATTTTTTTTATTAAAAGATAAAGACTATAACATGACAATAACGCCTTTTACAGTCTTGGTTTGGACTGCACTCACTACTGGACTGTTGTCAATATTAACAATGACATTAAACCTTTTTTACATTGTGGAAACAATAGTCTTTTTGCAGTAGTGCACATGTTTAAAAGCCTCTGAGATTGTCACTCAATCAAAAGGCAATAAAGAACAACTAAAAAACAAAACAAAACTGTGCTGCCAAGCTTATATGAACCCAAAGAAAATGAGATGGATGATGAGAAGACAGCATTGTGAGTGAGTGACAGGAGGCGGGCCTCGCTTTCGGATAGAAGAGAGAGCAGAAAGTAGTGCTAATGGCATCAATACCAGGGAAGATGACTATTTAAAACTGTTCCAAATTTTCAGAAATGATATGTGATAAATGGTTTGTTTTGGCAACACTTACTTCAACCAAAAACTCCACATCAGTCATCTCTGTTGTTTTACAAATGCCTCAGTGGCAGTCCTTTACTCAGCATGGTCATGCTTGCAGAGGCGAGTATATTTATATCACACATTTCAGCAGAAAGGCGATTCAAAGCCAAAGCATCACGACAAAGTGCAAAAGAACACTGTTTAAAAGGACATTTAAATTGCATTAAAAACAGCATTAAAAGCATGAGTGTGTGCGAGCCAAAGATGACGTCATCACATATGTTGCATAAAGCATGAAGGCTTCAGTCAGCCTGAAACACACCGAATTCGATAAACAGCTGTGATTTGCCCGACTCATCGGAGGATGATTAAAAATCTGTCTAAAAAGGAGGGAGAACAGACGCATCCACCAGAGCAAATAAAGCATTAACTCGTTGATTTGTTAGGTCCCGGGCTAGCTCAAATCCCAACTAAAACTGATTTTGATTCGTCCACATATCCATGTTATATCATGCTTTGTATTTTCTCACCATAAACCTCGTTTGCTGTTTTCTTCCTGCAGTGGATGTTGACGTGGAGGACTATTACTCAGTGTTTCTGGAAATGGTGCGAAATCTTCTGGATGGAAACATGGAGCCGGCTCAGTACGAGGACTCCCTGAGGGAAATGTTTACTATCCATGCCTACATTGCCTTCACCATGGACAAACTCATCCAGAGCATCGTCCGGCAGGTCGGCGCACTCGACATCATATCATACGAATTAATTTCTGTCGCACAAACATGTCAGAATATGAGTTATCATAGCAACACATCAATGTTGTTTTTTTCATTTGTGAGCATAGTTTTATACTAAACCTGTTGCTTTTCACAGCTTCAGCACCTCGTCACGGATGACGTATGTGCGCGTGTAACGGACATGTACCTGAGCGAAAGTGCCAACAAAGCCACGGGGGGCAGTCTGTCCACGCAGACGTCCAGAGCCACAGCAGAGGGGGCCTACCAGCGCAAAGCAGAGCAGCTCATGTCCGACGAAAACTGCTTCAAGGTACCACGAGCCCAGAGAGTAACGATGACATCGTGCATTAGTCTAAACTGCTTGGAAAACTTTGTTTATGCGTATTTTCTGTGATTTCTTGTGTTTTGTTCAGTTGATGTTCGTGAAGAGTCGAGGAACAGTCAGTCTAGCGATGGAGCTGCTGGACACGGAGGAGGTGAACTCTGATGAGCCAGCGGAGGCAGAGGTACGACTCGCTCAGGATTCAACTGCAGTTCATACACTAAAGTCATCATTTAGCATTTTGAGAATGCGTTGCTTTATTTATTGTTGTTTTTTTGACCATTGATTGGACAAAACCAGCGATTTTAAGTTTTCTCCTTGGCTTCAAGAGATAGTGATTAACCTTTTTTTTCCTTATATTTTGACACATTAACACACCGGCAGACGAGACGACCATATAAGGAGCTGCCTGCTGCTCAGTTTTGTTTTTTTTAAAGATTTTTTTTATTAGATAGGACAGAGTGATAGCGTGAAAGGTGGAGAGAGGGGGGATGACATGCAGCAAAGGGTTGCGAGCTGGAATCGAACCCACGGCAGCAAGGACACTGCCTTCATGTATGGGGCCCCTGCTTTATCCACTAAGCCCCCGGACGTCCCTGCTACTCAGTTTTTAAACATTCATGTGCACTCACACGTGGCACAGCCAACGGGAGCAAATTCCAGTTTAGTATCGATCCTCCAGTTGGTGTAAAACCCGCTCTGCCTCCTGAACCACAGCCATCCCGCTGCTAAAATAAAAATAAAAAAAAAAACAGAAGTTGACATTAAAAAGAACAGTTCACTGCAACCTCTTTGGGTACTGATATTGTTTTAGGGTAATGCATTATTTCCACCCCTCATGGGTGCACAGGGATTAATGGTCAAATATTCCAATTTTAAAAGCATATAAGCTGCAACACGTTTATCTTTGTCCTCCACAGAGGTGGTCAGACTACGTCGGCAGATACCTGAACTCAGATTCTGCATCTCCAGAGCTGCGTGAGCACCTGTCCCAGAAGCCCGTGTTCCTCCCCAGGTGAGGCCCCAGCCATGTGTCCCTCTTGTCTGCATACTTTCTGTCCTGAGGCTCTAGTCGGCCGCGCAGCCACTCCACTGTTGACAAACCAGCTGCCAAACACAACTCATTTTCAGAGATAGAAACAGTGGCACTTCTGCACAAGCCTGACTTAGGAAGATCTTTATAATCTCAAAACGTTTTTGGGGGGCGTAAGAACTCTGCGTTTTTTTAGTGACGGACAAACAGCGAGGGTTTGAGAAGGTTCATTAAAAAAAAAAAGAGTAGAGTGAAGTGCTGTCCGTGTCTGAACGCCCTCCTGTTTGTAAAGAATCATCATTTTTCAGTTTCTGACCTCACATGGAAGATTGCACTTTACGTGACCATCTTTTTAAAAAAAAACTATGGAATTTATTTATTCATCGATTCAGTTCCTTTTTAATGGGAATTTTATTTATTCATAGTGAGGTTTTTTAAAAATGGTTTTGGCTTGATCATGGGTTAGACGGCTTTGAGGAATCATTCGGTTTGATTATTCACATTGTATGGAATTTAAATGATTTTCATTGTGTAACATAAAAGCAAAAGTCACTGAATGCACAAAAAAACAAATGGGTTCCAAGTTTTTCATCTAAATTGGATTTTTCTACGATGTCTTTGAGCTGAGTTTGAGAGACTGAAGCTGTTGTGTCGGACCTGAGAGGACAGTGGTTTCCTTTTTCTACCTTACCATGCCCTTTGTTTGTGATTGTATCCAGATCAAAGGTCCTGTATTTGACTACTGTTTGCAACTGTAAATGTTCAAATGTCCATTTGTTTAAGTCTGTTATACTCAGTGTTATGTTTGTAATAATTTTCAGTGGAAACGGTGCAACTTTTTGTTGCGGGTGAGGTTTCTTTTTTTCCACTGATTTGACAGAAGTTAGTGCTCCATAAGTTTTTAAAAACTCTAGTCAAGCACATTATCTGCAACACTTGTACAGAGGAGTAGGGTTTGTAAATAAAATGATTGTCTAAATTGTACGTTCATGTTGGTGTTTTTCTTTCCCGACACCTCAGAGCTGTGCATGGAGGCGTGTTTGTGTCTAAAAGCTCCAGATGAGTGTTGCACATAAAGCTGTCTGTCATTGCTTTTTGGTGCTTTTTTTCAGTTGTTTTGTTTTTTTTTTATTCCTTTGAGATGGCTGTCCATTACCATAAACATTTCAAAAGGCTTTTTTAAAACACACACACACACACACACACTTTTAAAAAAATTTCTCTTTATCTTATTTAACCCATTGCATAAATCTGGTACCTGACTATGATTTATCAGTGGGCTCACCCACATCCTGTCCCCTTTTTTTCTCATCAAATCTATGAGAGATCAGCAGCACAAAAAGACTTCCTTCTTCACAAAAATCTTCAAATGCAGTTTTTTAAAAAAAAAAATCCAGCAGTTTCTTTTCCAGTTGTGTTGGGTCTTCATCTCATGATCATAACACTCCGTACATTGTTGGTGAAAGTTTGTGCACATCAAAGTATTCTGAGCTCATATTTTGGATTGGTTTCCTATCAGGCAGCAATTTTCTTGTCACTAACAGTTTTTTGACTTGAATTTGGCCTCACTGTCATGTCTTTTAAGTGGAGCCCTGAATGCAAAAAAAAATATGCTTCATGGTTTCAGTCCCCGCTCACCTGAACCCTCAGTGGTAAGTACACATTTAAAACTTTCATTCAGGTGGGGTGAATAATTGCATTTTTTTATTTACCTGCACAAAATCAAATTCAAATATTTGTTTGCAAAGCAGATTTCATATTTGAATTATGTGGCTGTGCATCGGAAGTGCACTGTGCAGAAATATCACGACTGCTGCCTCTGCTGCTCTTATAGATCCACATTCCCCTCGAATGATTTGACTCCCTATCTAATTCGGTCACTCGGTGAGTTGCAATGCATGGGTTTAAAATATAACTGTTTAAAGGGACAGTCCTCTCAAATTTGACTATGCTGTTCTCAAATTTGCCTAATGTCATGTGTATTGTGCCTGAACACATCTCCTGGGCTTTAAAATCGCTGTATTTGACACGCTCCAGTCAATAACACAGATGTTTTTGTTACAGAAATTTGTGGGAACTTTCCCTGTAAACGCGATGCAACCTTTCGATGTATGTTGTGTGGACTAATCATCAGATTTTCTCCGCGATCAGTTCGTGTTAATTGATGGTTGTCGATCTGTTTTCAGGAACTTGAGGCGGATCAGGAAGTGCCAGAGAGGATGGGAGCAGCTGCAGCAGGAGAGAATGAACAAGGGCCCCTCGGACAAGTCGCAGGCCGGCGACAACGACCTGTGCATGTTCAGGCTCAACTCCTACAAGATGGTCTATGTCTGCAAGTCAGAGGACTACATGTACAGGCACACGGCACTGACACGGGCTCACCAGGTACGCAGAAAATAAGTCATTTCCGAGAATTCAAATTAATCAAATGTGTCTATACCAACATCCTGCTGTGTTTATTCACAACAGAGTGACAAAGAATCAGCCAAAACGAAACATTTGAATGCAGCATCACGTTAAAGCTGTTTAATGGGCTTAATTTGATGGATGAAGTATTCAGATCCTGTACGTAACTAAATATTCTAATACTACACAGTGGAAATACTCTTATCACAAGTAAAAGTCCGGCATTGAAAATGGTACTTAAGTAAAAGTAAGTAAGTATAATACAGAAAATATACTTAAAGTACTCAAAATAAAGTACCCAATGCAACAAAACAAAACAAAACACCCATACCTTAAAATTATTAGAAAAAAAGACCCCCCCCCCCAAAAAAAAAACATCAATATTATTAAAAAAATGTTTTTAAAGAAATCTCAAAATTATTAGAGGAAAATAAAAGAACACCCCCAAACTCAAAATTATTAAAAAAAAAAAACAATTGAAAAAAACCCTCAAATTATTAAATCAAAAAAACAACCTAAAAAATCAAAATTTTCCAAGGAACCAAAAAAACAACAAAACGTACAATGATTAAATAGAACCATCCCCCTCAAAAAAACTTCTTATTTATAAAAAAGACAACAACAAAAATCAATATAATTAAAAAAATAGAAAAACTCCTCCAAAAATCTTAAACAATTAAAAACACTCTAAAACTCAAAATTATTTAAAAAAAAGAAAATAAAAACACCCTAAAACCCCTCAAAATTACTTCAAAAACTGGGAAAAAAAACACCTCCAAAGATATTGAACTTAAAACAAAAATCTAATTATTAAAAAAAACAAAGTTTATCAAAAAAGTGTCTTTCTCAGTTAACTAATTAACCACCTATTTGTTGCGGATGTACTTTAATAACTGTTAAATGCTAATTTAATGATTACAAAACAGAAAACCTTTTAAACTCCTGCTGTGTTTTTATTGACAAATATTTGTAAAGTAACTAAAGTGTTCTGTTTAATGTGGAGAAGTAAAAAGTACAATGTTTGCCTCTGAAATCTAGGGGAGTGAAAGTACCTCAAATTTGTACTTAAGTACAATACTTAAGTAAATGCACTTAATTACCATTCATTTTTCCACCACTGTCTGTTGTATTGGTTTGTATGTTGAATTTTTAAAGCAAAGTTTTACCTCAGTGGCCACCAGAGGTCAAGCAGGACACGTTAAATTCACCATAGACACGTTATCTTTGGTGTCTTTAGGAAAGTGAAATCCCTGAGTACCCAGAGGATAAATACTGAAGATTTTCTGTCTGTTTATAGAAGTAAAGAAGCAGAACAGTCCTCCGTTTTCGGCGGTCCAGTTGATGAATCCATTTCCTCCTGATGTGATACTAACTGACTAAATGAGACGACGTATTTGTGGTAACTGAGCTGAGCTGTTCGGTCTCTTTCAGTCCCAGCAGCGGGTCAACACACGCCTGCACAGACGCTTCCACGCCTGGCTGGACACCTGGGCCAAAGAGCACGTGACCAGCGACATGGCTGCCGACAACCGCAAGTGGCTGATGGGAGAAAGACGAGAAGGCCTGCTGCCGTGCACCACCACCTGCGACCCCGAGGTGCTCCATTACATCAACATTAACAAATACCGGGTGAAGTACAGAACACCGTAGTTACTGCGGCACTGACCGTCTACACACAACAAACCCGCAGTGATGACGACTCCACACACACACACACACACACACACACACACACACACACACACACACACACACACACACACACAGTAGCTTCACGCAGATTTTTACAACCTGCTGTTACTGGATTTAGTTGCCAAACTGTTTTTAAAAAACGGATTCAGGAACGTTGTTCAAACTTGTTAAGCTTACACTGCAAATTCTGCAACGTACATGAAATAGATTTGCAGGTGCTGCTGTCAATATATTGCAAAAAACGCCCGTTTCAGATATACTTTTATTATTTTAAAGGCATATTTTGGTGTTTTTTGGAGCGGTGCTGTATGAGGCGCTTATATTCAGTCAGTATATTACAGGAGATTACAATCGGCACGCCTCCAGTTTGGAGAAGCAGGCTGGAGTACCGACATGGAGACTAAGCAAAGCACTGCTGTGGACGGATTCAGCTGCAAAACATGTTTTAGCCGCCTAAAAAATTACCAGTTTAAGTGTACTCTCTATCTAGAATATTTTCGCTGCTTTACATTGTCTGTAGAAAGCGGGAAACCTAACCTGCTCTCTTCAGATCAGACTCCTTTGAAAAAACTGTAATTTCACATCGCTGAACACAGGAGCTGCTCGTCTGCTGCCTCAAACACGTATTTTGTTTGTTTTTCTGTGACTTTGGTGTTTTAAATGTTTTTTTCAGATTCACAAAAGTCACAAAATAACACAACTGACAAACTGATCAAAGCAGCGATAAACGAGCAGCTTCTGCGTCCACTCAGCCAAAATCGCTGTTTTTGTCAGTGGAGTTTTTTGGGTTTGATGAGCGTGCAGACGGACGACTTAAAGGGGAAGTTAAAGTGCTGAATATTCTCTGAATAAAGCGAACGCTTTACGCTGCGTTCACATGGAATCAGGGAGACAGGAAACTGAAAATCAGGACGGTGAAATCAGGAGAAGCCGGCAACAGAAACAGCAGACGGCGCTGCTGCTCAGAGTTCAAATATTTTAACAACCAGATGTTACATACAAAAGCTCCTTTACACAAAGTGAAAAAACAGCAGGTCTGCTGGACAGTAACTTAAATATATACATAAAAATAATAAATATTGAATAGATTTTTGTTTCATCCTTAGTGAATAATAGTGAATAGTGTTTTTGCCATGACATTAAGAAAGTGTTCTTCGTTTGCCATCGACCTCAGGGTTCCCGCGAAGCCTTAAAAGTCTTAAGAGGCATTTAATTCATTAATCTAGAAAATAAGGCCTTAATTAATATTAAAATGTCTTAAATTATTCTAACAAAAGTTTTGAAAATGCTAAGATATAGGAAATTTGTGGTGCTGCATTTTAAAATCTCAAAATAATCTTTTTTTTAAAATATAATTTACTAAATGCTGCTTACGTTTCCTTCATGTGGATCATTAAGTGATGAAGCAGTTTTGATGCTTTGATGATACAACAGTCTGGTTGTTTTTCACGTGTGAGTCTAGAAACTTTCAGAAAAAAATTCAGCATCTGAAGTAAATCATCTGACTTCCAAACTTTACCAAAAAAGTCTTATTTAATGTTATAATAAACATTTGAGCAAAATTGTTCCTAAGTTATTAAAATCAGTTTGTGTTTTTTTTTCTTCAGTTTTATTTTGTATAAAATTGTTCTTAAATTTCTCTACGAGCGGCATTAAAAAAGTCTTAAATCTAATTTCTGAAGCTGGAGGAACCTTAAACCTGATTCCATGAAAACGCAGCATTAAAGAGTTTTTTAGGTTGATAAAAAACGTTTTGCTGCTGCTCCCCGCACAACACTTTAGCTTCCATGTCGCTTCTTTTTCCTGATACTCCAAATTTTGGGCAAACCGCCGTCTGCTGCAGGTTATGCACTGACTGAGGATAATTTAAAAAAAAAAATCTGAACTATCCCTTAAAAGCAGATTTTTTACACCAGATGAATATTAAAAAAACACTTATTTTTGGAGAAATTCACAGTTTAAACAAACAAAAACTGATCAAGTATTGAGAGTTATAACATGAGAGTTACAACATTTTAAAGGAAATAAAAAAAACTCAAATTTTCTCCTCAACGAGAACACTTAGCTGTTACTTCTGATTAAATGTGCGTTTTGGGGACTCGGAGATGAATCTGGCTTCCAGCTGTAAACTTGTATAGCCTGTGAATGTTTTGTGTTAAGGTGCAATAAGGCACTCTATACAGTATAAATATATATATTCAACATCTCTGGCGACTGCTGGGTCGATGCTCGGCGTCGGGCGATGCCAGCAGTGTGTATCGAGTACAGTAATTTATGACCGCCCAAACACTTTGTGTAAATATGTTGTTTATATCTAGATTTTTCTTCTTCTTTTTTTTTATTGATGTGTAGCGAACATTAACACACACATAGTATCAATCTTTAGCTCTAGAGGTTGCAGAGAAAATGCAAAATTTTAACCGTTTTTTACCAAAGGATGTTAATTAATTAATTAGAGACGTTTCCCGTTTGTGGTCTGCTGAGCGTGTCGTCCCTGAAGTCTTTGTTTCGTAGAAAAATGACCCATTTTATACGCGTTTCTGCGCATTTCTACCTTAAGGCGTCACTCGTGGTTATAAGGTGGTTGAATGTAGCCGAGCAGCAATTTTCTTTTTTTTTTGAAAGTACAGTATATGTCCGCTATTTTTCAAAGTACTGAAGTCTTACGCAGTACTATCAACTTGTATTTAAACTTAAACCAAATGGTTGGAGTCTGTCTGACAGGTTGTCACCTATAAAAACTGTACATGAGTTGTATTGATTTTTACGCCCGGTGTTGGTGACAGACACTGACTGATGTAAAGTGCGTCTTTACGTGAATGTGACTTGTGTACAGTTTAAGGATTAAGAAAACGAGCAATAATAATTCCTTCGGACGCAGTTTATCGAAGCTATCAGTTTGTATTTCCTGCAGAAATACAAATGTGAATGTTGTATTCCCTTTAAGAGAGGGATGTAAACTAAGGATTTTTTATCGCCTTTTCCCGTCTGCAGTTTGATAAAACTGGAATCGGCCCTGTAGATATTGTAGGTAACGTTAGATGGAGATGGGAAGATTTCCGTCGCACTAAATGCTGTAAAACGTGTTTCACGGTGGAAATCGACATATTAAGCAGAACATTCAGTAAAACAGTCGGATTCGTTTTTCAACATATGGATCAAAACGTGGAAGCAAACGCTGCAAAAGTTCAGTACGGAAGTGCGGATTTGAAAAAGAATCTGCATCAGTAGATTTCATCGAAACCAGCTACAGACAATCTTGGAACAGTTTATTACTCGTGTTTTTATTTTTATATCTTCTACTGTGTTTAATATGGAAACCACAGGAAGTCCCGGAGATGATTGTACATAAAGACATCGTTTGTACCTCGTTTTAATGTGTCTCTTCTCTTGACTTTTATGATGTTGTACATGAGTGTTAGTATGGTGTTTGGCATTAAACTATCCTTTAAATAGACAGAAACTCTGATCACCTGACTCTTATTTTCTGCGTGTTCGTGTGATTTCGGCCGCTGAGAGGAATAATCCTTACAGCAGTCCCTTTGCTGCGCACCGTCTCGTCTCTTTCCTGACTTTTTTTCTCTAAAAAAGCAGAAATAGAAAAAAAGAAAGAAATAAGAAATACTTCACAAACAAAATGAACATTTGTATGGGGAGAAAGCAATGAGCAATTAAAGAAGACATGCCACAAAAAATTGCAAAAAATTAGTGAAAACGTTACAAGAAAATGAGCAAAAAAAAAGGGAAAAAAATCATTGTATTTATTATTTATTTTATTATATTTTTGTTACATAATATAAATATAAAATTATTGTAATTATAAGTATAGTTTTCTGGAAATTCCTTGCTTTTTAAAAATAATTTTCTCATCATCCTACCTTCTTTTTTAAATCTAATTTTAAGGTCATTTTCTTGTCACCTTCTGCTAATTTCTTGCAATGTGTGAGACATTTCAAGAAATCAAGCTAATCTGCTAAGATTGAGAAATGAGAAAACTGATGTCTGTCCAGAAAAGCAATATAAACAGGTATTTAGTATTTGACTGATTTAGGTCCAGCTCTTGACATTTGAGTACAAAGTATTAAAATTCTACATATTGTGTATAAATACACACAGTGACTGCCCTCTAAAGGTTGAAACCTGCTATTGCAGTTCAGTTTCTGTAGTCCTTAATCCTCTTTATAAAAATCCCATGTTTATAGTTAAATCTAGTTTAGCTCACACTGAGATGGCGGAGCAAAAAAACAGAGTTTTCCCAAAAACAGCGCAGGTTCAAGGAATGACACGGAAGTTATCTGCGTGACTAAAGGTTGCAATAAAACTGACACTTTTAGCAGTTTTATGAATCAGTAGTGAACATAAATAAGGACACAGTTCATGTAATTTGGCCTCATAAAGAAAAATATACCAGTTTTTCATTCAATGGTTGCATAAAAAAGACAAAACAACCTTTTTATACAAACTGCAGTTACAAAACCGGAATCAGACAGATCACACAAAACAATATTTTGGGGAAATATTGAGAAGGTGACTTGATAAATGAGACCTGAGCTATAATGCGTGAGTTTGTAAGCCGATGTTTTGTTTTGTTTATTTCAATTCATGAAGGAAGTTCGCCTTTTTTCACTGTGGAAAAACAGTTTTCTTCATGAATTCAAGGAAACATGGTGAGTAACTGATAAAAAATATATAATTTGGGGGTAAAATATTCCTTCCATTTTGCTACTTTTTCGTCTTTATAACTGTTCCAATATCTGAAGCATAAATTCAACAATACAACAAAAAAGACTTCACAGTTTGATTGTTTAATTTCCAATGCTAGAAAAATTATATACAAAAAGGGGGAGTGAAGCAGAAATATCCGACTGAAACTGTGATTTTATGAAGATGTGAAACGTTACATGTCAAAACAGATAATTTCAGACGTCCACATTTTCATGTGATTTTTCTCACGCTGACGGTTCAGACACTGGGACGCTATTTTGTGGAGGAAACTCGAACTTGTGGACTTCTGCTACGCTCGAACGTAGATCCTCGTACACACCACATCATCGGCCCCGAAGGTCTGAAACGAGATTGAACAAGAGTTCAAAGGTTATCAAGTTTTTCTTTGACACTCAGTGCATCGTCATCAAAATTAAAAACACGTTTTCGTTCTGCAAACATCAGACAACATTCTCTTACATTTCTCTCATATTTTCTCTAATATTTCTTTTAAGAGAAAATATAAAAGAAATCAACTCCAGATGCAGCAAACGTTTAAAACCCTTAGAGACTGTTTGGTATATTTTACGTGCTTTTCATTTTTCATTTTTTGATACATTTCGTCGTGTTCATGTATACAGCATGGATTTTGGTAAGATTGTGTATTTTTGTTTAAAATGGGAGTTTCCAGCTCAGCTCCTACAGTAACTCTAAAATACACTGTGAAACAAAATTGTTATGTTCATGCTGTTAAGTGCAAAACATACGCCACTGAAACCCATTCAAACTGACATTTTTGATCCTACAGCCATCAACCATAAAACTATTTTCATTTTATTATTTTGGGGAATAGATCATTTTTACCATTTTTCCACCTGGAGAAAATACATATTTCCACAAAGTGCACTTTCACAATCAGTGTTGATGCAAATCATTGACATATCCCAGGCTATGATGTAAAAAAAAATTACTTTGCATGTGGTATATTGAAAATATCCCATTTTTTCCATCTTTCAGTAGCATCATGACAAAACCTGGCATTTGTCTCACATCATAAATGTAAGGTGCAGAGAGTGAAACCCTCCTTTTACTCCTGCAGAAAGGAATCTGAGTCCTATCAGAACATCATAGGTCATACAATATAAAAGCTGTGAAGACTATGAATCTGTGCTTAAAATTAAATGTCTTAATTTAACTTTAATATATACTTTATCTTTATTTATCATATATATATTAATCTTATTTCTCTTTTTTCAGTTTGTTTTTGTGTCAATTATTTTTTATTAACCCCTGGCATTGCATGTTTTTTTTCCCTTTCTGTTACTGTTTCTACCTTGTATTTTTCAAGCTTAATTGAATAATTAAAAAAAAAACGAATTAATTTTTTTATGCAGGGAGAGGATGAATGAATGGAAATGAAAGGAGGCAGGGTTGTGTTTATATCGTATGTCGTGTCACTTTAAACAGACCATGGATGTATTATAGTGACATGTGACAGCCAATGGTGTCTGGCTGTGAAGAGAGGATTTTAAAAGCTTCATTTTCCCGCCCGTCCTTCCTATTGGCTGTTTGGCTGTCGGTGGGCGGCGCTTACACAGCTGCGCAGCCTGTGATAGGCTGCTGGTTTAGGGAGGTGATTCAGAGCAGGTGTGTGGTTGCAGGTGAGCAGAGCAGTTTCTAAACGACACCAGGAAGACGGACTGTGGACTTTCTCCCTTTTTACCTTTAAAATGTAATTTCACGTCGTTGTCGGCGTGTTTAATGGAGACTGCGGGGAGCGCGCTGATTGGTGTTTCTGCGACAGGTAAGCCCACATCACTCACCTTCAGTCTGGCAGCTCACTCTCTGCTGATATCAGATATCCAATTACATGGAAGTGAATAACGCTTATTTTTCAAAGAATTTTAATCAGTTTTATCATTGTTTTAGGCCTAAAATGACTCTCATTCTCCAGTTACAAACACATGTAGCCTGTACACAGAATAAGGAAATGTGAAAACGAGCATTTCATCACCTAAAATGCCCATCATATTTCCGGCCTTTTGTTAAATTTTGCCAAATTTCAAAGTGGTGGCTGGTCCTGAATCACAAACGCTCAGCTAGCTACAGATCCCAAATCCAAGACAGGAGAAGTCTCAGAGGAAAATGGAGAATTTAATCGTGCATGGACAGATCTGTTCATTTTTACCACCAACACTGCAAAATTCATGTACCAAAAAAGAATAAATAGTGGTAAAACATATTAATGAATGCTCATATAGACCCAGTGATAATATTGATAGGCCAATTTTGATTTAATGGGTTGTGTAACCTTCATTTAAATATCAAAAATGACTCTTTTGATAGTAAAGGTTGCTGCTCTGGCTGAATAATAACCCTCAGTAACAGTACTGACTGCTCGGGGTCGTGTTTTTTAAGTGACACTATCGATGTACAGATGTCCGTGAACAGATGTGAGTAAAAGGTGGTGGTAAAAAAGCGGTAAAAATACTCTCAGTATAGTGTACACTTAAACTGTAAAAATCTGCTCTGCTGCTGCCTCGTCCACAGCAGTACGCTGTTTGGTTTGTGTCTGGACCTCATACAACCTCACTTTAAAAAATCACAACTATCCCATTAAATTATCAAAAATAAATGCTCTCTTTGTACACTTTTATGTTCCTCTCAATGATATATTATTATAGAAAAATATTTTTTTCTGTTTTTATCACTAATGAATCCATGTAATCCTGCATTCATGTGATGTCCGGAGGTCATAGTTTCCGAGTTTGTTGTTTTTGTTTTGTGCTTTTGAGTTTGGAAAGTGGGAACATAGAAGCTACAAAAGGTTTTAAAGCTACGAGCTTTTAAACGAGGCTGATAGCTGTTGTGTATCATCCGTTCATTCATTATTCAATTCATCTCGAAAACTAATAAACAAAAAAACTAGTGAGAATTTTGTTTATTTGTTTTTATGTATTAAGCAAATATTGAGAAAAAAACGACATTTGTTTACTCGTTATCTGCTTAAAAGTCAAACTCAAATAGACAAGGAAACAAAAACAACAAGTCAAATTTAAATTGTTCTTTATTTTTATTTTCTTATTTCTGATGTTTCTTTCTGCTGCGGCTGCGCGCTTCACGCACGCGCCGTCAGAAGAGTAACGCTCAGAGTGAAGGACGCGCCGCCGTCCGCTCTCATTGTTTGTCCATGTTTGTCGCTGGTGTCCGCCTGCTCTCATTCTCCATCGGTGTCTCCACCGGTGTCTCCGAATGTCCGCTCCACTCTCATTCTCCATCAGTGTCCGCTCCGCTCTTATTCTGCGTCTGTGTCCCCTGTCAGTGTCCCCCGCTGGTGTCCGCTCCGCTCTTATTCCCCACCTATGTCCCTGCCGCTGTCCCCGCCCGTGTCCGCTCCGCTCTCATTCTCCGCCGGTGTGTTTCCAATTTCCAATCTTGCCCAGGACACCAAAATGTGTAGAGCCGTCTCTGGTTGTAGCCACTTTAAAAACGTCTGCAGTCTCAGTGTAATTGGACGCTGTGTGTCAAACCTCTTTTAGGATTTTAGAGGGTTAACACGTCAGAATTTTATTTCTTCAAACAATATTCTAAATTTGTCATATTCTCTTTTTTAAAAAAACATTTCTCGCACTAATTGCCTAAACCGCTAATATAACGATAATTTGACACAGCTGCTGTTCAGAGAAAGAGACAAAAACTGAAACACCGGACGCTCCGGGTTAGGGGGTGGAAGTGTCCGAGAGCAAAGATTTATGGGAGTCCCAGGGGTGTGCAGCGCGGCGGGACGAGGGGAGGGGGGGCGTGGTGAAAAATGGAGCCGAGGCGACTCCATCTGGCACGTGGCGCGATGCCGAGGGAGACATTACCGGAGGTAACACCAGGGTCCATTGGCATTTTCCAACAGCATGATCAATGAGACCAATTAAAGGACACACACACACACACAGAAAGTAGCCATACAGGACTAAATTAATCTTTAAAAAATCAATATCTATTGGTTTAAAATGTGAAGGAAGTATATGAGGCTCCTCGCATGGTAAAGCAGAAGAGGAGTTTTTATTCTCAAGCGTTTATCGTCTTCTTTTTATTGCAGCCTTCTCCAAACGGTCTTTAAAGTCCACCCTGTGAGATCACAGTGAGTCACCACATGTTGTCTTCATTAAGCCCCACATCCATCCATCCATCTCACCCTGAGAGCCTCCTCTCCTCATCTGCTGCACGCTGCTTTTATTCCACTTTATGTGCTTTTCTTAGTGTTTGTGCTGAGGGATCGATCACAGTCCTCGGAGAACGCGGAGCAGAAGGCGCTCGTGTTTTACGTCTCCAGTAGAAACTCAGCGAAACTCAACTTGGTCATTAAAATAAACAATTATGTTTATCAGTAAAAATGAATTGAGTTCAACGTTTCAAAGGCAATGGAGCCTCGTTAAATACACATTCAGTTGAATGACTTTCTAACATTTGCGGTGCACGTTGTTGTACTTGCAGATAGGTGGCAGGATCAGCTGTGTGTGACTCTAATAGATAATGAAGCGTATTGTTCTATCTGGTCTTTATTCGATGTAGATGTGTGCCACCACGCTGCAAACATGTTTATTCCTGCAGTGAAGTTTGGCATTTTAACATGGAGGTCTATGGGGATTAACCCTTTGAAACCTGGAATGTCATCGGTTTCCCTGTGCTGCATTCAGGAGCCGTTCACATGCATTTAAATGCTTTAAACCTGAGTAAATTAACCTAATTTCTTAAAAAAAAACATGAGGAAAAAGACAATGGCAACTTCGCAAATTGCAAGAAATTAGGAAAAGGTGATAAGAAAATTACCAGAAAATTGGTTTTGAGAGAGAGAGAGAGTAATGATTAGAAGTTATTAATGAAAAAGTCCAGATCAGTATATTTATAACAATAATTATTATTAACAGTTTAATCTATATATTCACATGTTTTTTATTTTTTATCATAATAATCACCTTTTTTTCTTTTTTGTTAAATTTCAGGCAATTTTCTTGTAACTAACTGGAATGACGTCAGTTTCCTTGTGCTGCGTTCAGAGAGAAATTATTAAAAATTATAAATAATAAACTGAAAATGTCCAGAAAACTATATTATTATTATTATTATTATTATTATTATTATTATATTATTATTATTATTATTGATAAAAAAATTTTGTGTTTTTTTTTTTTATTTAAATCATTTTAACATTTGGGTTTTTTTTGTTAAATTTCAGATCATTTTCTTGTAACTGGTAACATTTAAAGGGTTTACTCTGTTTTGGAGCAACCCTCAAGTGGCCATTGAAGAAACTGCAGCTTTTATCATCAGCGTTGGTTTCATTGTTCAGCCTCAGAAGTTGCCGCTTGAAACTTTTGTTAACCTGAGCAAAGTGGCTTTATTTCAAAAACACCAAGAGAAACCAATGAAAGAAGAGATGACCTAAACATTAGCATGAAATTTGTTTAAAAAAATTAAATTAACTCAAAATTATTTTTTAAGTAAAAAAAAAAAGAATTAGTAAAGCAGCAAATGACATGTGAAAAGTCCTTAAATATTTAGATTAATTCTGTATTTTTTTTCTATCAAATTTTTAAAATGCAACGTTACATTTATAAAAATAGTTTTCCTTAGCTTTTTTAATTTTTCCCCAGAAGTTTTTCCTCAGTTTTTTAAAAACTATTTTCTAAATCTACTAATTTCTTGCACTTTGTGGAACAATTCTAGCCAAGTGTCTCACTGCCTTTTCTCCGTGTTTTTAAAAGAAATTGCACCAATTTGCTCAGAGGTCAAAGGTTAAAATTAAAAGGCATCTGGAAGCAAAACAAGACAAGTGATGTTAGTCCTGGTTTCAAAGGGTTAACAAGCTATAGAAACTTTAAAACTAGACACTTATATATTTATCACATAGATTACTGAGGTATGTGGACATCTACTGACGTCATCCTCCAGATCACGACTAAAATATTTTGGTCTGTTTTGCTTCACAGCAAAATATCTCCGCCTCAACACCACTCAGATTTCAAAATCTAAACGATGCATTTAATTGAGGTGTAAAATGAGGGGACTTTTTGTTGAAGTGATAGAGCAGCGGGGAATATGTCTGACCTCTCCTGTGATCTTTTCTTTGAAAATAAAATTCCAATGATTCAACTCCACATACCGATCAGATTACAGCCTATCGCTCCGGCACGGACGCACAGACGTCCACACCCTCATCGTGAATAAAAACAGATTTGGTCAAAGTTCCCAGTTTGAAAACCTACACAGAGTCCAAATTGCGGCCCTCTCTCTGATTGCCGCTCTGCAGAGGTGAGTCACAGTCAGTAAAGTAATCCACATCACAGCCAAACTGGACTCTGCTTTGTTGTCCATCTGGCCCATAAATCCGAAAAGGCCCAGATGTTGACAGAAAAAAAGAAACGGCTTTGTCTCAGTGATCTGGAATTGCCGGGAAATGCTGGGAGTGTTTCTGATAAATGCAAGGTCACGATGTGTAGTCTAATAACAAACGTATGGCAGTGAAATGTTAATCTAGAATTCAAAGGAGTGCATTAAGTTTCCCTGCGGAGCCCCTGAAAGCAACAAACGACTCACTCACTTCCAGCCTTTTGTGCATTAAAAAAAGTAGCTTTGTCTGACTTCTGGTTCACATTTCAGAAAACCTCTCTGTTATTATCTTTATCTCTTTATTTGTCCTCGACGGGAACAAAAAAAAGCCCCAAAACTACAGGGCTCGGATTTTAAAGTTGTGTAAGTAACAGCAAAAAATTCTCCACATTCGCCTTTAAAACGTAATTAAAAAGAGGTGTGAATTATTCAAAGTCACTTTTTTAAACACATTTTTTGGGGAGCAGTATTTGCAAACTTTATCAGATTTTTGTCTTTCGTTAAAAAATATATATTAAACATAATGTCACTGTCAAATAAATGTATAGACATGTTTAGAAATAACATTTAACATTTAGATATAACATTTAACGTTTATTGAACATGTAACGCTTAGCTATAACATTTAACCTATTTATTTAACATATAACATTTAGATATAATATTTAACATATTTATTGAAATTATAATTTCTCAGTTTTGAGATCAATAAAGTATATCTAGCTATTTATCTATATAACAGAGATATAATGTTTAACACATTTGTTGAAAATATATAATTTTGATATAACATTTAACATATTTATTGAACATATAACATTGAAATATAACATTTAACATTTAGATTAAATGCTTAACATTTAGATATAATATTTAACATTTAGATTTAACAATAAGCATCTCTGTTTAACAATTAACATTTAGATTAATATTAGACACTTTTATTTGACACTGACATTATCTTTTAATGTATATATTTTAAAAGTCTAAATGTGATTTAAAAAGTGCAAATTCAGACCTCTTTTTAATTATGTTTTAGAGCTAAATGCTGAGAAATGCTGCTGTTACTTTCAGAGTGAACAACTCTACAATCTGCGCCCCATAAAAAACACAGTGCATCATGAGATTGTGCGGCCTCACAGATGCAGGCGTGTTTATCCACACCCAAATTTGGCGAACAAAGGAAATACAAGAAATGAATGATGTCTCTAAATGGCCTCGGGAGTTCAGGACATTTCCAAGCAACTACGTAGTATTTTTGGAAAAAATATTGACCGTATCGTTTCACATTTCCACATCTGCTGTCATCACATAGTTGCGGCCTCGCTCGACCATCTGTCTTATTCTAGTTTGAGCTTCTTCTAATCGAGAAATTAGCTTAATTTGCTTTCTGAGATGATCAATAACACTTTAGTGTCTGTGTGGAAAATGTGAAGATATACATCTTTCCTGCTTGCACAAAACCTTTTTTAGTTTGTTTTTTAATTGCACTTTATCTATTGACTATTTCTTTATACATTTTAGTCTGTTTTTACTACTTATTTATTATTTAGCTTTACCTTTCATTAACAGTTCGAGCATTTTACGTATTTATCTTTTATTATTACTATTATCATTTTATCTATCAATTTGTTTATTTTATTTATTTATTTATTATTTTTCTATTTATAGGTTTTATTCCACCTCAACTTGGTTGCGTCCTCGTTTCCTGATTTTAATGAGCGCTCCCGTTTTTTAGTGCTTTAAATATTTCTCCTTAATTAAGTCTCGTTTTTATTCATGTGTTTCTTGATTAATAAAGTATTTTTTTGGTGAGGTAATGGTAAAAATGTCCCAAAATTTCAAACTGATGTCTTTAAATGTCTTTTGAAAACAACAATCCAACAATCTGTTGTTCAACAATCCAAAAGCTAAGGATATTTAGTTAACTACCATAGGGGATTAAGAAAACCAGAAAATATTCACATCTGCTTGAAAAATCACTGCTGCTGGTCGGTGGGTTTCGTTGCCTTTGGACGGAGCCATGCTCGCCGTTTCCTCTGCTCATAGGCTTTATGCTAAGCTAAGCTAACTGCTGGTTGTAGCTTCATATGTTCACGTGCTACTTCGAAAAATTCTGTTTACCATATTTACGAGTTGCGAGCACACGAACGGCCCTCCAAAGTCGTAATTACGAGTGGGAAATTGGAAAATGTCGATGATACCCGAGTTGCTGAGTTGTCATTTGCGTGACGTTTCAGAGCAGCAGAAATGGCGGAAAGCACGTAAAGTTTCGACAACTGACGGTAAAAAATATGATATTTTGTTCCTAGTAGCTCTGACTTACTTTTAGTAGTTGCACATTTTAGTATATGGCTCTGTTAGCTGTAGCAAGCAAACAAAATTTTAACTATTAAACATGCCAGGCGATTATACTAACACTGATAACGTTACGTTATAACGTGAGTTGCAGAATTGACGTCATAAATGCATAAACATGGCGGGAAAAGTCAATGTTTGGTTCACGGTGAGAAACCTTTTTGTTTATTGATGTATTAAATATCAATTTTTGATCACATGTAAGGTGTAATATGGTATTAATGTTAACTGCTGTCCATTTATAGTGACCTAGATCAAGTCTAAAAAAATCTAATATATAAAACATACAAAATATATATATATATATATATATATATATATATATATATATATATATATATATATATATATATATATATATATATATAAAAAAAATATATATAAACTGGAAACAGCCATCAGCTTCTGGTTTAAACGCTCTTAGCACATCAACACAACAAAGTCGGAAGAACGACTTCCCAACTCGGAGACTATGACCCTCTGACATCACATGAATGAACCAGTATTTACCGTGCAGGTATTAACCCCTTCACATCAGCACATGCTAAACTATTGGTGCTTTTCATTTGCACTAGGATGTATTCATTTCTGAGTTCCCAGAGGAAAATTTCAATGTGGACTCCCCCTTAAGTCCAATTAGCTAGAAGAGATTATTAGATGTTATCAAAAACAGGAGAAGGTGTCCAGAAAACTTTATTTAATATTCTCTTAATCATATATTTTAAATTATGTGACTGAAAAATGAAAAAAAAACAACAACACATTTTTAGCACTTTCTTCATGTCATTTTCTTGTTTTTTTCTTTATTTTTTATTTTCTTTTATTTTTCTTTCTTTTTGTGCTTATTTTCGTGCAGTTTTATTGTAACTCTTAATTTATTGCTATTTTGGGGTGTCATTTCTTGTTTTGTTTTTTTCTTTATTTTTTATTTTATTATTTTTGACTTTTCTTTCTTTTTGTGCTTATTCACAGGCAATTTTTGTACATCTTAATTTCTTGCTATTTTGGGGGGTTATTTCTTGTTTGGTTTTTTCTTTATTTTTTCTTATATTTTTATTTTATTTTACTTTTCTTTCTTTTGTGCTTATTTTCAGGCAATTTTATTGTAATATTTATTGCCATTTCTTGTTAAGTTGCTCATAGCCCTTCTTTGAATGTTTTTAAAAGAATTTTTGAATTTGCTCTAGAGTCACTCACTTGTTTCTTACTGTCAAAAAAAAAAAGATGTAGAGACAGGAAATGGCTCATGTGGTTAAAGAGTGCGACCTCCAAATGTGACACCTCATCCCACTTTGCAGAACATCTGTTCATTGATCTGCTGAGAGACTTTAGACGATATAAAGGGAGTCATTGTGCAAACATGCTTCGGACTGATGGGACGATAGCGTTTGGGAGCCAAAACTTCATAGAAGAGAACTTTTTACCTTTTTTTTTTTTAGGCAGACAAACAAAATTATTCTGGGGAGACACACACGGACCCATAAAAGCACTTTGTACAAAAGATTGATGTGAGTTTAGGCTGCATGCGGCACATTTTTTTCTGCTTTCTCACCGTATTTCTGCTTAAAGTAAACTTTAAAAAACTGCTCACCAGTATGATTTCGTCCCCGCTGAGTTCTCGGGTCCAGAAGGTCTTTGGGCCGTTCCCGCTCAGAAGAGTCTGTTTGCAGTAAATCTTGTTTTCTGTCTCCCAAGTGGCCAGGCTCTGTGGAGAAGCAGCACTTTATTGAGGTTTTCTGCGTTTATCTCCTTGAGTTTCACCTGGCCAACAGGACGTCGGCAGTAAAGCAAAGTGATAGACGAGAGGTCGATGGGAACCGAGTGTTTATCTCTTTTGTCGTCTGTCTTCAAGGGAAGAATTACAGTTTATTTAGTGCATTTTTACAGTCTGTCATCTATGTTTGATGAGATTACCTTACACTTTCTGCCATCTACAGTCTCCTCATTGAACTCCTCTCCGATTTGGAAGTTGATTTCCGTGGTGCGGACTGTGGTAGAGGTCTTGATGTAGAATTGCTCGCCAGTCTGCTTTATCTCCACTTGGGGCTTCGAAGCAGCCGCCACAGCTACCTTTCTCAGCATCTTGTTCACACCTGAACATGAAGCAAGGTTGATGAGTCTGTCAAGTATAACGACCCGATGTACAAAATAGGGCTGAGTATCCTTTAAAAAATTACCATAGGGCTGGGCAATAGAAAGATATTATATCACAATATTATATATATATATATATATCATCTTAGATACTGGATATTGTATCGCGATATGGTATAAATTGTGTTTTTTTCAGATTTTAACCCTTTGATACCTGGATTGACATCAGTTTTCTTGTGCTGCGATCAGACGGCTTTCACAAGTATTTAAATTTTTGAACTCTGAGCAAATTTGTTTAATTTCTTTCGAAAACACAGGGGAAAAGGCAATGAGCAACTTAGCAAAAATGTCCTGCAAATTGCAAGACATTAGTAGATTTAGACATTTTTTTTTAAAAGAAAGATAGGGAAAAACTATTCAGCCCATACATACCAATATTAGGACCTTTACCAAAAGAGTACTTAATTCGATACCCATAATGTAAATGGATCGTTGTGTAGTGCAGACATACTCCATCAAATACACTCCATCAAATACACCACACCACAGACTGCTGCAGGAGTGTGAGCTCCACAAGGGCACTGATAGTCCACTGGCCGCTCACAACATGGATATATTAAGAGACCTCAATACAACATTCGAGGCAGGACGCTATTTATTTCTATGAAAGTTGCTCAGTGGTGCATGAAGCCAAATTGTGTTATTTCTGCATTATGGGGCCCGTAGATGCACACTACAGACTATTGATAACCAAGCAGCTAACTTCCAGTTTAACACTCCACTAACTTGAATTGGGGATGAAATTATTTCGTCTTGCAGCTCTTCTTGACTTTCAAAACATTTTTGGACGAAATGGATCAAATCCCTATAGTGAAACAAATCATTTTTCAGGGTTTTGATGCTCAAAAAAATGTACCTACTGATTTACAGATGTCTCTTTCACGATGTAAGTCAATGGGAAAAAGTCTTTTTGGGCATCATGGCACCACTCGACGAATAAATTCCACTTTTGGCCACTATGAAATTTAACTTCAAAGCCTGGTGCACTTTGTGAGGATTTGACACACAGTGACAGGGCTAACTGTTAGCATCACATGGCAAATGTTACCTACCTAAGAGCCATTTTTCAGCAGACCCTCCACATCCAGAGCATTGAAAAAAACACTTTTTATTACATTTTATTTTACATGAAAGTGCTCTGTTCAGTGTTTTGACCTCAGCAGATAATTTGGCTCCCAGTAAAAAACTCACTCAACAATGAACACTGGAGGAATTCGAACCAGGAGACATTTCAGTTGGTCACAATCTGCAGTCCTCACCACTAGATGTCACTAAATCCCCCTAAATCTTACACACTGGACCTTCAAAGCTATCAAGTACTTACAGTACAAAACAGCTTTTCCCTAACCTATAACCACAAAGTATGCAACCTACTTTCCCCATATTTAATCATCTGACACTGAGGTGTGTCACTTCACATTTTCTGTCTGCCTCTGGCGCCAAAAAAAAAACCCAGCCTTTGTCAGACATCAAACTCAGCTTTTTTTGCCAGAGGAATGCATCCAGGTAGAGTTATCTACAGTGAAAACAGATTTTACAGTATTGGTTTTCATATATTTTAAATGAAAGATTCTCCAGCAGCTGCAACTGAGATTGTTATCAGCAGATGCTGCAAATATGGAGGGTGCAGTGACAAGGTGATGAGGGGGAGGAATGCTGCTTTGTTTAGCTTCTCCTGTAGATCATGATAGATTCTGTCCTCCCAATGAGTGGAAAAGCTATTAACCCTCTCTGTCACACAGTTACAGTGCAAACAATCAGACGAGAGAGCGCTGCAGTCTGTTTCCCGTCCCATCACTCAAACGCAGCCAGTTTCTCGTCTCATACTGTAATTAAAACCAGTTCCACTTCGAAACAAGCAGTGTCACATTGGTCTCCTGTGAGCAATTTTTGCATATTAAAAACAATTAAAACTGAAGCTACTTCTGTGCTGTAAAAAAGCCCAAATTACAGACATTTGATTGATGGAAAAGCTTTAATTTTAGCTTTTTTTGGGTGTAAATTTAATCATATTTGCCTGTAACCACATGATGCCTCTATTGTATATGCATTTTCTCTGATTGGTGCCTCCATTGTAATGCATTTTATGCCTTTTTGCAGTTTTTTACATTAAAAAACCAAAAACTATTCACTTGATATCAGTCGACTCTGCATGCATTTCAAAATAAACCTTAATTACAGTCTATTTTTTTTGTATTTCAGTGCTTTAAAAATACATTTTTCTTCTTCAGTCACTGTAATTTTAAGAAATCCTCTTAATAAATTATATTTAATACATTGGGGAAAAAGTCAGTAATTTTCCTCACCCAGGGCTTTTAGCAGCTCCTCGAAATTCTCGCTGCTTTTCATTTTCCAGTTGCCTGCAAAATTGGGCATTTTTCTTGAGGGGTTTTGAGCGTGTCTCAGCCTTTCGTCTCCTGTCGTCTGTCTCCTGTCGTCTGTCTCCTCTGCTCCCTTTTCTTCCCTCCTGTGCTCCCTCCCTCTCTCCTCCCTGTGTGCAATGATCCCACACAGCAGACCAAGCCCCTTTTACCTCAGCCTCCTCTCCCACACACACACACACACACACACACACACACACACACACACACACACACACACACACACACACAGGGTGTCTCATCAGATGTGACTAAGGTTTAGGGGAACCTAATGGTGTATTTATAGAAATAAAAGTTCATTTAACCCTTTGAAATCTGAGCAAAATAGGCTGGTTTCTTTCGAAAACATGTGAAAGCATGGGCAGAAGGCAATGAGCAACTTATCAAGAAATGTCCCTAAAATTAGCAAAAAAAAATGTATCCTTTTAAACAAACAAAAAACTAAATGAAAAATAAAAATAAATAGGAAAATGATCTTTAAAAAGGGCTAAAAAATTAATAAAATAAAAACAAAATTTTATATTTAAAAAATAATTGTAATATAATTATTTTAAGTATTGCAAATAACGTTTTCTGGATTTTCTCCTTTTTTGATATCTAATAACCTCCCCACATCTGATTTACAATTCTTTTTTTCTTCACTTATTACCTTTTTATTTTTATTTTTTGCACATTGCTGGACATTTCTTGCCAAGTTGCTCATTGCCTTTCCCTGAAGTTTTCAAAAGAAATGACCAATTTTCTTTCATCCAGTTTCTAAAAGGTTAATTATATGTATTTATTTATATCTTTCATTTTGTCACAGACGTCTTCTCGGCACTTACAGTTGAATATATGGAGGATTTTGGGCTTCATTTAAAGGGGTCCATTCATTCAAATTTCCCTAAATTTACCTCCAGTTTTATGTGGTCATGCAGATAGTTTTGGTTTTGCGATGTCTGTCTGGTGTTCAAAAAAATCTTTTTTTTCCACAGAAACTGTTGGAGAAATCAGTAGACCGCTGAAATCGGTCACAGCATTTTTATAGGGATTCTTTCTTTGTAACACAGTAGTCCCAATAAAAGCCTTCCACAGCTTTAATGGGAAACACGGTGCTGCAGATGTTTTTAGTCATTTGTGACTATTTTAAGCCCTATAAACAAAATTCCATTCACCTTTGTCATGGAAAGTAGGAGAGGGGACGATAAACGACAAGTATTTGCCCAGACTTGAGAAAATAACACCTAAATTATCTGCATGTCAGGATACCACAAGTTTTCTCTTTTGTTTTGGTGCATTTCTTTTTTTATGAGTTTTCAAAATGTAAAATTGTATAAAATAATATACAAAATCAGCATTTGTAGAAAGGAAGAAAAACACCTCCTTCTTTCACAAACCCATTAATTTTCCCTTCTCACTCAAATTTATAGATATACTTCAATTATATATATTTATTTGTAAAAGTATCGTTTTTTTTCCTTTAACAGATGTCCCCTTGGTGCCCACCCAGCTGAATATTTGGAGCAGTTTGGACCTCAACTTAAAGGGTAAGTCGCCCTCAAAAACATATTTTATTACTGACCTTGGTTTTGAAAAAATTAAAAAAAATTAAAAATTCAACAGCAACATATTTTTTCCCAGACAAGATGTTGGAGTTTTAATCATTTTTGACTGGTTTGAGAGCCTTAAAAAAATGCCATGACCTTTGTCATAGGAGGTTGAGGAGGAAATAACAAATGACAGATATTTGTCCATTTTTGAGCAAATAACACCTAAATAACGTGCATGTCTCGACTCATAGAGCCCCGCCCCTAAATATGCATATTTTTCAGCCCTGATAAAATGTAGACAGGTGTGTTATATAAAAATTCACCCTTGTACAGTTATCACAAATATTAAAATCAGCTATAGATACCAAGACCAGTTTTTGTACCAGGCTTAATTTTTGTTGTAAAGTTGGGAATTTTAACACGGAGGTCTATGAGGATTGACTTTGTTTTAGAGCCTCAAGTGGCCCTTAGAGGAAATGCAGTTTTTGGCACTTATGCGTCATTTTTCGGCCTTTGAGGCTGCAGCTTGGTATGGAGAGGAAAAAACAATTACAGCAACCAAAAACTGTTTCAGGGTACATTTCGGCACATGAGCATTGTTTTAAAACAGACCTTTAAAAAATGTAAAGCTTTCCTTATAAAGATGAAATATTGTGTTAATGCACCTACAGATAATGACAGCTCCTTTCTAAAATATTTTTTTTTGTCCTTTGCTGCTTTTCAAATCACAAAATTTTGGCTAAAATTGAAAATAGGATTACATAACACCCTCTCTTCAATGCAATTCCCATTCAAATCCTCACAGTGCTTTGACTGTCCCACCTTTTATCCCGCACACACACACACACACACACACACACACACACACACACACACACACACACACACACACACACACACACACACACACACACACACACTTGCACGTCTACCACCGTCACATCCCCTGAGAGCGAGAGGCCCTTCCTCTCACCCCGGCCCAGTTAGATTTGTTTCCTGTGCGACAGCCCCTCATCCATCTTTTTGACAAAGTGCCTTCCAGACAGCGGCTGATAATTAATGTATAGAGCAGAGCGGGGAGCACTCCGTCATCCCACCATGAAGTGTCAGCTGCACCAGGCCGCCCTGTTTCTCTCATTCATCAGGAGATTCGTCTGCCTGAGTTTATCTCCAAAAGAGAAAGTGAGGGAAAAGTTAAAGGATTCATGACGAGCATGAAGGGAAAATATGGGATGTGAAGCATTTTTCTGCCGCCATTTGTCACCGTATTCATAAAAAGTCCGACTTTAAACATTTATCTCCGTTACTTCTGATATTTTATGGCTTTTAAATGTTTAATCTGACTTTAAATCCTGCTTTAAAAGGGCACTGTTTCACTTGATGTAGATATAAATGGCTCATTCTGAGGTAATGAAATAAGGTGATAATAAAGTAATAAAATCATATGAATATTATGGTCAATTTCTGCCAAAAAAATGCCCCAAAACCTACACACTGGAACTTTTAATAAACATTTTCTGCAAAATCCCTGCGTCAAAACTCGGGTTAAAGTAATCATACTTTTGAAGTGACCACAGATGTGGCTTAACAGAAAATCTACAAGTCAAACTGTTTAAAATTCAAGCGTTACCGATGGAAAAAACAGCTTATTGTGCACAGCGAACCAGTAAAAACACAAACTGACTTGATGTTTTATTGTTTTATTAACCAAAGAGATGAACAAAGACACACTGAGACGACACGAGATGTAAAATGTATCGACAACAGGAGACTGATCTCTGACATTATCACACTTTGAGTTACTCAAAGTTGTGCAAAGAAAATGAATAATTAAAATCCCAGACTGCAGTCACTTATCACAGCAGTTTGCACTGATTCCCTGAAGAAGTGAATCTGTTTCATACGTCGTTGTTTAACACATCTCGGCAGGCCTGAGCAGATTTATTTATCTTCGGAAAACATTAGGAAATGTTATGGCTTCATTTGAACAAGCTCAGCTTTAGAAAACCGCCTTTAATCAAACCAAAACAACCCTTTACCATTCACGGTGACAACTTCTAACGTCTCATGTAACTAATTTTTTATAACAGATCAAATTTTATTTTCACCTCTCCTAAAAAGCCTTTTGAATAACAAAAAAGTTAGAAAAGCAACAAACTGAATGAGCCAAAATACTCAACATTATAAAACAAATGAAACGTAATTTAGAAGCCGGGACTCCTCTGTGGTCATAATCCCAAAACAACGTGAAGAAAATAAATTACTGTATCAATGCATTTTTTAAGACATTATGTACACCATTTACAAGAAATATACAATCACATCTTGTGCTGAAAAGGATAAAACATTATTGCACTCAGACATTTACAGTCACGAGGGAAACAGCGTTTCTGCGTACTGTCCTTCAGTCGTTCACTTCACAGTTTTTGACTGAAATATGTAAATTATTCACAACTCAAAGGTACATAACAGTACAGCAAATCATTTATTAACTGCAATATTTACTATAATGCCAGAGAGACATCATACTTACAGAAATGCTGACAAAATATAGTACTGTTTTGTGTGAATTTAAGTCATTTATTTTGACTCAGTTTGTGCAGAGTACAAGACGACTGTAAATTAAATACGCCTACAGCAGAGGCTGCCATGATCGGACCGTCCAGGATGTCGCAAACGCAAAAATTAACGTAAATTTAGTCAATTTTACTTAAAAACAGATCAAATTGTATTTCATTGTCGAGCTGCGTGAAGCCCATCGATTCCCTCAGCCGTCATCTCTGTTTTTATCATGAGACTGCAGCTCTGTTCCTGTGACAGACTCACAGCGACAGAGCTAACTGTGAGCATCACACAGGTAACGTTACCCAGCGGTTATTTAAGGGATAGTTCAGGATTTTTGAAGTGGCGCTGCATGAGATACTTGTGCACAGTCAGTGTGTCTGTGTTTGCAGAAACAAACCCCACATGGGTTAATCAAAATGTTATTTTCGCCTCAAGAAATCAAGATCCGTCTAAGGGGCCGTTTACACGGTAACAATTCTTGCATGAAACATTAAACTTTTGTTGCGGTTTGGTCTTTCGTTCACACAATAATGGCGTTTTGGAGCCTGAAAACACAAAATTTTGAAACCGGGATCAGAGTGTTTTCAGTTGTTTTTGCAGATCCTTGTACACGAGGATTGTTTTCACACTGTCATCATATGAACACTGATTTTTTTTAACGCAAAGAAAAGACTTTTCCACTGTTAGTAGGGCCGCTCTTGTCTAAATGTGGCCTAAGTGGGGGCTACATTTAGAGTACTTTCACCGCTTTACCTCGCCATCGCACAACCTTTTTCCTTTGGCGCTACATTTCTCATCCGCCAAAAAGTGCTGTTAGCGTCTGTTATGCGTCGAAATAAAACTTCATATACAAACTCTCTCAACACAGCATCGACTTAAACTGATGCTGGATCTTTTAGATAGGCCTTTTTAAAGG
The DNA here is from genome assembly GCF_026936395.1 of Plectropomus leopardus. Taxonomy (NCBI): domain Eukaryota; kingdom Metazoa; phylum Chordata; class Actinopteri; order Perciformes; family Serranidae; genus Plectropomus; species Plectropomus leopardus. Next base: position 4,908,314 of record NC_142176.1, on the reverse strand, counting down.
TGGCTTCAACATCAACCCCTCTATACAGCAGCGTAATACTGAGCTGTCGAGTGCGCAGCTCTGTTTCTGCAAACCGGGAGCGCACTGACCACCAGCTACTGTAATACACTGACTACACACAAGTATCTCATGTGGCCCCGCTTCAAAAATCCACAACTATCTCTTTAAACTGAGCCACTGTGGTGTCCGTGTTAACGGTACAGTATCGAGTTTTTTCAGTCATGTATTTGTGTTAGCCCACCATGATTTTTGATTTTATGATTTTATGTTTTTGGAGTTGGGCTGTTCATTAGGAGCGCTATAGGAATATATACCGTTCCGTTATTCATGACACCACACTGTCGGAGGGCAACGCGTACTCTGTGCAGTGATGGAGCAGCAGAGTGTCGGACAAAAAAAAAAAAACTGCTCCTCTCGTCCATCGATCCCATCAGCTCTCATCAGATCGACAAATCAATATCCAATCCACGGCTAAAACTCCTCATACTGCTGCTGAGGGAAAAAAGTACTCATGAAGAGCTCCACCTGCGTTCACAAACCCGCAACAACGTCCAAATTTAGAAAGGGGACACAGAATGACAAGAGAGGGACACACATGAAATAAAAAAACGTGATCAGCCAATTCTCCAATTCAAAAACAATTTATCGAAATCTCAGAATCTATGACACCGTCACAGCTTTTTTTTGCAAATTTCACTTGCGGTCGCAATGTCATTGTAAAAAAAGAAAAAAAACCCACCTTTAAACATTGAAACATGCAGAACTTTTTTTCCCCAAAGGCTGCCTTGAAATCAGTCATTTCAGCCCACAACAATCCCAAAACAGCCTGCGAGATCCTGGATGGTACACAAATTCTACTGTTCTTCTCGCACACATTCAGTAAAAACAAAAGCAGATCTTTTGTCGTGATCACACTATGAAGGCAGCAATTTAAAAAAGGCCAAGGGAGAGGAACTAGACACAAAAACCAATTTAACGAGTCAAAAGGAAATCACCACCTGGAAAAGATTTGTTTACTGCTGACGTGAACATCATAAGTTAAAGGATCTTTCTCCGAAACCTGATCGAAACCTTTCTTTGATGAACCATCTGATAGTTTATCAACCATCGATTCCACTTTTCTCGTCTGCAGAGATGCGTGAACGTGACTGTAGAGCGTGCAAAAGTTTGCATCGATTTGTCTGCATCTTCCAGTGTTAAAACATTTTATTACCAACTTTTAATTTTAATTGCACTAAAAGCATCAACCCTGTTAAGCAGCGATATGAACTGCAAACCTTAATGGCCAGGTATTTAATCTGCGACTAACATGTTGGTATAAACAAATGTCCGGTTTCTCGTACACAGGTAATGTGTGTTTAAAATGGCCTGATTCCATTTTGTTCCCCAAGTTGTTATTTAAAACAAACCTTTTCTTTCATCCAGTGTCCTCACAGAAAGTCTAATTTGGGGCTAAAATGGCACGTGGTCCATTTGTTGTCTCTGCAGGTGTCTTCTACCAGTGTCTCGAGTCCACCAGCTCCGGTCGCAGACTCAGCTTTTTTAGCGTCTCGTAGCCGACCACCATGACGATGGCAGTGGGTGTGGATGAGATGATGCGTGCCGACAGTCCTTTGGTCATTCCCCAGCAGCCCTCCTCTTTGATCAGCTGCCTGAACGTCTCGATGACTGAGGTCCTCCCTTCAACCTAAACAAAGCACACATACGGTGAGTGTTGTGTTATTAGAAACCACGAACCAGAGTCAAAGCCTGGCCTAGAGCTTAACGATACATACTGAATTATTTGTTTTATGTCTGATTTTTGTTTTTACGTGATACGTAAAATGTCTACCGGGGCTGCACGATATTGCGATTACGATATGGGTCACGATTTCACTGGGATTGGAAATTTTTTAGGGGTTGAAACAATATGTGAATTGGTACTGAACAGTTTGGTTTTCGGTTTGGTACACACGATGTACCAAAAAGTAGGTTGAATTATCCTGTTATATTTGCAAAATAAAACCAAAATGGGAATTTTTTGAACCATTACACCCCTTTAAATTCTGCGTTAATTACTTCTATTAACATTTCAGATTAATGAGGTGGTAAATGTGTTTATGTTTAGCTTCTCCAAGACATTATTCCTATCAATTAATACTCAATATTTACTCATTTTGGTGGTCTTCTTCAAAGCATAACTAGTAAACTGTTATTCAGCAGAACGCGTAACTAGAGCACGACTTGTGCTCTCTTACACTGGACAGAAAAAGGTTCCCTGATATGTAAAGATACGCACACACCAGAGGAGTGATATGATCATTTAAAAGACATGCAATCATATAAAACACAGCTGATTAATTATTAACATTTATTGTCGGCTCATAAAAATCCTTTAAACATAATGGACTGTGCACTTCAAAGCACTTTTCTGACAGCTTTCTCCACACGCACTGAAGAAACAAAATGCATGTTTTTCTTATGAATTAAGCATAAAAAACACATCGCCACATGAAAGCTGTTGAATTATACTGACAGATGTGTAGTTACCTGCACTCTGGCTCTGACCACGTCCATTGGGTTGGTGACAGTCGAGGCAGTAGCGGCGGCCAGAGGTCCGGCCATGGCTTGTAGAATCAGATGAGGGCAGTCACTGGGAGCCAGTTTAGAGAGTTGCTCTGCAGAACGTCACACATGCAGAAACTTATTTACCAAACTGCTAAAACTAGAGGAATTCATTCTCACTGCAGATGTATAAATGCACTGGGAAAATTTACAAATGTAAGACATGCCAAAACAAGCTCAGGGTTTTAACTCCTTTGTGACTTTGGCAGATTGGCTGGATTTGTGCCAAAAACACGGGGAGAGGGCCAAGAGCAATCTAATAAGAAACGGCCCAAAAATAAGCCTGAAATTTAAGAACATCTACTAGAAAATTGCCTGAAAATAAGATTACTAAAACAAAACAAATTAAAAAAAAAAAGGAAAATAAGTAAGAATGACTTTAAGAAAGATGTTATTTAAAAATGTTTTTTTTTTTCTATAACATAACTTTACTTTTTTTTAATTATAAGAGTGATTGTTTTCTGGACTTTTCCCCCAGTTTTTTTGTAATATCTAATAACCCTCCCAAGCTATTTACTTGTCGCTTTTTGTACATTTTTTTGCTATTTGCCAGACATTTTTTGCTGAGTTGCTCATTGTCCTTTTCCCCTAAATTTTTAAAAGAAATCAAATCAATATTCTCAGATTTCAGAGGTTTAAATGTTTGTGAAAGGCGTCCGAATGCAGCACAACAAAACTGATGTCGATGCAGATGTTAAAGGTTTAACAGAAGGTACAACCGATTCAGTACTTTCTTATTCTTTGTAGTTTAGAAAACATTATTTTCAGTCGCTTACCAGCATAAAAATGATAGAAAGGCCACCACACAGCGCTGTTGGGGATATAAGTGAGTAGAGAAGCCACATATCCTCTGTAGAAACCCCGAAAACCATCAGCAGCAAAAATCTGAGCCATAATGTTCCTGGTTTGGCCGAACACTTTTTTGGACTTTCCAGCCGCGGCGTTTGAACTCAGTCGAAAGCGTGTGAGGTGCTCCCCTTGGCCCTGCATCATCAGCTGCTGAGAGACGACGTCTATTGGAACAGTGATGCTCTGAGCGACCAGGGAGGCCGAGCCGCCCGCCACCAGTGATTTGACGGTGTTGTCGTCAGAATACTGGGAGACGTACTTCCTCACCAGCTCGTAGGTGGTGATGTAAGCCTGGCCTGAGATGAGCGTGAAGGTGTTGACCATAAATCCGCGATAAAGCCCTCGAATGCCCTCCGTCCGCAGGATCTTGAAGAAGGCGTCAAAGGTGCCGCTGTAGAGCGACTTCCCCCGCTGCACCTGAAGCAGAGTGCGGATGAGAGTGGCCGGGTAGACGGTGGCCCGGATGCTCATCGTCATGAACACCCCGAAAGAGTAGAACTTCCTTTTGTCGAGGTCCTCCCACTCGATGATCTGGATGTTCCTTTTCTGCTGCATCCTGCCGGCTGTAGGCGGCCCCTCATCAGACTGATTCCTGCCTGACGACACAAACAACAACAGTACAGTCAGTAAACTAGTGTTTACTTAGACTGAAAGATCATTTTTGACCTTGGAAAGTGTAGTTTGACATCTCAGTGAAAACTAAAATATATATTTTCCAATGAAAACATGAGCTGCAGCTGAGTAGTACATTTTTTCCCTCGGCTTATCAATGTAAGAGTCAGAAGGAAAGAGAGCGTATCCTTGTGCCCTATAGTTTCCTAAATACTTCTCCTGAAAAAACACTGAATTACTTGTGGTAAAAAGTATGTAAAGGGAAACTACACCCATTTTCAAACTATAATATCATATGTCACATTTATATGGTCTAAGACTGTCCAAAAATATAAGAAAAAAATAATCAGCTCTCCCCCAAAGCCTCAGGGAGCTATTTTTATTTATTCAGTTTTATTTAAATTTTTACTTAACTATAAAAAAAAAAAAAGCTGGAAACTTGCTATATATGATGTTTCAGTTTTGATTGAACACTTGTTAAAGAAAAGTTTTATGTTGGAGTTTGATATATTCTGATTCTCTAAATATTGCAATAGTTTTTCATTTTTTATTGTAAATACATATTAGGTTCAAATATTGTTTATCAGTCACATTAACTACTAATGATCGATATCTGCCCTAAAAAAAAGCGATATTAATCAACCCCTAATAAGAGCTCAGTCCTCTACAGTGATGCACCAACTCCTGACAACACTGATCATTTCTTTCATTGTATGAAATTAGTTATTAATTCTTCTTGAGCGATGATATTGATCTGCAGTTACTTACAAGTGAGAGTTCAAAGGTCATGTTTCAAGACAACAAGCTGAAACTACCTGATCCGATGAAACAGTTTTGGTAAAACCAGTGAAACATGTCGGTGTTATAAACGCGTTCTCACAAATGTCGCTTTTCTTTGTCACCCAGTATGTAAACACATTAACCAGCAACACCAGTTTGACCCCAGCGGCGTTAACTGGTCAGAGGACACTGTGTCCCCGAGCTGCTGTGAGACCAACATAAAGATGCATGTGTGTGTAAACTAACAACACTTTACAAAATACGCCAAAATGAACTCCGCGTGTTTAATAGATGTCGTCAGCTGCTGGAAATGTTAGTTTACGTGTTAGCTAACGCTGAGCTAGCACTGGCGTTAGCATCGTTAGCGAGCACTCACCTCTCCGGACAGATGTTTATTTTAGGCTCATGTCAGCGTCGGTCAGACTTTAGACATCGTGTCAACAGCTGATTAAAAATATTAAAATATGAGTATCTTCATTCGGGTTCTTGCTGATGTTATAACGACGTAATAGTTAGCTGCCTCCTGGCTAGTGAGCTAACTTCCTGTTCCCATTCAAACGGCATGCTGCTGAAACAACCAATGACACGGCAGAGTTTCTTCTTCTACTCCTTCCGGCTCTTCTTCTTCTTCTTCTTCTTCTACTGCCGACTGACCACCGCACACCTGGAGGGAAACGTCATAGACGTCTGAGGAGAAACACGCGTCTTAAATTCATCAGATAAGTGTTGTATTTCAGTACATTTACACAACTGTTGCACTAAAGTACGATTTTCACGAAATTATAGAAACGTCCTAAAATCCAAGAAATCACCTGAAATCCGAGAAATGTCCTAAAATCCTTAAACCGTCCTACAATCCTGGAAACGTCCTAAAATCAGAGAAACGTCCTAAAATCAGAGAAACGTCCTAAAATCGTAAAACTGTAATAAAATCTCAGACAAGTCCTACAATCTGAGACACGTCCTAAAATTGTAGAAATGTCCTGAAATCTGAGAAATGTCCAAAAATCTGAAAAATGTGCTTTTTTTTCTCTTTTTTTATGGTTTGATACTGTTTATCACTTTAGGGTTTTGTGATTAACCTAAGTGTGTTTTAATTATTTAAGCAATTATTTTAATTTCATTTCACATTTTAACTTTTCACTTTCATAATTTATATATATATATATATATATATATATATATATGTGTGTGTGTGTGTGTGTGTGTGTGTGTTTGCATTATTTTGGCCTTTTTAATGAATATTTCATTCAGTTGCTGCTGTCTTATTTGCCGCTGCAACATAATAATTTCCCTCACGGGATTAATAAAGTATTTCTATTCTATTCTATTAAAAAGTACATTTGTAAACGAAAAAAAAAAAATGGTAAAAAAAAAAATATTACTGTCTTTCTATTGAAGTGGTGCTTATATTGGGCCATTTATTTATTTATTTATTTTAACCATTTTTAGACTAAATATACATTAACTAGTAGATAAAATAGTAAAATAGATCCAGTACTTTATTTTCCACCTGCTTTAAACCGGACGCAGTAACGCGGTCTGGCCGCTCCTCCGGCCGGTTGGCGGCGCTGCTGAGCGGCTTTGTCACTTCCGCAGAGTCCCGGCGTGAGCGAAGAAACATCAAACTGAAAGTAGTGGATCTTCAGTCTGTGGACAACAAGACTCTTTTTACAAAGGTAAGAAAATAATGTTTCACTATTTACTACAGCACTGGTTTGTTCCACCACTTTTTTACGAGTATAAATCCTGTTTGACGTCATTTATTCATTTATTTTGAGTGAGCTAGCTGACTAGCATGCTAACGGACTAGCATGCTCCGATATTGCAGATTCATTCAGTTAGCAGTTAGCCTCCGAGCTAACTTAGCTGTCAGACACAGAAAAGTTGACTATAAATCGTTGTAGTGAGTAAACACGAGTGCAAATAATTTATCAAAGACTTTATTAACTGTTTATGTGTTTAATTTGCTTGGAAGTAGATATGTACTCCTGTATTAAAGTAATTTAAACGCCTTCCGTGTTTGGTTTCTGCTTAGTTTTCCATCATCTTACAGCGTATGTTTTATTTTTCAGGACAGTTTCACTGACGGGAAAAAATGGTAAGACACATTAAATATTACCTTTAACAAATAAATCTCGTGCATGCTCATATCTGCCACAGCTTGTTTCAGTCGGCTAATATCTGTATTTCTGTGTTTAGTCTCGAAGATATGATTCCCGAACAACCATATTTTCTCCTGAAGGCAAGTCCTTTTTTACTTTTGACATTTTTATATTGCTCACACCATTAAATTACATTGAAACCATAAAATGATTTGTGCAATGTATTATACAAATTCTCCATATATTTGGAATTTCTGTGGTTAAGGTGTTGATTTGAATTTAGGGAGGATTTATTGTTAAATGCTGCAAACAAATAAGTGAAATTGAGCTGCTCGGACCCACCGACTGTGCTGATAAAAGTGTTTACATTTTATTAACTACACAGTAAAAAGCATCAATATTCACTGGGATAATCTCTATCAGTAAAATCAATGTAATTTAAATAAAACAGTGTGCTTTATAGTATGTGCAAACAACGCAACCAGAGGTTATCTTTCCCAAAACTAGATGGTATGCAAACTGTAGACTAGGTCCTGCACGCTGTTTTACTTGCAAAAGAAATGAATTTATTTCGAGATTTCGGTAACTAGACCTTTATCAGGCAAGCTCATCAGAGGGTCTGTGAAATTGAATAGATAAAATTCAGACTTTTATATTTAACAAAATGTAATCTGAGCTCAACAGTTTGTTCTGACCCTGGTAGAAGTCGTTTTTCAAAAAAATCTTAACTTGAGGTCAGCATGTTTCTGTGGAAGAGGAATTCATTCATGTAAGAGAACAAAAAAATCATCTCTTTTTTGAAATTCACAAGATGGTTTTAAGCATTGTGAGAAGTTTTAAGAATCTTGTTAAGTCTGAAAAACAAGAGTACAATTATTTCCAACTTTAAAAAAAAAAATTATTAAAAAAAGTGTTCATTCAGAAAAAAACAGGCAAATTTTCTTTCTCAAGTAAATCGCTTAAGTATGTTTCAGATGCAGAGGCCTTTTGAGGGTTGTTTTTGTTTCTGGCCAAGTGTGATCAATATAACCCGTGTGGGTGTAATTTACAGGACGCCTGTATCAGGTGGAGTATGCGATGGAAGCAATCGGACACGCAGGAACATGTCTGGGAATCCTAGCAAACGATGGCGTGCTGTTGGCAGCCGAAAGACGCAACATCCACAAACTGCTGGACGAGGTTTTCTTCTCTGAGAAGATCTACAAGCTAAACGAGTACGTGATCAGGACTGCAAAGTCTCAACCCAAAAAATGGACAGTTCTTAACATTCATAAAAACAGTTAACCCTTTTCAGGCTAAAATGGTACTGAGGTCTTGTGTGTGTGTGTGTGTGTGTGTGTGTGTGTGTGTGTGTGTGTGTGTGTGTGTGTGTGTGTGTGTGTGTGTGATAATGTTTTTCAGAGACTTGGCCTGCAGTGTCGCCGGGATCACATCAGATGCTAATGTACTGACAAATGAGCTGCGGCTAATTGCACAGAGGTGAGAAAAACCTGCCAACCATTTACATTTTAGGGCTGTCCCAAAAACTTCTTTCTTCTTTCTTTTGTTTTGAACGAGTCTAAAATTATTTACTCGAGGTTATGGACATTGAATGCAATTTTTCCCTTAAAATATTTTAATGATAACAGAGCAACTACATGAAATAACATAAGCGTAAACGTAGTTCTGTAGGTACAACTTTAGATTTGTTGAAAGCCTTTTGGGACAGAACTACCAGTCTGCTGAATAGTGATCTGGATTTACAGATATTTGATAACTCCTGAACGTTTGTTCCTCAGTTTCCACCAATTTATCTGTGTCACCACCAGCAGCTGACCAGTTTATTTTCCCTTCAGGTATTTACTGCAGTACCAGGAGCCAATCCCCTGCGAGCAGCTGGTGACAGCTCTGTGTGACATCAAACAAGCTTACACACAGTTTGGAGGTAAGATGCACAGAATTACACTTCTTTTTTGCAATCAACATATTGTCAGTTTTAACAATTACAATTTCCGTCTTGAGAGATATTGACATTCTCATCTCTGCGTAAAAACACGGATGATGGCGCCCCTTTCTGAAATACTTCCAGAGCTATCGGTCAGAGTGACGATTTTTGTATTTATTGCTTTCTCATATCACTCTTAATTAATGTAAACTGTTTAATTGGCCCATTATTTTGAAACCACCTTTTACATAAGCACCTCTCCTTCCTGTCAATATCAAATCTGGCCTCCTCTGGCATTTTTCTTTTGGTATTACTCCAGAGATGGAGGCCCGTGCTATTATTAATGTTCTGTTGTTTTGGGTTTGGTGGAATGAGAAGGTTTGTAGTTTGTTTTCATGCTGTTTTTTGTCTTGCACACACTCTGTATAGTTTTATACCTGTCGTGCAGTGTGTGAACTTTTAAAATTTAATAAAAATATTCCTGATTTTAAAAAACGCAGATGTATTTTGGCATTCTGTGACAGCTGTGTGGTTTGTTTTAACAGGGAAGAGGCCGTTCGGTGTCTCTCTGCTGTACATGGGCTGGGACAAACACTACGGCTTCCAGTTGTACCAGAGTGACCCCAGCGGCAACTACGGAGGCTGGAAGGCAACCTGTATCGGCAACAACAGCGCTGTGAGTCTGCACTGTGTGCTCTCCTTCTGGTTTTGGTCAGAATTTGGTTATAATAGTCTTATTTGTATCTCGTGGTGAATCTTTTACTCTTTCCCTGTATGGTGTTTGACGCGTTGACGTCTTTGCCTCAGGCCGCAGTGTCCATGTTGAAGCAGGACTACAAAGAGGGTGAGATGAATCTGTCCTCTGCTCTGGCTCTGGCCATCAAAGTCCTCAACAAAACTATGGATGTCAGCAAGCTCTCCGCAGAGAAAGGTGAGCTTCAGAAGTTTTTTTTTTTGTCATTTCACTTACATATTCTGATTTGTTTCATGTGAAATCAAGGTGTCACTGACTGTGACCCATCGAATCGAAACCTGGGGAAATTGTCTCGATTTCTTTCAAATGCACAGAAATAAGACAAGAAATAACCAACGTAACAAGAAAAAAATTAAATTACCTGAAAATTTACAAAAATAAAAAAATTAATTGCCTGGGGAAAAAGAAAATTGTGTAATAAAAATAACAGTATTGTTTTTATTTATTTTTTACAGACACACACACTCACAAATATATAATTTAATTTCCCCAATAACTTAATTTTATTCCCCCTGTAACATAATTTTAAATATAAAGTTCAAATAATTATAGTTTTCTGTACTTTTCTCCCTTTTTAAGCTCAGTTTCTTGTCACCTTTTACTCATTTGTTTCACTGCTGGATATGAGTTGCTGATTCCCCTTTTTTAAACCTTTTTTTTACCATATTTTTGGCAGAAATCAAACCAATTTTCTCAGGTTTCAAAATGTTTAATTGCTTGTGAGATGTTTGAATGCAGTTTGAAAAAACTGATGTTGATCCAGGTTTTAAAGGGTTAAAAATTGGAGCATCTCATGACCTTTTGTAGCTCTGCTGAAATGGAAATGGATGTCAAGTTTTTAGAGATGTTGAAATCTTTTAGGCACTTGATGTAAACAATAACACAATAACACAACAACACAATAACACAATGCTGTATCGCTCCGTCTGTTTCAGTGGAAATTGCCACCCTGACACGAGAAAACGGAAAAACGAAAATCAAAGTGCTGAAACTGAAAGAAGTCGAGGAGCTCATCAAAAGACACGAAGCCGAGGAGGCCAAGGCTGAGAAGGACAAAAAGGAGAAGGAGCAGAAGGAGCAGAAGGAGAAAGACAAATGAGCTAAATAATGACGTTTTCCCCTCATGTCACCAAATCCTGTGTTGTTTTGTCTTTTACATTAAAAGTTTTGTAAACTGATGGACGTGTCGTCTGTGTATTTGTCATAAATGAAGGGACACGCTTTTATAAACACATTTTCTAACGAATTTTACACATCTGTTAAATGAAAAATTGGGGGGAAAAAAACATTTTAATGCTTTTTTAATCCCTTTAATCACCGTAAATGGTATGGACAAAAAAAAAAAAAACAGGATCATGTAAAGTTTACTGAGAAACGGGTACAGATGTTACAGCCTCAGCTGGACTTAAAGCATGATGGTACAGAACTAATGATTGTCTTATTCTGTATTTGCCGTACATATAGTGTTTGTATTAACTGGGGAGGGTTTTTTTTTTTGGCCACATGATGGCGCTATTAACCCTGCTGATGCACATTTACAGTGGTGTGCTGAGTCAATGTGGACGAGCCTGTTTAATTCTGTAATTTTACGCAACCTATTTATAAAGAAATGAAATGCTATGATTCAGAGTATATTGTAATACTGCACTTTAAAAAAGTTTTTTAACAGAATCCCAAATGGGAACTTTAGAAAGCAAGTAAACTAACTCTTCAGGATTTTTCAAAAACAACTGCCTGTGCAAGTAAAACACCACATCCATTTAGTAAACTAAAAAGAAAAACAAAAACACATCATTTTTGTCCCGATTGTGACACATTTGTGTTCTAAAGGATTTTGTTATTTTAAGATTAAAAATGACATTTGTCTTCAGTCATTGTTCATATTTGATAACTTTTAATAAATAAAGCAATTTGTACAGGGGCAAATAAAGAAGGAGCAGCTATGCCCCAGATCCATTTGTGCGACTACATTTCGGGGGGGGGTTTATATTGAACCACCTGCTCTTATACCAAAGCAATCTCAGATAATTATATTTTGGTTTTTTTTCTTTTTTCATTAATATTTTATTTAACATTTCTCACTTTAACAGTGTCACCTTTGCTGCATGTCAATAAATTACATGACTCATAAATATAATAAATAATTAAAAAATATAACAATATAATTATAAAAATGAATTGCTAAATAGAATAATAGTAATAATAAATAAATAAATACAAATAATTTGCAAAAACAAAATCAAGGAAAAAAGAAAAAAATGCTTAAAAAAATAAAATAAAGTAAAGGGAAATAAATCCATAATACTAAATGTATATACACAATGATCTACTCTGATCAACAAGCAGAAAAATAGCTCTCAGACACACATGAAGTGTTCGAGTGGGTCTCATGCACGCGGTTTACACTTTACTTCATGATCTGTGCATTCCAGCAATGTACTCAAAGTAGTCTCCCCACTTTGCCGAAATAGAAATAATGCCAAATACTTACGTTTGGTATGAATGAAAAGGTGAAACTCAACCTTTAAACATCACTATCTGCATAAATAAGCTGAACACAAACAAATAGTCAAAACAGACAAGAAGTCAGAGTAAAAGTTTGTCAGTTGTGTAGTTTCTGTCCAGTAAGACTGGAGCAGTTTCAATGCTGGTTAAACATTTAGTTTTGGTATAAAACACAATATAAAGTCTTTTTCAGGAAGAAAAAGAGTTAACTAACTAACTACTGCTTACCACTTGATGGCGGCAGAGTTCCCGTATGGTATTTGTTGAGGATGACATGCTGCTCTGTGTTGTAAAAAAATGTCATTTTAGGTATTTTTATAACAGCATTGATCCACAATCAAGATATTTGATCTCCAAATAGTGCACAGCTAGCACCGTGAATAATGACAAATAGAAACTATGTTTTGTTTTAAAGCCAGTGGTTATAGTTGATCAATAAATGAACAAGAAATACTGAACACAACAGCTGGTCGGTGCAGAGTCACTGATGGGAAGACAAAGACACGGCAACTCTGTGAAATTTCATGTCTGTTGTCTTTGTTATATACATACAGTAGTTATGCAAAGTTCACCTCAGTGGTTAGATGGTTCTGTATCTATATGTATTTAAACAGTCAGTCCTGATGGAAGCAGTGAGTTAACCCTTTGAAACCTGAGCAGATTGGTTTTTTTTCTCAAAAACATGAGGAGAAGGCAATTAGCAACTTATCAAGACATGACCCAAAAATTAACAGGAAATTAGCGAAAAATAACAAGAAAATTAGCTAAAAATAAGTACACATAAAAAAACACACACAAAAACAAAACAAGGAAAAAAGCAAGAAAAAAAAGATAATAATGATAATAATATATGTATATATTTTTACTGTAACATATTTTTAAATTTATAGTTCAAATAATTAAACAATTTTTCTGGAAATTTTCATTTTTTACCTCTAAATTTTCCTCTTTTTAAAAAACAAAACTTTACATCATTTTCTTATCAACTTCTACTAATGTCTTGCAATATGATGTCTTGCCAAGTTGCTGCCTTTTTCCCCACATTAAAAAAAATCAAACCAATTTGTTCAGGTTTCAAAGGGTTAAATGTAATTTGGGGAGTTTAGTGTTCGTTCGTTTATGTGCGCTCAGTTACACACTGTGTAGGAGGTCATGACGGGACTGAAAGCAGCTGTTAATGTTGTAGTACATGTATGTACTGTAACAACATGTCCACTACAACATGCAAAATGTTTAACTGGCTTCTTTTCATACTTTGAAATTTCCATCACTTTATCATTTTGTTGTTATAGATTTAATGTCAATTATTTCAGAACCCACCAAAATGTATTGTATTGGACAGATATGCAGTAAAACATGTCTGTCCGTGATAAACTTTAGGATTTCATGTTTTTAGCAATTTGCAAGTAACTGCAACAGAGAGTGCTTTCATTATTTTAGTATTTTATATCAATTCGGCTGTTTGTACTGTTTTAACTGGTCTCTGTACTTTTTACTTTGACTTTTATATCTTGTTTATCACCACGTCTTATGATTGTTTATTCTTGTTATTCTGTTGCACTTGTACTGTGAAGCACTTTGAGCTGCACTCCTTGTATAAAAAGTGCTCTTTAAATAAATAAATAATAAAATATAATAGATTTATTTTCATTTCACTTCATTATTGGCTAATACACTGAAGATTCAGCCACATAAAGGCAAAAAATAATGAGTACAAACATTTTCTGACTTTTATTGTTTTTATGTAGTTGACTGTTCAGTTTCATTTCTTTGCATTTTATCTCCCTGCATGATATTATTTCAAGCCAACATAGAACTTTATTTATCCCAGGGGACATTGTTGTGCAAACACTGCAGCACACAGAAGAAAAGAGTGTGAATATAAACATGTCAAATATAAAATATATGAAATAAAACATTTCTTTTCCAAATAACCAGGATAATAATTCTGTTGGGGAAATAATAAATCTCTTTTCCACTGAAAATAAAGCATTTTTACCACTGACAGTATTTATAATGGCAAGGTTTCAAAAATATGTTTGTATTGATTGTCACTGTTAATTGTTCATATTTGTATTAAAAATGAAGCCAAAAAAAAGAGGTGCCAAAAACTGCAGTTCATCTAATGGACACTTGAGGGTGACTCCAAAACACAGTCAGTCCTCATAGACCCCTGTGTTAAAATGTCCAACTTTACAGCAGAAATTAACATGTTTACAGCCCGCTACAAAATATATATATTTTTTTATATTACTCACTAGGGCTGCACAATTATGACCAACATGATAATCAGGATTATTTTGATTAATATTGAGATTATTCATTGTTTTTAGGGACAAAATCTTTCTATTGCACTACATTATTATGTGATTTTTTTATTTCAGTGAGAATTAGAGTAGCAATCATGAGTGCTATTTTCTCGATCCTTTAAAAGTCACTTAAATTCCCCAAAAGTAATCAGCTGGGACAATTTTAGGTCATTCACATTTAATGAACAGACCACCGTTTTCACATCCATGTTTGTGCTACATTTCTACCAATTAACACATATTTGCATCAAAAAAAGATTTAAAATAAGGTTCTTCTACACCTGAATTCAGTGCATCTCCTAAGTCTTTGCTTCTGTATTATTTTTTTACAGCGGCCACGGTACCATGATGCATCGCAGCGATGCTGTCACGGTTGTTTGATTGGACGTTGGACAAGAACAGCGATTCTGTGAGGAAACGTAAGTGACATTGTTCTTCATGCATTCATCATACTGCAGATTTTACTTTTTTTTTTTTAGGTGGTTTAAACAGTTAGTTGCTTTGCGGCACTGACACAAGTCTCATGAGCTCCTTGCATTTGATTTGTTATCTTAAAAAGCTTCCGAACAACGTGTGGTGATGGATGATTTCGTTTTGTTGTCGCAGGGTCCACAGCCCTTCAAAAGTGGAGGCCTGCTGTTAATTTAGAAGGTGTTTGATTTGATATGAAGTGGAGTTATTTATTAGCGGAGCATTTTAAAATATCAATATCGTAGACAAGCATGTTCATTTTATTGTTGGAAGCAAAAATTGTGATTATAATGCTTGGGCGGTATCATGGTATTACGGTATACCAGAGTATTTAGAAATCCTGAAGGTATGTTTTTCAATACCGACATAAACTCATTGTATGTAGTGCACAGCATGCACCGCCAGAGCTCAGTCTCCAGCCTTTACTGGTGCAACTGGCAGCTGAGCTGACAGACAGTGACACCTAGTGGTGGAGGGAGAAGTTAGTTGTTTTTTAGTTGTTTGTAGTTTGATCTTTATTTTAAACATGCCAAATAAAATACGGAGAATAAAATAAAATATAAGTAAGAAAAACAACACGAGAATGCCCATATTAAGTAAACAAATGTAAGTACATAGTGTCAGAAAAGGAGCAGGAGGAAGTGAACAATTCGACCCCCCCCCAACCCTTTTTTCAATTTTAACAATTTTTTTAAACCATTAATATTCCCAATTTCTGCCCCGATATTCACCACACGCACACCTTGATCCAGTCAAACAAGAATTAAGACAAAACAAGAACAGATCAGACTGAATAAACAAATACCCACACACACACACACACACACACACACACACACGCACACACACAAAGAAAAACATTAATATAGAAAACAAAGTCACACTATCAAAAGCAAACTTTGCCCGTTTACATCTAACTTGGTGAATTAAGGATTTATTTGGACCAAACCAGAGCCTGCGATTGTAGTACACTTACTAACTAGATTACTAAACACAGGAACCAAGACTGTTTGGGTGAGTTTATTTGTTTCTGTCAAACTTGAGACTTGAAATCAGGAGTTCACAAACCACCAACCAGTCTATGGGTTAAACTGCAGCTGGTATGGAGCTTTGCCAGTTTTGGTTACTATAGCAAGGTGGCAGAATAACACGTCCGCTCTCGTATAAACTGACAACAAGACAGATAAACATATCACAAAAAAGCCCTTTCCCCTGTCGAGCCTCTATTAGCAGCCTGTAAGTGATGTTGCCCCATTAAGGACTGAGATATTTGAGTCACTTCCAAGTTCAAGACTTGGCAGCCTCCTGAAAAATGAAAACTTCTTTTCATTTGACGTCAATCTTTCGGTTCGGCTCTTACATGGACTTAAAATTGTAAATCAACAGCTCTGATTCATTTAAAGGGCAGACGCAGTGAGGTCATGGTGTTCACATGAGCTTCCCACAGTGTTGTGTGGGAGGATCTTGGCATCTAAATGAGTGGAGCCGCTCGGAGGCCTCCCCTCCTGAGGACGAGCCCAAAAGAGACGTCCAGTCCTCTGAGAATTAAGATAGTGTAGGAATTTAATTTCCATGTCCAAAACTTTTATATTGACGCTCTTGAAGACAGAACTTCCTCTCGAGGATGTCTGAGGCTTGCCGGCTCTCTGCAGAGCAGCACAGGCTGTATTAGGGTCACTTTGGACAAGAGGCCCAGCACTGTCCTCCGTGATGAGCAGTTTGGGAGAGCAGGGCAATCTGTTGCAGTGTAAACACAGACCCAGAAAAGCACAGGAATGTCTCTGCAGTGGGAGCTGGAGTACGAGGTCAGCCGGAGGCCAAGGCAGGTGGTATACATCAGAATCGAGGCTGACATCTCAGCATTAACTTATCCAAACAAGAGGCAGGCGGTGTGCTATCCTGCGAGCGCCAGAGGAGGAGCAAAGGAGGAGGAGGAGATAGAGGAGGAAGGAAGGGCGAACAGAGACGATCGAGGGGGAGTATGAGGGGCTGAAGCGGACAGGAACGAGGGGGAGTGTCCTTATGATCATCGCCCGTCTCTCCCTCGGTCCCACAGGGGACAAACAGCAGTTAGCATATGAGGCTAAACATGACATGAGACTCTCAGAGCCCTTGATCTCGATCCAGTAACTGATCCTGAGAGTTGCAGCCACGAATCACTGACAACAAGTCCAGGATGGTTTAGAGTTCAACGTGCCCATAAAGCATGTGTCTGCGGTGCTCCAGCCAGTGAATATTTAAGAGCTGGTGTCCCTCGTTAACTAATACTGTCGCTTAATCTGTTTATTTACTCGACTTGTGTTGTATTTATACGGCACTGAGCCTGTTTTCGCTACTCTAGTCTAGACCGTCAGTTTCTTTTTTTGATGTTTTGTCCATTGGCCATGGTTTTGCATATCGTCTTTGTCGGTTATCATTGCGCTCCTTTGTAAAAGTTATTATCGACGCAGAATGACGTTGTTACAGGGTTTAAAACCTCTAACTTAAATTTATTTTATTTTTTAATTTATTTGAGTAACATTACTTTATATTTTGTATTCAGAGCTGAATGGAGGAATAAAGATGGGAGAGATTGCCAAAATGAGCGAGGGCGGTTCATGGTTTGCTCCTTAACCCTAAAGGCCCTGACACACCAAGCTGCTGCACAATGTCGTGCTGGTCATCCTCGTTTTTGCAGTGTGTCACACACCATTTGCACTTATCAAAACATTGCAACATGCATTGTCATTTTCTCCAAAAAGCTGTAATGAAATCGGGTATTTTAGACCACAATAATCCCCCAAAAAAGCCACAAAATCCTAGAGGAATAATGTAATGCTTCATCACTGCCAACAAAGCTGAAGCAGGTGTGTAGTAGCTTTGGTTTTTGAAACTTATTAAACCACTGAACTGGACCTAATAAACATAATGAGATAATAAGCCCTTACACATTTCTGGATCAAATCAATCAAGCGTTTGAGTTTGTGGCTACAGAAGATTTATTTACTGAGCTATTAGTTCACTGGGCAATAATGCCAACAGGCGGATTTCCATTACAAATTTGCAAAAACTTTAAGACCACCTGGCTGCAGACACATGGACCTCCGTAAGCACATGTGCAGTAAGACCTCCGTTTTCTTGGCGTTTAATATCCAATGAAGTAGCAAACGGACTCAAAGACAAATGTATAAAGTTTTTAAAGGTTTTGAAAGTTTATAGAGGCTCTATATCTTTGAAAATACATGTATGTTAAATCAAGAAGTTAGTTATGTTGGATCTCAAACGTTTGTAAATAGATTTTAAAAGTTAGTCACAATTCAAATGTTTGAAACGCTTTGAAATATTTGATTTTTAAACGTTTTTTTCTAATAAACAAAGTGAATAGGCTATGCCAAATTCGAAAACCCTGAGTGTAGGCTGAAGAATAAAACACACTTTAAACCCATGAAGCAGTTTATTCAAATGACAGTAGGAGTCCAAGAAGTGATGGGATGTACAAGTGCATTTACACAAGACTTTGCTTATGGACCTCCGCTGTGTCTGCAGCCAGATGCCTCTCAAAAACTTGAGCAATATTTTCAAAATATTAACAAAACACAATTGCGAGATGACTGTGTTTCGACTGAGTGATGTTCTGTGACTTCTCCTCTCGTGTTAACATATTAAGAAGCACAGTGATGGATGTTCATAGCAGGTTTATTTCTATTGCAGCCACCACACTAGCCGTCATTATTTCCAATCGAAGGCGACACAGGCGTGTTATGGAGCCATAATGGAAAGATTAAGCCCCTTATGCATGGGAGCGGCCACGTATGAGGGATTTCTGGGTACTGATAGTCCACAATTTCCCAGAGGAATTGTGGATTCAAAAGTTCCACATGATCCACTCAATTTTGGAAGAGTTATGCATCATGTGACCTATAAAAGCGAAAAAAAGAGTTACCATTGCAGTTTTTGAAATATGGCTTTTTCTAATCGCCTGAAATACCTCCTCATGTGAGCGTAAAAACTTTTTTGCATTAACTGGGAGTTCTTTCAAAATTGCCGTGTTTCCACGAGGCGTATTTTATATCCACAATTTCAGTTTGTGCCGTTATGATTTAGAGAAATAATGTCAATCTTTACAAAAAAGACGATTCCAGTTTTCTGAACCGCAAACTGCACAGAGACAGCCATAGTAACAGACCTGAGGTTGCACTGGAATATTGATCATCAAAAGTTGCACATGCAGTGCCAAGTTTAATTTTCATCTATGAACTATAAACTTAATATCAGTACGCCAAAACACCCAAATCCACATGAAAAAAGAATATAGCGAGTGTGAGCTCGGTCTTCTCAGCAGCAACACGTCGCCCGCAGGGAGCGAACGTCTCGATCCAACTTTACTTCTCGTACTGACTGACCTGCTCACCATCAAGCTCCTATTTAAAGCCCGGGCCACTCACTGGTGTGTGAAATCCTGACCTTACTGGGAATCAGGAATTAAATAATCCTCTGGTCCATGACAGTAATTTTACAAGCAGCCTGCAAATCCCTGAGATTACAGACTCGCTGCTCAGCACCAGATCAAGACAGTTCACCATAAATGGAGCCGAGTGGCAGTAAACAATAATTACACGCCACTGTGCTGAAATGACCTATTATGGAGAGGTATATGGAGCCATTGTTGCTGCTGGCACACAATAGCAGGGTCTGTGGTACAGTACAATATATTGGCATGATCTGAATTTTGGGGATAAATATTTACAGGACTTTGGAATAATATTACACGGTTGTTGCAAAAAGAAAACTATTATTTCAACTTTGGTCACTTTCCTGTTTTGGCTTTGGTTAATGTCATTTTAAACCTCCCAGGCTCAAATCTCTTTAATTTTACTAAATAAAATGGTCAAGCTGATACATATTTAAAGTCTCTAAAGACAGACATTGAGTATCTCAAACAAACACCATACACACAGTTTGTTATGATGGTTACTGGTTATTTATTTGGAACTGGAGTGTGTTTAGGTGAGCTGTTCTCACTTGTTGTTTTCACCACATTTGAAATGTTATTGCAGGCGTGCTGCTCTGTTTCTGCTCCGAACAATGGACACTTGTCACTGCTTTCCTAATAAGGTGACGGGACGAACTCCTGTGTGGAGACGGTGATCGAGTAGTGAAAACAGACATGGGAAGTTCACAGACCAGCTCTTAAACCGGGCTGCTTTTTAACCTCAAGTCAAAGTCTTTTTTTAAAAAAGGAAGCAAAATTTTACAGATTCAAAGTGGATTATAAACCTGAGTTTAGCTCAGGCCTGGTTCCAGACTGCTTTGAATGGTGGTCAGTAAGAGATGTTATTTGGTAAATATGGGTTATTGTTTAGGACTGTATGCCGAACTGTCTCATGTTTTTATCCAAAGCTAAATGACGTCTTTTTGAGGGTTTGATGACATTTGGGGGGTAAAACCTCAGTTGAGGGGGGTTGAACATTTTTTGATAAACAAGCTAAACAAATTTGTGCTTTTTTATTTGCACACAACTTGCAGCATGTAGGCCAACCCTAAAAAATCCTAAAAATGATCCATAAAATCCTGAAGAGGTCCTAAAATCCTGGAAACGTCCTACAATCTGAAAAATGTCCTAAAATCCTAGAAATTTCCTAATATCCTAGAGACATGCATGAGGCTGCTGCGACTGGCCCCTGGCCTCCTGTCATTCTCTAAAAGTGGCCCCAAAATCAAGGTTGAGAATCGCTGATCTTGTGACATTAACAGCTGAAAATGAGAATTATTTGGGGCTGTTGACAAGCACATAGCCACAGCATCATGTGACCTATAGAAGCAGGAAAAGTGTTTCCATCGCAGTTTTGCCAGTATGGCTTTTTCAAATCGCCTGAAATTCCACCTTATGCAAGCGTCATAACTTTTTTGCAATAAATGGGAGTTTTTTCGAACTTGACATGTATATTCGCAATTTCAATTTACACAGTTTGAGGGCTGCTGTTTGAGACCAACAAACAACAAAACCGGTTGTATATTTGTGTGTCATTGCTGCGTTTTCAGCAGCTTTTTACGCTCTAAACTTGGGTATTTTTTAGTGACTCTGGGCTGTGGGTGGCAGTGTGAAGGAAAGCAGTTGTTTTCTACCCAAGACAAATGTTTTCTACCCAAGACAAATGTGACTTTTACCACCGTTTTTGTGCCAACGGGCTCTTTGGCGAGAGACCACTCTGACACTGTGGTGACTGATCTGTGCCTGCACAGTGAAGTACGATGTGGAAAAAACACGGAGAAAAACACATGAATTCTGATATGACTGTTTACATATTGTCGTTGCATGACCAGTGATTAGATATATATGAGATTTAAGATCATATATGAAAGTGTCCCAGATCTGATTTGGGGAATAAAAAGGATTTCTGTGTCTATACGACTCTGAAAAAATCAGATGTGTTACGTGAAAGCAAAAACAAACAAAAAAAGTCAGATCTAGGCCACATATGTTTGTAACATGAATCTAGTCCAGAGCTTTCATGTAAACATACCTGATGCATCAAACTGGCCCAAACTGGTTTGCTGGAAAGTGACTCGTTACAACAGCGTGTTATCTGTTGCCGTGATTGGTTCGATTACGTAAAAGCTCTCCCCGTGAAACAGATATTGCTCACATACTATAAAGACTGTAGCATGCTACGTGGGAGTCGCAGCAGAGGTTGTGTGAGAGTGAATAAGATCTTTTAAAAGCTCTGCAGCAGCACCTCGAACAGCGTTAAAAGATTTGTGTGCCGGCGGGAAAGAAGCCGAGCGTGATGTAAAAGTGCGACCGTTGTCTTTTTTCTTGTGTATGTTTTCCCACGTCAACAACTGCTAATACCACAGAAATATATTTCAATAAATGAGTTAATATAGTCATTTATATTATACACTGAATTATCTATGTGCAGAATATGTAATGGCATGCAGTTCCTGTGTGTTACATAACAAGTACATTTACGCATAAAAATAATAAGATTAATGTGCTCTTAACATGTTGTTAATCATGTCAAAATGTTAACTCTTTAATATTACACATAACTGTATCACTTTGCAAATAAATATATATTATATTAATGTTATTTTACATTTTCATTGAGTTAATTTTTTAACCAACATCAGTCCTCTTCATAAATATCAAATATTCATTAATTTACAGAATTTTAACCCTTTGAATGCTAGTTTTTTTTTTTTAAATTAGATTGTTTTTAGATTTAACCCCCACCCCTTGCAAAAAATGAATTATTTTCAGTATACTGCATAATTATTAGATTTTTTTATCATCACAGCCTGGGATACGTCAATGATTAGCAACAACATTAGGTTTATACATTATTATTTTTGGTCCAGTGTCAAAATGTGTTTTTTCAAAATCAGACTATAAAAATGTTATACATTAAAATTATTTTCCAATTTCATTGAGTTTTTTATTTTTTAACATCAGCTCTTATCATAAATATCAAATATTTGTTAATGATCTCGTCCTCTGCTCAGGGGTCAGGAGCTCCAGAATCTCATTGTTTTCCCAACTTTCGTACATTTACGGCCGCTGTTTTCGTCTTTTTTGAGTGATGGCAGGAATAACATTAGTTTTCAGGTATTTTATCATCAACTAAACAATTCAACAAATTAAATTTTTAACTGATGATGGAGACAAGAGGAAAATCAAAGGACTACCAGAGTTCGGTTTACTTAATTTCCATTAGAGAAAAGTCCATAAATAAACAGTGCTTCAGATAGCGAGCTAAACTTTTGCTGAATTCCCCAAAAATTTGGCACCTGCATGCTCTGAATTAACCAAAGACACATGGGCAAATGTGACCTATGTCTTTTTCTTTAACAGAGAGAAGTCAGATATTTTCAGCAGGTGTTCGTCGTCTCTTAAATATCTTTCTTCTCCTCGTGACCTCAGTCACCTTGACCTGCCCGGCTGCAGCTGGCCACACCGGCTGCACGACGAACCCTCAATGGGCCTTTTGTTTCCCCTCAATCGACTCCATTGGAACAATACTCTGATTTATTAAATATGTTTTACTTTGATCCTCCCTGGTATACGCACATGTGCTCAGACACAGAATTTCACATTTAGAAATTCAAGCAGGAATATTGCTTAACCTGCGAAACTTTAAATTTGACTTCAATAGCAGAAAACTGCTGAAATATATACGAAAAAGAAAATCTTTCAATCAGAAAAGATGGTAGACTAATTGGTGCAGGCTTAAATTAAAATGAGATCCTTGTCAGTCTTCTTAACCCTTTAAAATCTGGATCAAGTTTTCTTGGGCTGCGTTCAGATGTCTTTTACAGCATTTAAACCTCTGAAATGTGAGCACATTGGTTTGATTTCTGCCGAAAACATCGGGAAAAAAGGCAATCTGCAACTTGGTGTGAAATGTCCTACAAACTGTGAAAAGTGGGTAAAAGGTGACACAAGAGTGACCTGAAATTTAGTTTAAAAAAAACGAGGAGGGATGATAACTCAAAAATCATCAATGAACTAGAGAAAAATATAAAGAAAACTATATTTATAATTATTATAATTTTATATATTTAAAATAATGTCACATAAAAATATATTATTATTATTATTAATATAATATATTCTTATTTTATTTTAGCCTTTTTGTCAGGTTTTTGTTCTTTAACTGCCTTTTTCAGTTGCTGCTAATTTCAAGTAATTTTCTTGCAAATTTTTGGTGAATTCCTTGTGAAGATGTTTGTCACATTCTTCCATGTTTTTGAAAGAGATCAGAACAATTTCTTTCAGTTTTTAAAGGGTTAAATTGCTCCAAACATATTTAGTTTGAAATGTGCAGTACATGTGTCTTTTCTCCGTCCTGCGTCGAGGTTTATGTCCCGCATACGTGCGCCCAGTCAGCCATACATGACGCTGACATCACTGTAAAGTTTCAGAAAAAAAAGTTGGAGAAGTTTTGCGTCCATTGTCTGGACTGGAACATCTTCCATCGGCCCCTTTAGATAAAACTCCCCCAGAAAGTCGGTCTGTTACATTTTTGATAAGAGATGAGCCCTGAAAACAGCGGGGAGCATCTAAATTATGCAGCCGTTGGCATCCTCTTAGGGGGAAAAGTAGAGTTGGGCTGAGTTGTCGAAGGGAACGAGCCATGACAGGCCTGTGCACGGAGGGGTGGCGACCATGCATTATGAATGGTGCTAAGTACGCCTCAGCTGGAGGAGCTGAGTGGAGGCGATGGAGGGAGATGGGATAGTGCCAACCTATTGGCCGCCCGCGGGTAATGCACTTCACTCTAACCCCCCCAAAAAACATTCTCTCTCCTTCAGTTCCCCCATTACTGCCCCCGCCTCTCAACGCAGCTCCTGCCACCGAAAATGTCCACCTCAAGTACAGAAGCTCCACTTTCTCAAATAAGAGTCATGCAGTCGCTCTGACGCCAGAAGAGAGCGGAGGATGACTAATAGACGGCACTTTCCGGGAGTGAGGTGGATTTTCAGGATGATTCAGTCTTTAGATGACTTTCACTTAAGACAGTCTGTGTTTTTTATTTTTTTTAGTTTAACGCTTCAAACTTTCATCATTTCTGTATATTCAGGCATGTATGTATTCCTGAAACTGACAGAGAATGTCTTACAAAGTAAAGCTGAAGGCACTCAGCGTCAAGTGTCTTTTCTCCATCGGCAGAAAAAGTACAGAACCAGATTAAAAACTCGCAGGCATATTTTCAGTCCTGTCTTCTAGAAATTAAATTTATTAAAATCTACGGCTGTCAGCGTTAATGCGTTAATTGGGATACGATTAAGGTCTGTAATTAACGTGTTCATTTTTTGAAATTGCATTAAAGGCCGGCCTACATTCCCCTCTTTAAGAGGCTGTTGATATTTTATTCTGAAATGGACAAAGTATTTCTCCCATCAATACAGTTATTAAAGATTTTTTTTTTAAATTATTATAATTATTTTAGGGCTTTCAGTGTCACCGTACATAACGTATATATATTTATTTTAAATTGCATTAATCACCGGCATTTCTGTGTTTAAAAGGCTGCGCCGGGCTGAGTTTTAAGGTTTAAGTTATGATACTGATTTCATATGAAACTAGAAGACTTGTTGAATCCAGTGATACCAACCATGTTTTATTAGATTCCCAGTAACGGGGTGGAATAACGCTACAAATTTAGGCTTAATTTTAATTAATTTTGGTTATGGAAAAACAGCATGGCCATTTAACAGGGGTCTCTTGACCTCTGACCTCAAAATACCTTAATAAAAATGGATTCTGTGTGTATCTCCCCTTTACATAAAAGCCCACTTTATGCTAATTTCATTTGATTCCTTATCAAGACAATCGATAATATAATAATAGCTTTACCTGGTAAATATGGACTTTAAAACTGTTTTAAAATGCAAAATAATGGAATCAAAAACATGTAATTTACTAACAAAATTCTGCAATTAATTGTGATTTTAAAAAAATAATTGTTTTACAGCCCTAATTAAAACTAATTTGAAACCGTTTTGGAGTAAAAACTATAATTTCTGTTATCGTAACGAGGAAATGTTGCTAATCAGCATGTCTGGCAAGTCGCGAAAACAGAATCAGAAATACTTTATTGCTCGGGGGGATTGTTGTTCTTTACAGTCACTCTAACGCCAAATCATATTTATGCATTTTTTAAAAAATATATAAAACGTATTTTTCCTTGCGCTGGGCAATAAAGCGAGATGTTTTTCTCTGATGTTGGTACGAGCGCTCTCAGCCTCGAACATGTTCTCTTACCTAAGAGAAAAGCAGAAATAAGAAATCATCGGTGAATCTCAAAATCGATGGGTACGAACAAAAACAGGACATATCTTGGATTTGAGCAAAAATTATTGCTTTTTGCATGAGGCTCAATGTTTCATGTCTGAGGTTTGCAGAAATTTTAATCAGGCGATTTGTATGTAAGACGTTAATATTTCCAACATGACGAATAGAAACAGCCCTGAAAAAAATAATCAAGATTTTTTAAAGATGATTTTTTTAAAAATGTCATTATTCCCTAAATGGCACTAAACATATAAAAAAAGCTCTTAAAAGGTGAATTTTGATCTCAGAATATTTGATTACAGAAAAAAAAGCCCCATGTTTCTTTATTTGGGGGCCAAAAGCTTTGAAACCTGGATTTCTCTGCCAGTTATGTAAGCGACCAGATGTGACATTTTTCTCACAATCCGTTTCCAAAATGGCTACCACCCACGTCCACTTCCTGTGTGAAATGTCCCATGATCCTCCAGCTCTCCTCTGGCAGCCGGTCTGAAGGGAAATCCCTCCGGAGTCCTGCGCTGCTCGGTCTCCAAACCAAGTTTAATATTTGATGAAATTAGTTCTGCTCACTGCTCCTGTGCTCTTTACTTCTGCTGGATGCCTCGCAGCCCTAAATTGCAGCCTGAATTTCCCTTTTTAGTTAACGGTTGGCGTGTTTCACTCGTAATGAGTGACAATTTAAAGCTATTTGCAAAGAAGATTTTGCCTTTAAGAACATATTGATTTTAGCCCCGCCCTTGTGTGAATGTTTGCGGTTATTGTGAAACGTATTTAATGTACAACCGTCCTTTACTGCTATACCGACACAAAGTACGTTTTCAGCAGTAAATGTCTTCACGTTATGCATGTGCAGACTCTCACATGCAGATCTGAGGTCCAAACGTCCTACAGGGACAGTTCAGATTCAATCGAGAGAAGTAAACAGCAAACAGAGCTCATTTACAAAATGATTTTAAACTACAAGACAGCACTAAAAATAGTTTTAACCATCTACAAAAAAAAAACCTTTAGTGAAGTAATGATGATTAATCCTCCTCTTTAACCCTTTGAAACCTGCAGCCTCATAACTTTTCTTGTGCTGCTTTTAGACGCCTCTCACAAGTTTTGAAAAACATTGGAGGGATTTGTTTTAAAAAAAAAAACATGGTTAAAAAAGGCAATGAGCAACTTGATGAGA
Source organism: Plectropomus leopardus (assembly GCF_026936395.1). Lineage (NCBI taxonomy): Eukaryota > Metazoa > Chordata > Actinopteri > Perciformes > Serranidae > Plectropomus > Plectropomus leopardus. The sequence goes on along the minus strand of NC_142176.1, from coordinate 4,881,450 downwards.
AATGTTCTTAAGTTTCTTATATAAAAAAATATTTATTAGGAAGTAAAATGTCCTCAGAAAACAAGAGAGAAGCCTGGAGAAAATGATCATTATTACATATTTAAAATGAAGTAATAATTTTTAATCTTTAAAATTTTTTTTAGGACATTTCTCTGTTTGTTTGTTTTGTTTTGTATTTAGCTTTTTGTTTTAAAACTAATTTAAAGGTAATTTTTTTATTCTTTTCATGATGTCTTGCTAATCTTTGGTTCATTTCTTCTTTGTTCTTTGCCTTCTTGCCGTGTTTTTGAGAGAAATCAGGCAGTTACTTTAGGTTTCAAAGGGTTAATGTCTCTGTGTGATTCAACAAACCAAATAGTTTCAGCAAATCTTTGTTTACTGTCTGTGGTATAAACTTCTTAAGTGGCTCAAAGTTTGAAGATTTGGCTCAACATAACTTGCACTTCATAGAGATGATAAATTCACAATGATTTCCAGTAACAATGTCTAGACATAACTCTTTAATGGGAACAAAATAATAAAAAAAAAATCTTGCAGTTATTTCTCTGCTGAGGCTGAACTTTGGTGCACATTATTTTTTAACTTTCTGCACTGAAGACATGAGATGTTTTATACAATAATAATGTATAACCAGGGCTGGATTGACACACTTTCGGGCCTTTTTTGAGTCCCCTTGATTTCTCCTGCTCGTGGTTTGGGTCTTTATCAGTTGGCGTTGAGTAATTTGTCGGGTTGGGTATTGAAACCCAGTTCCACTACAGCACTGGTTCCTATACGACCAGTATAAACCAGGTTAAGTGTGTTAGTTTATTAGGTGAATTTGTTAATAGGATCGATGCAGCTTTCCAGCTAGCAAATTTTGTTTCTAAAAATGTTCTGGGAACGTTACAATTCAACCAATCCAGTGTTTTAGTAACATTTAGTAACAAGTTTCTTTTAGTTGGCAGAATGTTCTTCTTAAAGTTAGGGTAACATCTGCTATAAACATTTTAAAAAATGATAAAAATGTTTGGGTTTTTTTAATTAACATATCACATTACACAACATTTTCATGAAAAATGCTCTGTAGTCTCAGTCCTCTATAACATCTTCTGCCTGTTGATTTGAAAACATTGTCCCTTTGTTCTCATGCAACGTAATGGGAACATTTTATCTAGTTTTTTTAAGTCTAAATCTGTCACCTCAACATCACCAAAACATCCTCAGGGTTTTGCAGTTAAAACGTTACATCAGCGTTTAACCTCTTAGGGACATTATTTGAAATAATAAACATCCTTAAAAAGTTCTTTGAACATTAGATTAAATTTTTCTTTTAATTAAAACATTATTGTAACTTGTAAGTAACTTTATCCAATGTTGGTGGGACGCTCTCTGCTCGCTGGGTTATACCACAGTCCCATTTACGATTTGTAAATTAGGTCACAAAATGTCTTTTTTGTTGCCGTACCTTTTGTAAATGACCCTTTTTCATGCACGGATGTTTGTTGTCTTATGGTTTTCTGTGAGCCGCATAATAGAAATGTATTATTATACCCCAATTTTCTTGCTGTGAATCTTCAGGACAATTACTTGCTCTTTTCACACATGATCTCAGTTGGAAATTAAATGGACTTGCACAAGAGCTGGCAGGGTAAAGTCCATTTAATGTCCAATTCAGCTGATTCAGACGTTTGTGTTCTCACATGCAGCTCCTTTTTGTAATGTCCAGATAATTTAAGGTTTGCAGCGCATGTGTGAAACGGGTTTAATGCTATATCCTACAATTCCCATAATGCAACTAATAAAATCCCGCCAAATAAGCTCCCACCATCTTTAAAACTCCATGTTAAATATGTTTATTGTATGTTTTCTCATTGTGCTGATAGGAACCAGGTGGCTTTACATTTCTCTAAAAGCAAAACTTCTGTTGAAAATCTGAAAAACATCATTTTTAGGAGACAATTAATTAAATATCACCGTGTGTACAAACAGTGTGGATTCCTAAAAATAGCTCATCTTACATGCAGGAAGGAATATTTAGATTTCACAGTTGGGACAGATGATAAACAATAAGCGGCAGAAATACGAGGAAGATCATCTGTTTTGCACTAGATTGTAATAAATTAGAAATGTCACACTCCAAACTCAGGTTTCGTGGTGAGCGAGTGGCGTAAAAGCCCGGTGTTTATTTGAAACAGACTGATTTAGTGTCGCTGAGTGGGACTGAGCTACGTCCGGCTGCTGTTAACCGCCTCATTATTGTCCGTTAGACGAGAGCCATGCCTCGGATCTGCGGAGCGGAGACGGAACAATGTGCGTCCAACGTGTGTTTGGACTGGAGTCCAGTGATCGATGCTCTGAACACTCACACAGGTCTCACTGCTCTGAGGACATGCTGAGTGTTACCTGTGAGGGAGAAATTAAAAAAGAGTTGCAGGGCCTTCAATTAAATACTGCAACTTCCCTGACTTCCCTGTGTTTTACCATCATGTAAAGTGATATATGTTTATTTATTTGGTTTATATTCATATTATATTTTAGAAATTTGGCTAGTTGCCACCACTCTGCAGTGCTCTTTTTGTATTTTATGTTGTTTTTTTTCACGTGAGTTAAATGCTAACAGCAGCGTGCTAACATGCCAGCGATGATAATGCTAAAATACAGGTGTGATGTTTACCATGTTTACTTGTTAGCATGCTGATATTTCTTTGGTAACGCTAAACACAAAGCACAGCCGAGGCTGACAGGAGTAACGTTAGTTTTCAGGTATTTTGACGGAGTTATTATAATTATTCCAGAGTAACATCGATAGGCAGGTTTCCATTAACTCTCAAATTGCACAAATTGAAATTGCAAATATAAACACGCCTGATGGAAACATGTCAATTTTAATAAAAAACAACTCCCATTTCTTGCAAAAAAGCTCGCAGGAGAGGTTGGTATTTCAGGTGATTTGAAAAAGCATTTCGCAAAACTGCATTGGAAACTCTTTTTTGGCTTTTTTAGGTCACATGATGCTGTGTCGATGTGCTTGTCAGTAGGAACTGGCTCCCTCATGATGCAGCAGGAGCTACAAGAGCTGCTTTTGCATCACATAACTGAGAAAGTTGAGCGGATCATCTTAAAGTTTTGAATCCTCAATTCCTCTGTGAAATCGTGGACTATCAGCTCCCATCATCCCTCATACGTGGCCGCTCCCACGCTCCGTAACACGCCTACTTCGACTTCGATTGGAAATGGCGGCTAGTGCGATGGCTGCAATAAAAATAAACCTGCTAATGTTTTGGACATCCATCACCATCGTTTTTGGAACGTTTTCGTCAGAGAAGTCGCATAACATCACCCATGAAAACACAGTCATCTTGCAATTGTGTTTTATCGAAATTTTGAAAATATCGCTCAAGTTTTGTGAAAATCTGTGATGGAAACCCGCCTAGTGTCACTTCACTAGCATAACTAACAAAAAATGATTAGAAATGAAAATATGAGAGCTCTAGGTTAATATTTGTTGACACGCCACAGAACATCTGAAATAAGGAGTCGATCATTTTATTTGACAAGAGTAACTTTTTCCAACTCCTCAGACATGTTTAACTATAAAAGGGCATAATCTGTTTCCCATGTTTCATGCATTTGTGCTGGATGTAAACCGTCACATCACAGGTTAAAGTCCACCCATGACATGTTGAAACTTTAATATCCACGTCTCTCACACCACAGAAATAGACACGCCGCAGCTCTCAGCCGGCAGCATGTCGGGCTGTCGTCACCGCGCTCTGAAAGCCTCTTACAGTCAGTCTGCATAAAATCTTTGGAAAAGGAAAAAGAAATCATGAGAAAATGTTTTTGTTGTGCAAAGTGGTATTCTGGATTTTGGGCCACATTTGCATTTTCTTAAAACAACCTGCAATCAAAATTTAAGGCGTTTCTAAGATTTATAAGCTCAGTTCACATCCGTTCTTCATCAAACAGGCTATTTTCAATGTCCACAGAAAGTTTGTTTGTTTTTAACTCTTTGAAACCTGGATTGACATCAGTTTTCTTGTGCTGGGTTCAGATGCCTTTTAAAAGCTATTTGACCCTTGAAACCTGACTGAATCGGTTTGATTTATTTTGAAAATGTGGAGAAAAGGCGATGACCAATTTGCAAGAAATGTGTAACAAATTAGTAAAAGGTGATTAGAATATTTTACCCAAAAAATACTTTAAAAAAAGAGGGGAGGATTATAAAAAACTGTACAAAATAGTCAAGAAAACTACATTTTTGATTAGAATAATTTAAAATTTTAAATGATGTTACAGAAAAAAAGTAAAATATTTACATTTTTTTAAATTTTCAGTATTTTTTAGCCCACTCTCATTTTTGTTATTTTACTTTTTTTAAATTTTATTATTCTATTTTTTTTGCTAAGTTTTAGGCCATATCTTTGATAAGCTGCTCGTTGCTTTCTCTCCATGTTTTTAAAAGAAAACAAACCAATTTGCTCAGTTTCCAAAGGGTTAATACCCGTAAGATGTCACCATGAATATGCAAAACATTTTGTGTCTGTGAATTTTTCTCCAAAACAAACAAACGGATGAGAAACTGATTGGAAAATTCTGCTGAGAAAAGATGGACTAGTTGAGCCCAGTGGCTGCAGTCGACGCTGTGACGCATCACCGTCATCTAAACATAATAAACACACATCTGCCTCAAAGCGACGACCTCGAACATGACGTTTGTGTTGATAAAACTAACACAAATACACACACTGCTAATCTAATAAGTGGAGAGTGACCACGGGTCTTTGAAAAGAAAAATCCCCAAGAGAAAAGATATCCAGCAGCAGTAATGATTGTTGTTGTAGCGTCCAAACCGTGGAAAGTTCAGTTAGTTTTATTTGCAATGATGTGGAACCTTACATGTGAAAATGGAGCTTTAAACCGTATTTCATTACGAAGTCTTCCGTGTTTATGAGCGGGTTGTGGGAAGTTTACATTCCAGAGACGCTGTCCAAAACCAGAACATGAACGCGTCACACAGCTGAGCTAAAAGTGTCCAAACATCGTTTAAATTTTCTGCAGGAGATGGTGTGTTTGGGTGCTGCAGAGAGAGCCTGCAGGCGCAGGGCGTCACAGGCACTGGTGGGTCTGATTGTTATCGAAAGGCCTTCCTGTCTTTGAAATCCCTGCGCTTGGCTGAATATCTACAGGCTGCCGTCCTCATAAGGGTTTAGAAATTACAGCTACATGCAAACACAGTAACACACAGTGCCCACATTAACCCTTTCAAAGCTGGAACGACATCTGTTTTGTTGTGCTGCTTTCAGACGCCTTTAACAAGCATTTAAACTTTTGGAACCTGAGCAATTTGATTAAACTTCTTTTGAAAACAAGACTAGAAGCACTGAGCAACCTCACAAAAGATGTCTCACAAATTGCAAGAAAATAAGAAAACAGTGACAAGAAAATAACCTGATAATGTGTTTTTAAAGAGTGAGATTATTAGTTGTAATTAATATTATATAATATTAAGTTAATAATACAAAATTGGGAAAAATGTCCAGCGAGCATGGATTATTGTAATTATATATATATATATATATATATAAGTTTGTTATTTTATAATTTTTGGTTATTATTATTTTTTTAAAACCATTATTATTAATAATCACTAGCATTATGATTACTATTTTATCTCTCTCTCTATATATATAGTTTTTTTTTTAATCTAGTTTGTATTTTTTCTATTATGTTTTTGCCAGATTTTGAGTAATTTTCTTGTAACTCATTACTTGCCATGTTATGAAACAACATGATGCTTTATTTTGAGACATCAGTCACTTTTTTTTAGCTTTTGCCATCTTGAGATTCCAGTTTATCATAAGCATCGTGTATTTACAGGAGCCGTGGACTGAGGAAGCAACAAAGTGGTTCAGTTAAACATGTCTTTCCTCTGTCTGCAGGTCCAGCACTGAGGTCTTTAGTTTTCGCATGATTTTTGCCTTCATCTCCACTGAAGTCCCATTTGTTTATCAGTTTGTTTGTTATTTAGCCAAATATCTCAAAAACATGTTTACGGATTTCAGTAAGAGTTACGATGGAGCAAGAAACAAGTGGTTTGAGTTTGTGGTACAGATGTGGATACAAGTGCAGGTCCAGTTTTATGGGATTACATCACAGGATAACGTTGATTTAACAGTATTACCATTTTGTCTTTGCACTTACTTGATTGAAAGAAATCACCCTTCTATTTGCCTACAGTTAAATGTAATTTTTAAATTACATTTCTTATTTGTTGCATTTTTCTGTCTTTATTTATAGTGAGAGAGATGTATGAAAGGGGAGACGAGGCGAGGACCAGCAGCCAAGAGTCCTCAGCTGGACTCGGGCCTCGGCGGTAAGGACTTAACCGTCTGGTATCACTTTAATTCACAACCACCAACCAAAAACAACCATTTACAACCAAAAATGTCCCCATCCAAAACCTTTTATAGAAATACTATACAGAAATATGTTTTTCCCAAATTTTTTGGCGTAAATCTTTTAATCAACTAATCAAAACTATCAAATAATTAAAAATTGTTGAGATTTTAACCCTTTAAATGCCAGTTTGAATACAGGATGTCACTGTTGTTTTTGATGAAAAAAAAAACAACAAAAATTGAATTATTTTCAATATAATAAATGAGGGGAGATTGGGGATTTTTTTTTTTCTTTTATCAGTCTAAATGCCAGTTAAATCACATGATGTTACTGTTGTTTTTTTATGAAAAATACGCAATTTTTTTTTTTCAACATAATAAATGATAAAGGGGCAGGTTTTTTTTCCAATTTATAATTTAAGACCCGTTACAGCAGGGGTTGGCAAGTAAGTTTGGCCTCAGGCAAATTGTTTTCTAAACGATTAGATGGCGGGCCAGAGCATAATCAAAGGCTAATTTAAGAATTGATTGATTCATTCATATTTTCAGATCGGCCTACAGTTCACAAATTGAGGATCTGGGGGATTTCAAACACAATGCAATTAAGCTGAGGAACTCCCAGCGGAGTTTCGGGGGAACTTGTCTCTGCCGTGGTGTTGGAGTTTCGGAGAATGCGTGCCCTCCGCCGCGGTGTCATTCTGATTAATTGACGGCTCTCACATTTAAACAGACTTTTCAAATTGTTATCCAAGGTTGTGTTTTTTTTTTTAAAAATTGCAAAATAATTACAATAATATAATAATAGTAATTTTTTTTCCAAACTGGCATTTAGAGGGTAAAAAAAAACATTTTAAATACTTTGGGATCTGTGATCAGGGCTGCAGTTGATTAAGAGATTTAACCTGAAAAAGTGGGGAAAAAATATTTATATATAATATTTTTATGAAAGTTTTTGGAAGCGGGCATTTTTGTCCCTAATGGCCTTATTGTCGAGTTTTAGTCCCTGTTAGACCGCTGACATCATCAGGTTTAAACGCTGAAGGTCCCTACAGGGCGGGTGGGAGGAGTGTTGGAGGGATCCAACAAACCCTGGACTTTCATGCAGGAGTCTGGTATTTGCATTTTTCTACCCCTTACCGTGTGCCTCTTTTGCATAAACTTTGTCATCCGTGCCAGCAGGTGCAGTGGTTTAGTTCCCCGGCATTGGTTAGCATGTGCTTTTGTCGCCTAAACATAACCACGTGCAGCGTAATCCCACCATCGTAGCTGCATCAGCTGACACAGAAGGATACCTAGGTCGAAATATGTTGCTGTGAAAGTCCACTGCAAAGTGGCAAAATGTGATGACTTTGGATCATAACATTCTGGCTCATAAGGACGTTTCATCCAACACGTTCTTATCCCACCTCGTCACATGGTGCTGCTCTGTCAGTGACCCTCCGCATTTACTTATGACGTTTTAGGTATCCTTCTGCATCAGCTGTTTACGCTCTGGGATGCTGTCAGCCAGATGTCAACAAATGCACTTGGCAGCATGGGACTTATGTTTACACAACGCCGCTGACTGTCACCATGGTTAGGATCAGGCAAAAGTCACAGACGGTTAAGTTTTAGGCAAAAGAGGCGCATAGTAAGATGTAGAAAACACACACACACACACACACACACACACACACACACACAAGAAGCAAACTCCAAACTCCCACACGAAGGTAAGTTGTTCGTGGGACCCTCCCACCCGTCCTGTAAGCGCCCTCGCGCTGCTTATATTGCGTGGTAACCATGGTAACCATCAGCATTACAACCTGAGGTTGTCCGACAGTGTATAATAACAACACCACTGGTTCTGTGCGAGCGACTCATCTGACGGCGTCCCACCTCGTTCTGTTTGGACTCAAAGGTGGCTTTTGGCATCACGCTCACGCCGAAAGCACTGACTGAGCAGTGCTGTTTGAGTTCAAAGTGAGAACGGGCTGGACGACTTGCGATGAGAACTGTATTGCCCGACCATCAGCTGTCAGCACCGTTGCAGTTAATCAGCACTTAGTTAGCACTGTTAGCTAGACAGCCACCTCCATGATGAGAACCGTGTGCTGATAACTAAAACACCGAATTTGACACAGAGCCCCTTTAATAATCTAAAGTTGTAAAGATCTGATTTTGTGTCTTCTGACCCCCCCCCCCGTTAAATTATCCTGTTTTCCATCCTCGTTTGCATCATTATTTATCTTGTTTTCCTGCTTTCTGACTTTTCCCACCCACTTCACGTCCCCCTGAGAAGCTGGCAGCCGGCTCTCAGATCCCACCAGCCTCCGCGAGCTGGGAATCTGCTGCCCTTTGGTTTAAATAGCATAACCCTCCGCGTCCCATATTCCATACACAAACAGGAAGCGAGGACCCTATTGCTGCAGGAGGATGTTGTTAAAGTGTTTATTTTTCAACAAGTTTGAAGTTTGTTTGCGTTTCAAACGACACCAACTCTGAAATATGAAGAAATCAGCTCGTTTAAGTTTTTAGTGACTTAAAATGTTTTTAAATAATTACTTTTTTTAAAAATTCTCATGACTTTGAGCTTAGGGAGTGGGATTCAGTGGGTTTTTTTCATGCTTTTCCCATGTTTAGGAAAATCTCAGTGGAGTTTATCTTTTTATCTGCTAGTTTTACTTCATGAGAAAATAAGGATTTAAATGGTCCCAGTGGGTCGTTTCTGCAGCATTTCCTCTTGTTAGGAATGTCAGAGTGGGAGTGTTTCAGTTAAATAGGAAACACTTTTAAGTCTATTTCAGTTAGTTAAAAGATCATCTCTGTTCTGTCGTTTTTCCAACATCTTAAAAAAAAGAAGTGTGTGAGAAAAACAGAGGGGCTGACAGACTGCCAAAAAAAAGATTTATTTTTATATCTGACTTGCAAACAATATGTAACACACATTCTCACAGTAGTAGATCTGGCGAAACTTTCGGAACATTTTTGAGCCCATAGTTTTGTTTTCTGCTTTGTATGAAACAATAAACAAAGTCGCTGCTGGCACCGACTTTGTTGTCGTTATAAAAAACATAACAGTCCTGAGATCCGGCAGAGACGGAGGCAATGAACTGGGGTTACTGTGTTCGACAGCAAATACGTTGTGAGCCTTTCAGTTCTGACATTTTTTCTTCTTTACCGGTGATTAATGCTGATGTGTAAAACACTAACACACCCTGCTTGGATGTGTTCGATGGTTTACATCATCAGCGTCGGTGAGAAACTTCACCCAGAGGCCTCTGCAGTGAAGCTGTGAACTATTTCTCATTGTCTCCTCTCCACATCTGGACCAGGAGGTGATAGAGACAGAAAATGGTTTGCTCCAGCTGCTGTGAGGAGGTTATGACTCCCAGTTCAGCTGATTAAGGATTGGCTGATTCGGGATGTTTACGTTTTTCGGACTCTGTTGGGTTTTAACTGGCCTTTTTTTCCCAGCAGATATTCTGATGTGTCATAGTAGGAAACGCTGTTGTGATTATATTTTTTAAAAAGTGTGCCAGTAGTATTTAAGAAACAGAGCCAGAGCAACTTGTAAATTAATCGATTAAAGCTTGTGTAGGCAGAAAGCTGGAAAAAATTAACAGCAATAACAAAATTGTCAGTATTTGAAAATACGTCCTCCTCTGTGTCCCCTTGACCAAAAAGTTGTGCGGAGCTCTTCAGCAAACTATTTAAGTTGGGCTGGCTTTAGAATAATATCACGATATTTTAAGACGATATTGCGATACACAATATATATCTTGATATATTGAAATCTCCTCTAAACACTGTAAACTACTAAAATACAAAATATTAAATGAACTACAGGTACAAAGAAAGTTGCTACTGCCATAAAATAAAGTTACATAAACTACTGTTATACTAAAGTTGAAGAAAATACTTTTATAATATGAAATAATGTAAAATATAAAGTTAAGTACTGTTATATTGAAGTTATATTAAGTATTGTTAAATAAAAGCATCATGGTTTCTGCTTTGATTTATTTAATTATAACATTATTCATTTAACTTTACTTTAACAGCACTTTATTTAACTTTATAATTTACTTTATTTAACATTGTATTTTATTGAACTTTACTATAACAGGAGCTTATGTAACTTTATTTTATGACAGTAGCTACTGTATTTGTAACTGTAGTTCATTTAATAATTTTGTATTTTAGTAGTTTTAAATATCAAAATATCGAGATATATATTGTGTTTTCCAATATAGCCTAAAAATAATGTGACATTATTTCAAAGCCATATCGCCCAGCCGTAACTCAACATAATTCATCCAAATATCAAATGATTGCAAAAACTGACATTATTTAACCCCTTGAAACTGAAGCAAACTGACTTGATTCCTTTAAAAAACATGAGAAGAAGGCAACAAACAACAAAGAAATAAATTACCCAAAATTAGCAAGAACTTTAACTAAAAAGTACAAAGTAAGTAAGTTGAAATTTAGTTTTAAAGAAAAACAGATTTTTTTTAAAAAAAAACAAACATAATTTTTAGTCATTAACCAGTGCTTTTAAAGTGCAACCTGTAATTTCACCCTGTCATTGTTGATGCAACAAGAGATTTTTGTGATTTGACTCCTTACACAGAACATAACTGCGTGTTTTACTTAAAAACTTTTTATTGTTTGGGTTTTAATGGCATCTTCCGTTTGGTTCAGTCGTATTACTCACATCAACCACAATTTGTTTTAAACCCACAGTGTCGTCACCGCTCAGCATCAGACAGCAGGCAAAGTGTCTAAACCACAAAGTTAACGACCGGCTGGTGAAGAAATCTTTGGCAGCTGAAGAGCCAAATGCCCCTCAAGAGTTGGTGGAGACCAAAATAGAGCTAAAAGGTGAGTTAATATTAGACTCAAAAACCTGCAGCCTCCAGGTGAATGTTTATCTGTTTGTTTTGGAGGCGCTCTGCTCCTTATAGCGGCTCAAAATGCTGAATTAAAGACCTCATTTAAGCGAGGTGATAGAAAGCTATTGGTGTCATTAGCCAGTGATAAATCACGTGATGATAAAATGGCTTAAATTAATGCTGCAATGAGTCGCTTGTTGTGAATCACTCGACTGCTAATTAGACAGCTTGTTATTCAACATTTTCCATTTTGTTCTCAATCATCTCTTAAATTTTCGCCTCCCGTGAAAATTCCCTCTTAATAACTTCATCTATAACAAAGCGCTGATGGAAAAAAGCAGCTGGTTGGAGTGCAGCTGCGACATCAGATGAAAGCTAAGCATTAAATTGTCATTTATGTCGTCTGCTGGAACAACTGCCTCCACTCTGAAATACCAGTAAACTCACTCACTGCTGTGACACCTAAACATTTAACCCTTTGAAACCTGAGCAAATTGACTTGATTTCTTTAAAAACATGGGAAGGCAGCAATGAGCAACAAAAGGAGAAATGACCACCAAAATAACAAAAAATTAATAAAAATTACAAGAAAATTACCTGGTAAAAAATATAATCTTTTTTTTTTTAAATAAGAAAAATAATATAATTTTAAAAGAAATCAATAATATAATATAATAATACAATTAATAAAAAATCTGCACATAATTTTGAATATAATTATTATTATATATTATATATTTTTTATTTAGTTTTGTGCAGGGTACGATAACAAATAATAGCTACCAGTACAGTAGCGAATCACATACACCCAGCCGCATCTCATCCATACGTGGCCATTAAAAAATTTAAAATTAAAAAAAAAAAAAAAACTATTAAAAAAATTAAACCTCCCCAACCCGGCTGGCATAGAAAGTCCTTGATGTCAAATGATGATTTCAAATTAATTAATCTATTTTTAAAGGAGGAAAAGGAAAAACAGCAGAAATATATAGTAATAATAATAAAATGAAATAAAATTTAAAAGGTACTAAAAACATATGATTATGGCAGTTATGTTAGTCAATAGTCAATTAGTCAATTCCTTGGACATTTCTTACCAAGTTGCTCGTTACCTTTTTCCCCATGTTCTTTAAAGAAATCTAATTCTTTAGGGTTCAAAGGTTAAAACTGAAGGGCCTCTTAAAGCAGCATGAGGAAACTGATGTCGATCCAGGTTTCAGAGGGTTAAATATACTTTGCACCAGTAACACTGAGTGGTATATATTGGATATATATCGATTGATTCGCAGCAGACGCAGAGGCTTCTCCGCCTTCTTCTGTCCTTGTTGGCGCTCACAGCAGGTGTGACAATGTCTGACAAGTGTAAAAAAAAAAAGATCAAATGTGGCAACCAAATGGAAACTGGTGCGACCGCTCGCTGATAGATAGATGTTAAACTCTCAATAAAACCCTTCGGCTGATGGAAATTTCCCATCGTGCTGTTTCGGGGCCGCAGCTCCATACATGTCTGATTAGCTTTAATGTATTTACAAGGAGGGCTGTTTATTGGACAAAGTATTCACGAAACGTCACAAATGCGCCCCCGCCGCCTCCCTCGCTCAGTGTGTGGGTGGAAAAGCTTCAAAGTTTCCTAGGACCTCCAAATGGATGTTTGGCCGTACCACAGAGGACACGCAGAACACAAGCTAAGTGCTTTAGCAGCGGGTGACGCTAACGCAGTCGGACAGGCTCAGTGTGGCGTGAAGCAGAAGAGTGCTGTGCGAGGTGACTTATGGGACAATGGGGCCGCTTTTCGCAAATAAAACATGAGGGCTTATCCAGAGCCTCCGAGCTGTGCAGTCTCGCTTTCTGTCAGGTGTTTGTGGGCAGCGAGAGAGGGGGGGAAATCTGATTTAATGCTCCTGAACTGTTTGGATTATCTGCTGGATACAATGGCGGCTAATTCAGTGAGATGTATCGTGTGTTTTTTGGTAATGCTCGCAATCCTATTAACTCCTAAACACCCAGTTTTGCACTTTTATTTCCTCTTAAGCTTTGATGATGTTAAAAATCTGCTTGAGTTTTTGATTGAAGCTAAATTGAGGGAAATATTAAAACCCAAGACTCTGTGATTTTATAGCTGCATCGTTTCATCACATGGAAATAGTTTTTGTTATGTGTGCAGTATTTTATACACATTTTTTGCAAATTTTTTAGTATATTTAAAAAAAAAAAAAAAGATCTGCACCAGAATTTTAAATAAAGAGAGAGCAAAAAAGACAGTAGGGCATAAAAAGTTAAATATCAGTTTGACTGTTTAATAATTGTGTAAATTTTCCATATTTTGCTATATATTGATATTTATATGGGAATCATTTTGTCCAGCTCTGTTTGCTACATGTTTTTCTTAATATGATGACACTTTTGTCAAACTTAAAGAGAGGATTTCCTCAGAACAAAAGCATTTATCCTAAAACAAAAATTAGAAACATTTACATTTTTGCATCATGTCTTACCTCGGATAATTGTTTCCATTTAAATCACTGAAAGTGTTTTTTTTTTTGTTTTTTTTCCAGTTTTATGCTATGCTGTGTTGCTTTTGCAGAATAAGAGGTATGAATATGATTGGAAAATACACACACACAATTATATACACACAAAAGCACACAAGCATAGAAATAAACAAAAACAAAAAATATATAAATAGAGAAGTTAAAAATAAATAGATCAATAAACAAATAAACAGATAAATAACAGATAATAAATAATAATAGCAATTTAAAAAAATAATTAAAATACTCAAACTGTAAATAAGAGGTAAATGAAAGGATCACAGCACAAAGTGAAATAATGGATAAATGTTATAGAAGGTAGGCTAGTAAAATTATGAAACAGATTAAAATATATAAATAAATAGTCAATAGATAAATAAAGTTCAATTAAAAGCCAAAATAAAAAGGTAGGTCTTTGAGTTTGTTCCAAAACTTGGTCCACAAAAAGACACCTCACTGTTAGTTTTATAATCGCAAAGAAACTAAAGAAATTGCCATTTTTATTACCACCAGTTTTAGTAATACAGTGTACTGCGCTTCAGTGTGTGGTTTGTCCAAGTGGTGTTGCCGTACTTCAGCAGACAACAACACGAGGGCATATTTAACGACGTTAATCTCTTTATTACGTTACAATGGCACTTTACTCAGACTTAATGTTGGTACCTGACCGGTCATTTATGCTGCACTGTTGCAGACAGTAGTAGCTTTCATGTACTGCGTATCATTATATACTGCACACATGCTCGTAGTAAATAATATAATATAATTGGGATAATTTAGTAGGAAATGAATGCCCTCCAGACCTCCTGACAGATTTGGTCCCCCAGTGTTGACTCCATACAGCCTCCTGAACATTTAACAACCTACGGTGCATCTGACGTATTTCCAAACTGGCTACAACGATATTTAAGACACGTGGGACCTTTTGTGATGTAAAAACAGGAGACATTTATCTCCCATTTCTTCAATTAATGAGAAGCAGCAGCGATTTGAGTTGTATAAAGCCCCCTCCGAGGATCTGAAGCAATCCATTTGGTTTAAAAAAAATATACATCTCTTGATAATTTCACGTGTAAAAGTCTCAGCGCTCAATTATGTAAAGCCCCTACGCCAAAACTCAGAGAGACGGCGTCTGTGGACGCCAAACTGCGTCAGGCATTCCTTTAAAGCCAGACGTATAAATAAGACATAGTTTGTTCAGTACATTTACACAAAGCTATCTTTGGCAGTGAGGATGGTGGCGACATCTTTGGGCATAAAAGACTGAGAGCTTCAGTATAACCCGTTGTGTGCCAGCGGTCCACGTTTTTAGGAGGGTTATTTTTGCATCTCATATTGAGATACACATGGAGCAAATTGGGCTGGACAAAATGACCTAGATGTTGATAACAATAAATATCCAAAATGTATGCAATAATTAAATAAACTAATATATAAACCATAAAACGTTGTTTCACTGTTGTAAAAATCAAGACATTTAACCGTGTAAAGGCAAAAAGGTTCAACAGAAATTTCGACAGTATAATAAAATCATCATGATAAAGATAATATTGTTTTAAATGCCATTCTTGCGACACTAAGAGCGATGCAGCCTTATGATCCGACTGTGCGCGCCGTCTTTAGTGGACTTGTAAAAGAGTGCATGAGGTTTGACATATTTAGCTCTGGATCTGTGGACTTGGAGCATAAAGATGTTGGCCTCCTGTGTTTTAAAACCTCACGGTACAGACTGTGCAAAGTGTACAGTACGTGCTGAATAAATTAATGAAAACTCTGCAGCACTCTGCAGTCAATATTTCATAGGCGGTGGGTGTAACTACAATAACAAACAGAGCGTAATATACAGTGTGTGTTCCTTATCCCTCTAAAAACTCAAGCATAATGCATTATAGGGCCACATCTCTTAACCACAGCACTGTTGATTTTTAACATTTTTTAGTGTGTCTGTTACATAATACTGAGCAAAAGTGTCTGTGGTTGGCTGAAATGTACAATGCCAACATTTATTCTGGTGATTATGTTGTCTTGCAGCTGCAGAAACACATAAAAACTTAAACAGAAAACATAATAAAAATATCTTTGAAAAAAAATGTAAAATGTAAAAAATGTAAAAATGCTAAAAATCCACCACACAGGCTCACATAAAACAATGTAAATGATAAAATAAAACTTGAAATAAAATAAAATATTGTCAATAAAATAAATAAAAACTACATCCAGCTTTCATTACACATGACACATACACATGAAATTTGGAGTTCACGGGAATGTCTGCAGGAAAGTTTTTAGCACCAATCAGATAATTTCCTGCTGGTGATTTTTTATGCACCAACTTATGCATTTTCTACATGAAATGTATTAAATTTTGTCAAACAAATCCTCTACTACACTTATATTTTTATTGAGGGGAATACATGCACATTTGAATATTGAATGGGAGATATCCCGTGCGTTACCCCCCAAAATCTGCAGCCTTGAACCCAAATATGAACGGTTCAAACAGCATCTTCGTCACTCATGACCTCAGCACCATGCTGGGTCTTTAAAGAGGCCTTCAGCTTCCTGCCCTTCATCATACGAACAGATCAGTCACACGAAGCTCCTTTTTGATTCAAATCAATTTAATTTCACAAAAGTCCCAAATTCAGAAATGTACGTTACTTAACAGGTAAAAATCATCAAGGAAGAAATGCTCTTTCCTTATGAATCCACATATGATAATGATTATCTGCAACTGGTGATTAATCTGCCAAATATTTCCATTCATTGATAAATTGAATTGTTGTAAAACTTTGTTTGACCAAGATTCAAAAACCCAGATATTCAGTCTGCAATGATTTAAAGCAGAAAAGCAGCAAAAATGTTCATTTGAGAAGCTGGAACCAGTGAATGTTTGACATTCTTGAAAAATGACCTGAATGATAATCAATTAATTCGCTGTTGTTTCAACTGTTTTTTCACATAATCGATGCTAAATAATAATACTAATAATAATAACTTTTGTTTATATAGCACCTTTAAAAACAGAGTTTACAAAGTGATTTGCAGAAGAACATAACATTATTAGCTACACAATAATACGAACAAAGGTCAAATGAAAGAGAGAACAATTACAGAGCAAAAATAACAACAAGCCACAACAATAAGAGTAAATGCTGTTTGAAGAATATTAGCAGTGAGCACATAAATAATAGCATAGCAATAATGAGATAAACAGACATTGTTTTTTATTGGTGACACTTAAACTTTGTCCTAACGTCTCTATCAGCTGACTGATCTCCGTCCGTCCGCAGGTATGTTCAGTATTTATATTTATCACTTGGGTTGAGTGTGCACAGATTGGAAAACGCAGAGCAGAGCTTCACTATTTTTAGATCGCACCACTGAAGAAGTACAGTGACAATACGTCCGTCCACTCCCCCCCGTCCTCGGCCCTGCAGGCCTGATTGTGCTCCTATACAAAGTCAGGAAACTCTGTGGCCTTTGAGAGCTGCCTTGTTGTGAGGAAACGCATTGCATGCTGGGCTCGCGTCCAGGGCCGAGCCTCAATACACAACGCGGGGCCGTCTCTCCACCCACGCCACTCTGACATCAGCCTCCGTCCAAGCCATTAAAACACACACAGGCGTTATTTATTATTATTAGCCTATTATTGCTATTGTTATATGAGTGGATTTACATTTTAAACTACACAAATAAAGATGATAGATAACTAAACAAGACTTATTTATTCAGTAATTAAAGGCACATCACAATCAGTCAAATACAATACATTAATGTAGGGCAAGGTTTCAATATTGGTGTGTGTGGGGGGGGGGGTCCTCCGCCAAAATCCGGAAAACTATGAGCACCAATTATTTTGTTTCCTGCGTTCTGGTTAATTTTTATGCACCAATTTGTGCCTTTTCTGTTTCAATTTACGGTGTAAATGTCTTTAATGTAGTCAAAATAAAAACCCTTTGCTAGTTTAATGTTTTTATTTGGGGGCACAAATGCAGGGGGACATGTCTCCTGTGTCCCCCTGGACTCTACTGTGTTAGTGAGCATAACGAAGGTAAAGCTAAAGCCACTAAACATGTGCACATAACACAAAATGTCAGTCTATTTTTTTAATTTTACTCTGATATAGGAGAATAAGTCAACCCTGTTTTAAATTAACGTATCAATAGTTATCCTTTAAATTGCTGCTGCTGTATTGACTTGATGCAAAGCACATTTATGTGCAATGTTGACAAATTGCCCTTTAAATTTTCTTTATTTTTTACATTCAGCAGTCATAAATGTTACACCAAATTATAAGAGGTCAAATGCATACATTTTATTTCAACATCAGGGTGATGCATATGAAACAGGAGGTTTGTCCGAAGAAATTTTGAGCATCAAACATTGAATTTCTGCATTGTGGTGAATTTTTATGCAGAAATATGTGAGTTCTTTTATGGTGTCAATATTGTTTCCTTAAGCATTATGAGGGTGACAGCTTAAAATCAAATATCTGCACAATATATTGAGCTTGTAAGCATGTAAGCAAAATGCAAATGATGAGTTAAATTGTTTATTTTGAATAATTCAGCCTAAATTAATATATCAATAGTAATTCTTTAAGTTATTGTTGCTGCATGGACTTTGGTGTAAAGCATGTTAATGAAATGTTTTAGCCCTTTAAAAAGCTCCCAATGCTTTTGTTATTAAGTGGGTGACCATTAATGTTTTACCAAAGAATATAAAAGACAAAATAAATAGAAATAAATTAAATGTGTTGTCAGTGTAAAGCACAGGTGCAGATCAGCGGGGGGGGGGGTGCAGGGGGCTCGTTCCTCTCAATATTTACAACATGTGAATTTACATTAGAGCTGAATCATTCTAGTTTATCAAAGACAACAATTTTAAAAATAAACTCACATTTTTGTTATACTCACATGTTTAGTAACACAATATATTTACCAGATATCTGAATTTGTGTTGTAAAAGCTTTGCCTTTATACTTGAGAAAATATCTCTCTCTTAAACACACACGTGTAGATTTAGAGGAAAAAAGTAGAGGATTGGGTTGCAAACTGTAGGCACGTTTTTTTGTTAATCGATGAATCATTATTTGAACAAATATAAACATAAAAATTTAAATTTATTTAAAACAATAGTAAATGTGTGTTTTTCTCAATCAAGCTCAGTAACATATTGCATATATTTTGTCAGGATTTCATAGCCTATGGATTAATTGATTAAATTTCACATGTTGTATTAAATTCTTAAAGACTTTAATCAGACTTATAAGACATTTACATCATAAATTGGGGCAGAAAAAGAAAAAAAAGGTGCATAAAAAGTCAGAATCCAGGAAAGAAAGTGTGATGCTAAAAATGTTATTTGTGTCCCCTCGGATATTGAAACAAAACCTATGCCCATTAAAAGAAACTGTAGAAGATCCGATTATTTATTATATTATTGGATTTTTTCCCCGTGTTTTCTTTTCCATTGCTTTCCCCCTTTTTTAAATTTAATTGTATTTTAATTTAATTTAACTTTCATTTTGCGGGTGAAGGGAATTGCGCAACACATAAAAATACAACAAAAATAGCAACATAAATTTAAAAAAATAAATCCTAATTATAGGCCAACATACACTTTTTTGGGGGTGAGTGACTATTGGCTCTCCGGGTCCCATAGAAACGGTGATGCGGCGGCGGAGGGGCCGGACCGGCTCTTCCTGCAACAGCTGAGGCGGATCTGCAGCCTGATTACGGCTCACAGCAGACTCCAACATAATTGATGACCTAATTGAAAAGCAGGAGGAGGAGGTGGATGAGAGAGGAGGAGGAGGAGGGGGGCTCACTCACGGACAGGAGGAGAGAGAGACGCGCTCCAATGAGAAAAGTTTACTTGTTCTTCCTCCGCACAGTCCCACAGCTGAGGGCATTGATGTGAGCGCAGAGGCTTTCTGTGTTTTTACGCGCACTTCTTTCCCCCCACATCTTTCACCCTCACACACGGAGCACCTTATCCACCTTCTCACCTTTAGTTTAGCGCGTGTCTGTGTTTCTTTTCTTTCCTTTTCCTCCTTTTTATGAATGATTCTCTCTCGCGGTAATACTTGTAAGATATCCTCGGATACCTCTTCCTCCTCCTCGTCCTCCTCGCCGTCCTCGTCCGCACGAACTCACCTCGGCACATCTTCTCTCCTCAAGTTCAAACGCCACCAGGACTTTCACACCAGCTTCAGACGCACTTTGGGGAAATATCACTCGACGAGGAAAAACTTGATACTTTGCGCCGCCGCCGCAGCAGCTGAAGCCTCCGCCGCCAACATGAGCCTGAAAGCGGACGCAGAGCCCAATAACAACGTCTCCATCGAGGAGGAGGTGAGTTCAGAAAGTTTTATTACTCCGGACTCTTGACAAAGTCCTGTTCACCTTCAATGACAATCGAAAAAAACTGTTTTTCCGGACACAAATACGCACGTTTGTTTGGTGAAATTCCTTCAGTTTGACTTTTTCGCTCCTCTGAAGCGGTTTAAAAGGAAGTCAGGAGGGCGCGATTTAAAGGGGCGAAACCACTTCCAGTGGAAGTTCGCACGTAGTTTAAAATATCCTCCAAAATTGAATTTCATCGTGCTTTTCTTTATTCTCATGTCTTGCAGTGATGTCTTTTTTTTAACCGATTAAAATGTGCATCACCAGGTGTGAAATAATTACCACAAAAAGAAAATGTTTTATTGTGGTTACTATGTAACCTACTGAAAAAACGGTGTAAGGCTGAGACTTTATAGCATTAAATGTGGGTTGGAAAAAATGTGTAGGCCTATTTAATTTTTAAACTGTAATTTATATAAAAAATAAAACAAAACATGCTTTACCTGAGTAGAATCAGTCTGGACTGAAAAGAAACAAATGGATTTATTTAATATATATTAAAACCATGCTTTAAATGAGCAGCAAGCCTGTCTAGATTCAAATTATATATACATTTTTTTAAGTAATTGAAAAACAGGCTTTAAATTGGTAATATCACTGAGCCTGTCTGGACTGATAAAGAAAAATCTTTAATAAAGATACTTACATTAAAACAGGCTGTAAACAAATAAAATCAGCAAGCCCGTCTGGATTGACATAAAAATATATATAAATATATATAATTAATAAAAATACACGTTTTAAAAGAGGAAAATCAGCAAGCCTGTGAAGAATTTAAAAAATATTTTAAAAATTGCTTCATTTTTTGCTTTAAACAAATTAGTTCAGCAAGCCTGTCTGGATTGGATATATATATATATATATATATATATATATATATATATATATATATATATATATATGTATATGTATAATAAAAACACATTTTAAAAGAGCAAAAAAAGCAAACCTGTGAGGATTTTAAAAAATTACTTAATTTTATATACAAAATCAGTTAAATCAAAAAACATGTTTAAAAATTAAATATATTGCTTCTCCAAATAAGAATTTCCAAATATTCATTTATTTAGCTATAAATATATCTTTTTCTCCACTCGTCCTGAGCATTCGCAGTCTCTTGCGGTGACATTTTGTTTTGCGTCGAGTTGCCAAACAAAATAAGATTCGTCACCCAAACGCTGCAGGTTTCACATCTCAGTATCTCTGCCTGTGATTTGCGAAGAGGCTGCAGGTCATCATTTAACTGAAACCTAAAATAAATAACTGTTACATGACCTCCTTATCTGCAATTTGTATGTCTAAATATTTGGGTTTTTTTTTTTTTTTTTAAAGGGATCAAAATATTAATAAACCAGGTTGACCTGATGTATTGAATCCCCTCCATAATGATCCATTTTGATTTTTTTTCTTTTTTTTTTTTACTGCTGTGTTGGGTTGTGTGTGGCCGGCTATATTTCCTCTTTAATGACTCCTTATGGAGAGACACTGAGGGGAGCGCTGGGCCTTTTGTTGGTCCTCCTTTGTTCCCATTATCTTACAACAAAGCCACGTGTGGCCACTTGACTTTTCTTAACCTGATTTCCTTTTTGTGTTTTTTTATCTCCTCATAAATAACAGCAAAGACTAAACAAACAGGTCAGAAATGTACTTAAAATCCCAGAATATCATGTTTTTACAGACCTGTTAAATCATCAAAATACAGAATCTTGTCAAGTCCTTATAGAAATTAACCTAAATATATTAAAGTTGCATTTCGTATTTTATTAAAAACGGTACAGGTTTATACACTCGGACAAATTAAAACGTCCACTGAGTTTGCGTCCAGCTGAGCCGGCCTTCACTCACTGTATGTGTTGACTTGTAAAGGGCTGAGAGTTGCTGCTGTGCGGCACCTGAAAAATGCCGGAGGGCCGGCAGGGTTGGGGCCGCGGGTCAGAGGAAGGAAATGGTGTCACGCTGTGCGCTGTTGTCCACTGCTGTTCGTCTGGCAGCCCCATTGTACTGAGAGGGCCTCCCCACCGGCTGGGAACTAATGGGCCTCGCACCGCACTGTTTATTCCCCCCGCCACACCGCTCCGAACTCAGCATCGCCTCGCAGTGTCTGGTCAAGAGCAGGTCCAGGGGTCCTTAAAGGGGATCCTGGGGCTCCCAGCAGGATTGAGAGCATCTTATGTTCTCTGTTTAGCGTTTGACATGTTGGAGGATCACAGGTTTCATTCAGAGACAAATCAGTTAATTATTTTACCAAAATGTGAGAGCAAGAATGAGAGAGCTTTTCTCTGAGCTCCCGATGCAACATGAATAAACATTTATGTGGCACGATACAGACCTGCACCAGCATATCTAAGACGTTTGAAGTTAAAATAGTGAAAAACGATAAATTCTTGGTTTGAAGTTTTAAAAAATGAGTCCAAAGAGGAGATGCAAGTTACAAAATGATCTGCAGCCAATCAGAGTGAGAACGTCAGCCGTTGATGTGACAAATATTAAATCCTAAGAGTCATCTTTCTTTCTTTTGTGTCCTGACAAGAGCTTAAAGCAGTGATTCCTGTGGAAAGATTACTGCACGATCCCACCTGGCACACACTCAGGGCCCCAAAATGTGCCTCAAATCAACAGGACAGGAACAGGAAGAGACTCTAAAATACCCCAAAGAGATACAAAAACCACAACAAAAAAAGCGTAACAGCTACAAAGAGATGCAAAACGACAACAAAAAAGATGCAAAAACACACAAACTCTGTCCTGCTCATGTGTAGGAGAGGTGGTGGGGCCCTTTTACATATCTGTGCCCAGGGGCCCATTTTCTCACAACCCGCCCGTGGTTAGGACCCAGCCAAGGGGTCGCTTGATAAATAAGAGGGCTGCCAGATGGTTAAAAATCAAGCAGGAAAACATTTCTGCTTTAGTTTTTCAGACTTTACTGGTTGACTAACAATTTGTGCAAACTGCAGAGATTTTGCAATTAATTTTTTTAAAAAATAGAGTTGTTTTGATTCCAGTATCTAAAAAGCCTCCTTATTGCCAAAAATGCTGGATGCTGGTATTGGCGATACTCGTCAATGCAGCGATCCGTGTAAATTATATTACAGTTTCACACATGGATACAACGGCACTTTTCCCAGAAATGAATTATTTTTCGCTTCACTGAAACAGAAGCCACAAAGAGTTGTGCTGTGCAGCCACTTGAAAGTTTTTCTTAGAGCGACGGAGAATTATTGATTTCCAGTAAATCGAGTAACACCAGACGTTAACGACACGTCAGCAATCTGACAGAATCATGCAGTGGGACGTCCCACCGGTTTGGGGTTTAACCTGAGCCATGCGTGTCAAAGATGACAGTCTTGTCGGCTTGGTACTCGTAGGCCTGTACAGCCTTTTTTTGTTGTTGTTTTGGGTTTTCGGTACTGAAGTTCAAATATCTGAATCAGATGAAGGAAAAAATGGTAACAGAATCAGGTGCAGACTGTGTGCACCATTTTGGTGTGACAGGTTTCAGTTTTCTCTCGTTTGGTGGGTGTGTCAGAGGTCTACCCAATCAGAAGTGACGTTTATATGAATAAATGCCTGGTAGATTTTGACTTATTGTCCGTATATTGTTGATTTTTTGGTTATGTATTACATTTGCTTTGGCAATCATTTCCCATCACATGAAAGCCTTATGAACCACACAACAGGACGTTCAACGCACTGTTTCTGTTTAAATAAACATTTTGCTACGGTTTGTTAATGCTGAAAACAGCGCAGAATACTTTGTTGATCCCTGGGAGGACATTTTGATCCGTTAGGCACTCTGATGGTGAAATATAGAAGTAGAAAAATGAAATTGAGAAGCAAGTAAAAATAAAAAAATATATGTGCATTATTCTTCAATTTTCACACCAGTATGTAAAATATTTAAAAAATATAAAACGTAAAGAAATATAAAAATATGTGCTTTATATGCTACAATACAATGTGCAGAACTCTAAAGGATGACCTTTACATACAGGCCAATCATTTTGGGATTTTTAAGGGGTCACAAGCCAAAAATATTAGGAACCATTCATTAAAGGGGTTGATTTTCTTGCAGCACTTTATTTTGGGAACACCTGACCAATGGGACATTTAACTCATGACCCTTTTGTAGATCAATTTATTTGTCCAATCCCCCCTCTGTTGTCTTTTAGTTTATGGCAATTATTTTTTCACATAAAGGTCCTTTAATTTAACATTTTATTTCTTAATGC
This sequence comes from Plectropomus leopardus, assembly GCF_026936395.1. Classification (NCBI taxonomy): domain Eukaryota; kingdom Metazoa; phylum Chordata; class Actinopteri; order Perciformes; family Serranidae; genus Plectropomus; species Plectropomus leopardus. The sequence continues at coordinate 4,857,020 of NC_142176.1, read as the reverse complement.
TGCGGGTCTTTGACAGTGAATATAAAGTATCCTGCACATGCAGCTCCACTGTAAATATCCATCCATATGTGTGTGTTACTTATTAAGGAGGAATGAGATTTTGGGATGGGGCCAAACCTTTCTAAATCTCTTTTGTGCAGCTCTTATCTTATCGCACATCCTGCTCAAACACATCAAATAAAAAGAACGAATATTTCCACGTGTCTCTTGACCACATGCACTTTTGTTTTGTGTTTGCAGGTACGAACACTGTTTGTCAGCGGCCTACCGGTCGATATCAAACCGCGGGAACTTTACCTTCTCTTCAGACCTTTTAAGGTAAGCTACCACAAAGACGAATCTCTAAAGAAAGACGGTGTTGCGAGTTGTTTGAGGTTTATAAATGACTTCTTCCCTCTTAAAAATAAAGCAAAGGTAGCTGCTGTGTGCCAGCTGCTGGAAAACGAGTCGTGGAAATAGTTTCCAAAAGGATTATCTGCAGACAGAGGAAGATCTGTCAGAGTTTAAACGTTTTGTTATTGAGGAAGCCGCTGTAAAGGAGTGAGCAGGTTTTTAAACCACAGCCGCTCACACAGGACAAAGTTTATCAAACAATCCCCTTCCCTGTTAATGGACGTCCAGATATTTGCATATATGGAAATGAGGCCACATCATTGTTGCGCTTTTTTTTTTTTTTTTTTTTTGACGGGACTCCATAAACACCCCTCCCTCCCCGTGTCCTAACTAACCAAATTGGAAGTGGTATCCCTCGCACATGGATGATCTTGTGGAATGTGTAAATGAGTAGCCCTCGCGATTGGCCAACCAACCCTCTCCGTGACCCAGCTCGCCCACCGTGTAGGAAGATTTTTTTTTTATTTCCTCTCGTAACACTGAGACATTGTGAAACCACTGACATGTTTTGTTTTCTCAAGGCATTGTAACACTGCTTCACTCTCTGCCCTTTGCTTCTGCAGAAGGCAAACAGTGTGTGCAAACAGCGTTCAGCCTGATTCTGACAGTTTATTTTGATCCAGTTTTTCTTTTTTTTTAAGGGAAATCTTTAATATTAACTGTATTCTGCGTCTTGTTTTTCTCTTCTGAATTACTAAAGCTAAATCTGGTTCGGGTTGTTGGTAAGGATTTATGACAGCCAGTGTAAGTTGTTTAATTTTCCATGGCTGTAAATCAGGATCAAGCGAGATCCCATCTATCAATACTCTGGTCAGGCGAAATTCCCCGTCATTTCCCAGGAATTTGCTCCTGCTTTAACCAACCCCTGTGCTGTTTTTTAACCTGGTTTCAAACCAATGGTTTTATTTGGAAGTCATGCTTAATCTAGACTCCTGCAGAGAGCAAACCCTCAAACATCTGATAACATGTGCTTGTCCCATTTTTTTTTTTTTACAAACTAAACCTGGTCTTCATTTTCTTATTTTTTAGCTTTGGGGTTTTTATCTTTAAAATCATCTGCATTTGGTGAAAAATGTGCATGTTTCACCTTATTTTACAACAACCAGTGTAAGTAACACTGTCCAGTGGATCAGTGATGGGACGGCTGTCGAGCTCTAACCGAAGGTGCACGCCGGCAGCCTTCTCTCGATATAGGGAGAGGCCTTCACGGCTGACTTCCTGCATGTGACTCCAGGGTGGATAATTGGCTATCTTTTTTCCCCCGCAGGGTTATGAAGGGTCACTGATTAAGTTAACATCAAAACAGGTGAGACGTCTTCCATCAGTGGAAGGAACTGTTTTAATGTACTGAAATACTAAATAAATGTGCAGGCAGAGTCTCTGTCACTGTAATATTGACTAAAGAAGAGGCTAAAATGTCCTCATTTCTTGCTGATTTGTTTAAAAAAGGATTTTTTATGATATTAAAGGTCCATTGTGTGGGATTTAGGGGTTTATTTTGGAAGAAATTGAATGTAAGTATGATTTGTTCAGTGTATAATCAACTAGAGATAAGAATGGTCCTGTTTTTTAACCTTAAAATGAGCTGTTTATATTTACCTAAGTGGGTCCTCATGGAGGGAGATCGCCATGTTGCACCACCATGTTTCTACGGTAGCCCAAAACGGACAAATCAGACTCTGACTCTAGATGGGGACATTCATGTTTTCGCGTAGGCCACCATAGTTGGAAAACACATTCAGATCCCAACTCGTCAAATATTGCGGCTTGGTCAGTGAACTTTAACCTCTACATATCAGAATCAGAAATACTTTTTGGGTTCCTGTGGGGAAAATGTGGTTTGTTACAGTTGCTCTGATGCCAGCAAAGAAAATTATTGCATGTAAAAATAAGTACAAGCACAAGTATATAAAAATAGAAATACAACAAGAGTAAATAATTAACAGTGTGTAGATATTTAGATATTTAAAAATAAAGTATGTATAGTATGCAGAGTATGTAAGTGTGTAAAAATGTAAATGTAAGAGACAGTTAGCAATTGGGAATTTATAAATTATATGGATAATGTGCTGAGTGTGTAAAATATAAAACTGACTTATGCTACAATGTAGTGTATAAAAATAAATATGTGTGCAAAGTTACAGCAGTGAACAATAAAGATATACATAAGTAAGAAAATAAGAATATATACAACGTGTAACATATTAAATATAGCCTACATATATGAGGCGCTCAGTATCTGTTGTTGGCCTTCAGGACGTCTTAAATTACAGCAGTTACATGCATTGTGTCTTTTCAAAATGCACTTCTGTTTTCACAGGAAATGCACATGCATGCATACAATAGTTTTCAAATTAAATTTGCGTCGATAAAACACTGTGTATTTACGTTTTTTTTCCCCTTGTTGCAACACAAGCACGTGCTCAGGTTTAGGAAAAAACACCATGGTTTGGCTCAACAGTCAATGGGCAGCGACCAGCAGGCTCCTGCATTAAAGTCCAGGGTTTGTTGTGCCTGCCCGCCCTTTAAGGTCTTTCCAGCTCCTTATATTCGATGTTACCGGCTGTGTTTCAAGATGTTATTGTCTGGTGGCGTAACATACCGCCATGAAAGGTGCATTTTTGCATCTCCTAAAATCACTGACCAAACTGCCCAGTGGCTCCGTCTCCTACAAGCCAAACAGCATAGAAGAAACACAAATATTTATAATTAAACTGCTTTATTCAGTGTTTTTTCTGGTTTAAATCACCTGCTCTGTTTGTTGTGGAGAGAAAGAGACCTCTGCAGATAGTTCGGCTCCTGATAAAAACCTCCTGAATGTCTGGATCTTAAATTATTAAGAAAAGGTGACCACACATTAGCAGTAAAATCGTTTCACTGAGGTGTCCACAGTTGACCGTGGGTCAGAATATATTTAGAAAGATATGGGTGAGAATCACAAAAAAGCCTTAATTTAAGACCATAAATAAATGCTTTCTATATGAAAATGTTCTTAATTTTTTATAAAATAGAGCAGCTGAGTGGACACCATCCCTTTATTGCTAGTGTCTGCTGTAACCCTCCGACATCACAGCTGTAGCTTCATGCACGTGTGTCTCACCTCGAGGCTCCTGTGGGGCCAAAGAGTGAATCCTCAGCCTCCCTTGAAACAGCATCCCAAACAGCATAGGAAATACAACAATTTTTAACCTGACATTGTTTTATTCAGTATTTTTTACTTATTTTAATCACATGGTCTGTTTGGTTTGAATAGGACGAGACCTGCGGATAATTCGGCTCCTGGTGAAAACCTGAACAATAAACACTGATCAAATTCTAACTGGGAGAAGTTTCATTTAGTTGCAATCTGCCACTAATTCCCCTTAAATCGTACACACTGGACCTTTTTTAAAGAAAAAAGACACATTGTTCTCTTTGCTTGCTTATTTGTTTGACACAGATTTTATTTATTATTATGTCAAGATATTTATTAATAATCAATGTGATAATTGACAAGAATGCGTGTTGTTGCATGTTGGGATGGTCCTGCGTTGGTTATCACAGTGTTTCTTCCCTTTTGCCTTCCAGCCTGTCGGGTTTGTAACCTTTGACAGTCGCTCTGGAGCTGAAGCTGCGAAAAATGCTCTAAATGTAAGCATTGCTTCGTTTTTATTGATTTCTTCTTTGTTGATTTCCCCCCTTTTTTTAAAAAAAATCCTTTAAATATGTTGTCATTTTTATTTTTGTTCTAACCTGCTGCTGAAACCTTAAAATGATTGGGAGCTATAAAAAAAAAAAATCTTCTTTCCCATAAAATCTCTCAAAGTCAACCCATTTTGTCTTTTATAATTCAATGGCAGGGCCATTTTTGGAAAGAGGCCAGAATCCCGTAGCCTTACGGTAGTTTACTTTGACCTTGATACACATCCCTTCTTAGTCTGGTTTAGCTTTCCTCATTTTGCATATCACCGCTTTACTGTAATACTTTGTTCTCTAGCCACATGTGTAGTGAAACCTGGACACATCTTCAGTAGTGTAACCTCTTATTTTGTCACCCAGTAGCCCCACGTATCTGGCAGTATCTAACACTTCTCTCTCATAGCCTATAGCCTTCCTTACGAGCATCACCTCTTAGACACACCAGCAGTCACACACACAGACACACACACACACCAAAATACTACTCACCTGCATGTGGGCACAACGCTTAGGGCACAAGAACACAAGCAGGGTTCAACCACCTCAAAGGAAGTTAAAGTCTCGGCGCTTTTCCTCGTCTCCTTCTCCTCCCGGCTCCTTAATTTATCGTCTGGAGGAAAAAGAGATGTAAGCGTGTTTTAAATATTTCCAGAGTGCATCCTTCATTATTTTGACCTTTTCATGAGCAGTTTTGAAGGATGCATCCCGAGTATTGAAACACGGCTTTAGGAAACGAGGCCACGCAAGACGACTGAGCTTCAGCCCCTCAAACTCAGCCCACCTCCCTTACGATACTCTGTCCCCTCCCCTCCTCCTCCTCCTCCTCCTCCCCTCCTCCGTCTCTCCCCCCAGGGTATCCGTTTTGACCCCGAAAGCCCTCAGACCCTGCGCTTAGAGTTTGCTAAAGCCAACACGAAGATGGCAAAGAGTAAGCTGATGGCCACACCGAACCCCACAAATATCCACCCTGCTCTAGGAGCACACTTCATTGCACGGGACCCATGTAAGTTGTACGGCTGCACCACTCTAGGCTCTCTCATCCACTCTCACCTTGGCAACGCCAGTACTCGATTGCCCATGTTACCCTTTAAAAAAAAAAAAAAAAATCTGTGTAAGGTTATTGTGGTATTAAAGAGAAATGGGCTTAAAAACTGTATCTAACAAAATCAGGACTAACTCACCTCCACATGCATGCGTCATCTCGACTCTTCAGACAGCCGCTTTGCTTCTGTTCAGCTGGATTATTCCACTCTCACAGGGTTTAGTCAGCAGCTCTCTCTGCCTAAAAATACTGGATTCTAGTTTTGGACAGGTGATGGTCGATGACGGCCTTAAGTTGCATTCAGACCAGATTTCTCAAATCACTCGTGATGTGGGAAAAAAGCTGGAGAAGACAGGAGACAGTGAAGTCGGGTTGCAAACGAACTGCAGCGAAACAGCAGTTCACAAAGTTGTAAATGACACATTTTATGAACTCTTTGAAACCTGGACTGATATTATTTTTTGTGTGTTCACAAAGCTTTCACAAGTTTTTAAACCTCTGAAGCCTGAAAAAACTGGATGGATTTTTCTGAAAATATTGTAAAAGAGCAAGTTAGCAAGAAATGTCACTCAGAAGAAATAAGAACATTTTCCAAAATACTGAAAGACCTGTAGAGTACAAAATATATCTTTAAATATATGTTACAGAATATGATTGCATTTATTATTTGATTTTTTTTCATCCTTTCTTTCCAGGTAATTTTCTTTGAAAATATACATACGTATTTTAATTTTTTTTGCTTATTATCTTTTTTTTTTTGTTTTTTTGTTATTTACTGATTTGTTTATTTTTAAATCTTCTTTTTGGCTTATTTCAGGTAATTTCTTTGTTACCAAAGTTACTTTTTGTTGCTTTTTACTTATAACTCGTTAATTTTGGGGCCATTTAAGTTAAATTAAGGAAAAAAATAAAACTAAAAAATCAAGCCAATTCGCTTAGATTTCAAAGGGTTAAAGGGATCTTTATCTTTATTTTCATCCAGCTTTGTAGCACAACAACGTGGGTATTATGTGTAGATGAACTTTGGTAAACTTCCCTCCATCTAACCAGCCTCGATCTCTCTGCTCCCCTCCCGGTGAAACGCGTCATGCAGCTGATTTTCGCTGGTCTTCGGACTGTGGTGCGACATATAGGCTGTAGTTGCACATTTTTTGCATTGCCCACCACCCATGACGCCACCGACACAAATAACAAGAAAATTACCCTGAAAAAGTGCAAAAAATCTTTTTTTTATGATGTAATTTTAAATTTAATGGGGAATTATAAATATAGTTTCCCCCCATTTTGTTGTTAATATCTAATAATACACCCCGACTAATTTTCAGATTGATTTCTTGTCTAATTTTTCTATTTTATTTATTTTTCGCAGTTTGCAGGACATTACTTGATTGCTCACTATGTTTCTTGACTTGTTTTTGACAGAAATCTCAGTCACTTTTCTTCAGGTGTCAGAGGTTCAAATGCTCGTGAAAGGTGTCTCAATGCAGCACAAGCAAATCGATGTTGATCCAGGTGTTAAAGGGTTAATATCTCTGTGTCCTCACACTCACTGCAGCCAAACAGCATCTTTTGCTGCTTGTAACTTCACCTGGCAGTTTTAAAACGAGAATATAATTACCAGAATTTCCACTCATTTTTACAAATGTATATTCAAGACGGCCTGCTCTTCTCTCAACAAGCAATTTCAGTTTAATTCCAAATATGGAGAGGTACGCACACTTTTTAACAAAATTTTGCATATGTAGCGCTGCACAAGATCTGTGCGAATAATGTGATCGATGTGCCACCGTCTCTCCAGCCAGTAGCAGATTTTTTGATGTGGTCATGGATTAGTTCAGCGTTGGATGAAGTTGTTTCTCAGTTTTACCGTTGCTTGTCGCGTTGGCAGAAGGGTATCGTAATCTGGCCTCGTGCCAGATTACGATACCTTTGGCAGACTTCTGAGTGGCCGTTCAACTGTTTGTCGTTCGAAGGCATGACATTATTAAATAAGCACTTCAAGGCATCTGCAGATAAGCAAACTGCTAACGCTCGTTGTATTTACTTACATTTTAGAAATTCCCATCACCAGTTAGCTGCGCCAATACGCACGCGTGATAATAGTGACGTTTCAGCCGTCACGCAGCGCAGCAGTAGATGTTAAATAAGAAATGCAAGAATGTATTTTGTTGAACATCTGACATATTTTAAGATTTCAATGAACATGTTATAAACATGTTCTCCAAACTTTTTCAAAACCTTCTCCAAACCATTTTCAGACCTGGAATTTTTTTTTTAAATTTCATAACATCTCCTGGAATTTTATGACATTAGGAACCATGAATTTCTATATTTGGAGCAGCTCTGCCTGCTCTCGGACTGACTGAACTTTGTTTTCAGTGTGAAAGCAGAAAACATGATCAATTCTCAACAAGAAGTGAGTGCGTCCCCGTCGGTTTGGAATAGAAATGAGTAGGAAGCGAAATCTGGTCTGACTGCACATTTAGGGGCGTAAAAGTTATTTATAAGTGATAATTAAAGGCATTTCTGCAGTAAGATTCATCAGTTTTAAAACTTTACGCCACATTATGACGACACAAAGCAATTAGGAAACCTCTTTTTTGCAGTTTTGACGTCACATTTTCTTCTGTACTGATTGCTTACATGTTAGCACGTATTTTATGTTCAGGTCAGTCAGCTTTGTGTTTCCTCCCGCCATGTACTTCCCCAGATGATCTGACGGGGGCAGCACTGATCCCAGCATCTCCGGATGCGTGGACTCCTTACCCCCTGTACACCACGGAGCTGACCCCAGGCCTCCCTCACGCAGCCTTCACTTACCCGGCGGCCGCTGCCGCTGCTGCAGCCCTCCACGCCCAGGTGAGGGACCAACCGGTGTGTGTTTCTCTTTTCTTTTTATTCTTTTTAAGTAGTTTACATTCAGCTCTGACAGCACTCAGAGCTTTTAGAGACACAATATTAATGCCTGCACCCGGGTAGAATCGCAAATTAACTTAAAATGCAACGCTGCAATTTCAAATGTTAAAACATGATTCAGTTTTAAAAGCGGAGGTTCAGATTCTTGAAACCGTCCCGGTGGTCCTCTGAGGTATTACAATAACTGCACAAAGCTTCTGTTGCTGGATCAACCCAGATATCAAATCTGCAACTAGATCTGCAGCAGTGTACTGGTTTCAAATGGAAACACAGTATTATAACCATTAATTATCTAAAAACAAGTGCAACTGGATAGAGAATCTTACCCTAATTTTAGTTATTTTAATTTCATACTTGGCTTAAAATAAATTGCTTCACATTTCAATTATGGCAAAAACAATTTGTTAAAAAATAAGGCAAAAAAACTCTGTTTCAGTACTTTAAGCGTCTTTGACATATAATAATACTGTGATACCGTCAAGCCGCAAACATTTTTTTAGACAGTTATCGTACCGTGAAAATCCCATAATGTTGCAACCCTGTCTGGAACATAAGTGTAGATTTCAGAGGGGATGCAGGAGCATGTGCCCCTTTAAAATTAAGAACATCTGCATTTGTCCACCAAAAGTAAAAACATAGAAGTCATTTACAGTATGAATCGATGCAGAAAAGGAACAAACTGCCGCATTAAAAACTCAACAGGATGCAGGAAATTTAGCATTTTGACCCTCAAACGCTTCACTCTTCGTCTGCAACTTGCTGTCGGCTGCAGATGTGGTCAGTCTTAATGTTGTGAAACAGGTTTTAGTTCTATTAAAACTCTTGAGTTATACTGTAATAAAAGGATTTGTCATTTTGAAATGGAAAATATCTTTACTGCTGCTTTGCCGTCAGAAGAAGTGATGTTTACATTCTTTGATGTAGTGTAGCGGTACAATGCTTCAAATCCCTCTTTGTGGTCGTCATCTGGATGTTTTTGGCTTCCTTTTTTGTGGATCAAACATGGAATCATAAATTTTTCCTTTAATGGAGCTCCGTGCATCACAGACCCATCTGTGTGCTGGATGATAAAAAGTGCTCTAATAAAATACTCGTTTTGGTCTGCAGCACAGAAAAACACTTCTGAAAAATCATTTAAAGGGCTTAAGAAACTTTGATTTCCTGAAAAGCGCTATATAAATCCATATTATTATTATTATTATTATTATTATTATTATTATTATTAAGACAATGGTCAATCCCAGCTCAGACTTAGTGCTCGGTGTGCCTTTAAACAATAGCTGCACTTTAAAGGGGAACTTCATTTTATTTTTTTCTCACAATTTAACCCCTCAATGTAATAATGCACAGTCAATTTACATCCACTGAAAGTGCTGTTTTTGCCACAGACAGGCTCAGGTTGTTCTAAGTGTCTGACAACATTATGGAAAGGAGTAAAATCTTTTTGTTTAACCAGAAAAAGCCCAGACAACTAACCAGACTCCATTTAAATAAACAGTAATTTTAGTGTGTATACTCTTTCAAAAGTAATCCAGCAGACCTGTTAATACCGCCTAATTAAATGCATGTTTGCAGGATAAATATTCTTTTTTATTCCTTTAGATAAAACCTTTTAAGTTGCAAACAAAATTTAGATGAGTTGTGTTGACATAATAATGCTGATAATTACATCAACTTCATTTTATTTGAACTCACTTGATTTAAAATAAAATTCCTGATGGAGTAACATAATGAAATTGGATTTATAATTTGACTTTTCTCCACCTTCAGATCAGGATTTTAAAACCCCTCCCCCGACCAGTTAACATGCCTGGACAAATTGGGACAGTGAAGACGCGGTTTTAGGGAGCTGTAGGCCAAAAAAAACTACAACACAAAGGATGTTTTCTTTATTAAAACTTGTGTTGATACAATCAGTTATTAATCGCTACCTAAAAATGCCTTTGATTTTAGAAAAAAAAGTCCCCCAACTCAGTGTAGTGTACTCGTGATTTCATTAGAAATGGTCAAAACTCAAAAAGATTGATGCAAACCTTTTTATTTTTAGTTTCACATCTTCCTGGGCCTGACAACAACATGGAGAGGTTCCCTACAGAGATACAAATCTTTGTTAATGAGTAAGACCCTTATGTTTAACCAGAAACAGCCCCGAAACTAACCAGACTCTGTTTAAATAAATGATTATTTAGCGTCTTAAAACACACGTCATTTAAAGTCGACATGAACAAATCAAAAAGCCGTCTTGGTTTTGTATTTCCACCGTTCCAACTAGCTCTTACTCAGTTGAAATAAACTTAGTTCACAGAGTTAAGTCTGATTTTTTTTTTTTTAATGCTTTTATTTATCGGCCAGCCCCCAAATAAAACGTTACGCAGAGAAACCTCACACGCTGAGTCGGATACATTTTGTTATATATATCCTTTATTTAACCAGCGAAAAGACTCGATTTATCTATTGGTTGCGGAAATAAGCAAAACGAGACAATGTAATGAAACATTTGCTCCCCGTTCCCACGTTTTCGCTTTCTCTGTGTGCTGTCCTCGTACACCAAAATATTGATATCTGACCTATAAAAAACGATATTGTGCGCTGCGTTCTTCTGCTGTCACTGATGTTTCCTGTGACACATTTTCTTCATTGTTTCTCGGTCAAACAACTCAAAAAGCTACTGACGGATGCGAAAAATGTAGAAAAACAAATCTGATCGGAAAATTTAATGACGGACAAAATTCTCGGATTCAGTGTGCAACCCTGATATTTTTAACCCTTTCTTCACTTCAGTGCATACATACAGTATAACCAAATACAAAGTCAACGAAGAGATGATATTAGATATTGGATAAAAGAAAGAAAGCATCAACAATAATGAACATATAATACATACTTAAACTTAAAAAAAAAAAGAACAAAAACAAACAAAAGACAATGAGTCTGGTGGGTTTGGCGATGATGATGATTTTGGGGCATTTTCTGATTAAACAAAAAGGATCATACTCTTCAAAGAAAATCTCGACCTCTGTTGGGATCCTTTCCATAATGTTTTCAGTTTTTTAGAATAACAATCTGTCATGTCATCATGCAAATCTTTGAATTTTTTTTTTCCCCTTTTCATTATTTAGTTTTTTGTCTCTCTATAAATGGCTGTTTTTGTTGTTGTTGTTTTTATTATTTATTTATTTATTTATTTTAATTTCTGACATAGTGGGAAAGTGGGCACAATTGTATAATGAACTGTTATCTGTCTATTTCTGTAAAATCAAACCAAACAAAAAACTGTCAGTGACCAAAAAAGCACTTTAATTGTGCTTAAATTGACGGTGCACAATTGGGCTTAAGGTGATTGTTTTTTTTTTTTATTATTATTTTTTTACATTGTACACTGTTTAGCAGCTGCAGCCTCGTCACTCAATACTGAACCACTTTCAAAATTGTTGTTCACATTAGTCATTTGAGCACAAAAACATGAAAAATGGGGTCAGGGTTGAAAAATATTGAAGTTACCCTTTAAATAAGGATTTGCTATAACATTTGACTAATGTTAGTGTCTGAGTCATAAATTAGTTTAAAACGTATTTCGTTCTTTGATGTGATCTGCGCTCTTTAGAAATGACGGTTTACATTTTAAGCTAACTGCAGTCTAAATGCTACAGCAATGCTGCCGCTAACTACAAAGCAGTGGGCAAGGCTTCTGGTAACAATAGCAATGGAAAATATTTCCCTCGTTGGGTCATTTAAAGTTCATAGTGATCTAACTTCCTGCTGCAGTGGAGGAGCACAGGGGAGTGCTGCACTGCGAAGTAGGCAGCTATTACATAGGCCATTTTGTCGGGCGTAAGAGGCGGAGGAATGTGAGGTATTTGCTTGGAGAAATTGTCGGACCTGATGGCCTTCTCTGGAGGTGCCAACTTACTGTCCACGTTCCTGTTGGAACATAAGCTGCCTGTGTAGCCACACAAAGGGGGGAAAGCCTTTTTAATTGAAATCCGATGAAAGATCCCTAAAATGCCCCGAGTTCTCTTCCCACTGACTCCCGGTCTCGTTAGTTTGACTGTGACAAAGCAGAGCAACATCAAATGTCTCTTAAAACAGCTGTTAAAAAAACTCCTGAGCTTATTAAAGGGACAGTTCACCCTAAAATGTTTTTCCTATAAACTGTAATGATTTTTATCGGTCAAGATTGTTTTGGTTTGAGTTGCAGAGTAACAGCACGTCAACATGATGTCAGAAAGACTTGTATGTTGGACAGATGTTCAATTTTGGCTGAATTGACGATGTTTTTAATGTCTAACGGTGTTAAATTTCATGTTGTATGGGTGTAACATTATGACGTTTGCAGGAAATTGGGTTTCGTTCTCCATAACTCACGACTAAATGTGCGTCAAGCTGACATTGAAACATTGGAAAAACCTTGGATTTTGGTTATTTAATAACACAACTTAAAACCCACAAAATATCGCCATCCGTCGTCAGTATTCTGTTTCAAACTGATGCTGGCATTTGACGAATCGTCACAACCAAAATTCAATCAAATGTCAACCTCTGGCGGCGTTGTTGGCCAGCTGTGGTGTTGGAGATATCAACCGTCGGCTTGTGGTGCTCAAAGTGCCAAAAAATACATTTGGAGAAACTCAACAGCAGTGTCTCTCTGCAGAAATCATGACCTGGTTCCCCGTGAGCAGTTTCATGTAGGAACTATTTTATATCTACATACGCCGTCAACGCATAAGGAAGTGTGCATCTACTCATGGACGAGAGGGACACGAACACGTAAACATTAATGCGTCCTCGACTGAGCTGTAACGTTGGCTGGCTCAGCGCTGCTCGGAGATGCACGCTTCCTTCTGTGCTGTGATGCGGTTGGTGCATGGATGGATTACTGAACAGGCCCAGGGACCCCTTCACCTGCGATATGTCACTCAACTATTACATAACGACCAGTAAGGGACACAAAGCAACCACAAAGAGACAGAAAAAGACCACAAGGAGATGCAAAAGAACTGAAAAAAGATTTTAAAAAATGACCACAAAGAGAAACTAAATGACTTCAGAGACACAAAATGGCCATGAGTTGACCCAAAACAACCACAAGGAGACACAAAGTGACTAAAAAGATACAAAAGGACCTCTACAATACAGAAAACAACCACATAAGACACAAATTGACTACAAAGATACAAAATGACCTCAAGGAGACACAAAAGAAACAAAAACAAAAACCACAAAAATTACTACAGAGACACAAAACCTCAAAAAGACGCAGAACTACAAAGAGATGCAAAACAACAAAACAGTAAAACCACCACACAGTCTGTCTTTCCCCTGTGCAGTGGAGGCGGTGGGGCCTTTGTGTGTCTGTCCAGGGGCCCATTGTCTCATAATCCACCCACGGTTTGGTGGATGTATTTCAGTAGAAAGAAATAGTTCCTACTTGAAACTGCTCACGTCAGGGTCTGTGGATTATCTTGAGTAAGCGGATCATGATTTCTGGAAGGAGACATTGCTGCTGGAGAGAAGAGACATCTCTCCGGCTGATATCTCCAACACTTGACAATTCACTCCAAAACTATCTGGACTGATTTTGAGGTGAACTGTCCCTTTAAGCACTGCGTCCTCTGGCCTGCGTGTAGAAATGTGAGGCCTCGTTCTGCCGCAGGTTCTGGTCTCAGGTATGGAAAGGTACCAGCTCCCCCACCCTTTGGAAACGTTTAACACATGGAGAGGTTCAGCGCTCCACATTTCCATGCCTGTTAATTACTCGAGGACTATTGTCCTCAATGAGCAGCTACGTGACCCACATTCCCGTGGCTCCGGTGACCACGGCTTAAAGGGACAGTCCGCCTAAACCTGCTCCACAAAAGTGTGTTAATTGATGAATTCTGCAGGACTGAAGCACTGAGGCCTGGTTCTGGTCTGCTGTACATGACTGTGTTTGTGTTTCTTCAGATGCGTTGGTACCCTACTCCCTCTGAGACTTCCCAGCCTGGATGGAAATCCCGGCAGTTTTGTTAGATTTTTAGTGAGTAACCTTTGGCACAACAGTGTTTTGTTTCTTTTAAAAATAGCGTTTCAACCCCCCACCCACCATATTCTAACTGCTAAACTGATATCGTGCAAAATGAAACCTGCAAAATAACACAATGTTTGTCTGTAAACTACAACATCTGTTGATTGGGTCTTAAAATATGAGATTGGTGATATTTTAGATTTTTTTTTTTCCAACAAATACAAAACCCATGTGTGTCAAACGCATTTGTTCCTGCCAAAGATATGAATTTTTCAAAATATAGCATGATTATACACCTAAGCCTTTAAAAATTGGGAAAATTGACTTGATTTCTGTTTAAAACAAGACAATGAGCAACTTTAGAAGAAATGACGCAAAAAGAACCGCAAGAAATTAGTACAAAGTACAGGAAAATTACCTGAAATTTAGCACCAAAAAACACCCAAACAAAATAAAAAGCTTAACTTAAACAAAACAGCAACAACCATAAATTTAAAAAACTGCTTAAAAATTCTAATAATTCTGTAAAATAATTTCAAATATTTAATTATAAGAATTACAAATATAGTTCCCTGGACATTTTCCTCTAGCTTTTTTAAAAATATATTTTTTCTAAAATCTCATTTCTTACAATTTGATATATCTTATCAAGTTACGAATTGTCTTTTCTGGGCTCTGTACTTTGAGTTGATTGCACGTTGACCCACCTGCTGCCATGAAACAGCACACCGAATGTGTATTAATCCGCAGCGGAAAATAGTCCCCAACAAACACAATATTTACTTTAAGTTTTTAGGAATAAATTGGCCTTCTTGTAATTTATTTTTTTGTAAAACTATATATATGAAATATATGATTGATTTATTTATTTTACGTAATTTGAAACAAATCAACTCAGGGCTGAACGCCACTTTTGCATAGTCAAAGTATTGTAAGACAGACTAAGACATTGTTGTTTTTGGTCTTTTTTAAATATTTTGACAGACTCTAGACTAAGACCAGCTTTCTTTTTTTGTTTTTTTTTTTGTTTGGACTAACTCTTGTTCTCTCTGTCTCCTCCAGGCCTCTGGAAACCACACCTTTGTCCAGCTGAAGTGAGGTTTGCCAGGCGCTTCATTAATTTAATCAGGTTTATTTAATGGACAAATGTGCATTATTATAAACAAACAGTATTTATATCTCCTCCCGATTGTCTCTGGGGGGAGTCTGAGTTGAAACCATCTTGCTGTCGACAATCTGAGCTTATCCTTGGCAACTGTTGCGGTACCATCTTAGCACTTCAAAAAAAAACAACAAAAAAAAAAACAAACCTCATGCAAAGCCTAGTCAAACTCCATGGATGATAACTGCTGAGGAAATTCGACTCATTGAAGAAACCGTTGTTAAGCTAGTCCTTCTGTGGAGTTACCGCGGCTCCGGGAGGTTTAGAAGAGTCATTGCATGTTAGTCTTTTTGGCATGAACTTAGAACGCAGAGTTCTGTGTATCCTAATTTTCTTAGTGTTTGTGTTGCCTCTTTACCTTTTCGGCCTAGACAGCGACATGTTTTGTTTTTCCTGTAGAACCTTGGTCTTACCTCTGTGAAAGCTAGGCTGTTGTGTAAATGGCTTATCTCGCATGGACCTTGTGAATGCATCCCTACGTTCGATGACAACCCCAGTCCCTATGATCATATCAGTGTCTGTCATTATTTCAGCAAAAGCAAAGTACAAATATTTTTGTACTTTTTTTGCGTAATGTATATTTATGCATTTTTTGTGCAACTAAAATAATGAACCTGTATAAGTTGGATGTTTAGTCGTCTCTTGTGTTTTTGGTGTTACTTTTTGATCCTATAATCCTGTTGATGTAGTTTTAAAGAAGAAAAAAGTGCAATTTGTTTAAAGGGGAAATGGGTATCTGTCAAATAAAAGAGGAAGTATTCTGAACGTGGCTCGTGCCATTCTGCTAAAATGAGATTGCTGTAAAACGATCTTTTCAGAATGTGAAACTGGACTACAAACGTGAAGGGTTGTTTATTTCTGGGGCGCCATTTTGAAATGGGAAGCAGGATTAGAGCAATGGAGGAATTTAGTTTGTGGTTTAGAAACATGTTTGTCTTTGTATCTGCTGTGCATAAGATGTAAAAAATATCCCATCTTATGAATAATAAAAGAAGTGAATGCATTTCCTCTCTGGGCACCTGTCATTTATCGCCGTCGCGGCCAATCAAAGTTAACAAACGCTCCGACTCTGTAACTCCAGGAACTCTGCAGACGTCAGATGTTGACATCAATAATTCATGCCAACTTTTCTTTGTAACGTACTGTTGCATTAGTATCTTTGCATCACGCTGACCTCCACACTCTCCCCTCATAAGCTGGTAAGACGCTCTGCTCAGCCGACCGTGACGGCTCCTCCAGGGACTCTTAAGTGACTGTCCTCAGTACGACCAGCTGCCTAATCGTAGCGTTGACGGTGCTGCTGGTGACCGTAAACATTCGTCCATATTGTGCCAATTAAGTTATAATGTGCAGAAGAAAGGATTAATGTCGACGATTACAGCGTTTGACACAATAAACAATGACAGATTCATCCGTGGCACATTTGTATGCATCTCCTGAGTGACAACAAAAGATGCCTCATTACGAGCTGCGACACAAGGCGGGTTTCCATTAACCCTTAAATTGCGCAAATTGAAATTTAAAGTAGGCCTAATGGAAACGTGTCAATTTAGAAAGAAAAACCTCCAATTTATCACAAAAGTTGTTTTTTTTTGCTTGCTTGAGTGGGTATTCCAGATGATTTGAAAAAGCAATATCTCGCAAAACTAATAAACACTTTTTGGCTTTTCTAGGTCATATGATGTTATGGCTATGTGTTTGTCAGTAGGAACTGGCTCCCTCATGATGCAGCAGGAGCTACAAGAGCTGTTACTGCATCACATAACTCTGAGAAAGTTAAACAGATCTGGATGTTTTGAGTCCACAGTTCCTCTGTGAAATCGTGGACTATCAGCTTCCAGAAATCCCGCTGCCACGTATAAGGTGCTTGCCTTTACATAATCACTCGTATAACGCGCCTACGTCGCCTTGGATTGGAAATAATGTTGGCTGTTGTGGTGGCTGCAAGAGAAACAAACACCATGCTCCTTGGAGCGGTCATCTCGCAATTGTGTTTTTATCAACATTTTGAAAATATTAACTTTTTTGCAAATCTGTAAATGGAAACCTGGCTTCTAATACGAAATTATATTCACTTATGGTCTACTAAGTGGGCGTCTCCCACCTGCATACACCAAGGCATACACAAATTTAAGATTCAAAAAAAGAAAAACGAAAATGACCTTCAATTAACGACTCAAAAAAAAGATTCAAGATAATCCACAGACCCTGTTGTCAGAAGATTTACGTGGGGACCGTTTTCTTTTTACCGAACTTCACCCACCATCCGTATCTCATTACAGCTGCTTCTGCGCTGTGATACGGTTCGCAGGTGTTCAGTAGCAAGAAAATAGTTTCTACATGAAACTGCTTACAACAAAGTGTGTGGATTATCTTGAGTAACCGGGTCACGATTTCTGGAAGGAGGCATTGCTGTTGAGTTTTTCAAATCTACCTTTTAGGCACTTTGAGCACCACAAGCCGAGTGCCATCTAATTCCATTATACTGGAGAGAAGTCAGACATCTCTACGGCCAATATCTCCAACACTCGACAGCTCACACCAAAACTGTCAAGACTGATAAACAGAGCTACAGATGACGGGAAAAACATGCATTTTTGAGTTGAGGTCCCTTTAAAATATCGGCCAGACAAAAGAAGACATTTAAAAGGTTACATTGAGCTCTGAGAAACTGATGGATATTTTCACTGTTTTTGGACATTTTCATGAGAAAACTCAACAACAGATAAACTGGTTATGAAATGTATTTATTTTTATTTAACCTTTCTTTAACCAGATTGGTCCAACTGAGATTAAGAATCTCTCTGAAAATAATTGTTAGTCGTAGTACTCCCTAATAACATGAATAAGTTCAGATTGAGAACTGATCATTTAAATCTTGAGTTAAACAATCAGATGATTCAGGAGAAACAAACAATTCTCCAAAGAATCGGCCATTTGCCCTTTATGAAGAAAAGAAAACGGGTCAGTTAGCATCACTTTCACACAGAATATTTGTACTGACATGAAATCAATAGAGGCTGTGCAGACGGAGATGCTGCAGAACATTTTCCCTTTCTCTGTTGTTTTCATCTGCAGACACAAGCTGTATACCAGCATCAGATATAAACTTAAACATACTATATGAGTTTATCAAGAATATTTACATAGAAAATGGTAAATACTGCAACTTTCTCTAATAATTCCCGGTTAAGGGATATTTCTGAAAGAGAAATGCATTTTAATTTTCAGCTGTCTGTCTTCAGGCTCAGTGGGGTTCAGGGATCAACACTAAATCTGCTGCAAAATGACAATATTCCCATTAAGTAAATCAACTAAATTGAAGGAGTATGTTGTCATTTTTCTAAATTTAAGAAGTGCTCTGTCTGTTAGAAGATATTGGTCTTCAGCCCTCTTGTTTCTAAAAGAGGGAGCTGGTGATATGTGCAATAAAATCATAAGCATTCATATTTTGCAGATTATTAAAATTAAAATATCGTTGTGATTATTGTGTGTCCTTAGCTTTCAGTATAATGTGATTTAAAGAAAAGCGTTTTTAATGCTTTTTTCCCATTTAAAACAAATAATTTCTATGTACAGTGTAAATAATATTGGTAATAATAATATAACAGTATGAATTAAACAGCAGTATAAAAACATGAATTCAGACGATTATATTTGGCTTTTTTGTTGTTTACAAATGTATTGCTCTCTGTTTTTACTGAAATTTCTTCTTTTGAACTTCCCCTTTACTACTGTAACAATGCACATCTCCCCACTGTGGGACTAACAGATTATTATCTCAGTACAATGTAAACTAATCACAAATGTGCGTCATGTCATTGTTACAATTTGAGAAAAAACCCCCACAAAACTACATCTGCGATTTAAAAATAATGCAAACATTTTATATTTTATATTATTTTATTTTACTTTACTTTAGAAAATAGAACATCTTTTTTTCTGATCCAATAAAACAGCAGGAAGCTCCATCAAAGAGGCCTGGTGATGTTTCCAAATGCAGGAGTTTTATGCCCTCTTCTGGTCAAACATCCACATGACCCGCAGGCAGAAACAGCTGGAGAACAAGCTCGGCCTCCTGGTCATGAGGTTATCTACTGTGAAGATAAAAGATAAAAAAGATAAATCTTTTTTTCAGCTGTGCAACCAGAAATTTTCATCATTAGGTCTCACCCTTAGCAGAAACACAAGTTCTCACACTGCAATAAAAGACAACATGATGAATGACAGATATAATTCAGACTGTTTCCTGTGCAGCATCCACTGCCTGTCAGCTGCTGGAAACAAGAATCACCTTGTTATGATCAGTTTTGGGCCTGAGAAGCAAACTGAGACTGCTTCACTGAAATTTCATTGCTAGGCAACAGCTTGGATCCATGTTTACTTCCTGTCAGCCGATGTCATACAGAAACACTGCAAAACACTTTAATAGGAAATACAAAGGGACCCATATAGGATGTTTGTACATCTATCTGTCTGCATATATGTACAGCTGTAGATAGAAAGATAAAAAGAAAATTAAGAAAATAAAAACAATAAATATGAATTAACCAAAGCACGAACACTATACAATAACCATATCACCAGGAATACACTTTCAATGATCGAAGGACACATATTCATAATTTCAGTACCGCTTGTATCTTGTAACTTTTTCTGAATTGAAATGAAATGTCTAATAATGCTAGTAAGATTGGCTCTTCAAATATATACTTTTATATTTACATAATACTATGGTTTAGAAAAAAACACAAGAATAAGCTACTTGTACTTTGTTAGATATATATATATATATATATTTATTTCATTTTTTTTCTCCCTACAATAACATAAGACGACGAACAACTGTGCCTGTAGATATAAATATATTTTGTCCATCCACCAAATATTAAGAATAAAATCCTAAAAGTGTATAAAGATTAAATAAAGCCAAACTGACCAGTTTCAGTGGAATTAAATTGATTTCCAAATTTTAATCCTCATTGTCACGTGATTTTTTGTTTTGATTTTGTGCGGTGAGCCCTTTGATGTGCGTCACGTGAGCAGAGTGAGGCCCTCGAGGCGCAGTCATTCGCCGAGCACACGTTCACTAAATTGTGTCTAATTAGCCGCTAGCAGACTTCATAAATATGACCTTTCATGGCAGCCAGCGGTTATTATTGTGACATTTCTCACAGGCTGTCAGCTCACATCATGGCGTTTTCCTTGGTGAGTTAAAAAAATCATAACTAACTCGGTGAATGAAAACAGCGTAACGTGAACATTTGACCCGCTGTGTGACATGGAAACCACCGACGTCACTTTCAGGCTTCACTCCGACACCAAATAACGCACAACAGTAGCTTAATAACGGTCGAAAAAGTTGGTTTTCACTTCTCCACGTGTCTGCACCTGTAGTATGAGTGAATTTCGCATTAATTTCTGCTCTCCTCTGGCTCCACTGCTGCAGAGAAACGACCCCCGCAGGCCGGACAGCCCGGACACCGGGCCCTCGGCCCTGAACACCTGCAGGAACGCGGACATCTTCCGCAGGATGAACGCCATGCTGGGCAACACTCTGGATCTGAGCGGTGTGTGCACCACGCCTGACAACAGCAAGGGAAAGCCTGACCTGCTCAGTGGTAAAGTCTGTTTAGTCTTTAACACTTTGCAGCAGGTCAAAGTGGCAAAAAATGTTATTTATTTAAGGAGAGGGGTGGTGCAAACAGGAAAACAGGAGGAGGCATGTTAAATAATTTTGTGAGCACTTTGTTTGATCGCCCTGCTGCTGTTCTGTTTTGCGTTTTTGTTTTAGTGATACATTTACACCATATAATCACCCAAAAGCAAGTTTCAGTACAACTAGTTATTTTTTTACAGGATGATTTTTTTTTAAGGTGAAAAGTTTTACCTTCACCAGAGGAGCCACTTTGACTTTTTTTTGGTCAGGGTTGCCATCTGTTACACCTCCTTCATTCCTTCACCTTGTCATTATCATCCAGCTGCCAGAAGCTGATTCATCCTGAATCGCTGCTCTGCAACATTGCAGTACTTTGAAGGCTTTTTTTGTTTGTTTTTTACTCCACAAGTGAGATTTGCCAAGATTTAGGCTCAGCACAGTCAAAAAGGGGGAAAGAGGGGATGACATGCAGCAAAGGGCTGAGGCTGGAATCAAACCTGCGGCCGCTGCGGTGAGGACATAGCCTCTAAACATGGGGTGCCCGCTCTATCCACTGAGCCACCAGGTGCTTTGTGCACTGTCACTTTAATGTGTGTGTGTGTGTGTGTGTGTGCAAAAAACACACAAATCAATGTGTGATTTAACAAGTTCTGTAAATCCAGTTTTCTGATGGCTTATTGAGCATTTTAGGTCTGAAGTTCTTTATAAATAGTCTGCTGAGTCATTCGCTCCCATCTCCCATGCTGCCTCCCAGCTTGCCGCTGTAGCTCTGCCCCGCGCCTCCCTCCCTCCCTCCCCCTCTGCCTCGCTGACAGCTCACTCAGGAGTAAGCAGCAGCAGCAGCAGCAGCAGCAGTGACTGTGGCGGCTGCCTTCCCCACCATCGCAGACGTGCCGTGCCTACCAGAGAGGGGAGTACTTCTATCAACAGGCCAATAGCTCCGACAGGAATTTTTCATTACACAGTTGTTAGGCAACATCATGCATCAGCAGCCATGTCACATGCTGCTAGGTGTGTCAGTGATGCGGACGGAGATGCATGGCAGTTGCTCCGGGCACAGAGGCAGCAGGTTAGCTCCCTTGTCAGCCAGGGTAGGGGGAGATGTGACGATCAGGGAAGTTTTGTTTTTAACTGAGATTCTCCTTTTTTTCTTTGAGGCTCTCCCTGCCCATTTTTTTATATGTAATGCAAACTGAAACAACAGTTTCTTTTTAAGCTGTCTAACACTTCCTCTCTCTCTTTTTCCACGTCTCTGAACTGGATCTTGGATCGAGAAGAGTCGGAGCTGGCTGCGGTGGGCAGCAGGAGGATGCTCTTCCCCAACTGTGGCGGCATGCCCGGCTCCCAGGAGGTGCCGTCATCCAGGGGCCCGCCGGGTGTCACAAATGTGGGCCTGCAGTCTCTTTGGCTGTCCGGCTGGGACAGACCCTGGAGCAATCAGGAGTTGGACACGCACACCTCGCCATCGCAGTTTCAGACCAACTCACCCTACAGTAAGTAACACATCAGTTGTTTACCTACATTTTCCTTTTGTTTTTAAAAATAATTTTCAAATTACTAAATTTTTGCAATTTGCCAATCTTGCTAAGTTGCTCAGTTCTTTTTTCCCCCATGTGTTTGAATGAAAGCAAACCAATTTGCTCAGGGATCGAAGTTTTAAAACTTGCATAGGCGTCAGAATCCATTACTTTTGACCAATAAAAGATAAAGCAACAAATGATTGTAAACAGTTAAGTGCCGCAAAGTTTACTTCAAATTGACTCCACACAAGAATGGCACATGGAATAAGTTAATGCTGGTAAGAAATGTTTTCATGTTTTTCCTAAAACTTTGGTTCTATGTGGCTTAAAGGCTTGAAGGCAAAGTTCTACCAACAGCCATGAAACATGGATTAACAACAAGATCATCTCAAGCGAGTATTAAATTTAGCTCAATAACTGTCAAAAATCATAGACGAAACAGTTGGTTTTTGCTATTCACCATTTAAAAAGCGCAGTAGAGATGACATTTTTCTTTGTCTACCCGGCGCTTTCCTATGGTGACTCAGTATCTCAAAATAAAGCTGTATTCTAAAGATGTGTATTGATGTTTTTACTTTACATCAATGATATCAGGTCTTTGACCACTTAATCGATATATCAATCAAGATTGATGGATCGTTATACCCCTACCAGGATGTTATTTTTCATTAAGGCTAGACACAGCAGACTTTTTAGGTACAGGAACGATGATGGCTGTCTTGAGGCAGGAGGGAATATTCTCTAATGAGAGAGAGATGTTAAAAATGTTAGTCATAACAATAAATAGCTGATTAGCATAAGTTTTTAGTACGCGTCCAGGAACGTTGTCTGGGCCAGCGGACTTGTTCATATTCACTCTCAGCAGAAGTTTTCTCACATCTGCTGTGGTCACTGAGAGTGGCCAGTTCTCTGGAGGTGGAGTACACTTCACAGCTGAGTCCTTATTGAGGATCAAAGCGAGCATAACATGTGCTTAGCTCGTTTGTTAGCCTGGCCTTACATATGATGGGGGCACTCCTGCTTTTGTAGCCTATGACATTTTAAATTGCCTGCCACCTATCTTTGGTGATGTCACTGTTGAGGTCTCTCTCCAGTCTCTGCTGGTGTCTCCTCTTAGCCTCCTTGATGCCAGTTCTCAGTCGTGCTCTGGCGATGATGTATGCATCCTTGTCTCCTGTCTGACAGGCAGCTTTTTTTGCTCTGAGAAGAGCCTTCACCTCCCCATTCATCCAGGCTTTCTGGTTGGGGAATGATCTCACCGTCTTTGTGATCACCACGTCATCAACACATTTACTGATATATGATGTCACAGAAGATGCATATTCTTCAAGACTGATCTTGTTATCTTGAGTGTCAGCGTCTTCAAACATTTGTGCACTCAAAACAGTCCTGTACAGCTGCTGTGGCTTAATCTGTCCACAAAAAGGCATGTAGCATCTGTGACAAGATTGTGTTTCAGATGAGCTGCTGCCAAGTTACAAAACTTCAAAAGTAAAACTGAAAGTGCTTCAAGCACCGACTCAATTTTGGTTGCTGTTGGCAGCCAGCTCGCACATCAAGTATCCCCTAATACATGCAAGTTTTGGAAACTCAATTTAGCGTTGCATCCTCTCACTTCTCTCTAATTAATGTGGCTCTTCAGATTCAGCACACAAACCCAGTTTTTTTTTACTTCACTCTTTGTGGGGACCTGTTTTGCAAGTGGATAAGCAAAGAAAAATACATTTTAGAAACTTGAATTACCAATGCCTGTATGCCTCCTGACAAATCAATAAGGCTCTGTTGATACAGCAAACGCACCCCATCGTCAGTGCTCATGTTCAGTGGTGATTTTTATTCTTAAAAAATGTAAATCCAATAATTTAGCTTTTTGTATATTTTCTCTTTTATCATAAATCTGTATACTTTATGATGTCATGTTTTATTGCTGTGTAAAGCACTTTGAATTGCCCTGTTGTATGAAATGTGCTAGAAAATAAAAGCTTGCTCATCCACTTGCAAAACGGACTACGTCAGACAAGCTAAGGGGTGATATCACCTTTTCTTCTTGTACAGAGCTTTTGCAGTTTGACTGAAAATGATGCAATTGTCTTTTTTCAGTGCTAGGTATACTGAACAGCCCCTTCAGTAGCATCCTCGGGAAGCCCCCGGGCTACCTGCCCCCTGAGTCTGTGAGCATGACGGCTAACTTCCTGGAGAAGTTCCCCAGCATGGCTCGCATGGCGAACCGTCTGGACTCGTGCTCGTTTTTGGACTCTCGCTCCAGCAGTCCTGAAGACTCTGAGACCAGCGGATTCAGCTCCGGCTCAGACCACCTCTGTGACATGCTGGTGAGGGTCACGATATTTACTCTGTAAATATCCCTCCCTCTCGCCGGTGCCAAACTCTTCCTGCTCATCTCTCAGCTCAAATCCATCAATGACGTGTTTCATATGTTTGCAACTACTGCTAGCTCACCTAGCACCACTAAGCTAGCTGATGTTACAGCTCAGCCGAGGAAGACGCCATTAACCTTCACATCTCGTGCTGTCATGAGCACAAGCATCTTGTCCATTAGAAGACATAAACTTCCTTCTTGAAACTGCTCACGTCAGGGTCTGTGGATTATCTTGAGTAAGCGGATCATGATTTCTGGAAGGAGACATTGCTGCTGGAGAGAAGAGACATCTCTCCGGCTGATATCTCCAACACTCGACAATTCACTCCAAAACTATCTGGACTGATTCTGAGGTGAACTGTCCCTTTAAGCACTGCGTCCTCTGTCCTGCGTGTAGAAATGTGAGGCCTCGTTCTGCCGCAGGTTCTGGTCTCAGGTATGGAAAGGTACCAGCTCCCCCACCCTTTGGAAACGTTTAACACATGGAGAGGTTCAGCGCTCCACATTTCCATGCCTGTTAATTACTCGAGGACTATTGTCCTCAATGAGCAGCTACGTGACCCACATTCCCGTGGCTCCGGTGACCACGGCTTAAAGGGACAGTCCGCCTAAACCTGCTCCACAAAAGTGTGTTAATTGATGAATTCTGCAGGACTGAAGCACTGAGGCCTGGTTCTGGTCTGCTGTACATGACTGTGTTTGTGTTTCTTCAGATGCGTTGGTACCCTACTCCCTCTGAGACTTCCCAGCCTGGATGGAAATCCCGGCAGTTTTGTTAGATTTTTAGTGAGTAAACTTTGGCACAACAGTTCTTTTTACTATTATTATTATTTAATTTCTTTTTTGATTTTCAACTCCCTACTTAACTGATATCATACAAAATTAAACCTGCACAGACATCACATAATGTTTGTCTGAAAACTGCAAAATGTGTTGACTGGGTCTTAAAATATGAGGTTGGTGATTTTCTAGATTTTTTCCATATATACCATGAAAGGATTAAAATTTTGTGTTAAACTTGTTTGTGACACTAAACCCTATGCCCATTTGTTCCTGCCAAAGAAATCAATTTTTGAAAATATGGCATGAACTTTAACCATTTAAAAATTGGGAAAATTGACTTGATTTCTTTTATAAACTTAAGACAATCAGCAACTTTAGAATAAATGATGCAAAAAATGCAAGAAATTAGTACAAAGTACAGGGAAATTATCAAAAAAAAAACCCCAAACAAAACAAAATAAAAAGGGAAACTCAAACAAAACAATAACAACCATAAAAAAATTAATTAATTCTAAAAAAATAATAATTTCAAATATTTAATTATAATTACAAATATATTTCCCTGGACATTTTCCTCTAGCATAGAAAAAAATTAAATTCTTTAAATCTACTAATTTCTTGCAATTTGCAGTTTGATATTTCTTTTCAAGTTGCCAGTTGTCGTCTCTGGGCACTGCAGCACTTCTCCAAGTTTTAGGAATTAATTTGCCTTCATGCTATTTATTATAAAACTATACATTTTTTTTTTTTTTTTTTTTTAAAGATATGATTGATTTATTTTACAGTCAAAGTATTGTAAGACTAACACGTTTTTGGTCTTAGGTCTTGATAATTTGACAGACTGAGACCAGCTTTCTTTTTTTGTCGTTTTGTTTGGACTAACTCTTGTTGTCTCTGTCTCCTCCAGGCCTCTGGAAACCACACCTTTGTCCAGCTAAAGTGAGGTTTGCAAGGCGCTTCATTAATTTAATCAGGTTTATTTAATGGACAAATGTGCATTATTATAAAAAAAACAGTATTTATATCTCCCCCTGATTGTCTCTGGGGAGAGTCTGAGTTGATTTGGTGTTACTTTTTGGTCCTATAATTCTAGGAAAAAAAGTGCAATTTGTTTAAAGGGGAAATGGGTATCTGTCAAATAAAAGAGGAAGTATTCTGAACGTGGCTCGTGCCATTCTGCTAAAATGAGATTGCCGTAAAACGATCTTTTCAGAATGTGAAACTGGACGACAAACGTAAAAGGTTATTTATTTCTGGGGCGCCATTTTGAAATGGGAAGCAGGATTTAGAGCAATGGAGGAATTTAGTTTGTGGTTTAGAAACATGTTTGTCTTTGTATCTGCTGTGCATAAGATGTAAAAAATATCCCATCTTATGAATAATAAAAGAAGTGAATGCATTTCCTCTCTGGGCACCTGTCATTTATCGCCGTCACAGCCAAAGTTAACAAACGCTCCGACTCTGTAACTCCAGGAACTCTGCAGACGTCAGATGTTGACATCAATAATTCACACCAACTTTTCTTTGTAACGTACTGTTGCATTAGTATCTTTGCATCACACTGACCTTCACACTCTGCCCTCATAAGCTGATAAGACGCTCTGCTCAGCCGACCGTGACGGCTCCTCCAGGGACTCTTTCGTGACTGTCCTCAGTACAACCAGCTGCCTAATCGTAGCGTTGACTGTGCTGCTGGTGACCATAAACATTTGTCCATATTGTGCCAGTTAAGTTATAATGTACAGTATAAGGTACAAGGTAGATGTATTTGTCATTTTTCTTCAACATGGTTTGAGAAAAAATTAAATTAAACTTGACCCTAAAATCCTGCTACATGTTTTTGGTGTTGAAGGAGGAGTTGAGGAGTCTTACAGCCTGGGGAAAGAAACTGCTCTGTAGTCAGGAGGTTTGGCAGCCAATACTTTTTATCTTTTTCCAGATGGCAGCAGGGTGAACAGACTGAGGCTGGGGTGGCTGCTGTCTTTCAGTATCTTTTGGGCTCTGTGCAGGCGCCTCACTTCACTGAGGTCACTGATGCTCTGTAGATGGGAGCCAGTGATGTCCTGGGCAGTTTTAATCCAACACTGTAGAGCAGGCATGTCAAACTGGTCCACAGGGGGGCCGGTGTGGCTGCAGGCTTTTGTGCCAACCAACCAAGAGCACACAGTTTGACCAATCAACTGTCTGAAGACGGAGATCAGTTGATTAAATGAGTCAAGTCTGGTGTGCTGCTACTTGGTTGGAAACAAAACCTGCAGCCACACCGGCCCCCCTGTGGACCGGTTTGACATGCCTGCTGTAGAGCCTTCCTGTCCTGGGCCATAGACAAACCACGCCAGTTTGTGATGTTTCCAGTCAGCATGCTTTGTATTGCTCCTCTGTAGAAGTAATCCAGTATCTTGCTCTGGAATTTATACTTCCTGAGTTTCTGTAGGAAGTAGAGCCTTTTTCTGTGCTGTTTTAACATGGGTGCTGATGTGTGATGACCACGATAGGTTCTCAGTGACAGTTATTCCAAGGAACGTACAGCTGTTCACCTGCTCCACCGATGTTGGCAGAGGCGAGTGTCTTTGCCTCCTTTCTATAATCAACAATCTAGCTCCTTGGTTTTACTGATGTTGAGCAGTAGGTGGCTCTCTGTGCACCACTCAGCACGATTGCTGAACTCTCATCGTTGTTTGTAATACGGCTGATAATGGTGATATTGTCTGCATACTTTACAATAGAGTTTTCCTGATGTCGGGGAGTGCAGTCACGGGTGTACAGTGTGAACAGGAGGAGGCTTGGCGCACAGCCCTGGGGGGCTCCGGTGCTGAGCAGTAATGTAGAGGAGGTGAGGCTGCCAATCTGAACTCTCTGGGGTCTGCATGTGAGGAGGTCCAGTATCCAGCTGCAGTGTTGTACTGAAGCCCAGAGTATTAAGTTTTCCAGTCAGCTTCATGGGAGAGATCGTGTTGAATGGTGAACTGAAGTCAACAAACAGCATCCTGATGTAGCTGTTATTATTCTCCAGGAGAGTGAAGACTGAGTGAAGAGCAGTAGAGATGGTGTCCTCTGTGGATCTGTTGGTTCTGAAAGCATACTGGTGACGGTCCAGGCTGGCAGGGATGTTGTCTTTGATGTGCTGGAGAACCACTTTCTCAGAGCACTTCATCAGGATCGGGGTAAGAGCCACAGGGCGGTAGTCATTAAAACTAGACACAGCAGACTTTTTAGGTACAGGAACGATGGTGGCTGTCTCGAGGCAGGAGGGAACAGTATTGTGAGAGTGAGATGTTAAAGATGTCAGTTATAACATTAACTAGCTGATTAGCACAAGTTTTTAGTATGCGTCCAGGAATGTTGTCTGGGCCGTTGGACCTGTTTACATTCACTTTCAGCAGGATTTTTCTCACATCTGCTGTGGTCACTGAGAGTGGTGGATCCTCTGGAGGCTATCAGAGAGATGGCCATTTGCCCTTCATGGGAAAAGAAAAGAAAAAAACACGGGTCAGTTAGCATGACTTTCAATATTTGGATTCATATGAAATCAATACAGACTGTGCAGACGGAGATGCTGCAGAACATTTTCCCTTTTTCTGCTGTTTTCATCTGCAGATGCAAGCTGTATACCAGCATCAGATATAAACCTATCATGTGAGTAATTGAGAATATTTAAAATGCATTTCTCTTTCAGAAACATCCCTTAACTGGGAATTGTTAGAGAACGTTGCAGTTTATGCCCATTTTCTATATAATTTGTGTATTTATTCTAAAGCTGTCTGTGTTCAGGCTCTGTGGGGTTCAGGGATCAACACTAAGACTGCCACAAAATGACGACATTCCCATAAAGTAAATCAACTGTTAATTTTAGAGGTTTGAGCAAAATCTGACAGTGTTTTATCTTTTAACGCCTGGATTGATTCCTCTTTTTACTTTACTGTTTATTTTTATTTAACATTTTATATGCTTTTTTTCCTGGTCCAATAAAACAGCAGGAAGCTCCACCAAGGAGGGCTGTTTTCAAATGCAGGAGTTTTATGCCCTCTTCTGGTCAAACATCCGCATGACCTGCAGGCAGAAACAGCTGGAGAACAAGCTCATCCTCCTGGTCATAAGGTTATCTACTGTGAAGATAAAAGATAAAAAAGATAAAAGTATCTTTTTTTCAGCTGTGCTGCAGAAACACACATGTAAAGGCACCTTCGTAGACCATTCGGCTGCATCACAAGTCCTCACACTACAAATAAATGACAGATATAATTCAGACCGTCTCCTGTGCGGCAGTGTGTTATAAATATATTCTGTTTAATATGATTATTACACAGTGGCTGGTACTCAAGCATGTGATTACTGCTTATATACTACATGTACATATACCACAGTAACATGTTTGTAATTTACATTTTCCAAGTTTTCCAACTAAGACTGTGATTGTTATCAGTTTAAAGTAGAATAGGTAATATATTGGTGTTTATATATAACATAAAATCAAATAAAGAAAATAGCTGGTGAAAGTGAGGCCATTTTTAACTACTTTACGTGCTGTCATGAAGCTCCCACTGCCTATCAGGCACTGGAAATGAGAATGACCTTGTTATGATCAGTTTTGGGCCTAAGAGAAGCAAACTACAGACTGTTTCGCTGAAATTTCGTTGCTAGGCAACCGCTTGGATCCATGTTTACTTCCTGTCAGCCGATGTCATTCACAAACACTGCAAAACACTTCAATAGGAAATACAAAGGGACCCATATAGGATGTTTCTCAAGTTCGAAACAGTTTTTAATCCAAATACACAATAGTCAGGCTGATACCGTGGATATTAGCAACTCCTTTTTTTCTCAATATTTCTGGTTATCCTGATTTCAAGGCACTACCTTTACTAATGTTCTGTCTGGGATTATCATATTTTATTTAATTTTCTGTTATTTTCCATTATTTTACTGTACATTTCTACTGATTGATAATTCCACTGACCACTGGCTGTCCATGAAAGAGGTCTGTGGGATGTGATGGGGTTGAAATGAATTAGGTTTATATTAAGGGTTAAGGTTTTATTGAATTTTTGTAAAAAAAAAAACAAACAAAAAAAAAACAGGTTATCAATAAATTATCAGGTGATGCAGTTTCTGTTTTCTAACATTTTGCAACAGGTGGGTATTTCAAACACTTCAAATAAAATAGGAGAACAAAAAATATAAGCGAGAAGAACAACACCAGAATACCCATCAGAAATATTAAGTACACAAACATAAGTATTTCATGTCAGAGAAAGGAGTAGGAGGAAGTGCACACGCATCGAATCCAGCCCCTTTTTTTCGAACTTTATTTAAAAAATAATTTTAAACATGTGCAAAATGTTTGGATACTTGTGATATTTTTTTCCTCCATAATAACATATGACCCAAAAAGTGTATAAAGCTTAAATACTGACCAGTTTCAGTGGAATTAAATTGATTTCCAAATTTTAATCCTCATTGACACGTGATTTTGTATTTTGTGCGGTGAGCCCTTTGATGTGCGTCACGTGAGCAGAGTGAGGCCCTCGAGGCGCAGTCATTCGCCGAGCACACGTTCACTAAATTGTGTCTAATTAGCCGCTAGCAGACTTCATAAATATGACCTTTCATGGCAGCCAGCGGTTATTATTGTGACATTTCTCACAGGCTGTCAGCTCACATCATGGCGTTTTCCTTGGTGAGTTAAAAAAATCATAACTAACTCGGTGAATGAAAACAGCGTAACGTGAACATTTGACCCGCTGTGTGACATGGAAACCACCGACGTCACTTTCAGGCTTCACTCCGACACCAAATAACGCACAACAGTAGCTTAATAACGGTCGAAAAAGTTGTTTTTCACTTCTCCACGTGTCTGCACCTGTAGTTTGACTGAATTTCGCATTAATTTCTGCTCTCCTCTGGCTCCACTGCTGCAGAGAAACGACCCCCGCAGGCCGGACAGCCCGGACACCGGGCCCTCGGCCCTGAACACCTGCAGGAACGCGGACATCTTCCGCAGGATGAACGCCATGCTGGGCAACACTCTGGATCTGAGCGGTGTGTGCACCACGCCTGACAACAGCAAGGGAAAGCCTGACCTGCTCAGTGGTAAAGTCTGTTTAGTCTTTAACACTTTGCAGCAGGTCAAAGTGGCTGCAAAACAAGATAATATTAATACTGGAATTTGTATAAGGGGCTGTTCGTTATTTATGTAAGGGGAGGGGTGGTGCAAAAAGGGGCAGACATGTCAAATAATTTTGTAGGCACTGGTGAGGGAATATTTTTTTAAATTTCATTTTAGTGGAAGGGAATACATATTTTAAAGGGTGTATTTTTTTAAATTTATTTTACTGCCAATTAAAAAAATAACAAAAACAAGCCCACAGTTTTGGAAGGCATTTTTTTTTTTAAAAAATATTGGCCTTTTTTAAATTGTTGCAATTTTTCCAAAAACAGCATTTAAGTATTTTTTTCTTTTATTTGTTAAATTTTATTTTTTGGTGAGTGGTATATAACTTTATATTGTTGCATTTGTATTTATTTCTCTGCTAACTGTGTAATTTTGGTGATTTTTAAAGTAAACATGCATCCAAACCAGCCGGGCAGGAGTTTTGAGGGTATGTTGCCTTTAACAATAGGCAAAATTACACCATGTATCATAGCCAGAAACTGTAAAAACAGAAATTATCATTATATTTTTCACATTTATGTCACTCTTTGGTTACATCATGTGTGATTAACACTTACGTCAGGAAAAAACAAAACAAAACAAAACATAACCAAATCTGAGCTTAAAATGGTGACATTAAATCAAAAATGTCTTGATTTTGCAGCTTATTTGAAAGTATGCCAAAAATAAATCGTTCCGTGCATTTTCCGCCAGTCATTCAGGGGAGGCTCAAGGCATATATATATCACTTCAGGGAGACATTTAATGCATAAATAAATGCAGATAATGCATAAAATATGTGGATAAAAATGACCCGAATGCAGAAAATTAAATGTGTGAAGCTCAAAATTAATGGCGGAGGACCCTCAAACCCATCGTTTCACATGTCCTCTCAATATCAAATCAAAACCTACACCCTGATAAAAATGCATGCTTCAGCCTGTAAATACCCTCATGTGTAAGTTTCAGTTGGATGGGACCGTAAATTTCTTTCAGTTTCCTAAATCCGAACACAGAGGACATGACCTCAGTGTCCTCAGTGGTAGCTACTGTTTGTTTGATCCCCCTGCTGCTGTTCTGTTTTGCATTTTTGTTTTAGTGACACATTTACAGCATAAAACCATAAAATCAATCTGAAGGCAAATGCCAATACAACTAGTTAGTTTAACACAGGATGTTTTTTTTTTTTAAGGTAAAAAGTTGTATCCCCACCAGAGGAGCCACTTTCACCTTTTCATTCAGAGTTGCCATCTGTTACACCTCCTTCACCTTGTCATTATCACCCGGCTGCCAGCAGCTGATTCATGCTGCATCGCTGCTCTGCAGCATTGCAGCACTTTGAAGTTTTTTTTTTTTTTTTTTTTTTACCCCAAGAGTGAGATTTGCCAAGATTTAGGCTCAGCACAGTGTCTGCGTCCTTTCCACAAATTCTTAATTTGCTTTAACCGCAGTCTCATTCTGGATAACAGAGGTTTCACTCAGCAGCAGAACAGCACTTACCATCTCTAAGTTTTAGACAGTGAAGTGTATCTTGATGCAAACTAACTTAACTAACTGTTGTGGCCTCCATGCCCCACCGCCCGAGGTTGGTGTTGCTGAATCAGGGCCGGCAGCTGGATGCTTTCCAGGCCTGGAGAGAGGAAGGGAGGAGCTGGCTGTGCAAATCGCTCCGTCCTCAACATCTGATCAGTCAGCTGCTTCTGCAAACAGCGAGTGTCTGCATGCACTGTCTCCTCACTGTGCGTGTGTGCAAAAAACAGAACACACAAATCAATGTGTGATTTAACAAGTTCTGTAAATCCAGTTTTCTGATGGCTTATTGAGCATCTTTAAGTCCGAAGTTCTTTATAAATAAAGTCTGCTGAGTCATTCGCTCCCATCACCCATGCTGCCTCCCAGCATGCCGCTGTAGCTCTGCCCCTCACCTCCCTCCCTCCCTCCCTCCCCTCCGCCTCTCCGGCAGCTCACTCAGGAAACAAGGCTAGACAGAGTAAGCAGCAGCAGCAGCAGTGACTGTGGCGGCTGCCTTCCCCACCATCGCAGACGTGCCGTGCCTACCAGAGAGGGGAGTACTTCTATCAACAGGCCAATAGCTCCGACAGGAATTTTTCATTACACAGTTGTTAGGCAAGGAAGCAGGGAGGTGGGGGAGAGCTGATGTCATTAGCAGGGGTGTGCGAGTGCATCAGCAGCCATGTCACATGCTGCTAGGTGGGTCAGTGATGCGGACGGAGATGCATGGCAGTTGCACCGGGCACAGAGGCAGCAGGTTAGCTCCCCCGTCAGCCAGGGTAGGGGGAGATGTGGTGACGATCAGGGAAGTTTTGTTTTTAACTGAGATTTCTCCTTTTTTCTTTGAGGCTCTCCCTGCCCGTTTTTCTTCTGTGTAACGCAGGCTGAAACAACAGTTTCTTTTCAGCTGTCTAACACTTCCTCTCTCCTCTCTCTCTTTTTCCACGTCTCTGAACTGGATCTTGGATCGAGAAGAGTCGGAGCTGGCTGCGGTGGGCAGCAGGAGGATGCTCTTCCCCAACTGTGGCGGCATGCCCGGCTCCCAGGAGGTGCCGTCATCCAGGGGCCCGCCGGGTGTCACAGACCTGGGCCTGGGCCTGCAGTCTCTCCGGCTGTCCGGCTGGGACAGACCCTGGAGCAGCCAGGAATCGGACACGCACACCCCGCCAACCAACTCACCCTCCAGTAAGTAACACATCTGCTGTTTACCTAAATGTTATATTTTAACTGCAGAACTGTGACAAAAAGTGAGTGTGGTTTGAGTGTTTTAGCTCTCTTCGTGGCCTCATTATTAAACATTTCAGTGGATATTGTAACATCTGTCAGGCTGTGAGGTTTGATGTGTGTCGCCCTCGTTGTAGTGAAATATGTGGTTGGTTATTAACAGCGGTCCGTGTGTGGGAACAGGCTGTAGCGTCACTCACTAGGGAGGATGATGTGGCAGTTTTGCTTTGCTGCATCTCCAGCAATACAGCAGGCACAAAAACAATCCAGTGAAGCTACTTTTCTCTCCCACAAACCTGCCAGATAAAAGATTTGAAGTTGTTTTCAAAATATTTAAGTACCTGTTGATCAAACTGATGCCAGAATGCAGGGGAGTTGAAATCACTGGTTTCATCATCTGTCTATTCTTTTGACAACGATTCGATATTTGCGGAAATCACAAAGTCTAGCACGATGTGAGATGACCAGAGTAACCTGAGTAAATTGGCCCGTTTTTAAAAAACACAGGGAAAAGGCAATAAGAAATTTAAAAAGAAATGACCTTAAAATTTTCCAAAAAAAAAAAAAAAAATTACAAGGTTACCTAAAAAATAAAAAGGTAAACAAACAAACAAAAAACAAGAAAGGAAATGACCTGAAAAAGAACTTGAAAATTATAGTAACTCTGTAAAATAACTTTTAAATATTAAATTGTGATATTACAAATACAGTTTTGGGACATTTTCCCCATTTTTAAAATAATTTTCAAATTACTAAATGTTTGCAATTTACAAATCTTTCTCACTTGCTCAATTCCCTTTTTTCCCCATATGTGTTTAAATTGGGTTCAAACGTTGAAATACTTGTGAAGTGTGATAAAACAACAAATAATTATAAACAGAGCAGTAAACACAAGTGCGGTAAAGTTTGCTTTAAATTGACTCCATTAACACACAAAAAGTGGCACATGGGATAAGTTAATGTTAGTAAGAAATGTTTTTGTTTTTCCTAAAACTTCGGTGCTGTGTGGCTTAAAGCCCTGAAGGCAAACTTCTCCCAACAGCCATGAAACCTGGATTAACAACAAGATCAAATCAAACGAGCATTTGGCTCAATAACTGTCAAAAATCATAGACTCAATAGTTGGTTTTTGCTCTTCATCACTTATAAAGTGCCGTAGAGATGAGTTTTCTGTAGGACATTAAGTAAATTGGTGTCGCCCTGTCTTGCTCGTCAAAATGCCTGTGGGATTTTTGCGTTTGGATTTTGGATTATCGCAGAAAATAAGCTCTGTGGCAAACGTGATGCTTGCATGTTTAGTTCAGTAAGATTAATTTCACAAACGAACACCACTTTTATGATTTTTGAAGCCTAAATGCAAACGCCTGATGTAAAATGTTAAGCTCTAAACAAACTACACCGCGGTCACATGACTTCAACGTCACCCCTCATAACAAGACCGTAACGCCGTGCTCGACACGATGACGTAATTTAGCCCCTTGTTAGCAACGGCCTTTTTTTAAATGCGTAAAAGATTCAAAGTTCAAAGTGGGGTATTATAAATATAGATAAGATATAAAAAAAAAAACAACAACAATGACTTAGTGACGAGGAAGCAGAGTGCTGAAATACTAACTCATTTCTGGGTTTTAGGGCTCATTCCTTGGCCGCTCTGTTAGCCTCACATTTTTATATTGCATGATTTAGCCTAGAGGCTAGATGTAGCTTAACAAATTAAAAGCCTTAGTTACACTTTCTCTTACTCACTATTAGTTTAAGTTACGGTCTCCCAAGAACAACATGGTTGAGTTTCAGCCTGCAAACATGATATTTCTTCCGAACATCGTTGAAAGAGCAGCAAATGTTGCAAGAAGCTAGCAGAGTGATATGCCTGGCAGGTAGTCATGTTTCCTGAGTATTTTATCTCGTAGTGGCACCGTTTACGTATAGCATGTTTTTGTTCTTTTGAGAATATTTCCACACTTGGGATTTATTCCTGTGTAAATAATGTTGTCCTCAGTGTTTCTCTGGGCTGCTCTCTGTTGTCTGCCAGGCGCTGTCCTACGGTGACTCAGTATCTCAAAATAAAGCCGTATCGATGCATATCGATGTTTTCACTTTGCATCGATGATATTGGATCGTTGACCACTGAATCGATAAATATTTTTCACAGCAGGGTGCATATGTTTGGTTACAAACCAGACTAACCGCCCCAGTTTGCTGCTTAACATGCATGAACATAGATTATGTAAATGCTGACATTCAGGCTGTCAGACGGCTCCGAGATGAGCGTCTGTCTTCAGAGACGTGTCGCCCGCTAACACAGCGCCCCACTTGTCCTGACCCATTTGTAGTGCTACAGTTTTGTTGCTGCATGTCCAAACCGACCCGACATGACTTCATTTAGAGCTTTCTAAACTGGGCCTGCAACAAAGTGGGACAGAGAATGCGGCCTACAGCTGAGTAATCCCCCTCAGAGCCTCATGTACGCTGTTAGAGGCCACGCAGTACGAGTTTCCAGCTGACTCACTTTATCAAGAGGGAAGGAAGCTGCTGGTTAATGCCTAAGGAATTGCCGCTAAGCATCACCGGACTTCGTTTGGGAACGGTGTTTGAGAGGCTGACGGGAAAAGGCATGTAGCTTCTGTGACAAGATTGTGTTTCAGATAAGTTTCAGTCAAGTTACAAACTTTAGAAGTAAAACTGAAAATGCTTTAAGCACAGACTCACTTTGGTTGCTGTTGGCAGCCAGCTCGCACATCAAGTATCCTCTTCTACATGCAAATTTGGGAAACTTGACTTGGCGTTGCAGCCTCTCACTTCTCTCTAATTAATGTGGCTCTTCAGATTCAGCACACGAACCCAGTTTTCTTTACTTTGCTCTTTGTTGGGAACCTGTTTTGCAAGCGGATGCGAAAGAAAGATATACATTTTAGAAGGTTGAATTAGCAATGCCTGTATGCCTCCTGACAAATCGATATGGCTCTGTTGATTCAGCACACACGCCCCAGTCCTCATGTTTAATGGTGATTTTTGAATTTTTTTTTAAATAATCTATTAATTTTACCTTTTTTTTCTTTTATCATAAATCTGTATACTTTATGATGTATGAAATGTGCTAGAAAATAAATTGCTCATCCATTTGCAAAACAGACTACTTTAGACAAGCTAAGGGGTGATACCACCTTTTCTTCTTGTACAGAGCTTTTGCAGTTTGACTGAAAATGATGCAATTGTCCTTTTTTCAGTGCTAGGTATACTGAACAGCCCCTTCAGTAGCATCCTCGGGAAGCCCCCGGGCTACCTGCCCCCTGAGTCTGTGAGCATGACGGCCGACTTCCTGGAGAAGTTCCCCAGCATGGCTCGCATGGCAAACCGTCTGGACTCGTGCTCGTTTTTGGACTC
This sequence comes from Plectropomus leopardus, assembly GCF_026936395.1. Taxonomy (NCBI): domain Eukaryota; kingdom Metazoa; phylum Chordata; class Actinopteri; order Perciformes; family Serranidae; genus Plectropomus; species Plectropomus leopardus. Next base: position 4,819,215 of record NC_142176.1, on the reverse strand, counting down.
TCGCTCCAGCAGTCCTGAAGACTCTGAGACCAGCGGATTCAGCTCTGGCTCAGACCACCTCTGTGACATGCTGGTAAGGGTCACGATATTTACTCTGTAACTCCTTTTTTATGTGCTGGATTGTCAGGTGGGCAATATTTGTTTCAAATATAGATCAGTATCGGGGTGTCTGAAGGTCCTCAAAGTCTTAATGCTTTCAATTCTATGTATATATTAGGCCTTTTAATTCATTAAATAGTCTTAAAGGGATACCTTTAAACCAGCTTTGTATCATAAGAGTGCACGTTGTTTTTGTAAATGAACTGTGGAAAACTCTTGTTGGAGCTGAGCTCTCCCTGCTAAGAAGCTCAGGCTGGACTCTGGTGGACCTGAGCCTGCAGGTGGATGCTGGGCTGAAGGTGTGGCTTATAAATTGTGTACAAACAGCAGCAGTGGAGGCTGCATCAGTAGCAGTTAGTGTCAGCGTAGCTTTCAGGTGAGCAGCGTGGCTAAAGGCCGGCAGCAAAAAAGTAAACAGTGCAACTACGGCCACTGTTCACCTCCATGATTGTAAAGTTACATTTAATTTATGTTGCAATTCGATGAGGAGTATGAGGAGTGAGATTAAAAGCAGACAAACTGGCTGCCTGAGTTAACTCACAGGCGTCATTAGTGCGTACTGATGGATCAGCACTGTGGAGAAATGGTCCTGGAACTACAGGTTCAGTTACTCCCTCACTGTTTATATCGGGTCTTACCGGCAGTTGGTGTTTGTTTGTGGTGGCTTTATTTGAGAATTTGTATAATTTAGGGCATATGAATAAATGTTAAAGTCCCCTCACGTCTCCAGTTAAGAGCAATTGTCTGTCTGTCTCTCCAGTCCACTTTGCGGATTTCCCCTCCCCTGCCGTATCTCGCATCCAACATGCAGAAGGATCTGCTGCGACTGGGCTCCCGTCTGGACCCCCAGGACTCCAGTTCTCCTCTGACACCGCCATCCAGTGCCAGCCCCGCCTCAGCCGTCTCCCGCCGCTGGCGTAGCGGCTCTCCCTGGCCTGGCGCCGATACGCTCGACCAGTCGGACGACACGTTCAGTATCGAGAGGGAGGCGCGCCTGCACAGACAGGCTGCAGGTAGATCAGACTCACCACAGCTCTGCCCTTTTTTTTGACTGTCGTGAACTGTACAATGGTAGTCGTCGTGGCTTTGTGGATTGAATTTTGGCTTCCTGCTTTTCTTGAATCGTCAGCCGTGAATGAGGCCACGTTCACCTGGAGCGGTCAGCTGCCTCCCAGGAACAACAAGGATCCTCTGTACTCCTGCAAGGTCTTTCTTGGTGGCGTCCCCTGGGACATCACAGAGGGTAACCGCTGCTTTAATTTTTTTATTCTAGTGCCAAACTTCTGCCTATTTGCATTAATCGTACAGTGCAGAGTGACCAGTCCTGAAGGTCTTGGGCTTAAATCCTTAAATCCACTTGACAAATGTGCTTTTTTTGGATGCTCGCTCTTGAGTTTTCTTATGTTAAAAAAAAAAAAAAGTTTATTTACATGTTGAGTATTTTTCAGCTGTCTCACTGTTAGAGGGATGCTTGGATGATTTCCACCTGCTTTTTTACCGTGTGTGTGTGTGTGTGTGTGTGGTAAACTTCATCTAACCGGCGTCGTTGCTCATCTCTCAGCTGGAAACATGTCAGAGTGGGTTTTCGCTGGCTCGAGTTGCTTAATTTAAAGATCGTACTTGCACGTTAGGACACAAAGAGTATAGTAGCATTTCTTGCACCACATTCAACCAAACTATGAAACTAAGCTGTGCTGATTAAATCTGAAACAAAATACTTTAGCTGTAGCCGGAGCCACGCTGCATGTGTTAGCAGCATGTGACAGCTACATCACTGAACTGCTGCGGCTCGCACCCTTAGGGTGTTAACACTCGCTGCGTTTACTCTGCCTGTTCAAGGTGGGAATGTCCCGCCGTTATGCCGCCTCGCCGCTCTGTATATAACGCCTCTGAGCCGGGGACGAAGGAGGTAACAGCGCCGTAACTAGATCTGTGTAAAACAAAACGCTGGAAAGCTGAAAAGACTCAGGCATGACACGAAATCATTTGTTACCAGCAGGCCATCATATTGTTTCCGCAGGGGAAATTTGCATTACTTCGTACGCCACCGTTTGAGTTCAGGGCACGGTCACACGAGTGAATGCAGGCGAGTGACCTCTGCCTGTCGAGGTGATATTTGTGCCGAGTGTTGGCGGTACTGGGAATGACAGACACAGACGGCTAGCTTGCTTCTAAACACTGTAAAACATGTTAGTGCATTTTCCATTTTCTTATCTTCCCTGTCCGTCTCCCGACTCCCTGCCAGCCAGGCAGCATCTCCCATGTGACATTTAGCATTTCTCATCACCACTGTCAGCTGGTGAAACACACATTTCTGTGGTATTAGTTGAGGCTGCAGCTTCGCCAATCTGCGTTTACTAAAGTTGAACTCCACGCAAAGCAAAGATGCAAAATTTTCTTTGCCACTGAAAGTGGATGTTTTATTTATTCATTTGCAAGCATTGGATAGAACTGAAGGCAAATATCTGACCTTTTTTTAAACAATATTTTTATTAAAATTTCAATACTATATAAAAACATTTGCAAATATATATCTTATCATACAGTCATCTCATTCCCACAGACTCAGAAAATAAAAAGAGAAATAACAATAATACTTAAAATAGCAGATTTTAAATGAATTACTTTTTTACATTACACAAAAAACCCAATAAAAATAGAATAAATATTTGCCAGTGTTAATTTCGCTAACGCGTGGCTTTGCATTCTGGGAGTTGTAGGTTTTCTCCTTCTGAAGAAATGCTGCAGCTCAGATTTATGAAAAGATCATAATTCAGCAGTAAAATGCTTCTTTTACTTCCCAAAACTACACACATTACAACTAGATATCTGCCACTTAATGGGAGCGAGACTCGTTGGTAAAACCGAACCAGTGGAACCAGTCTTTCAAAGGCATTTTGTCCTATTTTTGACGTTAATATTCTTCAAATCTGTATGTTTGTCTTTAGAGTGAGATACAAGGCTACAGATTTACCGCATAGTTTTACATACTTTTTTCATCCATAATTATAGAAAATAGACAGGCTCAGAATTTTTGTGTTCCTTTATGTAACACTTCCCGTGGTCAGTTTTCTGTCAAATATCGTGGAGTTATCTTTGGGAATAAAAATGTTAGTTTACTGGATTCTTTTGTGTCATTGTCCGTGTACAGAGAGAGACTTCGAAAAGGTCTGCTGTAAAAATATCCCTCTTTGACTGACGTCCACAGCGATGATGCCTATTTTTATCTGTTAACCTTATACTTATACTGTGACACTTTGTATTTTTGCAGCTTAATTTATTGACGTTTTGACTGTTTATATTTTAATATTCATATGTTTTTTGGGTGTGGTTTTTAAATAAGCCAGTATAGGTTTCTACAAAATCCTCACATGTGGTATTTATATGTTTTATCCTCACTGTTGCTTTTTATTATATGAAAGAAATAAACTTAAACTCCTTCATCCTTTTTTCTTTCAGCCGGCCTGATCAACACCTTCAGTGGCTACGGCCCGCTGACTGTGGAGTGGCCTGGTAAGGATGGAAAGCACCCTCGCTGTCCTCCCAAAGGTAATGTGGCTAAAGGTAACAACAAGCTGGTAGGCTATTTTTTAAATTTCCTTCTTGGTTTCAGGGTGGCACTGTGGTGAGCACGTGGCATGCTGGTGAGTTTGGATGTTGGTCTCTAGAGCTACTTTGGACGGTGATACTGGTGCTTAAATGTAGCGTAAAACATGGAGGAAGATGCAAAAAAAAAAGCTTCGTAACACTTTAGACTGGGAGTAAATATCAGTGTTAAAACACTTACAATGACTGGGTTTCTGTGATTTTTCACAGGTGTTGATTCAACTTGCTAATTTTCCAGACTGTTAAACTGAAGAAATATTCAGTCAACTGTCTGTTTATTTTTCCTAACGCAGGTTTCACAGCAAATGTCTCATAACTCGACATTTTTCTACTTTCTACAAAATGTTTTATACCTGATGTTCTGTCGAGGGCTGCATCTTTTTTAATGATTTGTTGAAGACGTGTGCTTGATTTGGAAAAAAAAAAAGCTATTATCTGAGCTATTGCCAAGTATTTCAAATTACTAGAGGTCCCCAGATAGTAATTTAATGTAATTTTATTTCGACAGGCACAGTGCACAATTAAAAGAGCCTTACATAAAACAAGGAGAGATGCATTGTACTGGGTTTTAGCAAAATAGCTTTTTTCCACCCATAGATCGTGGGCGTGTAGGTGGAACAAATAATTTAATGACAGAATTTGATTTAAAAAGAGCACAAAACACTAAAATTGTAGCAATGAAATTATCAGGACACAATCATTCCCCCATCCTAAAACCAGTTTGCCTCCCTCCAACCCCCCAACATTCACAAATATGTGCAGAATATATATTTAATGTTATAAAAACTAGATAAGTACGGTGCTAATTCACAAATGTGTGCAAGTTTGCTGTGACGGTATCCAGCGTTTAAGCATGAAAAGGTTTGAAAGTTTATTAGAGCAGTATTTCACTGATTTATGGCAACAAATGAAAAAGATGATTTTTCCGAATGAAGTCTTGTTTTTGGAATATTGTACTCTCTCCTGGCTCGTTATTTTTTTTCTGAACTGAGTGTAACAATTCTTTTTAAAGAGGAGCAGCAGTATTATGAAAACGTGTGCCGTGTTAATAGGGCTGACGTCAAGTTTGAGATTTGGCTCGCGTAGGTGATTACGACAGGGTGAAGGTATGTCATGTAGCAAACAACTTTGCAGCATGAAACCAAAACTGTCTGAATCCAAATGGACAAATGTCCTTTAATGTCGTCTTGTACTTTTGTCTTTTTAACAGTTGCTGCTTGAACTTTGTGAAAATCGTCATGCTGGAGTCAAAATTCTCACCATAATAATGTGGCGGCCACATTGTTACATATACTAAAGTACTGTGTATGTTTTTAAGGTTACGTTTACTTGGTGTTCGAGAACGAGAAGTCTGTGCGGGCGTTGCTGCATGCTTGCTCCCAGGACCCGTTTCACCCCGAGGACAACCGAGAGTACTACTTCAAGATGTCAAGCCGCAGGATGAGATGCAAGGATGTGAGTAACTAAACAAAAGTTAAATATTTTTTACCAAAATATGAACTACAGCGACCTAAAATCAAGCTGTCAGACTTGTAATTGTGTTTCATTATCCTCATTTCATTAGAGTTGAAACTGATTCAACAGGAAACAAATTGGCTCAATTAAAAAAAAATCCAATAATTTTTTTGTCATTTATCAAACAAATGTGAAATATTTACGGGTTTGTGCATCTCAAGCGAGAGCATTCGCTCCATTTATGCTTTTATGTCACTGTAAATTGAAAAATTTAGCAGTATTTTCTCAACCAAAAGGCCCAAATTCAGTCTTTTCGATTTCATTGAACATTATGTCAGTGGGTTAATCATTGGTTGCAACCAGAGATCTGATGGTTCCTTCGTGTTGTGTTACAGAAAAAGATAATAAATAAAATAAACACAGCTAATTTTTGAATCATTTTTTGTTTTTGTTTGTTACTTTTTTGCTTATTTTTAGGTGATTTTCTTGTAACCTTTTTACTAATATTTTGCAAATTTTCGGGCTATTTCTGGTTCAGTTGCTTGCTGACTTCTTTCTATTGTTTTGGAAGTTCTAAAACCAATTTGCTCAGGTTTAAAAGGGTTAACGCAAAGTTTTTTTGTACATGTAATCTGAAATGACTTTATTTTTTGGGGGGGGTTTCAGGTGCAGGTGATCCCCTGGGTGATCTCGGACAGTAACTACGTGCGCTGCCCCGCCCAGCGCTTGGACCCCAGTAAGACGGTGTTTGTTGGTGCGCTGCACGGCATGCTGAACGCGGAGGCGCTGGCCAGCATCATGAACGACCTTTTCGGAGGCGTCATGTACGCTGGCATCGACACGGACAAGCACAAGTACCCCATAGGTGAGCGCACGTCCTAATCTCACGGAGAATCACCTCCAAATTACCAGGGATCCTGCAGGTCCTTAAAGAGCCATAAAAGGCAATGGATTCAATAATATAAAAATAAGGGCTTAATTGGTATTAAAATGTCTTAAATGAGTATTTCAAAAGTCTTAAAAATGCCCAGACATGGCAAGTATTGTTTTATGAGTCAGTTTCTTTTGTAAAAGTGCAAAAATAAATGGTAATATCTCATTTTTATTAAAAATTAAAATCACAAAGAACACTTGACAACAAGAGCCAGATATTTCCCAGTTCTAATCAGTTTAACTTTTTCACTGGACTGGAGTGTTTTTTGGAACAAACATTTGGGAAAATGTGTCCTTATCTGGTAAAAGTTTTACTTTTTTTAAATTGTTGGTTACTGTAAAATGTCTGTTTCATCCCTGGTGACAAGTCTTAAATCTAACTTGCCTTAAGATGTAGAAACCCTGATGACGTAATTTATTTTACTTGGAGTTTTGCTGGATCTTTGGCTGTTACTTGAAATACATGTTGTGCTTCGGCATTTTTCGTGTAGCCCGCCACGCACGCCGCCACCAGTGCTGACAAAGACTTTACAGCTGATCAAGAGTTACCCGCCCGTCTGTCTTTCTCTCAAACTCAGACTGAAATCTGTTTAAACGGTAAAAGCTGGCAGTACTGAACGAATGGCCATCAAAATTCTGTCACTACACTGCCTGTTTCTCTCCTGAAATTTTTTAACGCCCTGTTCAGCTGTAATAGCGAATAGGTCAGCACCATAAATGCAAATCATTTATGGCGCTGACCACTGAGGGAGGAGTGCAAAGAGGAAGTGAAATAATGTCTGTTTTATATGAATCTACTGTGCAAAATATTTTTTTTGCCAAAGAATTGGATCCAAACTGAATTATGACATTTCTTGCAGGCTCTGGACGTGTCACTTTTAACAATCAGCGCAGTTACCTGAAGGCTGTGTGTGCAGCGTTTGTGGAGATCAAAACCCCGAAGTTTACAAAGAAGGTAAGATGATAATCAATAACTATAAAGAGAAAGTGAGAAAACGAGTACATTGAGTACTGTACTTAAGTACAATTTGAGATGTGCTACTTTATACTTCTGTTGCACTACATTTCAGAGGAAAATATTTCACTTCTTACTCCACTGCAGTGACTGTATCTAATAGCTTTGGACACTCCAATTATTAATATAGAATATATAAATAAAAAGTAAATGTTTATGTATTATTACTGATCAAACTATCTGACAACATATAAAATAGTCATTGGTCCAACTTTCACCAGATTTAACATTAAAGTGATCCAAATATTAACTGTATAAGTAACTTTCCTGCATTAAAATGTTACAGCTGGCCCAGTGTTACATAGTTTGCTGTGCACTTATTATTCCGAATGTTTCCAAAAATATTCAAACTCTGAGAAATCTGTCATGGTCACCATCGCCTGGCAGTGGCATCAAATCCTCTTTGCAATTTTGCCAGGCAATCTGGCTGTCTGCAGGAAGTCTTCATAAATAGACTTTTTATGCAATTTTAAGTCACATTTCGAAAAGTTTTAAAATGTTTTTACTGGATGAAGGATTTGAGTCACGGGTTTCATTACTTAGAAAGTCACTGGTGTTTAATCAGCAGGTTCTCACTTACAGTAACGAAAGCTTCTGTATTTTTAATCTGCTCTTGCGCCTCCCTTAATGTGATGGCTGTAAATTGAGTATCGTGACTTTGCGTTTTCCCCTCAGGTCCAGATCGACCCGTACCTGGAAGACTCCATGTGTCAAGTTTGCCTTCGCCAACCTGGACCTTTCTTCTGCAGAGACCAGGTCAGTGGAGACTCAGCAGAGCAGCGGGGCTCAGTGACGGTTCTGGTCAGTCCAGGACTTTACTCAGTGGTTTCTACCATTTTAGTCTCAGATTACATGAAACCTTGGTAGATATTGTCCTTTAGTAGAAGAAGCAAACCTTGTTTGTATTTTACTTCAGAAATAAGGAGAATCACTGCCTTAATATTTCCAAAATCTATGTATTTACATGTATTTTTCCAGAGCAAAAAAGTTTTTAGAGGTGTGGTTTAGGCAAAAATGCATGGCAACATAATTTGTGTTAAATAAGGCATTAGATAGATGGATCTTTATTGCAAACATGGCAAATAAAATAAAGACGACAAAATAAAAATATATGAGCAAAAACATCATCAGGGTGCTCACGGTACATATTCAGTAAGCGTTAAGCATTTCATGGCCAGAAAGGAGCAGGAGCAATCAAATCCTACCATAATTAACAGTGATATTTCACATTAGTCCTCACCAATGTATCAAAAATGGTGAACAATCAGAATATGTCATAAAAACAATTAAAGTTTTGGTGAAGTACACTTTAAAATGTAGTAAAGCTTTTGGTCTTGTTGCATTCATCGTAGTGCTGTGTTTAATCGAATACAAAATAAATCTGCACTTCGCCTGACATTTAACATACCGAGCTGCAAATACTGTCTCTTTATAAATGTCGTCCATTTATAGATTACTGCCACCTGGTGGATAAAAAGTGGATTACACCAAAAATAAACACAAAGACAAAGTGACTTGTCATTTTACTGTTATTTTAGCTCTTACATCTAGGTAAATAGAGTTTGACCGACTGTATATTTTTGCACAGTTTTCTTGTGCTATAAGGGATTATTACTGACACCACATTTTCAGTTTTACCCCAGAATAGAGACAATTAGATCATGTTTACAGTCTTGATATAATTTACAACCTAACCGATTGAAGAACGGACCGTAGTTGAGGACTTTGCTGTTTTCATATTTCAGCAGCAAACTTGGTTCAGTTAATTCTTGCAACTAATAGACACGAGGCAGGTTTCAATTACAGATTTGTACAAAACTTAAGCGATATTTCAGAAATGTCTATAAAACACATTACGAGATCACTGCGTTTCCGTTAAGTGACGTCAGGCGACTAATCTCGCCATGTTATGTATAATGGAAAGGCAAGCCCCTTAAACGTGGGAGCAGCCACGTATGAAGAATTTCTCTGCCTCGATAGTCCAGGATTTCAGAGGAATTTTGGATTCAAAACTTCCGAATCATCCGCTCAACTTTTCAGCTTTTTTTTTCAACTTTGTGCTCGACAAGCATATAGCCCACACACACATAATAATAATAATAATAATAATAATAATATTATTATTATTATTATTATTATTATTATTATTATTGTTATTATTATTATAATAATAAGCTGTATTTGTACCTGTCATACATAAAATACAACTCAAAGTGCTTTACATGCAACAATTTATGAGAAATGTGTATATAAATACATATATAATCTCATACATACACACACATATATACATATACACAAATAAAATGAAATCATTATACAGCACATGTAAACCATAGCTCTGGCAGTAAGGTGCAGGTGGAAACAAATAAGAGATAAAAAATATAAGATGTTAAACAAGAAGAGTCAAAACTATAAAAAGCATAAAACACATTTTTAAGAAAGTAAAACCACAGTGTCATGTAACCTATAAAAAACCTATTCTGATCAGATTGCTAAAGTCCTTGTAAACATCCCTGTTTAACTTACAACATGCTCAAATCTATCTGTTGACACGCAGGCCTGCTTCAAGTACTACTGCCGCTCTTGCTGGCACTGGCAGCACTCCATGGACATCTTGAGCAACCATCGGCCCCTCATGCGCAACCAGAAGAACAGGGACTCCAGCTAGAGCAGATGGATCCGAACGCTCTGAAGGGCCAGAGGAAGAGCCCCCCACCCCCCTCGACCGGGCGAGGCTGCCCGCCACGAAGAGCACGTGTGCCAGATGTCCCTCGGTTCGGGGACACCGCGGCGCTCCACCAGGCACTGGGGATTTCACTGTAGAAAATGTTCACTTTTGCACTTGCTACATTTTTGCTGTTGTTCAGTGACACTATGCACAGTGACCTTGTTGGGAGAGACAAGGGGCCCTTCACACTTATGCATTTTCCCAGACTTGCGGCCAGACAGAGAGATGGGAGTCAGCCAAAGGTTAAGAAGTGGATGAAAATGCCATTTTTTTTCTTTTTGTTTACATGTGTTGCATAGTGAAGAGCAATCACGCAAGTCTCATTGCCGTTCATTGGCAAATGCCATACAGTGCCTTTAAATTTTTATTTTTTTTCCCCCTCCTCCCGCCCCTCCCCTGCCCCCAGTTGGCATCTGTTTTTCCTGTGCAAGCCAACTGGTGTTTCTTACTTTTGGGAGTTGAATGTTGGGCTTCATTTAACCAGTCGCATTTCAGACATTTTTACGCAGTTTTTTACTAATTTGTACACAAACGGTTTTAAGTCATGACATGAAAATTTTGAACAGAATTCTACCAGGCGGCTGTTTATGGGAAACCCCCCCTTTTATTATTTTTTTTTCTCATACATTTTTCTGTGGCTTTTTTCTTTTTTCTTTTCTTTTTTAATTTGCCCTCCCAAATTTCAACTGAATGGGCACAAACTGTTCAAAGTACTACTTTAACTTGCTTTGTTGGTCCAGTTATATTAAATGTGTGTAACAATAGTACTGGATATCCTCCAACTGGGAAATCCATCACTTCTCAAGCACCCGATGGATCCTGTTGAGTAGAGTGAATGAGCATTTGATTGTACATAGTTTGATTTTTGCACTTTTTAATTTGCACGTGTGGAGAGGTGGCAGTGGTTTTTAATCACTTTTTTGTACATCAGCAGGGGGACACGCCTTCGTTAGATCAGCTGCTTGTTTCCTGTTGAATGTAAGAACTTCCACTTAGCTGATGATAAATTTAATCTATCCAGAGCTTGAGTAGACCCCAGTAAATTGATTCCACGCTTTCTTATCCCATTTTGCCTTCCTGTTCCAGTTGGACATCAGTGCATAATAATAAGCTGTGTGCCAAAGACAAAGTGTCTTTTCTTTATCCATTAAGTTTTGTCATGCTGAGCTTGTTGTCCCTTAGCCCAGCTGCTTTTTAGAGTTTTGAAAGTCTACCTCATTGTGGTCTGCCAAGTTTGCTGCTCTTACAGTTGTGGAGTATGTTCAGATTGGGCACAATAAAGGTGTTTAAGCATTACTGGACATGTCTGGACTACTTTGTTTAGGAACTGTGTTGAAATTGATATAATTATGGTGGTGAGTTGTTTTAGAAATCCTGGTCTTGCTAAAGAAATTCTTCACCCACACAATGATCGTTTATTTGCTAGTCACGCCATGTTACCTTGAATTCATGAATTTTTCTTGGATGCCTCATGTAAAATGGCAAATGTATTGATTTAGTCATTGATTGGGGAAAGTTTAACAGCAAAAATATTAAACACTGATTTACAAACACACAGTTTGTGCAGTAAAATCATGAGTCATATATCTGTATGCTTATTTCACAAACAAATGCATTTTAAAAAAAAACAAAACAAAAAAAACAACCCACTGTTTGAGTTTGGCTTTGAAGGTTTTTTTTTCTTTATTTTTATTTTTTTTAATTCAAGGTGTCATGGTATGACTAATAAATAAAAGGTCACTTTGTGGGTAAGGAACTGCGTGGGATTCGAAAGCTTATAACGTTTGCAATCCCGTCTGATTTGTAAACTCATTTACTCATCTGCTTAATCTGGTTGACGCAAATGATTATCTGTTGCTGAATCTGCAATTACAGTAAATATGATTTCAAAAAAATTGGCCACTAAAATGAATCATATTTAACTATAGTGAATAAATCCATCCAGTATGTTAAAATAAACAGTATGGTTTTTTTTGGAATTTAGACTTATACAATTTGTTAATTTACAAAAACAATAGGCAATACATACACTCTCACTCATGAAATTAAGGTAGTAGTATTTTGGTTTTTTTTTTTGTCTTTTTATGTTCTTTTTTTTGTTTAAATGTTGTATACATGATTTAAGTATATTTAGAAATTTTATCAGGCTACAAAAAAACAAAACTGGGCAAGACAAAACAAAACAAAACAAAGAAAAACCATGCAGGACAAACTATATACAGCTATTTACATAACGTATCACATCAAAGTTTTAAGTATTTAGAAATTGTTTTCTCAGCTTTGCCGTCTTTTAGGTCCGTGTAATGTTTGGATAATGTCCTGTTTCTATTTTGTAATTTTTAGTTGCGTTCTACGGTTGCCATGGATACACGTATTGGATGACCTCATCGTCGCTGTCTGATTACCCGGATGAACTTCGACATTTCGGGGTCACGTCGCTCTGAAAGTTCCCGGAAAGTCAGAAGTTTACCAAACAACCACCTGCGACTTAAGTTTTACGGATTTTACACCGAAAAGGTAAGACTTTGAAAACTTAAAAAACATTTTTTAAGCTGAAATAGCTTCATTATTCCATCGTTCGCCTTTTGCTGTCGGTTCGACAGGTCAGTTAGCTTGTTAGCTAACGTTAGTCGTTAGAATTCAAAAACTAATTCAGTTAAGATTTTTTAAATGCGATTAAATATCAGATTTCAGTGTACAGAATTAAAATTGACTAAATAAAGCACCAAAACCAAATCCTATTCCATTTTTAAGTATTTAAAAGCCTTGATATTTTAGGTATCCTGGTGTTGTGGCGAAATCTGTTCCCTCATCAGTATGTGTTATTATCAGTATTACTTTATGGTTTGATACTTATAGCATGTATCACTTTATGGTTATATGACGAACCTAACTGTGTTTTAGCACTTATTTTTACTTGAAAGATTCACTTAATTCTGTTTTTAATTATTCATGCATTTCATATATAACTTTTATTTGTCTTTTCGGCATATCGACTTTTCTGTATAGCCCTATTTATTCTCACATAAGATAAGATAAGAAGATAATTAATTCATCCCTGAAAGGGAAATTCTGGTGTCCAGCAGCTCAAATTACAGTACAGTACAGTTAAAATGCACTTATCTTATAAATAAATAAAGGTAAATAAACGAGTGAACAATGAGAAGAAACAAACTAAAATGAAATAATAATTTCGCACATTTTATGTTATATATTCTATATTATGTATGCATGATTATTATTTATGTATTTTATATATATTTATTCTGCCAGTATCGGGATAATCCTGATGTTTTTTGTTGTTTTTCTTTAAATCAAAGATTTCTCAGTCCTGCTGAAACATACTCAAGGTTTGATTTTGATCAAAACAAAGACTGGATTATATGATCTAATCCAGTCTCAGAACTCCTTTTTTCTTCTTTTTAACACCCAGTTCTCAAGATCTGATCCAATCAGATAACTGAAATCTGATCGTCTTTCATCTTCTTCATCTTCTGAACGTCTGGGCCCAGGAAGCTGCTCAAAGATCCTGCACCGACACTGATCTGCAGTCAGCGAGGAGCTGCAGCCGACACCCCTGTGAACAGGTAGGCATGAAGCAGTTGAAAGTAAGTGTAAGATGTTGTAGACCAGTTTAGATTTTATTTTAATTTTTTTAAATGTTTGTCGTAATTCATCATTAAATTGCAGTCTGAACAGCAGGAAGCATGTGACTGGATGGTGGAACATTGCCAAAGAGTTTGGGTTAGACAGGATTAGACCCTCATAAAGCCCTTCCCGTCTGGTTACTGACTCATTAGAATGAGATCACCTTTCCTTCCTCTTACTGAGTCACTACAATGAGATCACCAGCACAGCAAACGGTTTTGGTGGTTTTAGAGGTTCAAACATATCAGTGCAGGTGGTATATTTAATTTTTCTCTTCACTTTGATCTGTTGAAAGTAGTGATTTTAACACTCTAAACAGAATTCATAAAAGAAAAAGATGTATATAAAGAAATGTACAAAAGTAAAACAAAAACCACTTATGGTTACAGGCAGAGTAAAAAGCCTCTGAATCTTTCTCTGCTTCAGTTTATTCTTTGAAAAAATTAAAAACCTAAAAATTTAAATAAAAAAATAAAAAAAGTGAATTCAAAACAGAAGAAAATGACTTCAGGAGGGTCTACTGGAAATATCCCACTCCAACTGGTTTTCCTATATTACATATGTTAATGTTATATCAGATTATTCTCCCAAACTGCACCAAACCTTTATTCAGATGCGATACAGTGTTAGACTCATCTCAGCCACAAGAGGTCAGGAGTGTACAGGTCGAAAGTTGCCATATGATCTTAATGTGTTAATGTCACCTGTAATGGAGATTTTATGACCACTTAAAAAACTGCACTCTTGATCTCTTTTTACCAGATGATTTCTCACTGGTTTTTCAGTATGAGAGATTTATAGATAAATAAAATTAACATTGTAGTCCCATTACTGTTTGCATTACATTCTGAGCAAATATCTGGATGGGCCATTTCCAAAGGCTTAGGGAGCCCTTTCTTCTGTTACTGACTCTTTACAGTGAGTACTTGTACTACTAGCTATTCTGGTAATAGCAGTAGTAATATTGAAAGCAGAAGCAAAAGTATTTAGAAAATGTAATATAATCTAAAAATAAATGCAGGCAATATTACAAGGCTGGGCAGTATTACTGAAATTCTCTGTCTTGATAAGTGTAACTTTATAAGATGATATAATATATTTAGATAGGAATACTGGGCTTTGGCTAATGCCATAAATAAATCAACTGACAGTACCTTCTGATTATATATATATATATATTCTATACTTTTTTCAGACCATTTTCTCCTTAATTTTGTTCTTTTACTTTTCTGTTTTCCTTTTGCATATTTTTAGGTCATTTTCTTCTTGTTTTTGTTTTTAACTGATTTTTTTTTTGCTTATTTTCAGATCATTTTCTTGTAACTTCTTACTATTTTTTTTTTGCTATTTTTTGGACCATGTGTTAAGTTGCTCATTGCCTTTCCCGTAAGTTTTTGCTAAATGTGTTAGACGGTTAAATAAAAAGTGATTGAAAGTGCCTCCCCATGATGCCTCCCCTCTCATAAATAAGGAATTATCCCTAATTTATGATAACAATAATAATAATAACTTAATTTGTATAGCAAAGTTACAAAGTTAATAAGAATAAAACAAAGAAATATACAGTTACAGCAAATTAAACAATGTTAAGCGCTAAGATAAAAGTGTGCATTGGGGCAAAACAGAGCAAAAGGAAACAAAACAAAATTTCCATGTAACAAATGTAGAAATCAGTCATTATAGTAAAAAGTTTTCCTATAAAATATGTTTTAAGCAGTGATTTAAAAACATAGGGTCATATGATCTAGGGGTTGACCGATATTGATTTTTCAGGGCCGATATTGATTATTAGAACCTAATGTAATTGATAACCGATATTTGAAACTGATATATGCAATTACAATGAAAATGAAAATATCTGTAAAAAATTGGAATTTGGAATATAACAGACTCCAACACAAAACTTAGTTTAAATGCCTTTAGCAAATGTGTAATCAAAACTCAATCTTTCAACATCATAGCAAGTTCCCTGCCGCTTAAAAAAAAATCAATGAAAATTTAAATTAAAAATGGATGAATACAAATAGCTCCCTGAGGTTTTAGAAAATAAAAGTTTCTTCCATGCTGACCCCGTCTTTGCATGTATTGCAGACCGCCTTTCCTGGTGCTGGTTGAGCCCAATGCACACACATTTTCATCAGCCATACAGATAATCTGCAAAATGCCAAATATCGGCCCGATATTCACGCAGGCCTAAAATCTGTCGACTCCTATAACATAAATCAGAGGATCCTTAAATTTTCCCAGATAACCCATCCCAAAGCAGGCGTTTTTTAACAGGTGGAGATCCAATCGACTGTGAGAGGAAGCATTTACAGATGCAAAATGCCTAAGCATGTTCGTGAACAGGTGTCTTATTTTGAAGGCCGGAAGTCCGCCGTGTTTTTAGAAATGGATTATGGGGGGTGCTCAGACCGTGAGGGAGGGAGGAGTTGGGTGTTGTCTCGGTCTCAGAGCTGAAGTCAGGATTCCCAGTTGAGATTCAGACCGTTACACGCCGCGACACCTGGCCTGCTTCACCGCCGTCCCGTTTCTCCGCACCGAAATAACCGACTAACGGACCGCCACCATGGGAGTCGAAGGCTGCACCAAATGCATCAAGTACATGCTTTTCTTCTTCAACTTCATCTTTTGGGTAAGATGCCTCGGTTTTGATTTTACTTTCACATTGTGTGTTCACTCCGGTGTGCAGCGCCGCCTGCTCTTTGGTAGCTTTGGTTTGTTTGTGCTGTCTGTCCGGTATCATGACGCTGGAAACATAAAAATCATAATGTGACACGGATTTTGCACGTTTACCGTTATGCTGCCTCATTAACGGGGCGACAGCTTTCTCACCACTAGGGGAGATCAATGACGATAGCCTAATAAATTGGTAGAAAAGCATGTGTGTTAATTTAAAAATGCACATTCACGAGGCTGAGTATCATTTTTTTATGCAGGAGAAACATGTCGAAATGCAGCCAGATGAGGTGTTAAGTCTGTATAAAAACCACACGGAGAAAATAGCGCCACAAAACGCCAACTTCACTCGGTAGTTTTAATTTGTTGTGACTAAAAACACGCAGTTGAATCGATTTTAATCACATTTTAGGTCAGATGCAGAGGCTCAGATGCCATGGTTTTTAGTTTGAAGGTCTGCTGTGAGGCAGTAGATGTTGGGCGGCAGTGGAGACTGACTCGCCTTGGTTTGGAGAATGGCTTTGTTTGGATTACATCCTCCACCCAATGTGTGTGTGTGTGTGTGTGTGTGTGTGGAGGGGGGACTCATGGTGGTTTCCATTTGGTGAGTCAAGGCCCCGTGTTGGGTGATGGATCATGGAAACATTTGTGGGTGTTTAGTTTTTACTCCCCTTGTGTCAGAGCTGCTCTCAAACAGCTCCTTCTCTTGATCTACAACTACTTTTCTCTGTTTCTCTAAAATTCACGGCCATTGACTAAAATAAAGAAGTGGCACTACATATATTTTTAAAAATTTCTCATAAAGGAAAATCTGCTTGGTCGATCCAACCCATGTCAGAAAACTGTTGAGAAAACGAAAATCTGTTTAGCCCGAACACCTTCCAGTGTTTAAACAGTGCATTCTTCAGGGCGTGTTGTTGGTGTTGCTGTTATTTTTTAGTCCGTGAAATATGATCAAAGAATTCCAGTTTGAATAGCAGATTAATGGATTTAAAGACTAACATGCCAAAACACTGCACAACAATTTACAATACACACAGGGTTCCCGCGGTCATGAAGAACCTGGGAAAGTCATGGAATTTGTAAAAATTATTACAGGTTTTGGAAAAGTCATGGAATATT
The DNA here is from genome assembly GCF_026936395.1 of Plectropomus leopardus. Taxonomy (NCBI): domain Eukaryota; kingdom Metazoa; phylum Chordata; class Actinopteri; order Perciformes; family Serranidae; genus Plectropomus; species Plectropomus leopardus. The sequence goes on along the minus strand of NC_142176.1, from coordinate 4,801,927 downwards.
GTTGTGCAATGAAATTATTACAGTAATCTTTCGCAGATAACCTTCCACAAAATGTAACATGACGGCAGAGTCATTTTCTGAAGCTGTTTATTCGTAGCTCTAATATGCGTTAATGTGTGACAGCGTTCGTTTATCATCACGTACGTTACTTCATTGTCTCTCCATGTTTCTGCCTCCATGTATGCCAACAACCTTTAATTACAATCAGGGGCAAGAACGGAAATAAAAACTTATATAGGTCTTTAAAAAGTCATGGAAAGGTTTTGAACTTCTGTCCATGAAAAAGTGTGGGAACCCTGTACACTGACACAGGATTTTACAGCAGCTTGTTTATGTTTTGTAGCAACAGTTGCACAGCAAACACCCAAAATACATTGTTCACACTGGACCCTTTTACAGTGTGCCTTGTTCTGTATAAAAGCTACGATTGTGGACAGATTTGTCTACCTTTAAGATGGCAGTTGTGATAGTAACCATGCCAAATTGAGGTCTTTGTAAAAGGGACTTGGCCATCGGCTGGACAGTTGTTATGTTTTGATGCTGAGTTATGCGTGCGACCCACCACGGGAGATTTAAGAAGTAGCTGTTCGCAGTCAGTGGTTAACAGAGAAGAAGGAAACCAGCGACTGTAAATGTCATCAAACTAAAAACAGTGAGATTCAGGAGCTCATTGCCCTCCGAACAGAGGATGAGATCAACCACCATAAAACAGAGATGGTCAATGATGGTTATTGTCGTGTTATGCCATTGTTATTCTCATGACACGCCGCTGACATGAATGTTATATTTCACACCAGAGGCTGACGCTGTTGTGTTAAATGACACGCCTGTCAGGCCCTTTTTTGCTTCAGTGATGCCGCCATGCTATCTAAAGTCCAGATCAAAAAATGCAGATTACTGTCTGTACTCGCTCTCATCCTGGCAGCAGTGTAAGGAGAGAAATTCTCTACAACACAGATGTAAACACTGCTTAAGTGGAGCTCTGGCAGGAACTTAGCTGTTTTTAATGGTTGAAATACCACTGTTTTGGGCTGTAAAAGTGCCTCAAACATAAAGTTTGTTCACATAGTTTTGTTTGTCTTCTTTGGCGAGGTGATCCAAATATTCGTGACTTGTAACAGCTTGAACATTGATGTTATTCGTGCTGCAGTCGATGGAGTTTCCACTGTCGGCCGCCATGTTGCAGTGTTGTTTTATACCACAGGGTTTTGCGTCCGTCACATGACTGAAAAGTATAAAATTGACTTAATGCATTGATCTAGATAAAAAGTTAAATAATTACTGAGGGGGGCAAGAGTGTCTTCAGGCCTCCCAGATTTTATGACAGTCCGTCCACTAGTTTTCAAGTTGCTTTACTTAGAGTTAAAAACGTCAAGTTGGCTCTAGTTAGAAAGTCAGAGAATCACTGAAGTCCATAGGATTCATCCTCTGGGGAGCATAAATGTGTGAACAATATTTCAGTGGCAATCCACATAATAATTCTTTGTGTGTTATTTCACAAAGTGCAGATTTGCCACAAGAAATACACCTCAATGTCCACAATTGGTGGCTAAAAGAACCAACTGTGATTTATTAATTGATTATTTGTATTCATTTTAAATGTGCACTCTTCCATAACAGCTTACAAATTACAGCAGGAGTGTGGCCCACTCATTAGTCCCTTAGGTACAGATCACGCCTCTTGTTACAGCCTCTTTGCAGAGATACATTAGAGGATGTTAGAGTGTAAGTGCATTAAGCACCACAGGCTGACGTGTTGCAGACAGATCCCTTAATTTAGATGTAGCTTCACAGGAAAATAAGCAAGCTACTGGTGAGAGTTTTGAAGTGTTGAATTGAACATTTGTTTCATGTAAAAGTGCCATTTTAACCTCCTGAGAAATTTGTTATGCTTTGTCCTGGTGTTGTTCAGTTAGACATACGTAACATTTGTTATGTCATTTTGTGGCAGACAGTAGTAGACACTGTCAAATACAGAACTCATGTTTTATTAAGTGTTGCAGTTTATGATTTTCATTCATGATAACCTTTAAAAAACATTATCATGATTAACTGTCTGTGTAAATCCCCCAAAATACTGATAAATCACCAGGGTGAGAATCACTGGAGGCCCCGCAATTACATAATACAACAATAATTTAGTCATTGTACAATTTTATTGCAATTTTTAACATTTTGCAATATACTTAGCATTGTGGTAACATATAATGTGATTTACTACATCCCTTTTCAACTGTAATGTCCCCAAAGGATGATTTTGTCAAACTTTATCTAATGAGATGATACGTTTCTCACTTCAGTCATTACAGCAACAAAATGCACAATTGTAATGATTAATTGATTTGAAAAAATGTTGCAGATTAATATTCATTAACTAATCAAGTAAATCAAATAATTCTTAGTGTTATTTTTTTTCTCTGCAGAATCAAATTTTATCTCCATACAACAATGTTATGTACTACAAATCACTACAAAACATGTTATAGATTGCATTTAGAAACAACACTTACGTTAAAGGCTACATTATAATATCAGTTATTTGCAATGTTTATAATGTTTATTAACCTTTTAATTCCAGTATGTCCAACAGGCCCTTGAAGGCAACACAAGTTAGCTCTAAAATATATATTTTTTTGATATTGGTGTTGGTGGACTCCCACCTGGCCTACAGTTCAAGCCCAGAAACCCCAACAGGAAATGCTGTTACCACTGATGACCATCCACCTCTGAATGCCATCATTAATACTGCATGTCAACTAAAGTGCTGGTGTAGAAAAGTGTGCGATAGGCTCTTAATTTCCCACTGTTGCACTTTCCTCAGTCTAAATGTTCAGGGACCAGACAGTTAATAATTAAGCCTCAGCCAACTATCTGACACAGATAACAGGCAATAAGTCAGCAGTATGCCACAGTGTGTCCCTTTGCATGTCTCACCCTAAATGCCACCAAATGTGGATTTGCAGGGCCACTGTTACCTGTGTGGGTAAGCAGGCTGCAGCGTAGGCTTAATACACAGTGAAGAGCAGCATGGAGGCCAGTGAAAATGTTACGGTGGTTACTTCTTTTTTATATCTCTTTTGAACTCGGTTAAGACTTTTTTGTCCACGGCTTTGTCGATGTTTGAGCGCTGCTTGGGTGGAAACGGATGGTATTTTGTGATGGCGTGTCATTGCATTTCGCTGGTAAAGAGGCTAAAATTAGCACGTTCACCTGGATGTTATATTTTTATCACTAGCCACTTTTACACTGAGAGATTGACTCTAGTGCCCCAAATGAAGTCCCCCCTTTATACTGCGTCTGCATTTTTACACAGAACCAAACGATGGCGGCATTATTACGCTCCATTGTGTGATTATACACTGCACCGAGGCATCCCGTGACAAAAAGAGGCATGGCGGGTGTGATGTTTAAGACACGAGCGTCCGTCTCTAGCGTGACATGTATTAGATGTATCGGCAGCGCTTTCTAAACAATATCAAAGCATAACATGTCAGTCACAATCATTTACCGTCTGTTATGTAACAGCTGAGCTCGACCTCTGCTCGGAGGCTAAGGAGCTCCTGAATCTCAGTGTTTTCCCAGGTTGTAGACATTTACGGCCTCTGCTGTTCTTTGTATTGGCTGCTATACTAACAGCTGCTCTTTCTCCCGCTTTGGGTCGCAAACATAAGCATTTCGTCAAAACGTCACACCTGTGCTGCCCATGGCCACCCATGTCTTTCCAGCTTTACGTTTTACACAGAGCTTGTTTCGGTTGCTACCTCTGTTCCCTGCTCAAAGAAGAGACCACCCTGTATCCCCTTTCTGCGATTGGACGTTGTGTACAGAACGGCGTGATATTCCCGCCTTGAACAGGCAGTGTAAATGCAGCTGATTAGAGCAGATTAATACCCATTTCTGCTGCAGTTATTCGTCCCAGGTGTGAAAGGCGATCGTAACCTTTCCCATTGCATACAAAAGCCAGATGTGAGCGGGTGACAGTGGATTTTTTTGTGCAGTGGGAAAGTAGCTTCACCCAAAATCCTGCCAATTGTAAACATGCTTAGGCTACTTTTACCTATTTGGGTAAGGAGGTGGGACAAGTGCAAATACATCTGATGGCAGGCAAGAAGTCTGACAAACATCAGATGAACTACAGCTCAACTAAAAAAGGCAGCTCTTGCCCTGAAGTGTAAATTGTTTTTTTGGTTTCTTTATGGACCAAAATTCTTTAGTGTTTCTCTCTGTAACTTTTTAACCTGTGAATTTATCACATCCAGGCCTCTCTTCCTGTTTTTCTCAAATTAACTACTGAAGACAGATGTTTTGGCAAATTTGATGACTGTGGTATGCGTGTGCATATACGAAAAGGTGTGTGCCAGCATGAGAAGGTGATTCGTTCCCCAGCTGCCGGCCCCTGCAGGTGATTGGCTGCCTCAAGATGACTGCATACGACAGGAAACAAGTGGACTTGGTGCTGTGGCTGTGCAGGGGCAACACCCAGCTCCCTCATCTCTTCACCGGCTACACTTATCCTACTCTGGCTTAGATTTCATGCAGCCTTTGCTATGCTTTTGGCTTTTGTTGGCTTTTGTTCTCCTGAAGCTCACAGCTGAAGGTGACAGTTTTCCTATTCTCTAGTTTATTTACTGAAGGGAGTTAAGTTGTTGGAATTTAGTTTCTGTGATTTCATCAGCCTGTTTGCTACTCTCCCAGAGTGATTTGTTTTGTTTCTGTTGTTGGCTTTTGCAGACCCTGAAGTAAATTGTTCTAAAATAATTTAGTTATAGTCAGTAATCTGTTTCTGTGACTTGGGGAACATGGGGCTTTCTCGTGTTGTGTCTTGGTAATGGCTACAAAAAAAAAGTGCAAAGATGTAAATCAGTCCCCCCCCCGATCCTTCCTGCACGAACAAGCAATGATGGATGGTAAGAGGCCACTTAAAACTGGGAACCATCAGCTGTTGGTCTGATGACACTAAGCCTCTGCGGTAACAGACAATATTTTAGGAGATCCAGAATAGCCGGTGATATCTGGGCCAAGATTTCCTCTTCCGTGCTCTGGTCATTTTGGCTTATCTCAATAAAAAGATAGCGGCATATCAGCATAGATAAAGTACAAAAGGTTAATTTAAAACTTCTTGATATCAGAGGGTAGCCGATGTGTTCTGAGATTGCATTTCAGCCGGTGCGTGTTATTTTCCACATGGACCATTTTACCTGGCGCTCAAATGTGATTTGTTAGTACCACTCAGACTAAAAATCATACAAACAAGAATTATTCCAACACCAAATGGTGCCCCTCTGCACACATATGTAGATATCTCTTCATAGAGAATATCACTTTACTGGTTTTGAAATTTGCTTTAATGGTCTGTGCGGTATTTTGGTGTCTGGCACAGCGTGCATGGCGCACAGGAGGGAGGATCATTCAAATGAGGCATTTCTATAAATACAGGTATCAGATTGTACTCTGAATTAGAAAATACCCAATATTAAAACCTTTACACCTGACTTGACTTATTTCAAAACATGGAAATGAGGCAACTTAACAAGAAATGACCCCCAAATTAGCAAGAAATTAATAAAAAGTTACAAGAAAATTAACTGAAATTAGAAAAAATGAGAAAAAACAAACCGAACAGGAAATGACTTGGCAAAAAGTGCTGAAATAAAAAACCCAAGTCAGTTATGATACATAGTCAAACATTTCTCTGCAGTCTGATTTAAAATATATGATTAGAAATATTGATTTCTTGATATATTTTCCTGGTTATTTGATAATTTTCCAATGATTATTTCTCTCTATCTCTCTCTCTTTTTAAAGTTAATTTTTAGGTCATTTTTTGTCAGCTTTTACTTTTTCTTTTTTCGTTTTTGTTATTTGAGGCACGTTTCATGCCAAGTTGCTTATTGCCATTTTTTCTTATTTAAAAAACCAGTTTGCTTATGTTGGGTGGTATTTGCATTAAATGGGAGTTTTTTTAAACTTAGGTGGGCATATTTTATATTCGCAATTTCAATTTGCGCAATTTGAGTGTTAATGGAAACCCGCCCACTGATAGGAAGTTTAGTAACCCTCCTAAAAAGTGACTTTAATGCAACTGTTTATGCAGTACAGCATCACTCTGACTCTTTTTTTTTTTTTTCCTTTACAGGTATTCCACTTTAACCCTTTTAGTTTTATTGGCCGCTCTAAAGAGCTCTGTGAAAGAATCTGTCAGAGCAGAAAGGTGCGGTCGATCCGAAGAGCCACTCTGACTGCAGTGTGCGGTCATCGAGCGGCCGGCCGCAGAGGCTGGCTCTTTAAAAGGGAGACCTCCTGTTTCCATAAATCACACGGGACACTGAGAGCGTTTAGAGGGATGGGGGGGAGGGAAGCCTCTGTGTGGTGGTATAGGAGGCTTATGAGAACTGCAGACAACACCCCAACCCCCAACTCCCCGTCGTCCAGCATGCCCGGCATTCTACAACCCCCTGTACTCTGGGCAACAGGCAGAAATAGACCCTGAGGGGAGCGCTGGCAGGAAACTCACACATGAGATGACATGTGGAGCAAGTTCAGAGTTTCACCCTCATTTCTAATTCGGCTTTTGGTGTCGAGAGTCAAGTGTGAGGACTCAGTCGGGGCTGTTATTGGTGTGTTTTTCCTGTGTTGCAACACATTTCAGCTTGCTTAACCCTTTGAAATCTGGATTGACATCACATTTCTTGTGCTGCGTTCAGACGCATTTAAACCTTCCAAACCCAGAGCTATTTGGTTTGCTCTCTTTTGAAACATGGGGAAAAGGTCATTGACCAACTTTGCAACAAGTTTTCCACAAATTGCAGTAAATTAGTAGGTCTGGAAAATTATTTTTCAAAAACCTAGTGAAAAATATCCTTAAACTATATTGTATGGATCATAATTATGTATTTGAATTTATTTTACAGAATTAGTATTATTTTTAAGCACCTTTTCAGTTATTTCCGTGTTTTTTAATTTTTAGCATTTTTTGTTATCATTTTACATTGTTTTTGCTAATGTTGGGGTCACTGCTTCTTATGTTGCCCGTTGCCTTCTTCTCATGTTTTTGAAAGAAATCAAAGCAATTTGCTCATGCTTCAAGGGGTTAATATTATCACAGGGTTTTTATCAGGTGGCGCCTGATACGCCCACACTGTCAGTCACCAAGAAGTCACTCTGCACGGTGACAGCGGGCTTTGGGAAACATGATGACGCTGACCCATGTGTTTAGACAGTTTTCTTGGTGTGGAATGTGTAACAACAAATGTCATGGCCGAATGAGCAACAGATGGTTAGATAATGTCTTTACCACATGAGGCCAGACATGTTACCAGTCACTTAAAATGGTACATGTAGCCTGTCTTATCTGTTATTCTGTGTCAGCTCTACCTAAGAGAAGTTCTCGTCATAATTGCAGTGTGTCCTTTTGCCTCTCAGTTTAGATTTCTGACAAAGGCCTTTTCATGACAGACATTTTCACTTGCTATAGCTGGAAAAGCTCACTGACAACATTAAGTTGTAGTTAGTCAGTGAAGCAGCACGGACAATAGCAGAGTTTTGTCACTGAAGTGCCTAAACTAAATCCAGGGTGTGAGTTTAACTTGTACTTTTCCTGACGTCAAAACGCCTGTTGGAAAAATATGTTAATTTCATAATGCACTTTGCTATTAAACTTCATTATAATACACGATTAAGGGGCTGCAGCTACCATTTATATTAATGACCAATGCATCTGATCTTTTGGTCTCTATAATGTCAGACATTGTGTATGTCTGTCACAGTCAAGGCCTGGTTTATAAATGCTTGTTAGAAACCCGATGGCAATTTGGAGAGGGGGATGGGAACCCCCTACAGTTTCAGTTTTTTACATGAGAGAGAGCCCGGTGTGCCTCCGACTACTTGTCAGTGGTTATATGTTGTATATAAAGTTAAAAAACAACCCTGAGAGTTAACAATGCAACAACCTTTGTCCAGTGTTCTGATTGGTTTGTTTCGTTTCAACTTTCGTTTTGCATCTGAAATGATGAGTGTCCTCATTATAGAAGATATTGAAGTTCTCCTGCTCTGCTGCAGGACAGCGCTGCACTCAGGCTGAGCTGCAGGGGGGCTCACGTGTTTGTGTTTTCTGATGCTGCTCACAACATCGATGGATGTGAGAAGCAGCAGCTGGGTATAAATGCAAAGTTATAAATACAAACACCCGCTAACATCTGGCTTTTAATGCAATGGGAATGCGTACAATCAGCATTCACACTGAGGTCAAATGACTCTGCAGTAGACACAGGTTTTTATCGCCTCGGGCTCCGATCGGCATTGATGGCAATGCAACACCCCGATGAACTCGGTAATTTCATCTTCTTAACCGGTGAGACGCAATAACGTGCCGTCACTAATCATTGTCCGTGTCCACCTAAGCAGCTAAAACACCACTTCAAACACATCTGCACCGAGTCTGAAAATGAGTAAGAGATAAATAACGAGGAGAAACCACTGAAAAGTTTTCAAAGACCTCTGTTCCTGCTGCTGTCTACTGTTTACCTGTTCTCCTGCCTGTCCGTCACGGTGCACCGACTCACCAACAAGACAGCGCACGCACACACGCAAACACATGCCAGCTGACAGATAGTCCAATTCGCTCTCCGCCTGGGAATACAGACATTTAGCGAGTTTATCCTTGTTTAAAAAACCCACGTGCACCTGCTAATTACGGTGGGAATGAGCTATTAGACCCAGCAAAATGAACGGTTAAGTTTTACTTTCACTGCTTCTGATGTTCTGCTGCTCCATCTGTGCCCAGAGTATACGCTGCTCTATAAATTACAGAATGGTATGTACATTTAAGTGGGGCTCCTAACAAACGGTCCAGCTCCAAAAATAGAAAATCTATTTATGGCGGCAGATGATTTAATCGTGGCGGGTTGCCACAAATAAATGAATGTGAGGGAAACCCTGTTTGAGTCTTCTGACTACTCAAGTTAGAGTGATTCTCTAAAACTGGAAACCATCTGTGGTTGAGCCCTCCGAAAAACTGCCAGTCCCTCTGACTCAAACTAACCAGGTGCTAAACTCACCTCAACAGTCGTCTTATGGATTTGTGATTAACTAGTTTGTTACTTTCTCTTAGAAACCACCGGCTGGGACATGTGTTTCGTTTCCGTTAGGTTGTAGCTAATGTGGGAGAGGACCGCTCCTGACCTCAGTCACCAGAAGTTGAAGCTCCCGCCTCAGATTTCAGCGATGTTCAGTCTGGGTTCTCCCCCTACGCTCCAGCTATATAAACACTGAATTAAAACCTTTCAGAAATCTTTTTTAATCTGGTTAAACCTTCACACACGTCAGTGGTAATTCAGTGGTAAGGGGGTTCACTTAAAGTTAGTGAGTAATTCTGTGTGTGTGTGTGTGTGTGTGTGTGAGTGTGTGTGTTGAATTTCTCTCTCCAGTTATGGTGTTGATCTGGTTGCTAGGCTGCAGCTGGCCTTCGCTCTGGAATGGACCTCAGTCGAGGAGGAGGAGGAGGATGGGGAGGGTGCAGGGCGTCTGAGCCTGTTTTGGTTGACAATCTATTCGCAGAAACTAGCTTAGCAATTTTAATTTAGATATCCTCTTTTGCCACAATCTTTTTTTTATCCAAGTAGGACATTTATAAAATATCCAAATGCGTGTGAAGCAGAAGTTGCGGTTCATTTCAGCGTTGGCATGTGTGGTGCTGCTTGTTCCTGTGTGCCTGCTGAGGTGTATACTAACTCTAGTTATATTTGGGATTTCTTTGTCCCGCGCCAAACAAAAAGGGCTCAGGAAGGCTTATGTCAATGTAAACCTCCCTGAAGAACAATGCTTGTTAGTGAAGTTATACACTGCAGTGTGTGCGGGTTTCCCCTGGGAAATTGGTGAGCAGAGGAAGTATGAAAACAGATTCAACAAAGGGTCTCACAGATGTTAGCTGCTGCAGTATTTGCCAGGTTGACTCAAGTATACACTCAAAATATTCCTACTAACTAATGCTTCAATGACTTAAAGAAACAGTTTTACAGTTTCTCATGTCTGTACGCAAAACATACCACCAACACCAAGACTGAAATTCACCTGCCAGCACCTTTTAAAGCTAATTTTTTATCATGTTGTATCTCAAAAACACCAGTTTTCTGGTTTTTTTTTTTTTTTAAATAATTGGGTTTTAAGTATATGACATGTATGTATATATTACAATTCTGTATAATAGGTCAACAGGATTTTGGGGAAGTATGCTTATTTGTTTTTCTCTAAGGTTTACATGAGAAGATCTGTACCACTTTAAGGTTTTGATCTAACACATTTTGTGCTGACATGTTAGTACAGAATAATTGCTTGTTTATTCTTTTCAATTCTACAGCTGTACAATATTAAGATTTTTATTACAATAATATTTTTTATCATTTATAATATTTTTAATAATTATTTTACACTTAGCATTATGGTCTTTTAAAATAAACACAACACTAATGGCTAATTCACATTGGTTATATTAATGGGAAGCATGCAATCTAACAATTACTGATTGATCATGCTTGAAAATATCACTGACGTTTTGGGCGGGCAAGACAAAAAATGACAAAGCAGGTTTATTAATAACTGAGGGAAACGTGTGTGTCTTTACTTTCCCTCTTTCTAGAAGGCCAGAGAGAGAGAGAGCTCTCTGTCTTGTGCTACTATACATAAAGTTTGTGGATCAGGTGGTTGATTAACACCTGTTTTCTTGTGTCATGTTTTGTATCTACTCCTGATATTACTAAATATTAGGGGTCGAACCAATATTTGGAACCGATACGCATATACAATAAAACTGAAAATCTTTCTGTCAATTTTCAGAATTTAAAATATAACAAACTCCAACACAAAACTTTGTTTCCGTGCATTTAGCAAAATGTTTAAAGTTCGCTGCAACTTTTTGTAAAGTCAAGTGAAAATTAAAATAAAAATAAATAAAAAGCTCACTGAGTTTTACAAAGTAAAAGTTCTTCCCATGCTGACACTTTCTTTGTACTTTTTAATTAATTAATTTTTGGGCGATCGTAAAAATAAAACGCTGATACAGATAATCTGCAAAATGCCAAATATCAGCCAGTAATCTGCAAAGCTGATAATCTGTCAACCCCATTTCTGCAGAAGCACATCCACATGAGAACAGAGGCTTTTTCTTATGTTTGGCGTCCGCAGCTCAGCCCTCCTCACACTTTTGTTTGGGAATTCTTGACTCAATTATCCCAACTGTTCTCAGTCTTTAGTGTCTGTGTGCTAATTAGGATCAACTCACACGTGCTGTCAGTTTACGAGGCCGACGTAATTCAGCATTATGAGGACACAAGTGTAAACAACTTCACTATTTAAGAAGACATCCTGAATCAGACAGACATTTCTTCTGACCTTTCTTAACCCTTTGAAACCTGAGCAAATAGGTTTTATTTCTTTCAAAAACATGACAAAAAGGCAATGAGAAATTTAACAAGACATGGCCCAAAAATGAGCAAGAAATCAGTAAAAAGTTGCAGTAAAGTTACCTGAAAATAAGCACAAACAGAACGGTAAAAAAGCAAAAACAGAAAATAAAGTGACCATCTAAAAATGATGAAAATTAAAAAAATATTTGTAAAGATAGTTTTCTGGACATTTATCCTTATAATAGAATATTTATTTATTTATTTATTTTTTTAAAATTATTTTTTAATTATTTTTAATTATTTTATTTTCAGACTATGTTAAAGAATTAAGCAGCTTGTGAAAGGCGTTAAAACCCAACATGAGAAAATTGACAATCCAGGTTTTAAAGGGTTAATAACAAATGTATGAAAAAATGAAAGTGTAAATCACTGGCAGCTTGTATTTTCCTGTAGGCAGTGACACTCTGAGAGTTGATCTGGATCAGGACCTTTGTTTCATGTTTCATGTCGCTTGTAAAATGCGAAAATAAGAAAACTTTAAAAACGAATTTAAAAAAAAAACAAAACTATCACAATGCATTGAACTAAAGGAACCGAGTGTGTTGTGTGTTGCAGCTTGCAGGAGGTGTAATCCTGGGCGTGGCCCTGTGGTTGAGACACGACCCCAAGACCAGCAACCTGCTGGAGCTGGAATTTGATGGAACCCACGCCCCCAGCACCTTCTACATCAGTAAGTTTCTCATCTGTACCATCTCTGTCTGTCTCTGTCTCTGTCTCCGTCTCCATCTCTGTCTTCACACTGTTTTTGTCTGATGGAAAATCTCCTGCTCAAACCCGCTCATAGTCATGGAGAGGCTTGTAGCAAAAGAAAGCAACTGTTGCCACATTCAACTTGGTTCACTGCTGAATCACTCTCGGAAAATGTCGGTGTTTCTGGCAGTTCTGCTCATTTGCATTATTTCCACACGACGACACTGCCCTTTGTCCACAAACCAAGCCCAGTTAAATGTTACCCAGTGGATTTATTCAAATGGAAATGCTCTCTTATGTTACTTAGTCTTTTAAATACTCTCATTGGACCAATTTATATGGATTAGAAGGAAAGCCGTGAAGTTTAAAGTCCTGGCAAAGTGATAGTTAAAATTTGTTCTGAGTTTGTCACATTACAGAAAGATGTGTTTTTAAACAGCTGACCAAATTTGAATGACCAAAAAAATCGTATGTAAGTAGTATGTAAAGTATGTAAAAGAAGGTCGCTGGAGGAGTGGCGTGGCCTCCACTCCTCCAGCGGACACGCCCCCAGCGATTTTGAGACCTTCTTTTACATACTTTACATACATACATACAATCGCGGGACTATGCTAATGTCGCTTCTCGTTTTTATACTCGTTTTTGTCAGGGGAGGAGTTATGCTGAGTATAGCTCCAGCGTGTCATCGAGCTAAGGTTTTAGGCCCACCCAAAAATTCTTAAAACAGGAAAATGGTGAAAAAACAGTTAACTGTCTAACTCCACAGTTCAGTACTATATAGTAAAGGGTCTTCGTAACATGTTTTCAACAATCAGTTTCCAACATTTCTAACGTGTTTTGAAACAATTCACTTAACCTGGACTTTAAACTGTTGAATCTGAAACCCTTAAAACCTGCATGGAAGCAGGACTGTGCATATAACATATTCTATGTCTGTATCATTCTTATTCACTGATACCATAAAACATAAAACGAAATACAGTATTTACAGGTTTCACACATTAATTTATTTGTGGTGGCCTGCCGTGCTTCAGACATGTACTGCCATGTATTGATTTTTGGAATTAGACTGTTTAGTTGGGGTACTATTGGAATAAATGTACTGTATGGTTAATTATTGCACTGGGAATGCAGAGTGTACTCTGGGAACAGACGGAGTAGCATAACAGCAGGCGCAGCGAAATTTAACTGTTTGTTGTGCGAGTTTAAAAGTAGCATCTCCTCTCATCCATCGATCTGATAAAACGTCCACCATGTGACGAAAACTCCTCAAACTGCCATTGAGGAAAACAATAACTGACCAGATCAGCCTGCGCAGCGCTCATGGACCCGCAAAAAAATGAGTTTAGTTTAGTTTATTTGCACACAATTAAAAACTGCATAACCCCCCCCCCCAAAAAAAAGCGATGCTAAATTAACATTTCACAGAAAAACACAATACAGTAACCAGTCAGTGAACATTAATCCAATAAAAACCAAGAAATATATAGATCACAATACGAAGTGTAAACTAAAAATGGAAATACTTATATACACACATCTAAAAATAAATAAACATCATGAATTAAATGTAGTGATAATTTCCTTTTAGTTATTTTTTTTTAAAGATGATAAACTCTTGATAACGTGTACTTTATTTTTCCATATCTGTACACAGCGATATCTGAGGAAATACTGGTCGTGTTTTGTAAAAAGGAAGGTGAAGCTCATCGACCTTTTCTAGTATTATATGAAGGAATCTGTGGATTAAATATAAAGAAATGTTGAAAGGATGATGATATAGAAACAAGTAAAATCATGTGTTTATATTTGAACACAAATTTCTGATGAATATTTAGTTTCAAATATAGAGCGGGGACACAAAAGGACATAAAAGGGACAAATACAAACATACACACCCCAAGATGGAAATGTTTCATTACAACATATCATGCAGTCAATATAAGCTTCCTTTTAATCATATACATTATCACGTCAATTTCTTTCATGAGCCGCAGTGATCTGTAATGATCAGTCCTCATTAAGTATTAATGGCCTGAATAAGTGGATCTCCTTTAGGGCCCTGTGAGGCCCTATTGATTAAGATCAGTGTGATATTTATTATTAATAAGTTAAAGACCTAATAAATAATCATGTAGTGTTTATATGAATGAATTCTTTTTATTTTATTTTTCTTTTATTAGTTACTTTCGGAATACACATTATTTAGGGGTTAAATTACATAGAATACATACACGTCATCAACTACGTGATAGTAACGGAGAATTGTGACCACTAACGTAAACCCACTTCTGCTAGAAATTACCATCACAGCACGACAGAGCGCAGGAGTTGTGTGCAGACTTTTCTGCTCTCTTCAGCTAAAACGGATTCTTAAACTGGATATCTGTGCTTTACGGTGCATCTGGTAGTTTTCATAGCAACGGTCCTGCACTGCCCAACATTTCACAGAGGTCGAGGTCATCAATTAACAAATGTAGCTTTTGCAGTTCGTTTAGCGAATGTTAGCCAGCAGACGCCCTCTGGACCCACTTTCATATCACACACTCGTACTACTTTGCACACAAAACATGTTTTTCAAAAAAATGTTATACATTAATATGATTTTCTACTTTCATTAAGTTTATTTTTTTAACCAACGTCAGTCCTAATCATAAATATCAAATATTTGTTAATTTTCAGAATTTTAACCATTGTAATGCCAGGTTTTTGTCTCAATGCAACTGTGTTTTAGACGAAAAAAAAAAGAATCATATAAAAAAAATGTTTTCAACATACTTTATGCAAAGTGGATTTTTTTTATGATTGCAGTCTGGAATATGTAAGTGATTTGCAGCAACAGTGCACCTAGTGGAAATAGCATGAATTTTTGGCATTTGACAAAGAAATCATCAGGTGGAAAATAGTAAAAATTACAAATTTCGAGGAAAAAGCCCAGAATTATGGCCAGAAATAACGCATTGCATGTTTTTAAGCTTTTTGGGTCAAAATTGCAGTTGGAACTGGTTCCATTGGCGCATTTTTTGCACTTAACAGTACGAATGTAACATTTCTGTTTACACAGTGTTTTTTAGGAGATGAGCTGGAAATTCCAAGATTAAACAAAAACACACAGTCTTGCCAGGATTTATGCCACATGCATGAACACAGTCAAAATTATCAAAAAATGAAGAATGAAAAGTAAAATGCACCAACAGACCGTGAGGGATAATTGTGAGATAAAAAGGAAACAAGGAGTGTCTGTGAGTGATAGCACGTTATAGCTTTTTAGCTTTATTGTTGTGAAGTATGTGTATGCTAATATATTGATTTAGAATATATGATATGGTTTTAGTACTTATATTTTACTCAGTATTGATACACTGGCACCAGCTGTGCTTTCTGTCTCTTTCTTATTGTTTATGTTTCCTACAGTCACTCTGCTTTTCTCTGCTACTAAACAGGAAAAGAAAAGATAATGTTGTCATGTTGTCATCCCTGTTTATATATGATATTTTTCATGGCATTGAAGTTAGAAATTCCAGTACTGTGACAACACCAGCCTCATCCACAGTGAGTCATACAACAGTGAATTTCCCAAAGAATTTACCACATCATGTCCTCGAATATCTTGGTTTTGAGACCAAAACTAGTAAAACCCCAAACACAGTAATCAGTAATATAATACAGAGAAAAGCAGTTACTTCATACTTGACTAATTGTTACATTTCTATTGATCAACTCGCTGTTTCAGCGTTACTGAACAGTGTCCGGTCAGTCATAGCATCGTTTGACGCCCTCACACATACGGCGCAGTACAGGACGTACACAGCTGACCCTCAGTAACCTGGACGTGAGAATATTAAACTGGTGTGAAATACGTTTCGACGAAGCAGGGGGCGGCTCCGCCTCGCCCAAATCACCAGCGACTTGTGACCAGGACTAACTGAGGACACGCAGCACATCATATGACTCTGTTAAAGTCTCGCTCTCCCACATCAAAGTTCGCCGCTGTCACTTTTCCAACTCTCGGCAGCCGCATTACCTCAGCCGGTTCCTCCTGAACAACCTGAGTCATCTGCCTGGTGAGGAAGGAGAAAGATGAAAGGGAAGATCTGAGGAAAACGCGGGAATTAAAAAATGAAAGCAAGAGAGTCTCCCGTCCACACTGAAAATACAGCTGCGGAAAAACAAGTGAGGGTGTGTTTGTATCATTGTTTTCTCTCTTCTGAGGCCGCATAGCTGTGGCTGCTCAATGAAAAAGGGCTCGCCAGTCAGAGAGGAACTACTTTAGGGACTTTCTCTCGAACAGCCTCAATGATTGCATCCGACCCATTACATAAAGCCTCCCTCTCATTCCCGAGGAGGGGAGAAATAGCCTCCTCGTGAAGGAAAAAATTCCTCACTGGCCCTCCCTTCTCCTCCTCCTCACCGACCCCACCCTCTCCCTCCCTCCTCTCCTACCATGAAAGTTTTCCTCTCCTTCACTCCGCGCGGTTTCTTTCCACTGTCGCTCCCCCCTTTACTAGCCCATCTGGTTGTGGTTAGCGTTTGAGTCGCGCTGTCTCACTTCTCCTCATTTTTCCTTTAGTCCTCCTCTCCCTCCGCTCTATCTCTGTCTGCACTCTTTTTCCCTCCCCCCTCCTCTCCTTTCTTCATCCCCCGCTGCCAGGAACGTTTCAGTATGGAGTCCTGCATCTGTTTCTCTCCTTTCTCTCACCCCGACCCGCTCTCAGACACAATCACCCAATGGCGGGCCGCCTCTTGTACCACAGAATCAAACACGCCGCGAGTTTCTCAGTTACCAGACACTCTGTTAAATCCCAATTTAAAAACAACTAAAAAACCCTCAACTACAAACGAATAATCAGCAAAAAGTGAAGTAAACTTTAAAGACAGAAAAGTTCCTCACACTTGATTACTCGGTTCCTGTTAAATCGTATTGTTTTCCAGTTAAGTCCTTTTTCTCAGTCATGAAGGAGCTGAAGCATCAGTTCCTTCCAGGTTATGTAATCCTTGCAGTTTTTGTGGCAAAGTTATCAACTTTCATGGAAATGTTGGTTAAGACTAAAAGGAAACTAATCTTGATCTTTGCACAAAATGTTTCCGTTGTCATCACAGGTCTATGACACAGTGGCACAGTGGTTTTCAGCCGTGTTGTAGCCTGATGTGCACACGTTGAAGCAGAGCTAAACTTTAAGCTTATAAGGCCTGAGTAATGACTCAGAGATCAGCGTTTTTGGACGTAATATATCTCACATCTCCATTTATATACAAGGCATTACAGAGCAACCATCAAAATATAATACACATAAATAATGTGTATCTAGTAGAAATGAATAGTTAAACTTGCATACAAGGCTTTACACACACGGATAAAGGCAGATTCTTGCGTTCACGCTCCATAGAGCCTATCACAGATACAAGACAAGAGTCATTTTATTTCTTCATTTTAACAAGTTAACCTTTTGAAACCAAAGCAAATTGGCTGGATATTTTTAAAAAACATAGATATAAAATTGAGCAATTTGTCAAGAAATGCCCAAAATGATCTGAAAAAAAGTTAAAATAGAGTAAAAATTAATAAATAGAAATAATAAGAAGAAATATATGTTTTTTGTATCTTGATTTTAATAAATCATAATAATTAATAGTAATTAAAAAGAAAAAATATGTGTGTTTGTGTGTGTATAAAACCTAATTTTCAGGTAATTTTCTTGTCACCTTTTAATAATTTGCAGTTTACAGGACATTTTTGCCAAGTTTCTGTTTCATAAGTTGAAATGCTTGTGAAAAGTTTCTGAATGCAGCACAAGAAAAATGTCATCCAGATTTTGAAGGGTTAAAAGACTGTAGTTTGTGATTGTAAAATATAAAAAACAGCGGTAACTACACATTTAGTAACTCATATAACCCTAATAGTTTAAGCACAGAGTGTGTAATACCAGAAAAAAACCCACAGAAACTGGTTTAGATCTCTGGCAGACGTGTTCAGAGTCACATTTCACCGACACCAAATGACAGCAGCTTCAGGAAGTCATTACTTAAACTCCTTGACTCATGTTCCTTTTTAAAACAAAACCACGTGGTCATAGACTCGCTGAGGCATCTGCTGTCGCTGGATAAACTGAGGTGATTCCCAAAAGAGTTAATGTGAAACCAAAACGAGTCTGTCGGGAAGTCCCACTGCTGTCCTGAGATTTTACACACATCGAGTGGTTTACAGAACCTCCTCACAAAAACAGACTCAGTCAGAGGAATGTCCCAGGCTTCCCATGTAGACCTGCTTTGTTTGGAATATCAAAAAACCGAAACCGTGTTCAAACTGGACTACATCTCTAGAGCCACAATTATCTGTGAAAAAGAAAGAACAAACTGTGTTATTAGATAAACGATGCACCGATTTATTGGCCGAACATCTGTGTCGGCAGATTGACCGATTATTTTTTGTTGTTTCACATTAATTTTGCGCAGGCTGAAAAGCCTGATAATAAAGAGGGAATTATGATATGTTATGTGTTGTAGAAAGGCTTTTGAGACAGTTATTTTTGAAGATGTTCATCATCTGAAAAAGGGTTTAGATTGTTACATAAATTTGTATGATTGAGTGTAGTGGTTTGTTTGTGTCGTAGACTGTATATAAAGATGGATGACGCGTCCCCTCCTACCCCGCTATGCTTTAGTGAAGCTGTAATATCCCGAGTGCTGCTGCTGCCATCCTGCGCTGGTGACGTCATTTAGGGCGATATTTAAGCGATATCTGCGGTGGGGAAGTTCCCACCAAAACATGCTTTCCACCAATCACGAGCAGCCCCATTAAATGCGAGCACACGGATTTGCTCTCATAGCTGTCAGTCATGGAAGAAAAGCGCTTTTTTTGTAGAATTTAATAACTCATTAAAACCAAAATTATCATAAAAACAATCAGTTGAACAAACATCAGAGTGATGAGAACTACCTTCAGTCATGGAAACCATCTTTGGGAAGTATTTATTTGGCGTGTACTTTGAGTTTTTAGTTTGGCCTGCATCCATTCGCTAACATGGAGGGGCGGGCTTTATGACCTATACTGCCAAGTCATACTGTACTCTACATTCTCGTTAACACAATTTTTTTTAAAATTTGCACAAATGTCCACTTGGATTTTGGTGGTTGAAGGTCACTCTGACATCACAAAACCAAAATGTTTTTGGTCATCACTCAGAATCCATACGCTGATTATGATTAAATTTCAGACAAATGTCTAATAGGATATTATGATGAAGTGGTGACATTTGATATCCAAAAGATCAAAGGTTTCCATTACAGATTGGCACCCACCTCATACGAGCGTAAAAACATTTGTTTGCGATAAATGGGATTTTTCTCAAAACTGGTAATTCCAGTTTAAGCAGAACTTTATGATGCCCATTGAACCCGCTGTTAGACTTGGACGACTGAAACAGCTCTAGATCAACAGGCTCTAGATCCTCTGTTTGTCAGCCAGTGTTGACTGGTTGAACTGATGGGCTGCACAGAAGAAGGTTTAGTACCAAATATAGTGGTAAAATATTTTAAAAAAATAAAACCTCAATGACAGATTACAACTTCTACGTTTTATAGTTACACTGAATAAAACAGAGTAGTTTTGTGTGGCGGTTTACAGTTTAGTCTACAGTGTTGGCACGATGTCTGCGGGTTAAAAAGTCCTCCACGAAATTCCATCTTCAAGGTCTTTTCCAGTACGTCAACCTGAAGTCAGATTTTCTGATGTCCTTACATGGCTGGATTGCAGTTTTAATAATAAACTACAAAAATATACCAGGGAACAGGAAGTAGGAGAAAGGAAGGCTTTCATTATAATAAACAATAGTCGGATGACTTCACCGAAGCAACTAAATGCATCTGGGTAAAATGTTTGTAGGTGCGTTGTTATAAGTTTAATCATCTCGGGGAAACTCCACCTGGACTATATGTTGTTTACAGCAGAGAGCGGATGAACAAACACAATAGGCTTAATTTAAAAACATAGCTTAATTAACCCTTCGGGACTGTTTGGCACATTTTACCCACTTTTCATTCTTCACTTTTTGATCGTTTTTGTCAGTGTTCATGCATATGGCAAACATTTTGTGTATTTTGGTTTAGTCTTTGGATTTCTAGCTCAGCTCCTACGATAAGTCTAAAATACACCGTGTACACAAAATTGTTGCATTCATACTGCTAAGTGCAAAAAAAAATACGCCATTGAAACCATTCAAACTGCAATTTATGATCCCACTGCCATCAAACATAAAAACATGCATTTTAGCATTTCTGGGTGTCCTTGTGGGTCTTTGCCTTGGAATTTGTCATTTTTACTGTTTTTCACCTGTTTTTGTCTTTTTTAGTTTTTATTTTTGCATATGGGGAAAATACACACTATTTCGAATTTCCAACTATTTATGATTAGGACTTATGTTGGTTATAGAATTTACTTAATAAAAGTAGAAAATAATATTAACGAATAACATTTTTTAAAGCTTGATTTTGAAAAGTGCATTTTGTGTGCAGAGCTATACGAGTGTGTGTAGCATTAAAGCGGGCCTTAAGGGTTAAAGTTCCCCTGCACACTTGTTTTAAAGTACATAAAAATACCCTGCTATGATTAATATTTTATTTAACATATTTTTCAGACATGAAAGTATAACATACTTTTAGTTAGTTAAACGTACTTAAACCTCGAGGAGTACCACAAATTCAAATCTAGTAGTGGACTATTAAGTGGGATCCACTTAATATTAGTAATTATTAATATTTGATAGTGCACAGTTTTGACACACCTTGTGGTAACGCCGCAGCGCTGACAGTCACGTAATCCATCAGCTCCTCTTCAGACTTTACGAGGGAGGTGCAGGCGGCCCGCTGAATGGAAGCAGATACGGAGCATAATGGAAGAGGATCCATGAGCAGATTAAATCAAGACAGACAGGAAAAGACATTTAAGTAAATGGAATTATTGAGAGCATAATTTCGAACGAGCAAATGCATTAAATAGAAAGGACAGATGGGTGGTGGCGAGAGAGGGAGAGAGGGAGAAAACTGTATCGGAGGAGGGAGGCGGTGTGTCAGAGCGGAGAGCTACAGTGTAAGAGATGGAGGGAGCACTTGGTCAGTCTCCAAGACATCGATTTAGAAATTAGCCTTTGTGTGTGTGTGTGTGTGTGTGTGTGTGTGGGCAGAGAGGAGGTGGGGGATGTGGTGTGGGAGGTACAGGAGCAGTTAGTGGTCCAGAATCTAATTACGTCTGAGCTGACAAGCAGGAGTAACGATGCTGGGCTGAACACAGAGAGCTTCACTCTCGGTCTGATACGAGCTCCACGAGCACAATGACCCGCGACTCACTGACATCAATATGAAAAATGATTTAGACGGACAAATCGAGCTAGGATTGTGTTATTTATGGAACCCCTGAATGCTCAATATTAATTAAATTTTAAAAGAGATCACAATGAAATGAATCATATATTTTTTTTGTTTATTTTTCATAATTAAATGAAACACTCCAAGATTTCTTTTACCCTTTGAAACCAGAGCAAATTGGTTTGATTTGGTCTAGAAGTTACAAGATATGAGTAACAAGAAAATTAAAAAGAAAAGAAAATTATGTTAAATTTGCAAAAAAGAAAATAAAAAAAGGTTAAAAACAGACAAAAAAAACCTTAAAAAAAACAAGCAAACAAACAGAATATAGTTGAATATAGTGTTCTGCATGTTTTCCACTTTTTGTGTTTATAATATGATAATAATTAATATTATTACTTTGTTATTGTTATTATTATTAATAGTAATTATAATAATAATAATAGATTTTATTTGTAATGCACTTTACATTTGAAAAAATCTCTAAGTGCTACAGGACAAAATTATTAGAATAAAAATCAATCAAAATGAAAGCATATTAAAATTCACAGAAGTCATAAAAGTCATCAAGAAGAGAAACCAGCGAGAAGTCTGTTAACTCATTGAGTGCCAGCCCAATTATATAAATGGAAAGTGGCCTGTGCCAGCTTTTCTGGCCATTTTGAGTCATCTTTCAAGACCCACAGAATATTTTGTACAAAGACTCTGAAAACACTGAATAGCTCAAATGAAAGAAGAAACTCTCTTTTTCGTCATGGAAAAAACGTTTGTTTGCACCTTGTTCCATTTTTGATTTATCTGAAATTGAATAGAGGCGAGTTTCATCAAAAAGGCCACTTTTTTCTAGAAAGCTGAGAAAAATGCATTTTTGTGAAAGTGTATCTGTCAAGCAAAACAGTGAATCTGAATGTTAAAATTTTGGCATCAATGACATGGGGGGGGGGGCGGATCCATGAGGGTTTCTTCCAGCGTCCGCTGGCGAAATTGGCCACTTGACCCTCTCCGTTTTTTGGGGGGCATTTTATGCCAATATTGAATTGATGTAGCTTTGTTGCTGTAGTTTTGAAGCGCCTCTGTACAGATCACTCTGCTCTCTGACCCCGGCTACTCCACTACAACTACGAATCCCAGCAGCCCCAAAATTACACACAGGGAGTGTGAGATCGCCCCCTTGTGCCAGCCGCTGAAAACACACTTTGGTGTATATATACGTCAATGGCACTCAAGCGTTGGCTTTTGAATGACGAATGTATACGTCAGTGGCACTCAATGAGTTAAAGGTCATCAGTGTTATGACTTATTATTAACTTGTTATTAATCATTTTTCAACCCCTCTCTCTCATTCTCTTTTAAAACTCATTTCAGGTCATTTTCTTGTGACTTTTTCCTCATTTCTATTGTTTATTTTTTAAAAGAGCAAACTCAGCCATTGTGTTATTAACTGTTAATCTAGTATCCTAGTTACTTTTCATTACAGACATACATGTGTAACCACGTATTCATTTTTGTTTCAAAACCCTTTCAAAAGTCTATTTTTATTACATTTCTCCAAATGTCACTTTTTGCTTCACAATGACACTTGTCACGACTGTGGGGTTGTTACTGTGTGAAGGGGCGACAGATGACGGGTCCTCGCCCACCACACCAGGCTCACTGCTGTCTTTATTCTGCTCACAGAGCGCTCTGTCTGTTTGTGAGGAACACCATCAAAACAGTGAAGACGTAACGCAGAATTAATCAGCGAGTTGCTGCTATGAACTCTGAATCTTCACTTTGATGCTGAATAATCTTCAGAGTTTACAAGCCAACCCTGCTAAGTTAAGAGGAGATGTTTGGTTTTAGTTGTTGACCTTTGTTGCTTAATAGAGGTGGGAGGCATGTGATGAGGCAATGACTGGTGATAAAAGTCACATTATGAAACAGGAACGCTCAATGACGTTGGATCATACCATCTAAAAAACCCACACAAAGGTTCAAACCATCTGAATGTCTGGTTTTCTGCATTACGTCCATAAAAGGCCAAACCAATACAACAAGAGACATAACTTCTGAAATATTTATTTATTTCTACATAAACGTGTATTTCTAAGCATCTACATACCTGTACATTACAAATTTAAGGAAATAATGTCCTGTACTATTAAACTTAATGTAGAGACTGTAAATCTCTATTTTAATCAAATAAATGATTTATTATGAGATTGTTTTGGAGCTTTTTTGCTGCCTTATGATAGGCCAAAAATGTCTAAGATAATAATATTAATGAATGTTTTTCATTTGAAAGGTTGTAGTAAAGGGTGTTTGATAAATGTGTGTGATTGAATTTGTGCTCAGTCAGAGATAATGTAATAAGTGGCGGAACGACTTTAAAAGAGTTAGTTTTTTTTATAGGTTATAATAACATTTCTTTCTTTGTTTGGCACTAAAGGAGGAATAAAAAAACAACAATAACAACAAAAAACATCAGTATCAGCAGTCACCAAATTGTTTTGTAAAAATCAGTATCAATTTTGTCCCAGAATTTTACAATTGGAGCATCCCTAATAAAAGTGACATAAAATATAAGGGTTACTGGGAAAAATGCAATAATAATCAGTATTTTATTAACTAATCATTTCTAAAAAAGCATAAAAGGTAAATAAAATAAAGATAACCTCCAATAAAACTGTTAATATGAAAAAAGAGTAGATAGTCTAGATACTATTTCATAATTATTTGAGTTTTAATAGTAACTCAGATCAATAATAATCCATTCATATATTAAAAAAAAATCCTTTTTGGGATCGTTTAATGTTGTTACATCAATAAAGTTTGAGTTAGTGGCTAAAAAGCACCGTTTTATTTCAAGGCGCTTGTTATTTTCTTTTCTTTTTCATCATGTTTGCTTTTTCTGTCTGTGAAAGCAACACTAATAATCAGTTAATAACAATATCTGACCTTTTTGAGACTTTCATCTGCACACAAACACACCGCCAATTAGCAGTGAACCTCTGAAATGTGTTTGCACTTCCAGCAGCATCGGCACACAGTTAAAACCAGCTGTAACTCACTGCAAGAAATGACCTCACCCAAAGAAAACTCTGCACGTTTTTTCATTTTTTCATGTTTACTGCCATGAATGGAAACTAAACTACTGTACGGAAAAAAAAAACATTTTACAGTCTACAACACAGGAAGTCCTGGGCAACCGTTTGTATTTATAGGACTAAAACTCGCAGAAACAGCAGTTTGGTGTTTTATAGAGGAACAAGAAGAAAGTGTTTTTTTTTTTTTTTTTGTGGGGTAAAGAGATTTTTTTCTTACAGGCTGCCCAATATGATTAATACAGAAGCAAATCACAAAGAGTCTGTATTTTAGTGGCATTATTTATTTGTAATTTTCTGAATTTATATTGAAAATCAGAAGTCAGTTTCTACCCTTATTGTGTTATATATCTCTAAATGTATTTAATTATTTTTATTTATTGAATTATTTATCTAATTTCCCTCTTTTTTCCTTTTCTCCCAACTATTAAATTCTTCATTTTATTTTATTTTATTTTGTAATATATTATATATTGTGTATATTGTATATTGTAATATATTTCTTTATCTTTTCATTTCATTTCTTTATTTTTTTATCTATTTATTTTCCTTTTTGATTGAAAGGTCGCCATGTTCATTTGGTTGTGTATTTTTTTAAATTTTTTATGTACACCAGCAAAAAGAGATTACCAAAAAAAGGAAATCACAAATCAGGCAGCTCTAAAACAACCATGTTCCTCCTCTCCGGTGCCATCTTTCAGCCCAGTTCTCAGCCTGTCTGACTCACCCCTACGTCCGACCTTTGACCTGAACATTTTATTAACCTTATTAGCCACTTCCTTTCCCATCTGTTCTTCAAAACAAGTAAGACGTAAAGGACAGCCTCTCTCACCCTGCTCCACCCTCAATAACGTCAAATATTAACCTTCAGTCATCCAACAGTGTAACACAGGAAACACAGAGTGTGTCAGAGGAGAAAAAAACAGCAACAGATTTATTTTGTTCTGGATGAAAATAATGTGTCAAAGTGTGAAGAGACAAACAACTTCCTGTGAAGATAACTGGAATGTGACTCTTTTTATGCAACTGGCATTAAAACAAGATTGTGCCTTCTGCTGTCCATCAGATGGTATTGCATGCGTGCAGGTGTTAACCCCTAAATGCCTGGATCAACATCAGTTTTCTTATGCTGCTTTTACACGTCTTTCACAAACATTTCAACCCCTTCAAGCCAACTTATCTCTTTGTATTTAAATGCCTGTGAAGTCTTTAATTGTTTCTTTTTTAAAAATCAGCAAAATATGACCAGAAATATTTCAGATGCTGTTAAACATGAGTTAAACATTGTTTACCACCCAAGACTGATAAATAATATATAATAATAATAATATTTTGAAAGCTAGTAAAACAGCTCATGCAAACAATACTACCAAAGCTCAGGTCCAAAAAGCATTTCTCAAAATAAAACCAAAAACTAAGAGCTTTTCATGAAGGAAAAAAACAGCTTTGCAAAGGCATAACACTTTACTGAGAAAATTTTGCATTTGCTAAAGGTCGTTTATATTTACTGTTCATTATATAAAATTAGTTGTGTTTTCATATGTGGAAGGTGTCAAAAAATGTGAATACTTAATTTGTTTTGAATTATTAAGTTAGTTTTTTGATTTCTTTTGAAAAACATGGGGAAAAAGGCCATGAACACCTGGGCATGAAATGTCCTGTAAATTGCAAAAATTTTGCAAAGATGAAAAAAAAATTAGCAGGTGGGGTTTTTAAATATTATCAGGAAACTGGGGAAAATATAAAATAAAATTAATATATAACTAAAAAACGATAAATCTGTTCTAATTTAATATTTAAAATTAAGTCACAGAAAAATACATGCATATATTTAAAATGCAATGATTAATAGTATATTTTTCTTTTTTTTTACTCTTTCTTTAGGTCATTTTGTTGTTAACTTTATGATTTTTTTCATTATTTTCAGGTAACTTTCTTGTGACCTTGTAGTTCTTGCAAAATTTTTGACCATGTTTTGTGAAGTCGTTTTTTGCCTTCCTCCCATGCTTTTGGTTTCCTCAGAGGACATGGGGAAATAAGGAAATGATGATAACCACAAAAAAAGTCTCGCAAATTGCAAAAAAAAAAAAAAAGTGGCAAGAAAAATGGCAAGAAAATGACCATAGAAAATGGCTCTGGGGCATTATTAGTATCAAAAAACTGGGGAAAAGGATCATAAAAATATATTTATAAATTCAGTTATTATCTAATACTTGAATAATTTTATGTAAAATTAAGTAACATATATAGTTTTTTTTATTTTTGTGCATTATGTATCTTCTTTGTTTTTTACTTTTCTTGTTGTTTCTTATTTTCTGTGAATTTGGCTGTTTCTTATTAAGTTACTTATTGTCTTCCTCCCAGCCTTTTACAGAAATCAAGTCAGTTTGTTCAGCTTTCAAAGGGTTAAAATAGGGTGGAGGATACATCGAGAGCTTCAAAGCCACAGTGGGAGTGAAGCCTTTTAGTGGATCACATTCCTCTAATAGATGTTTACATTAACGTGTTTGTCTCTCAGGAGCAGAATGACTCTGAGAGCATGTCGAGTGCGCCGCTCTGATTTCTGCCTGTTAAAGTACGTGCGTTGCCGTGGATATTAATCAGTTGAACTGTACTGTCTCGTCCGTCTTACCAGGTGTCCACATCCTGATCGCTGTCGGCGCAGTGATGATGGTGGTCGGTTTCCTTGGTTGCTATGGCGCCATCCAGGAGTCCCAGTGTTTACTAGGAACGGTGAGTCATAAAGACCATTGCACACCGAGTCTGTTTTCTCAGCTGGAATTGTTGCATGTTTTAAAAATAAATTCGACCTCACGTTGTGTCAATCATGTTTGCACACTGAATTTGAAACTTTCTGCAGTCATTGATGTTTTCTGAACAATTTTCAGTGTTTTTTTTTTTTTCTTTTTTTTTTTCATTTCTTCAGAGAAGTAGTTCCAAATCTTTTACCATAAGAGACTTATTTTCCATCATTGAGTAAATTGACAACAGGACTGAGGGACATTTTAAGAATCTTTCGTATTATTTTCATATTTTTTATATATATATATATATATATATACACAGCTAGATAGATATAATATATAGATATTAGACAGATAGATATAGACATAGATCTATCTATCTAAAATCTATATATTATGGATATAAGTGTGTATTTATATGTGTATATAAAACTTTCTTGCTTTTCTGTAGCATTTTTTCAAGTAATTTTACCTTTTTTTTTTTTTTTACTAATGTTACAAGGCTACTAGTATTTGCATAGTTACACTGCTGCAGTTTATTTATTTATTTTTGATAATGTTTTAATGATAAATGAATAAATATGCTTTAGCTCGTCGATGTTTAAAAAGAAAAAGTTTCAGATAAATCCGAGCGGGGCAGCAGTGGTGTTCAGCCTTCAGTCAGCCTGCAGCTGGACTCAGAATATGGTCCAATAACAGCTCTCTGACTCAGCCAGATGCTGCGCCATATGTCCACGCTGTCTCAAAGATGCGTACATGAGCTGCGACCGGACGTGAGATTTGATCGTAACGTCTGCTCACATCTCCAAATTGAGAAATGCAAAGCTTTGTTGTAAAGTGAGCGTATGCCCAGTTTTCTGAAAAGTTTTCTTTCATTTGTTTGTTTTGTAAATTAGATCCAATGTGATTTGTTGAGTAACACTGAAGGTAAATGTAACTTTTGTTAGTATGCAAGGAAACTCTAAGGGGCACCTTTATCATTATAAAAGCTCTTGACATTAAAAAGTCAAACCGTTGTTTGCCAAATCCTTAAGTGGAGCTGTGATATTTTCTATTTCTGTTCTGTCCCGCAGTTCTTCGCCTGCCTCGTCATCCTGTTTGCCTGCGAAGTTGCAGCTGGAATCTGGGGCTTCATGCACAGAGACACTGTAAGGCTGCAAACATACGCTACAGATTGAAATACGCAGCGCTGAGTCCAAAAGTACAGTAAATACCTCTACGAGGTCTTTGTTGTTGCTCTAAATTTGAGACTGAGCCCACGAACCTCTTTGTTTGTGTTCAGGTGTCAAAGGAGATGATCAACTACTACGACTCTGTGTTTGATAAGGCCACGGCAGAAGGTGTCATGAACCGGGAGAAGGGACACGCTGCCGCCTCTGTGCTGAAGGTCTTCCATGAGACGGTATGAACATGACCTATGAAATATATCATTTGTGTCATATAAATAGTAGTGTATTAATGTAATGTTGTTATGTATATATTTAATAAAGTATATTTTTTAGCCGCATCCTGCAAGGCTGATTAATGAGCCCAATGCAGAAATGCCAAAAACTGTAGTTCCTCTAATGTCCACTTGAGAACAGAGGTGATCCCCATAGACCTCCATGTTAAAATGAAAGACTTTACATGTTTATAGCTTTGGTCTCATGCCAAGTACACGGGCAGTGAATTTTAATATAACTCACCAATTTCATTTTATTAAGGCTTAAAGCTCAGTGTAATTTAGGGCGGGGCCACTTTGAGTCTGTCGATAACGTCCTCGGCTTCTTAGTCAGATCCACCCCTCCTTCACAACGCCAGCCTCTCGCCCAAACATGGTCAGTTCTGGCTACAAAAAACTGATATACCGGTACAGACATTATTTTATATACTGTATGATCTTAACCGCTCACGCAGAATCAGACATTCCTCGTGGATTCTGCGCAGCCTTGCAGTTTCGTCCTGTTTTACAGCTGCACACAGTGTATTGATCAGCTGAACATTCCCCTGTGTTTGAAAAATTATTTGACATGCCCCCCTTTTTTCTGCACCACCCCCTCCCCTCTCATAAAAAACAAACAGTCCCTGAGTTTTATTGAAATATTCAATTCTAATCCTGTTGTGAGTTTTTTTTATTTTTTTTAAATTGATGCCTATTTTAAAAAGCTTTTATTATAGGAACAAAAAAGAAGCGACAAAAAGTATCAGTGGTCATTTCAGAGAATATATGGTCTGGAAAATTTGCCTCAAAGTCATGGAAAAGTATTGTTAAAAGTGTGTACGAACCCTGCTCGTAATACACAGAGATGGATAAAGGGGCTGTGCAAATCAATACGCTGCACGCAGTTCTACAGTGAAAAGAGATTTTACCTGTTTTAAACTGACGGTTCAGTGAAGAATGCCCTGATTTGAACTTGTCCTGCTTATACCATTAAATCTGCTCAGTTGTCATTTGGCTATTCATTTTTTAAAATTATTATTACAAAGAGTTTATGTAAAGTTGCAAAAAATGTTGCAATAAAAACTCCATAACTCTACACTGTTAAGGCGAGGAATGAATGCACCAGCATTATCATTATTATCAGAATAAAGAATTCTCGGTGGTCATGGTATAGAGTTGCCGGTTGGGAAGAGCTATTTCTGGCGCCGCTGGTTCCCATTCATTTCCTCCATGCGCAGTGTTGGTTGACTCACAGTTGGAGCACTTCCATCACTGGCCCGGGTGAATCATCAGAGCAAAAGATGAACAGCTGTGCCAGGAAATATCTTGATTCCTTGATAAAATGTCAAATCTAAAAGCCTGCGTATAATAAACTGTAAGCTGAGAAGTTTAAGGTCCAGTGTGCAGGATTAAGGGGCATCTTTTGGCAGAAATTGTACTTAATCT
The DNA here is from genome assembly GCF_026936395.1 of Plectropomus leopardus. Lineage (NCBI taxonomy): Eukaryota > Metazoa > Chordata > Actinopteri > Perciformes > Serranidae > Plectropomus > Plectropomus leopardus. Next base: position 4,771,725 of record NC_142176.1, on the reverse strand, counting down.
TAGGGACTGTTTGCCGCATTTCACACGCTTCTCATTCTTCATTTTTTGATAATTTTGTCCGTGTTTATGCATATGGCACAAAGTTTGGAAAAATTGTGTATTTTTGTTACATTGGAATTTCCAGCTCAGCTCCTACATTAGGTCTTAAATACACTGTGGAAAAAAAATAGTTACTTTCAGACTGAAGTGCAAAAAATGCGCCATTGAAACTGATTCAAACTGCGTTTTTGATCCAACAGACATGAGAATTTGTAATTTTTACTATTTTTCACCTGATTACATCATTTTATTTAAACCATATTTGGCATATGGAGAAAATACATGCTATTTCCACTCGGTGCACTGTCACCATCAAGGTCGCTGCTAGTCATTGACATATCCCAGGCTGTGATAATCCTAAAAATAAAAAATCTACTTAGCATGTAGTATATTGGAAATAATTCTTTTTTTATTTAATTTAAAAACATAGTGGCATCATAACAAAAACCTGGCATTGAGAGGGTTAAATCATATAGATTCTTATCATTGTGGATGACCACAAGATAAAAAAAGGTGGACTATTTTATGCAATGAATTACCAGTTGTCATAAACATTAATTCTAATGAGGGCAGGCGTAATTTGGACCAGGACACGCCTCCTACCTCTTGCTTCTCATGTTTGTGCCCGTATAGTTCTTTTAATTTTGTTCAGGTAACTGTGGTTACATCACTGTGCTGTGTTTGTGTTTCAGCTGAACTGCTGTGGTAAAGGCCAGGGGACCTCCTTCGCAACACGCATATCAGACGCCTTCGGATTTACTGATCTCTGCCCCAAGTCTCAAACAGATGTAAGTGCCATCATGAGTGTCAGCAGTGCCATCAGCACTCTCATGCATCAGCAGCTTGGCCACACTGTCGGCTCGTGTTCACATTGTGGCTGGATAAAAGAAACACTCAAGAATCCCAGTTTTAAAGGTTTTAAGGTTTTTTTGGCACCAAACAAAACAACAAATATAAAATAATAATAATAGTAGTATTGAAAAATATGACAAAGTTGTGCAAGTGAGATCAAGAAACCAACATGGCAGTGACACTCAATTTAAGCCCCTAATGTCCTAAAACCTTAGAAATGTCCTAAAATCCTAGAAGCATCCTAATATCATAGAAATGTCCTAGAATTCTAGAAACATCTAAAAATTCTAGAAACGTCCTAAAATTCTGGAAACATCCTAAAAATCCAAGAAATGTCCTAAAATCATAGAAACATCCTAAAATCAGGAACATCCTAAAATTCTAGAAATGTCCTGTAATCCTAGAAGCGTCCTTAAGTCACAGAAACGTCCTTAAATTATAGAAACATCCTAAATGCCTAAAAATGTCCCAAAATCCTAAAAATCTCAGAAACGTCCTAAACTCTGACAAATGCACTAAATCCTAGAAATGTCTTAAAATCTCAGAAGCGTCCTAAAATCCTAGAAATGTCCTTAATTTCTAGAAATGTCCTAAATTTCTAGAAATGTCCTAAAATCCTAGAAATATCCTACAATACGAGAAATTCTAAAATCCAAGAAATGTTGTAAAATCTTAGAAGTGTTCAAAAATGCTAGAAACATCCTAAAATCCTAGAAACGTTCTAAAATTCTAGAAACGTCATAAGATTCTAGAAATGTCCTAAAATCCTAGAAGCATCCTAATATCATAGAGATGTCCTAGAATTCTACAAACATCTAAAAATCATAGAAATGTCCTAAAATCCTAGAAGCATCCTAATATCATAGAGATGTCCTAAAATCCTAGAAGCGTCCTTAAGTCACAGAAACGTCCTAAAATCATAGAAACATCCTAAACTCCTTAAATTTCCCAAAATCCCAGGTATGTCCAAAATTCGTAGAAATATCTTAAAATCTTAAAAAGTATCCTTAAATCCTAAAGATATCCTAAAATCTTAGAAACATCCTAAAAATCTCAGAAACGTCCTTAACTCTAACAAATGCACTAAAATCCTACAAATATCCCATAATACGAGAAACCTTCTAAAATTCTTGAAATGTCCTAAAATCCTAGAAACATGTATGTGGCTGCTGCGACTGGCCCCATGTACAACTATTCAGTCATGAGCTACACCTGTAAAGGTCCCGGGGTCAGGGGCCAGGAAAGGTTGAGAAACACAGATATCAAACACGCAACTTTTGATTGGAAAACAAAGTTTGAGATGTGGAGAGTCACTGAGGACTGTGATCAGGGCCGGAGCCTCGAGTCAGCTGCTTAAGCGCAAAATCTTAGTTGAAAAATATGCACGGAAAGTTGTCTGTATTTGTGACTTGTGCTGCACAGGGACCTAAACTTGATTTACTGGCAGCACACTGACATTACTGAAATGAGTCCGGTTCAGTCGCCCACGATGCCAGGACTGTCTTGTGTTCAGTTTTCTGGAAATGATGTTTTCCAGCCAAGAAGAAGCAGCGGCCTTCACTCCCAAAGAAGTCAGTGGATAGAAAGTGTGGGCTGATATAAAGAAATAACAAAAGACTGCTTTTTTTACTAGGGGTGTAATATTAGTAATAGTAACAATAATAATAATAATGATAACTTTATTATAACACCTTTAAAAACAGATGTTTGCAGAGTGCTTTAACAGACGAAGCAAAGGCAGGAAGTGTGGAAATAATAAAATAAACATCAACAATCACGACAAACAGAGAACGGGCTAGAAAAGTCATTCAAAAAGGCCAAAATAACAAATATTTAGCAAATAAATGGAATAAAAGCAATAAAACAGGCAGTTAAAGTACTTGATAAAGTTTTAGAAAATACAAGAATAAGAGCAATAAAAGACAATAAAATAATATAAGAAATAACAGAAGATGACATCACATCAGTGGGGATAAAACAAAGACAAGAAAATAAAAACAGACATATAATATATACACATAAAATATAATAATAATAATAATAATAATAGTAGAGTAAAGGCAACTGTACAATAAAATAAAATCAGTTTATAATTCTGGCATATCAGTGCCACAATCTCTAACTGTGCAACCCATACATATCACACACACACACACACACACACACACACACACACACACACACACACACACAGATATTAGCGTATTAATGTAAATGTGTGAGGCTCTGCTCCTCTTCTGCATGTTTGAATTGAAATAAACATAAATTTGTCCTGAAATGTAAATTCTTCCTTTGTTCCTCTGCAGGATTGCCACACGAGGATCAATGAATTGTTCTCAGAGAAGATCTACCTGATTGGTATCGCCGCTCTGGTGGTCGCAGTTATTATGGTGAGAACACGAAGCTGCACAGACATTAACCCTTTCAGTGACATGCTGTATTTTTTTTTTCCTTGAATTAATCCAAAATGATACAAAAGAGGCCAGAACATGAACACCATCACGAGGGAGCGTAGATGCTGCATTCAGTATGTGACGATGACGCATCTCTTGATCAAAACATTTTTATGGAGGCGTTGAGGGAATTTCATCGACTTTGGCACAAACGCTGGATGTAAACAATGAACAGATTAGAATTTGGGGGTCCAAGGTCACATCACAAAACATGTTTCGTTACTTCATAATCATAATCATACACTAATTATGACAAATTACACATAAATTTCTAATAGAATAAAAATGATGAACTTAGGACGCTTCACTGTGACATCATAATGTTCTGCAAAAACACTTTTTTGACCGTTATTCAAAATGTCCAGAACTGAATTGCTGATAATAACTGTCCAACTATCACGATACCTAAACCGTTTTAAATGAGGGAGATAATCTATGAAAAATCAGTTTCCTGTTGCTCCTCCTAGTGCTCCTAATATCAACTACCCATCAGACCCAGGTTACTTTGGTTAACCCTTTGAAACCTGAGCAGAACCTGGCATGATTTCTTTAAAAAACATACAGCATAACAAGAAATGACACAAAAAACGGCAAGAAATTAGTAAAAAGTTAAAAGAAAAATACCTAGAAATAATAAAGAAAAAAAACATAAAACATAAAAAAACAAAACAAAAAAAATGACCTCAAGGAAGTTTTCAGGAAAATAATACATTGTTTTGTTCTGTAACATCATTTTAAATATATTATTAAAGGAGAATAAAATCTAGTTTTCTGGACATTTTTTTACCTCCGTTTTTTTTTTTAAGTTTTAGCAGTGAACACTGAAGTAATTTATTTCAGTTTTTACTGAATACTTATATCAAATAGAAAACAAATTTTTATTTTTTTATTTTTATTTTTTATAGAGTTGTTAAAACCCTAACCATAAACCTTTTTGAATCCCAGCCCACACAGACCTCTTTCATTGGTAGCAAACAACTGAAAATTAAATGAAATGTAATAATCCCAGACAGAACATTAGTAAAGGCAATGAAAGAATAAAATAAGAATAAGCAGAAATAATGAGGAAAAAAGGTAGTGACTGATGTCCGGGGCATTGAAGACCTAAAGGGGACGGACTAAAAGTCACACAAACACTGAAAATACCGAAAATCTAACCGGAAGAAATTTCAGCTGGTTGCAATCTGCAGTCCTCACTGCTGGATGACGCCAAATCCCCCTTAAATCTTACACAGTCCACCCTCCAGCTTTCTTCGGCAGTTTGTTTTCACATTTAGGCCGAAAAGTTTTGCTCGCCGTCTCCGCTTCTGTGACATCAGATTTTTCACGGAGGATAAAGATTATCTAATCTTCTGCTTGTGTGCGTCCACCCTCCCAGATCTTCGAGATGATCTTCAGCATGGTGTTGTGCTGCGGGATCCGCAACAGCCCGGTGTACTAAAGCGACGGGCCCGCCAGCCTGCTCGCCGATGAAGGAAGGACGACCTCTCCGTCTCCATCTCATTCTTTTCCTTTTCTTTTATAAGCAGGAAACGTCGCATATATCGCTTGCTGGATTTAGTCAGCTCTTTGAGAAGACAACGTAAACCATCCTCCATTGAGCGTTTTTAATGACACTGTCAAATAATTATTATTTTTTTTGTTAGTCACAGATGCTGTCATGCATATTTGACCAGTGCTATCCTAACCTGATATGTAGATATTATATCACACTGTCACACATGAATGACATTCACCAGTCTTGGTGCTCTAATCCTTTAGTGACGCATTAGTTGTTTACTGCTTCCTTGCCTATGAACATGCTCTTATATTCTTGGTTTTATGGATGTTTTTTCACTGTTTTATGTATAAACTGTATATAAATATATATATTAACAGTGCTTTATGACTGCCTAAGCATGGAAATTGTATTACAGTAGATCCTTCTCCTGTATTCTTCCTGCACTCTCTGCTTGTTTGTCTCGCTCTAGACTGAACCAGATGATGGCGTATACGTCCGGCACTAGTGACGCACTAGTGTTGGCCTCACCGCGCCACAGAGAGGTGAACACACACCAACACACGTCCCTGTCCTACAGACCATTGTCTCGGTTCACAGCACTGCTGCGTGATGTATGCAGGAACTGACTAAAGAAGGAAACTCAGTTAATCTTGGAAGCTGGAACCAAAGTCAAAGTGACCGAATGTCTGTCATTTTGGCCCTCTGGAATTATTCTTCGATCTGTCTTTAGCTGTTTGTCGCTCATCGTGTGTCCAAAATCGTCCTAGTGCTCAGTTGCATAAAACATTTAAGGAAAATGTTTTACCTCAGTGGTTTTCTTTAGATTATTCAGAGATAGAATAAGGTTAAAACTACATCCAGGTTTAGGAATCGGCATGTTAAATTTTGTCAAAAGGTTTTAATCGTGTTGTTAAAAAAGGCCATCGAGCAAAATCTGGCGATCTCGTTGTACGATTTTCCTCAAATAGTAACCGGAGTAGAAGGAACCGAACTGTAACTGTGCAAACATTTTTCCACCTTAAGAATATATTTGATTTTTAAAAAAAACTCCTTTGATGCAATTTGTATGTGAGTAAAGATTAAAAAACATAAAGATTAATCTAAAAACTTGAATGTTTTATACAACTGCGCACTTATTTGTGGAGGCAACTCGTTTAACACTACAACCATCCCTGCCAAATCAGAAGAAAAATGACATTTAAACTCAAAGAAAGTCGGCTGATATCCAGAGAGACTGACACTCGTGTGTTTTGTCCAACAAACTCTGAGCGTCAGACAACTGTCTCCGGACGGTGAAACAAGCGTAAAGAGTCTTGGTTTGGTGTTCTGAATCTGGGTTGCCTTGTCTGGTTGAGTCTAGTCCCGTCTCGTCTGACCCGGTTGTGTCATCGTACTCTCCCTCCGGCTTCACAATCTACTAACTCTTCGTCATTGTCTCCATCCGTGCAGTAACTGTTCCCAGTGCAGGGCAAGAACGGCGAACGCAGCTCGCCTGTCCTGAGCCGCCCGGTGGTTTGCACTAAGCTTGTCGCCCTCTTGCTTATGTTGCCTCGCTGTTGGTGTGGCCCTGTTTGCACCCAAAAAACAGTTTGAGCTGCTGTATTTGTGCGCGCCGACAGAACGGGGGCGGACACAATATCATGAACGCCAGTGCAGCTCAATCATTTGCGTGTGAGACAGATGGAAACTCTGTCGCCAGAATAAATGTTGGCGTCGTACATTTCTGCTAAACATGAATATGTTACATTTGTACTTTTTGTATGAAGTGGATATGTTGAAACTTAATATTTCAATTTTATGTCATCACAATGCTGAGGTTAACGTGATCACGTTTAGGCAAAAAAACAACAAAAAACATCTGGTTAAGACTAGAGAAACATAATGTTCTGTTTTAAAATATCCACTTTTGTTGCAAAAAAAACATGGCTGGAAATGTCCTAATCTGACGTAAAAAAAAAAAAACGCTCTTATCATTACAGCCTTTTCTGGTAATGTCCTTACCTCTTGCTGATAAAAACCAAAAAAATTAGTCGCTGAAAAACACATCTGTCTACAGAAAATACCTGCTTTTCTAGCTGTAATCATAGCTGGAAATGTCCCGACATCTTGTTAAAAAATACTGGCTTTTGTTGTTGCAGTCAGGGCTGGAAATGTCCCAGCCCCTCCTTAAAAAAACAAACAAAAATCTTTTGCTTAAAAAAACATGGCTGGAAATGTCCTGACCTGTAAAATACAGGCTTATGTTGCTGTAAATGTAACTGGAATTGTCCCGACCGAACATTTTAAAAATACACTTTTGTTGCTAGAAACATGGCTGGAAATGTCCCAACCTCTTGTTTAAAAAAAACAAACTTCTGGAAGTGTCCTAACTTGTTAAAATAAAATACCCACTTTAGTAGCTTCGATCATAGCTGGAACTGTCCTGACCTCTCATGAGAAAATACCAACTTTTGTCACTACAATCATGGCTGGAAATGTCTTAACCCTCTTTAGTTGCTACGAACACACTGGAAATGTCTCAGTCTGTCGTTAAAAAATACCAGTTTGTGTGACTGAAAACATGGCTGGAAATGTCCTGACCTTGTTAGAAAAGTGCTGACTTTTGTCGCTGGAGTTAAGGCTGGAAATATCCTGTAAAATATACATTGTAATTTGGCGACTGCTTTTCATATTTTTAGATTAATACCTAACAAGCCGTTTTCAGCTCCCACGTGACTTTATTTGTCAGTTTAAAGTCACATTAATTTCGGGGCTGTTTGTACACTGCGCTGATTGTGTTGATGATGTTGTGTCTGCTGTTTTCGGTCTGTTTTTTAGCTGTCTGCAGCGGTCCTGTTTGTTCTAGTGTAGGGCAGCGTGGTCAACAGCTGCAAGATCAGCCAATCAGAGCGCTCCTTTTTACTGACATCATGTCCAGCAGGGTTTTTACTCCACCACATGGGCTTGAAAGTGTGTTGTCCTGAGGTCCGTTCCTCCTCGATCCTGCTGCCGCCGGCACTCTGTGTCTCACACACCCCAAACACACACTCACTCATATCATCCTGTAACCTCACATATATCACAGCTTTCGTCAACCAGCTAAAAACTTTGTCTTGTTAACATCTCATACTTAAACTGAGAAAGTGTCTTGTAATATTTACAGCTCTGACGTACTAACGAAAAATCATGACGGCTGTAGAAAGACAATGTATGCCTTTTTTTCTTCTTGTATTGTGATATCTGTGTTTGGTACGTCGTCAAGAGTCCGGACAGAGAGGGTGGAGGATTGTGTGGCAGCGGCGGCAGAGAGGAGTCCAAAACCTTCAACACATCAGCTAATTTTCCCCCAAAATAACTTCCATCAGCCCAGTATTCCCCGATGATGAGGACACTCTCGGTGTTTCTCTGAAAGTACTGTCCACGTTGCTGCCTTTTTAATTTGGGAGCCGACACTCAGGAGCCGCTGCCACTTAAATCTCAACCCCTCTCTACTCTGAAGACTTTGGTTTGCCCAAATATAAAGGGATTAAATGTATTTTACAAATAAACCATCAGCCGTTTGCTCGTCTTTTCTTCGGGAGTCCTAGTGTGAAAAGTTTCTGTCAGAGCCTTAAAAAGTCTTTAAAGTCATTTAATTCATTAAACTAAAAATAAGGCCTTAAGTGGTATTACATTGACTTTAATTAATCTTTCAGAAATCTTAAAAATGCTCAGAAATGGGATGTAGAACTTTAGGAATATTTTTTTTCTGATATTGCATTAAAAATCTCAAAATAAATGGTTACATCTAGTTTTGTTAAATTGAATAAATTCCTCTTAAACTCATGATGGGAATCCAAGCAGTTGAATCTCACGCAGAGTAAAAAAACACAAAATTGCCAAGAAAACTCTCCGAAAGTGCCAGATATTTCCCTCTTCGGTTTGTAAACCTAAAAGATATTTTTATGATAATATAATATATTCATTGGCTTCCATGTCTTTCACTCAAAAGTTTTTTTTATCAACATTTGATGCAAATAATGGACTTTTTCACAGGACCAAAGACATTTCAGGTTTTATGTCACACTAACCATTTGGGCAAAATAAAGTTGCACTTTAATTTTAGTAATTAGATTAGTCTCAAAATTCGTTCCAGATGGCATTTTTTAAAAAAAGTCTTAAAAAGTCTTAAATCTAACTTGCCCTAAGCTGCTGCAGGAAACCATCATTTACTGCTGAAAGGTTGATTTCCTTTTATTGACCCAAACACTGCTAGAAATCTGCAACTAACTAACTCAATAAAGTCAGAAGCTGATCTGCAATATGAGCAGCGTCGAAAAAACATCGATTTGTAACGTGATAATTTGGCTCCCGGTTAAAAACCTCCTGAACATTGCACACTGGAGGAATTTTAACCCTTTTAAGCCAGGATCCATGTCACTTTTCTTGTGCTGCATTCAGACGCATTTCACGTGTATTTGTATCTTTGAACCCCGAGCAAACTGGTTTGATTCCTTTCAAAAACACGGGGAAAAGATAATTGGCAATTTGATATGAAAAATCCTCCAGAATTTCAAGAAATGAGTGGATTTAGAAAATTGTTCAACAAAAATGCTATACGGAATTTTTTCCAGAGAACTATATTTCCAGTGATCATAATTATATGTTTAAAATAAGTTTTCTTAATTATTAGATTTTTAAAATCATTTTCCAAAGTAATATTCCAGTTTTTTGTTTTTTTTTAATTATTTTTTAATTTCCCTTTTTTCTCCAAAATTTCAGATAATTTTCTTATTTTTAATTAAAAAAAAAACTCCCCTTTTCATTTGTTTTCTTATTTTTTCCTCCAAATTTTCAGGTAATTGTTTGTACTTTTTACTAATTTCTTGCAATTTGCAAAGACAAAAAGCGCGTTGTCTGGTCGAAGTTGCATAGTAAAAGAAAAAAAAAAACCAAAACCCATTAGATTTTAAGTGTTCAGTAACTTTAACAAAATTTTGAAATTATTTTACAATTTCCCGTTCATTGAACATGACAGGATTATGAGCTAATATAGTCCACCAGTTTATGAACATTATGAATTTATAAAAATGAATCGTGTCATTGACGTGAATATTTTCCGCATGCACGAGCCCTTCAGTGCACAGAGGTCACCTGGTGGTGACACTGGGCGGCTAATTTAAAGCAGTTTTCTTGTTTATTTGTGAGGTTTTGCACAACAGTGGACTCTGTGGCGCCACACACTGGACAGGTGTGCAACTGCAACACGCCTCAAAACAAAGATGGCCGACGGAGCAGGAAATGTTTGCAGCTCGAGGAATCTCGCGCCAGTCCTTCTCCAGCAGGAGGCCCGGCAGGTGAGCGACATTTGTGAACATCGAGTAACACCTAAGGAGCGATGCGGGTGTTAAAATTTCCAGCTATTGATCTTATTTAGGGAGGAAACGACAGTTAACCGCGTGTCCATTGAGGTGGACGGCGGCGCGCGTCGCCGCAGGACGCTGAAGTTGGCTCTCGGTTGGTAGCGTCCGATTTTGCAGTCGAGGGGAGATTTAACTCTTTAAAAACTGACAAATTTGCTTAATTTCTCTCAAAAACAAGGGGAGAAAACGGCGTGCTGTTGTTCTGTGGTGTTGTTGTGCTGTTTGTTGTTGTTTTGCATGGCTCGTGCGCTGTCACGGGAGTTCCGGTTTGTTGTTGTTGTTGTTGTTGTTGTTGTTTATTGTGGCCTGCTGCTGTTTTGTGGATTTTTTAAAGATATATATATAATTTAACAGATTTCAAAACATCTTTGCAAAGTAGCTTGATGGCTGTTACCAGGCGGGTTTCCGTTAACTCTCAAATTGCGCAAATTGAAATTGCGATTAAAAAAAGTTTTTATGCTCATGAGGTGATTTTTCAGGCGATTCGAAAAAGCCATATTTTTTTTAAAAAAGTGCAATGGAAACACTTTATTTCTGCTTTTATAGCTCATATGATGTGTAACAGCGGGTGGCGGTAATGTGACTTTATGGAGGCAAACCGCCATTAAATCAGAGAAGAAGACAAAGTACAACAAAGTCACATGACTCGGATCTTTTTAACTCCTATACGAGACAAATAAATGAAAGTAATATTTAAATGGCTTTATTAAGTGGCTGCAATAGAAATAAATCTGCCAATGTTTGGGACACCCATCGCCATGGTTATTTGGAATGTTATCGCGAGAGGAAAGTCGCGTGAAAACCCGCCTAATGACGTATTTACGTAAATGTTGACTAATGTTTGTTGTCCTTATAAATAAAATAAATGAAATGAGAAAAAGCAAGAAAGAAATAACCTGAAAATAACCCAAAAAGAAGGATTTTTTTTATGTAACAAAATTTTAAATATATTTATAGGAATTATATATAGTTTTCTGGACATTTTTGCCCTAGTTTTTTGTTATGTCTGATAATCCCTCCAGCTACTTTTCATATCATTTTTTGTCACTTTTTTTTTTTTTTTGCAATTTGCAGGACATTTCAAGTTGCTCATTATATATTTTTGAAAAATATTCTCCATTGTCAAAAGCTTTAATGTTAATGAAAGTCATCTAAATGTAGCACTAGAAATCTACTCCAGGTGTCAAAGGGTTAAAGGAAATGCATCTTGTGTTGCTGAGCGACCAGTTTGTCAATTTGTGACTTTTTGCACGTCTTGAAACCATGTTAGAAATTTTAGGTTAAAACCTCAATGCTGTCTGAAACCCACGTTCAGGTTTATGTAACTTTTATTCTTTTTATTAAAATGCAAAAATAGTAGATCTTAGTGCATTTTTCACATGTAAACCACATTGAACCAGGTCCAGGTCAAAACCCACCATGCTTAAACAGGTCAAATCTGGACTACATTATCTCAGAGAGGCTAAAGATCCTTTGAAATACAGTTTTAAGATTTGTGACACTTTTTATGTATTTGTAAAAATGAAAAAAAAAAGAGATTTCACTACAAAGAGATAGACCACATCGGACCAGGTCTAGATAAAAACCCAGCATATTTAGACCTGTCAAACCAGAACTAGATAATCCCAGAAAGGCTAAAGATTGATTCAAATTTGTGAAACCTTTATTTTATTTGTGAAAATGCCAAAAAAAGGGAAAAGAAAAGAAAAGATGTATTTTTCATATGCAGACCACATTGAACAAAAAAAGGTTATATTTCTTTTTCGCTTCTTCTATTTTTAAATGTTCTGTTTTTATTTGTGCACTTAAACCCAAAAATGGGAAATTCAGTTTACTTTATTAACAGAAGGGAATTTCAGTTTGCTGTAAGTAATTCTTTGTCATTTGTAGTTTGTTTTATTTTATTTTTTTTAAAGATATTATTGGGGCTTTTTTGGCCGTTATTGGATAGGACAGAGAGTAAGTGTGAAAGGGGGAGAGAGGGGACGGCAAAGGGCCGAGGCTGGACTCAAACCTGCAACTGCTGCAACTGCTGCAACCGCTGCAACCACTGCAACCGCTGCAACTGCTGCAACCGCTGCAACCGCTGCAACTGCTGCAACCGCTGCAACCGCTGCAACTGCTGCAACCGCTGCAAAAAAAGGCAATTAAACTCGTAAATGAGGTTTACTGTGAAACAATCAGAGATTTTATGTTTAGGCCGCACCGCCCCGGCCCTGCATCCTCTTCTTAAACATGAACTTGCTCTGTTTGTCTGCAGCTGAAGTCTGCAGTCGGGTGAGGACGTCGTCTCTGTCTCTCTGAGCAAAACTTTGACAGCTGCTCCTGCAGCCTCTCAGCAGATTTTAGAGCAACTCTAAACCTCACAAACACACACAGAAGAGCCCTTTTTAGACGAGGAATACAAAACCTTACTGGCTTTATGTATTCGTTAAAAGTGATGGTTTAAGCTACTTTTACATGAATGTTTCTCTCGGGTTTATTCAGACGTGATGGACATTTATGTGGAGGTTTGAGCTTTATACAGTAGGATTCTCACGCTCATAACGATCAAAGCTGCTCGGTCACGCTCGCTTACGGCGGTCTGAGTCCCCTGAGCACAAATTTAAACTGAGAGCAGACGGTTCAGCTCGACCTGGAACTGAAGGTTCATCCTGTTTCAGCTGCTCATTTCAAAATAAAAGCTGAGGCAGTGGCCTTTTTCAAGCAGCAGATGGAGACAGAGATCAGAGTTTAGTGTCTGTGATATTTAAGGTAACACTGCGGCCTCATGCAGCAGCATTCCCTTAAATTTATCTTATATTTTCAATTACTTTTATGCGGAGGGAAAATATAAGAGACATCAACTCCAGATTAAGCAGACGCTCTTAACCACCCAAATTTGCTCCAGCAGGTGTACTCAGTGATCAGTCCCACACGATTCAGCCTCAAATCAGAAGCGTGGCGGCAGTTAAGCTTCCTGTAGTCCGACAGTAAAAAATGTCCCGTGTGAAAATGGTTTTTTTTTGATAGCAGAGGACATTGTGAATGTCCAGAAATGCATTTGTTGTATAGTTTTTGTTTTGCATTTATTCTCTGCCTCAGAAATAAAAAGGGATTCTTAAATTAGATATAGAAAAGAAGAGAAACTACAGTATTTAGAAAAAAAATGTTTGACATAATTTTTAATTTATAATTTTTCAGTCATGATTATTCATTTTTTTTAAAAAAAATATTTAAAAAGTCGTGTTTGCACTTTGCTATTTTTAATGATTTTTGTTTATTTTTTTCAGTAATTTAGAAATTTATTTTTACCTTTTATTTCTTGTCTCTTTTATTGTTAATCTTTAACGTTTTTGTATTTTATTGCCCTGTTGTATGAAATGTGCTTCACAGATAAAGCTGCCTTTCCTAACTCTTGACAAAGTAAATTTTCCCCAAAATATTCCTGCAAATGCATCTAACGTTACAAAACCTCAGCTGCGTGATTCTCTCTTAATTCACACTATGGTTGCCAGTGTTTCCATTGTTAATTAATCCCTCAGTTATTTTCTCAATTAATGCATTAGTTATTTTTGGTCTATAAAATGTCAGAAAATAACGATAAATGTTTCCTTAAACCCAAGGTGGCGTCCTCAAATGTCTTGTTTTGCCCAAATCCCAAAGATATTCAGCTCACTGTCATAAAGAAGCAAAGCAACCAGAAAATATTCATATTTAAGGAGCTCAAGATGTTTTTTCTTTAAAAAAAAGACTCAAACCGATTAACTGATTGTCACATTAGTTGGCGACTGATTAACGTCGCCCTGAGTTGTTGCAGCTGCGATTCACAGTTAAATGAATGAGCACAGTGTTAGTTCAGAGCGCGGCCTCGTACAGTTGAATGTTTGGATAAATCTTTTGTCTGACTGACGTTTTATAACTGTGGACAATAAGATCCAGGTGTCCGTCCTCGGTGCGTGCGGTGAGAGGAATGCCTTTGAAGCTCCGCGCCCAGAAACCATCCTGCCACGGAAACACCAACAACGTAAATAAACTTTCATCCTGATATCATTTCTATTTCAAATCTTCATACACAAACACGACGTGATGTGGCAGACGATGTGCAAATCTTTGTTAAATATCAGCAGACGTGTGATGAGACCAGAACCAGCACAATGTCCCGGGTCCTGGTCTCTCTCAAGCCATAACCTATACCTGTCCAAATGAAGCCAGACATAATAAATCAGCATTTAATTTTTGTTTTTAGCATTTTTTTGGTGATGTCTTTTTGTTTGCCTATTTCTGTATTTTTTTATTCATTTATTTTTATTTTATTTTTATTTTTTAAAAGATGTATTATTATTGTATTCTTATTATTATTATTATTAAAAGAAAAGTACAAAACAAATAGTATATAGTAAATAGTATACAAATAGTTATGATAATTATACATTTTATTTAATAGACATTTTTTCCTTTTTTTCTTTTTTATAGTTTTAAAATAATTCCCCATCCTTTTAAAAACTAATGTTTAGTTCATTTCTCGTAACCTTTTTTACTTATTTCTCTGATTTTTTTAGGGACGCTTCTTGTCCATAGTTCTTCACCACGTTTTAAAAGAAATCAAATTCATCAGCTCAGTTTTCACAGTTTTACAAACCCGTATGATGTGAGAAGCGTCTGGTGTTTTTACATGATCTGACCTTGTCCCCGCGCAGAGACGTTTGGACACCGCTGGCGTAATTCGTGATAGCCATGTTTCACTCTCACCCTCCCCCGCTCTGAACGCCGCAGGTTTATCTCGACTCACGTCTCACTCCCAGTTTGTGATTAATAGCTGACAGTCCTGGATACTCGAAATTCCTACAGCCAGTCTGTTTCCTAATCAACCATCTCTGACCCATCAGCAGCCAAAATGAGGAAAAAAAACCTTTAAAACAAATAAGATCTCCTTAAAAAAAACTTTTGAGAAATGTTTTTGTTGTTTTGTCATTTAACCCTTTGAAATTTGAGCAAATTGGTTCTATTTCTTTCAAAACAAGGCAACAAGCAACTTAACAAGACCAAAAATGAGCAAAAATTAGTTAAAACGTTACAATAAAATGACCAGAAATTAAGAAAAAATTAAAAATTAAAATAATTATATATTAAATATATTTTATTATAAACAGATATTATAACATTTTAAATTAAATATATCATGATATAAATGTAGTTTTTTGGACATTTTTCCCTTTTTGTGATTGTTTTATAATAACCCCCCCTCTTTGTTAAAATACATTTTTAGGTGAAATTTCTTGCAATTTGTCTTTTCCCTCCATGTTTTTTTAAAGAAATCAAAGTAATTTGCTGAGTTTTTAAAGGGTCAAAAAGCTTGAAAAGGCGACTAAAAGCAGCACAAAAAAACTGATGTCGATTCAGGTTTCAAAGGGTTAAAGTGCCTTCATCTCAGTTTAATGCGGTTATGTTTTGCTGTATAATGTAGCCTAAAAAGCCAAAATGTTGTTGGAGATTTCACATTTAAAGGACTTTTCTGTGGCTAAAATCCATAAATCAAGATCACTGTTAGTGAGTAATTTGTGTCTCCGTTTATCACAAAAATCTAAAGTAACCCTTTAATTTTTGTCCAAAAGCATCCCGAAGGCCAAGACGATCTAAACCCGTAAACTCTCAACGGGACTAAGAAAGTCGAAGCTAAATGCTGCATATGTTGGATTTGCACAATGATCTTCTCGGATCTTTTGTTTCTCAAAAAAGTCCCTCAGTTGAAAATACTAAAAAGAAGCTGGCACGTGATGATTTCTGTTTCATTGCTTATTGTTAAATGATGCAAACGCTCCATCCACAGAGATCCTAAAAAATCTACATCCCATTCCCACGCCAGGCGCCAAGCATCGTGTCCATCGCAAAATATTTCTGAGGAAAAATAATTAAAAAATCAAATAAATTCACACAGAAACAGTAGGATTTCAGCCTCAGTTTGCTCAGAAATACTCCTCCTCAGACGCCCAGAAAGTAAACAACAGAAGAGCACAGCCATATAATAAAGCTGTAATTAGTGGGAAAGTAATGATTAAAACGCGGTCTGAAAAGCCTGTAATTAAACTCAAAAGTCAAAAAAAAAAGAAAATCCAATAAAGAAAAATTCAGCTGGAATTAATTTACTGTAATTTTGTGCAGTTTTTAGTGAAATGAGAAGAAAATAATGTCAGTAAGCACACATTCCTGTGTTTATGTGAGCAGTAAGAGGTCGTGACCTCTGTGTGTGTGTGTGTGTGTGTGTGTGTGTTGTTACTAAGTATGTCACTCAGACTCACTCCTCATTACGTCCACACCCAGACGGAGTCAGTGGTTTCTCCGTGGGTCCGTGTGAAGCCTCGGGGTCTGTGCAGGACTGAGGCGGGCTGCAGGATCCCTCCCTGAGCCTCTCGGCCTCTGACTTATTGCTTCTCCTCAGACTTTGGCTTCCCGGACCTCCCCCAAGACTCCTCGTGTTAGCTTTAGGAGATGAGGTTATTTCCACATTCCTGGTCTCTTACAGCAGCCGACGGCATCGACGAGAAAACTCATTTTGCAACTCTTCGTTTGAAATGTTGCTGAAAGGACAACGAGGGAATTAACTGCTTTTCTTCACTTGTGTTATTTGTGTTTACAGGGACACGTGTCTCTGCCGTCCACGTTCACCTCGGTGACCTTTGGGGGGACTTTGAGGCGGAGTTAAGTTGTGGTTTGTCTCTCTGTTAACCGCCTGACCCTGACTCCGCCCGCCCCTCCTGCTATTATCAACATGTTGCGTAACGAAAAGCTGTGAAATGATATCAGGGTTTACCAATATTTGATGACTGGCACATTTTAGTCATGTTTGACATCACTGAAGATACAAATAGATTTACAGCAGTTTTTTGGAAATGACTCAGCAGATTCTCAGTCACCTGGAGATGAACTCTTTCCATGTTAGAGCAGAGACTCAGCTTCTTTTGTTCAGGGGCCACTTTTACAAAATGACATGAGGCCAGGGGCCAGGGGCCAGGGGCCAGGGACCAGGGGCCAGGGACCAGGGGCCAGGGACCAGGGACCAGGGGCCAGGGGCCAGGGACCAGGGGCCAGGGGCCAGGGGCCAGGGGCCAGGGGCCAGGGACCAAGGGCCAGGGGCCAGGGGCCAGGGGCCAGGGGCCAGTCCCAGCAACTCAGTGCATGTGTCTGTGATTTCAGGACGTGTCTAGGATTTCAAGACATGTCTAGGATTTTAGGATATTTCTAGGATTTTAGGACATTTCCAGGATTTTAGGACATTTCTAGGATTTCAGGATTTCTCTAGGATTTCAAGACATGTCTAGGATTTTAGGACATTTCTAGGATTTCAGTACGTGTCTAGGTTTTTAGGATGTTTCCAGGATTTTAGGACATTTCTAGGATTTCAGTACATTTCTAGGATTTTAGGACATTTCTAGGATTTTAGGACATTTCCAGGATTTTAGGACATTTCTAGGATTTCAGGACATGTCTAGGATTTTAGGACATTTGTAGGATTTTAGGACATTTCTAGGATTCCAGGACATGTATAGGATTTCAGGATGTGTCTAGGATTTCAAGACATGTCTAGGATTTTAGGACATGTCTAGGATTTTAGGACATTTCTAGGATTTTTGGACATTTCTAGGATTCCAGGACATGTATAGGATTTCAGGACATTTCTTGGATTCCAGGACATGTATAGGATTTCAGGACATGTCTAGGATTTTAGGACATTTGTAGGATTTTAGGACATTTCTAGGATTTCAGGACGTGTCTAGAATTTTAAGAAATTTCTTTGATTTAAGGAAGTTTTATAGGATTTTAAGATGTTCTTGGATTTTAGGCTGTTTCTCAGATTTTAGGACATTTCTTTGACTTAAAGATGTTTTATAGGATTTTGGGCATTTCTAGGATTTTAGGATGTTTTGGGGATTTTAGGACATTTCTAGGGGTTTGGGGTTGGTGGGGAGTTGAGTATCACTTTTTTAGACCCAAAAATACTTAAGTATTTTCATGAAGTATTACTTACATAACACCATTTGCTTTATGAATGGTAGAGTGGGTTTGTCAGATAGTTCAAATATCCTGACAACCTTTGAATAATAGAGAAGAACCCCGGTGATGAGTCCCAAAACCTGAAAATGAGTTCGCATTTGATCCCTCCTAGTTCCCTCGTCTGGAGGTCAGTGGGTTTTTGGTCTGTGGTTAACACAAGAGACTTTTACATTTTGTTCTACGACATAAAATATGTCAGTAAATACTCCACTTTGAACTTTGAAGCTTTCGTGTGTTTTAAAAAAGGCAGTTAACAATATGTGGTTAACCAGGAGTGACGTCACTTTTCGTGTGCTGCT
Organism: Plectropomus leopardus; assembly: GCF_026936395.1. Taxonomy (NCBI): domain Eukaryota; kingdom Metazoa; phylum Chordata; class Actinopteri; order Perciformes; family Serranidae; genus Plectropomus; species Plectropomus leopardus. The sequence goes on along the minus strand of NC_142176.1, from coordinate 4,753,169 downwards.
TTCAGACGCATTTCACCAGTGTTTTAACCTTTGAACCCTGAGCAAATTTCTTTCAAAAACATGAGAAAAGGGCAGCGTGGTAAGAGATATTCCACAAATTGTGTGAAATTGATAAAAAAATGTCAAGGGAAAAAGAACACAGCTAGAGAAAACTATATTTTTAATGATCATAATTATATATTTTACAAAATTGTAATTTAATTAAAAAAGTCATTTCCTTTTTTTAAACTTTTTATTTAATTATTTTTTTTTAACTTTTACTTGTTTACTTTTTTAAAACTTTTCCATATATTTTTTTGTTTTTTTTATTGCTCAGTTTCAGTCTGGCACTTATGTTATTGGCAATATTTGTGTTCTAATATGTCTGACTTTGTATTATTCACTTTTTTCAATAGAAAATGAATAGATGAATGGAAAATAAAAAGTACTACATTGCTAAAGGGATTTTTTTTATAAAGCTGTGTTTTCTGTGCAGTAGAAATACATATATAGGCCATCTTTTGCCGCATGACCAGGAAAAAAACAGAAGAAAAAGGCTGCAGCGCTCACGTTACAGTAGTAGAAAACATACAACTACCACAATGCAAAAAAACTTGATTCATAGTTAAAGGGTAAGCAAACATATATTTCTGAAAACATTTTTATTTTACAAGAAATAGGCAACGTAATAGCCGAATATTGTTTCAGGTTTCACAGTTTATTTACTACCAACATTGTATGATGTAAAACTGGTCAAACATTGGCAAAGTATTAATTTCATCTTGTTAAAACTGAGCTGTTGTTTTATGCTGTTCAAAAATGTTTCTGTGCACATTAAAACCTGCTAAATCTTATATTGTGACTAAATTAACATAAATACAACTTTATCTCAGCGTTACTGCATCGTTTAGTGTATTTGTTGTTTACGCCAGAGGGAGTCACTGCAGTCACACATGCTACACATCAACCGTCAGCCTGAAACCACAGCACCATGAACGTGTCAGGGATCATGTCAGACGATAAATAGTCCAGAAAAAGGTGAAAACAATCTTATTATTACCTCAAGTGTCAGAATTCATTGAGTCAGCTACATGTGGTTCTGCAACAGCCTGTGTTATTACATGAGCCATCTACATACAGTAAATTTATAACTTTATACAGTTTATATGAGATGTTTAATAAGTAGGTATGTTTATACTGTCGTTTTTATTTTATTTTATTTTTTGCAATAATTTATCTGCTGTTTCCAACGAGGACCACTTTTGAAATAAGTGTTTGTATTAATGCTTTTTTTATTGATATTCTGTGGGATTTTTTTTAATGTCATAATACTCTTTTGAGTCATTGTACTTGTTATTTACATAGTATTTATCACAAATGCCCCATGCTTTCTCCCACTGTATATCATTACATACAAGTACACAAACACACGGATGTTACTAGTTAAAGCACTAGAATAAGAGTACTAATTAAATCAATAATGATACTAATAATAATGATGAATAAAATGCTTTGAATAGTAGATATGAGGTAAAATATAATATAAAAAATATATAATAATAGATAAAAATGTTGAAAATAATAAAATATATTAAATCATCTAGTAAAACAGTAAAATATATACAAATAGTCAATAAATAAGACATAAATAAACAACTTATTGTGCCACTCTTACTTATAAGGCAGGACAGTTAATACTTTTTTATTGTAGCTTTGCATACGTGTTTTCATTCATCTGTTCTGTGATCTTTTGTGATTTTATGTGCGTCTGGATGCTTTTTTCATGTTTGAAAACCACCTGAAGGCAGATTTCTGTCACTCTGTGATAGACAAAGTTGTTTTGAATCTTTGAATCTTGAATCTTTGCAGTCGCGGATGACTTGTTGACCTCTGTAAGCGTCACTGACCGGAGTCACGGTTGTCCTGTCGGTCACTAGGTGGAGGATCGTGGGGGCCCCCAGCCCTGCAGGGCCCGCCCACTGCTGACGGATCTCCATTTCACACCGGACTCTCAGACAGCGGAGCCAGTACCCGGACGAGCCGCGCCCGCTGCAGGAGCTCCTGACCCCCGGCTTCTCTGTCTTCGCCCGGCTCCCGTTAGTTTTCCCCGCCGTGAGGATGAGCGTCGCGGTGGCGGAGGGCTGTTTTCTGTCCGCCCTGCAGCCCAACTCCTCCTGCACCGCTTATGTGCTCCCCTCGGACGGTCCGTCCCCGGACCCGGTGGCGAAAGCCCGGAGGGTCCGAGAGCAGGTCCGGATGCGACTGGCTGAGAAAAAATCCTCCTCCCTGCCCAGACTGGACGACTCCATGATCGGATCAACAGGTGAGCCTCACCGCGCCGTTCAGGCAGTAACCTGCAGGCTGAAGCGCTGCAGCCGCAACATTTAATGAACTTTACGCAATAACACGCTCAGGGTCACCAAAAAAACACCGTGACAAGGAGTTAAAAGGCAGTGAGAGACCAAAATCAGTCCGGAAATGTAACTAAGTACTTTTACTTAAGTACAAATTTGTTGTTCTTATTCTTTTTTATTTAGTTTTTTTTGGCAGACAGAAGATTTTCACAAAAAAAGTTACTAAACTTTACTTAAAGCCTGTTTTGGTGATAATAAATCACCACAAAATCAAGTCCATAAAGGTCATAAACAAAAGTGCAAAACAAAAGACTAGTTAGCAGGTAAAAGCATACAAGGGTGATACATTTTAAAAAGTGAAATAATAAAATAAATAAATAAACAAGAAGAAAAAGGAAGTTGTTATACTTAAGTAATTCCCTGAAATCCCCCCTCAGACTTCCCTTTTTTGGGATTTTTTTTCTTGTGTTGTGAGGGTCTAAGAAGAAAGGAGTGCTGAAGGCCCTCTGGGATGAATTGTATGATATTGGTCTTTATGGATTATGTTGAAATTGAATTTAAATGATTATTTATACAGCGCTTTGAGGCATGCTTTGTTATTGGGTTATAATGAATTTAACCTGGCTAATCTGTAAAGTCGCTGTGTATGAAATATGCGACAAAAAAACATTTGCCTTGCCTGAAATGTACATTTTTACTTCACTACATTTATATTCAGCTTTAGTTTACTTTTCAGATTACAACCTTTCATGTTTCTTGGCCTGTGAAAGCGAAACAAAAGCCTTTTTCCTGATAATCTGAAGGATGAAGTGTTCCTTTATTTGTTGAGAAAGTTCCTCCTTGAACTAAACAAACTCTTTAAAACCCCCTGGGATCAGCTGGAAAATGCACAGTCACAAAGCTAATAAACAAGGCTGTTTTTCTTACTAAAAAGTACATTTTTATGGAGATACCTGCCACGACACAAACATATGATAATCCTACAGATTATGATTTATTGCTGTAGATTAAACACATGTAAATGATAAGAAATGAGCAGAACCTGAAACATCTACAGCAGTAAAATGCAACATAAATATACTACATTCATACATTCATGCAGCAGTAATATTAATGCAAAAACATGGTATATAACAGCTTTAATGCAGGACTTTTTTCACTGTGTGGTATTAGTATTTTTACTATAGTAAAGGATCTGAATTAGGGATGATAACAATTAATAGATTGATGAATCTGCCATTAAGAATTTAATCAAATGTGAAATTTAAATAATTCATCGAGGTTGAGGAATTAATTGAGGCTATGAAATGCTGTGAAAATATATGCAATATGTTGCTTTTTAGCTTTGACTGAGGAAAAAAAGCATGTGGTATTGTTTGAAATAAGCAAAGTTTTTATGTTTTTCTCAAATAACCATTAATTAATTGAAAATGCTTACAAATTACATCCCTAATCTGAATACTTCTTTGCCCGCTGACTCAAATGTAAACCAACTGAATGAATAAATAAGGCTTAAAGTTTCATAGATACATTTTTTTGACACTTGAACACTGAGTGCGTCTACATGGACATGAATAACCTGTTTATGAGGTTTATCCCGATTATTATCATATTCAGGATATTGTGTTTATATGAGGTTATTCATAGCATTCAGAGTACTCCAGCCTGCATATTTGGGTTTTCATAAACACAGTATGGTACATATACATGCTCAGACACATAAATGAGTTACTCTAAAAACCTGATCATAAACGGGCTATTAATGTCCATGTAAACACACTCTACCACATGAAGGTGGAATAATTACTTTGACGAAAGCAAACGTTTGCATCTTGATCTGACAGTATTGTGTAGTTTCAGCTTTTCTTCCTTTCATATCTCAGTATCAGCGTACATTAGCTTATACAGTTTGTGGGGAATCGTAACAGCTACATATTTGTATGATTTTTTGTGTGCTGCTTTTATTGTAGAGGGACTTAAATCCTTTAAAAATTTAGTGATTTTGCCTGATTTCTTTCAAAAACATGAGGAGAAGGCAATGAGCAAAAAAAGAAGAAAATCACACAAAAAATAGCAAGAAATCGGTAAAAATTACAAGAAAATTGCGTAAAAAAGTAGTTAAAGAAAGAAAGAGTGCTTAAAAATTGTAATTTTTATCTGTAAATCTGTAATTATGATAATTCTACTAAATAGTTTTGGCTGGCTATTTTCCTTTCGTTTTTTAAAATTATTTTCTAAATCGACTAATTTCTTGCAATTTGTTTAACATTCCTTACTTCTTGCCTTTTTTTCTCCATGTTTTTTTTTTTTTTAATTTATCAAATTTATCTCAGGGTTCAAAGGTTAAAATGCTTGTGAAAGACGTCTGAAAGCAGATCAGGAAAAGTGACGTTGCTTCTGGTCTCAAAGGGTTAACGTGTCTGTGTGCTCAATCAGAGGTTTACTGGGGTGTTGTTCATTGTGGTGTTGTAATATTGTTGCTATGTAGAAGTTGAATTATTTGGTCAAAAATATCGATATTTGATTTTCAGCGTATTACTAAGCCGCCGATCCTCACTTTCATGTTTACATTCTTACCCTTTTTGCCTTTTCTCCTCACCTTTAACACTTCAGTTTTTGTAAATATGTCACGAAACATGACATAACACTTTTTCTAAGAGCCGTCGTGCTTCTGCAGTTTAATATGACGTTCAGCAGGTATCGCTTTCAGGTCGGTTTGTGCGCCATTTTTCTTTCTCTGACCACAGTAATCGGAGCGGTAACCGTATCCCTATACGTTGCGGTCGTACTCCACTTCCCAAATGTAACTGTACACCATCTGAACACAGAGAGGGCTTTCAGGTTTTGGCTCCAGAGGGGGGAGGATTTTGGGATTATGACTCAGTTAGTGTTCGGTAAATATAACCATTAAAGAGTTGCTCATGCTTACTGTGATAGATATGACACACCACTGTGATAAAGAAAGTAAAAAAAGCCATTTTCAGTTTCACAAAGTTTGCAAAAACTACCCTGATGAGATCATCATGACTTATCTTCACTTAGGCGTGAAACTTTTGATGCCTGCGTGACAAAGTGAAAGTGTGACAGAGGTGGTCATTCAGGAGGCAAAGGGGTCTCTTTATTGTTACCCTGTAAAAGCGTTCGGACAGGCCTTCAAAATAAAGCCCACGAGATGTCGTCTTACTGCAGCCCCCCCACAGCCTTCTCACTACTGCTCTTACGTCCTGTTCCTACCAAGCGACCCAGTTCAGTTCACTTTGGTTTAGCACCTCAGACTGTATGTAAAGATGGACAACGTGCCCCCACTTACCCCCGCTATGCTTAAGTGAAGCTAAGGCCCGTTTCACGCGTCACCTGTGCGTGACTGTAGCCTCGCCTGACTGCAGCGTGTTTCATGCTTGTTTCAAGCGTTGTTGCACAGTGCAGCTGCGTCACGGCCCGCAGATATTAGTACTTTATTTCCACATTTACGAGCACAAATTCCACTTGTTTCTGAAGTCGTGCAAGCTCCGGCACTGCCGACAACACAGTCCTGTAAATGTTTCAAAATAAAATGCCTTGTATGAGCAACTGATTGGATTCTGTCCCCAGAGACGCTGTCAGAGGGCTTTTGTTTTGAAAGGGAAGCAGGGAAGTTGGAGTAAAACAGACGTCTTTGTATTTCCTCTTCTCTGTGACCAAGACTTTTAAACTGCAGTAAAAAGTGGTCCAGAGTCGCTCATCACACGTTAAAAATCGGCGAGCCGCCGTTTCTGTAGATGCGCTGCAGCTGAGACTCAGGCGGGCAGCGTGCACGCTCTAACTTGAGCGCCGAAATAAAGAATAACGTGCTCTGCGCTCCTGACACGCTGCTGGTACGCTGTGTGAAATGGACCTTTAACATCCCAGATACGGGCGTTGCCATCTTGCGCTGGTGACGTCATTCGGAGCCGGAGTCTGCGCATTAGCAATATCCGCTGTGAGGGAGTTCTCGCCAAAACACAGGACATACTGAATTTAGGAAAGCTGCACACAAAACTGAGCATAAAAGTACCGAACTTTCTCACAGCACTGGTATACAGTCAGGTGCAGTCCCACGATGAACTTTTTCTCATTCATTTTTTGTATTTAGAATATCTTGCTTTTGTGGTCACTTGCGTCGATATTAGAGGCTTGTTTTAGTGCTGTGTTCGGCTATTTTGTGCTCCGACTGCAGCTGTAACACATTCTGGAGGCGACGCAGTGAGAGAGCTGCAGCATCTCTGTGTTAAAACATGCACATACTTGTTATTGTGGTCCAGTTCATCCCGAGGCTATTCAGAGGATTACTGTCACAGGACCGGAGTGGAGACAACTCAGGTTATTACTGGATGATTACTGTGTCAGTTTGCTTTGTAGACCCATGAATTTGAACCATTTCACAGTTATTTGATATGACATGACAAATTAATAATAAATATCTGCAGATATGTTAGAAAAATCTTGCGTATTTGTGCACAGATTTGTATTCTTGCGCTGTGAGAGCCACTCTGAGTGTGGCACTTCCTGCTCATTTCCTGTTTTTACCGTCTCTATGGAAACTTTAATTATGACTTCACAGTTTCCAGTCAGGATTGTTTGGAGTTATCACAGTTCACATGCTGAACCACAACTGTTGCATGACCTAAAAGTGAGCACGCTTACGTGCACAAAATAAACCATTTTTTGCCCTTATTCCAAAAAAGATGATATTCTTAACAGTTCACATGGCTGATGGCAATCAATATTCAGCTAATATTCCTGTTTACATGCAGCCGTGCGCGCTCTGATTAATGTGTCCGAATGTGTCGTTTATCACGTAGAGATGTGAAAAAGTGGAACATTTGGAGTAGCTTGTGCCAGTTTGCTTCTTTGCATCAAAAAAAGGATTTTTTTGTCGACATTGTTTGACAGCATGAACTCAGCCTCCCACTTTCATTCCTTCAACCTCCTTCTTGAAAAGGTCCATTTTGCAATATTTGTGCAAATCCAAAAAAACGTCAATATTCAAGTCCTTCAGGACTTTTGGAAGTAGGTGTGATTCTCCTTCCAACCAGAAATGTGGGCTTTTCCTCTGAGCATGCATCTCTACCCCCGCTGCCTTGTAAAAAGTCGTATATTTGGTTTGTGCACGACGTATCCATGACAACACAAAGAGCTGACCATAAACAGACCAGAGGCCGTGTGTTTCAAACTGATAAAAACCCCAGCTGAGACACATGTTTATTGGAAAATGCTGAAAAGGCCTCATTTTCGATATTTTAAGGGAATATTCTGTCCACATTAAGTGCTCAGATCCAGTTCATGGTCACGTCTTGACGTGCAGGTTTATAATGGTGGCCACTGGCCAGTCATACTGGGAGGTTTTGATGATCCAAATCCGTCTCATCCCAGGCTGAACTATGACCCCTCATTAGTCTTTTCAAAAATGAAATACGGGAAGAGGAAGGAAGACTCCCTTCTGCTTTCGACTGCTGCTCCTTCTCCTGTCTGATAAGACAGCACCCCAGTTTGACCCAGCAGGGAGTCAGGATGATGTTTGAAGGCTGCAGCTGTGAACGCTGATCTCCTTTCATTGGTAAAATGACTAACTTCATATTTCCAAGCCAACAAAGATCACCTTTCATAAGAAATTTCCATTGCCCACATAATCAGTTTTAGGTGGAAAGCCAGCGGTGAAGCAACAAGTACTTTACACGGATGCAAAACCAGAGAATTACAAAATTGTACACTTAGGCATAATTTGCTTTTTAACATTTACCACATAGTTTAAAACAGTCGATAATCCAACAGAGAACATAACTGGGCACTTGACATTGTGAGCATGGGGGCATCCCCACATAGCAGCACCTCCAGCTGAGAGCATTAAACACCACTTTAATTAAATCCAGAAACTGACCTGAAAATGTAGAACAATGATCGACAGCAGCACCAACCAAAAATGTTGTATGTTAAGCATTAATCCAAAATTAAATAATGATTTCTATGAAACTCTGTAACATTAAAACACACTTTTTCCCTGTTCAGTGGAGCTCTATACGAAAGCTCTTGGAGCAAATTAAGAAATCACATGTGATACAGGCAAACAGATGGTGGAGTGATGGCGTATTCATCGCACTGGTTCCTTCATCAGAAACCTTCTGGGATTTTTGAATGGGATTTTCGATTAGCGCCAAAATAAGCTCTCTGACTAACATAAGTTTATGATACGTACATGCTTTGTTCAGCATGATGATCTTCACAGATGAACACCACTTTTGTGTGTTTTGAAGCATAAATGAAATTGTCAGAAGTAAAAAGCTATTGTTGGGCTACACACGAACTACATCGTGGTCACGCAACTAAAACTTCACCACTACAAACACTGTAAAAACACGTTCAAACACAATCGAAAACTATCGTAAACAGATAAATCTACAAGTTCGAGTGCGGCTCTGTAAAGCTGTAAAGGCGATGATCAGGTTTAATGAGTTTAACAACAAACACAGTAGTCCCATTTAGCCACGTGTTAGCAACCACCTTTTTAAGACGAGTAAAACCTTAAAAGTTCAAAAATCGTGTTAAATGGACGCATTTTATGTCGCAGAACAAAACGTGTAAGTATCTTTAGCCTGTGTTAACCATGGACCTTATTTAAGGCATTTTACCGAAACCCATCCAAAAACCCAGAGACGCGGGAACCGGAAGTGCTAAAAGGCTAACGGACATTCACGTTTTAGGACTCGTAACTTCACCTCTCTATGAAGAAAGATCTTCACCAGTTTGACAACACGTGCGTTAAATTTGTGATGATGTATCCTAGCTGGAAACCGTCATCAATGTTGAATTTAGGTTGTGACATTTGGAGACCAAAATTCGATGTCAGGACGTCTTATGCCAACATTAGTTTGAGGTATAATACTGATGTAAAATACTGACTTATATTCTAATAACGTGGATAGTTTGTTGGTTTAAAGTTGTGTTGTTAAGTAACCAAACTCCAACATTTTCTAAACATTTCATGCCACCGTAATCTTGACGTAGAATAAAAACCTTTATTAGTGAGGTATGGAGAACAAAACCCATCATCTGCAAAATGTCCGAACATCCACAAAACAAAATTCTAACATTGACATTTAAAATTTCATCAACCTGATTTTTATTCTAACCAAAATTTTACATCTGTCCGACATAACAGTCCAACGTGTTTCTGACAACATTTTGACGTCCAATGCCAGTTGGGATGTGTTTTCTGAATTTACAGTGTTTTGCACTCCCAGGGCCTCCGTAGTTCTCCCCACTTGCCCCAAATGACTCGTCGCCTGCAAAAAACCATGCGGATACTTTTTGGGTATTAAAGGACAATACCAGTGTGTTTGCAAGTTTGAGCTTCCTAATTACAAATCGTGTAACTCATTTTAGAAAGCATGCAATAAACATTTAGATGTATTTTTACTCCACTCTGGACAGCCAGAGGTTGCTGTTCATTTCTGGGATTAATTTAAAAGGCTGCTCCACATTTTTTCACAGCAACCGTTTCGACAGAAGTAATTGCAACACTGACTTAACACAAAACTTATGGCACATTTTGAGCTTCAGTTTTCTTCTCTAGAGTCTGCTGATCCATTCACACAGTGCAGATGTGAAAGAAAACCATTGAATGTTTAGAATTAAGAAAAAAGACAAACTAAAATTAAGATGTTTTTGCTTAGAAGGTGATATACTGCATGTATCTAAACAGTACACAGTTGTAAAGAGTGTAGGCTTTTGTGTGCTTGTTTTTGCTTTGCGTACTTATTGCACTGTGATAAAAAAATGATTTGACTTTACAACACAGCAGCACCATCATGTAAAGTATATTTAATTTATGGTAAATTGGCTAATTCTTGCAAAAAACAAAAAAAAAGTTAGGTAAGAAAAATTTATGGTGGCTTTTATTTTCAAATAGCCTAAATAAGTGAAAGTCATGAGTTAAAGTCAGTGCATAAACTGTTGTTGACCTGGTTTGGATTTTGTTTTGTGTGACATTTAAAGTTGAACTGAATGAGCCAAAGAGGTTTGGCAAACCGGGTGAAGTTCACACTTTGTGGTCTGAATTCAGTCGGGTCTGGATGCAGTCCAGCTACACTGGGAATGAAAGCAAAGGAAACAGATGGAGAGCCGGCGCTGCAAAATAACGCAAACTTAGACGGAAATAAGCGCAGTGTGAAGGGACGCTCGCGTGGATGAGCGGGGTTGAACAGGGGTGCGTCTCTAACCGTTAAAAAGTAACGCAGAAGACCCGTTGAAGCAGAAACGCTGATGTCTGGCTCTGCACAGCCGTCCTGCTGTGAGCTCATCGACCACCTTGTGTGTGGAACATTCCTCTCCAATCTCCTTTTCACAGCATGTTATCAGAGTCTATTTTAGAGCGGCCTGTACCTCGGCCACCGGGGTCAGGCCCGCTGTCGTTCTGCGCGGCTGATATTTTCACCGCGAAGAAGGTCAAACATCAGAGAAAAATAGATTCACTTAGATTTGATGACATTTGACAGTTGAGAGAATATTTTTTTCTCAGTTGCAGCACTTTAGTAGATTGTAGGTGTATATGAAACTGGGATAGCTGTCCATGTTGAAGCAGGTTGTATGTTAAATTTGGAGAGTTTGTTAAAATAGAGTATGAATGTATATATTCGAGCCCAACCGAAATGGGATTTTTGAGACAGATTCTGATTTTATAGTAGAAAGTTCACTAATTACCGACACGGCGACCGATATAGTGATATATAATTTTTGAGCTTGAATGAAAAAAGATCATTTCTGTGTGGATTTTGCTCTGATTTTGCACCAATATGCAAAAGTACTCAGACAGCTGTTTTCTGAAACAATATTTAACAATTTACTTTTTTAACATAACACACAAACAAAAATAAAGAATAAATAAAACTGAAATAAATGCTGATCGTTCAAAGCATCAGTACTGTTTGGTCTTTGCTGACCATTTAAATAAAGAATAAATACTGTAAAATAAATAGTTAAATAAACATCAGTCCTGTTCAGTATCAGTCAATTGCTGAACATTTCTAAACCACCCGAGCATCGTTTTCTGCATTATATGGTCTGTAATAAACGTTTTCTTATCAGCGCATATTGGAAAAAAATACACGCTGATGCTGATATGCTCAGATATGTTCGTGAAAGGCTCATATCGGCCGATAATATCGGTTGACTGATATATTGGTCTGGCTTTAATACATAAAGGGGCAGGAATAAATGAGTGTGTACTTGTTCCTTCTTCCAAACGTGATATTTAAGTGTCAGTGGCTTCAGTCTTTGTTTATTGATGTGTAGGTTTTGTATTGGCTTTCTTTATGTTTTTGTTTTTTGTTCATTGCACTTGGATGTAAGGCTGCTTTTATTGTGTTTTTCTTTCTTTCTTTCTTTTTTTTTTTCAAAATTAAATTTCAAAGATAGATTCTATTGTCCTGAGACTTAGAATAGATACTGGCTCTATTGTCCAAACCTCAGAGCCCTGTCTTTTAACCTTGACTTTTCCTGTAACCGTGTCCAAGTCAGGAGTTTTCATTTCACTACTTGAGGTCATTAAAACTACCGAGTCTGAAAGGTTGTGAGAAAATCCTTATCCACATCTGTTGCGGGGGAGCGGTTAGATTTATAATTCATAATAATTATAAGCAGAGGGCATAATGACATGAGCGAGGCGTGTAACCATCCGAACTACCAAGGTCAAACTTTCAATCCTTTCAGGAGTCAGTTCTGCTCACCGTCCCCCCCAGTTTTTTTAATTAAGGTACGTGTGAGGAGAGGAGATGGAGGTCGACTCTGACATTTCTAGCGTTCACTTGACATGGCCGAGGTACGAGTTAGAGGGATAGTTTGGATTTTTTCAAGAGGCGCTGTAGGAGGGTCTTATCTAGAGCTGCTTTTACACAGAGATCACGCTATAGAGCCACAACGAAGTCCCCCCGACGTACCACCCCTGCTCTTTTACACAGAACCAAACGATGGTGGCAGCACCCCGCGATCGAAGGAGGCGTGACGTTTAACACACAAGTATCCGCCTCAAGCGTGACATATGATATAATGCGTGAGGAGCATTTTCTAAATAATAACAAAGGCATAACCTGTCGATAAAAACCATTAACCGTCTCTGTTATGTGACAGCTGATCTCTTCCTCTGCTCGGAGGGTAAGGAGCTCCCGAAACTCATTTTTTTTCCGAGGTTACGGACATTTACGGCCGCCTTTCTTCTTCTGTCAATTAGCCGCTATGCTAACAGCGGCTTTTTAAATTTCCCGTGATGGATTGCTTGCATGAACATGTCGTTAAAATGTCACAGTGGGTCAAAATATCTCCCCTGAAAAGCCCCAGACATGCGCTGTGAACTCTGAAAGGTAAATTTAATTTAGATCGATTGCCTTGAACAATGGAATTTAACAACTATTAGTCTTAAATTATGTTTACTTTATATATAAATGTTAAATCTACTTGAAATTTAGTCATATTTACTTAATTTTGGGAAGTTTTTGCAACTTAAATATGACAAGTTTAATTAAACCAATCTTTCTAAGTTTTGGCAACTTCACTAAACCAAGTTTACTGTGCTGTATATAGCTGTACTCTGCTGGTCGCAAACCAGTCAGTCATATTTGTATTTTCCTTACAATGTAAACAAAACAGAACTCGCAGATCTCCGAACTTCATCATTGGAAAAATCATCTTTGTCATGATCAGGTTAAGTCAGACTAACTTGGTTTATTGAAGTTGCTGACGCTTAAAAAAGAACAAGGTATTTGAACTTGTTATTTTTAAGTTGCAACAACTTTAAGAACAAAATAAGTTAATACAGCTAAATGTTGAGAAAACTGAACACTTAGATATAAACTAAATAAAAAATATATATATATTTGCTTTACTTTTTAAAGGCAATCAGTTTCCAAGATTACTTAAGATACTTAAGATAAGATACTTAAGATAAACTTTTATAGTCTGGTATCTTGTAAACTGTCGCACAAATTGCAGAAAATTCTTCAGATTCACTGCAGATTCATGCACCCCAGAGGATAAACCTTTTCCAATTTGGCTTTTTTGTTCTACACTCAGGTCAGACCATTAAAGCGACAGTTTAACATTTTGGGAAATACGCTCATTCACTTTCTTACCGACAGTTGGATGAGAGGGTTTGGACCACTTTCATGTCGGTACACTCATTATAAAGCCGCAGCCTGCAGCCTAAGTGGCCACAAAAGTTCCCGTGTTGCATATCACTCTATTTTCATCGTATGACCTTCTGTCAGTGCAAGCCTTCACAACCTTTTAACCTCAATGACAGTCCAAATGTTGTGTATTTCATCCCACACTCTTGCATTGACGGGTACTCGCAGAGGGTTCCTGTGTGTGGAATCTAGACTTGTGTTGGAGACAAATGTCTCGGAAGACAGATTGTTTTTGGATATCATAGGACAAGGACTCTAAGTGAGATGAGTTTGCGACGAAGGCTGTATTGAGAAAACATGGTGTTGAGAAAGGTTTGGCGGGGTGACCCAATAATGGCTCGTGGTGATCGAGAGGTCGTGCACACATTCCATACGCTATAAATACATAAATCACCGAGACGCTTCTTATTTTGCAGAAGCCAAAGAGAAAACAGTCTCATCTGGGTTTAATCACAGTCATAAGACTTTGAGAGAGCTGGAGTTGATTAAAAACATACGGGAACTCGGAAAGCAACACTCCCATATTGTGGATTTCTTCCTCTGGCATGTGAGTGTTTTTGTTCACACAGAAATGATGTAAGGAAATATTTTACTTCTAACCATCTGACTGTCGTAGTTACATGCCTCTCACTTTAGGAAAGTTGAGATATAAAGTTGATATGTGATTCACAGACCGTCAGTGAAGAGATAAGAGATATATGTGGGGTAGAGTGGAGATTTCACCGAAACCCTGATAAGTGTGTGTATTTGTTAGGTCATGGGATCAAGGGAAGGGGAGTCGCAGCACATGAACTGGAGACACTCCCGCTCTCCTGGATCATGATAGCTCAGAAACATACATAGAAACGCTTGTGTAATGCTTCTGATGACCAATATTGTTTTTTCAGGGCTCATACTGATACCGATTATTAGTCGTTATTTGGAACCGATATGCAGTTACAACAAAAATGAAAAACTTTCTGTCAATATTTAAAATTTGGAATATAACAAACTCCAGCACTAAACTTTCTTTAAATGCCTTTAGTAAATGTTTAATAAAACTGAAACGTTCAACATCAAATACAGCTTTTTCTTAAGGCCACATTCGAACGCAGCGTTAAAAACCCCCCAAAGACTCTTAAAAACATTAAAAGGTGAGAAAAGCAATATTGTTTTGTTCACGTGAAGTGATAGAAATAGTCAAGAATTTTAAAAGCTGGCCATTCAGGTGTGAAGTGGTTGTGAATGTTGTGTTGTCGGGTTTTAAAAAGTTACAGAAATGGTCAGACACAGCCTCCTGTAATACACCATCGGAAAGCTGCGGGGTTTCCAAAGCGATTTGTCCCCTCGATAAGCTGTTCTGACAGGGTGTACTGTCAGTTTACAGGTCCGCTGGGGAGGATTTGGTGGCATCGAGCTATGAGGTTGTGCTTTCAACCACCTGAAACTTCTCCTGTGTGTCAAACGTGTACAAGAACCACGTTGGCTGTCTACGACAGTCAGTCAACCTCATAGTTTTACTGCAGCGGCTGTCCAGAGGGGCTTTAGTTGTTCCAGCTGCTGTTATTGATCATTAACTCGTCAGGTTAGTCAGTGATGAAGGCTCAAAGATGAACCTATAGAAACCAACGCAAGCAACATGAAGACGAGAGCTGATTATAAGACGAAGTATTAGGCGCCCCGCCCCCCTTTAAGGTCAAGTTAATTTTATTTTCTTTATAGCGGCAGATCACAACAGAAGTCATTTAAAAATACCTCTCCTATAGAACAGGTCTATACCTCGTCCTTTTATTAAACAAACTAAATAGCCTGCATGTCATTTCTGTCTCTACATGGTCGCACGTTTACAAATCAAACAAAACCAGCAGACAGCGATCGCGCATTGGAAAAATATGTTGCGCCAAAGAACCCCCTCCCATCAAAGAAACGCACAAACACCATAAGTGTCGGTGTTATTAGTATTATCATTATCATATTTATTTTCAAAGTTCGGCTCCCACAGTCTGCTTAGAAAAATTTTGGCCCCTGGACCAATGTCGTTGATGACCCCTGAGCACCCAAACAGGCGCGGGGTCGAGCTATTCCTGCTCCGACCTGTCTGGGATTTTAGATAAGCAGCAGTACGTCGTTGTCACGCCGTGCCATGCTGGCTTCACTTCTGTCAGTGGCAGCATGGAGAGCTGTTTCACTTCATACCGACACTAAAAAAGTCACTTTGTGAAAAATCTTTGAGTAGCTTTGAGACGCCATGAACGGACTTTAAACCATGTTGTATTAATAATTACTCAAGCTGCTGAATGAGATGGAGATAAGGTTAAAAACCAGGAGAACATTCCTTTAAGTATTGATGCATTCAATCTGATAAAATGAAGAATTTGTGCAAATAACTGGATCATAGCAGCTGATAAAGAGACCTTATATGTTTAGGCTTTATTGGGTTTATCTTCATTTATTGTGGTTCTGCTGCTGTATACTAAGACATGTAGGTAATACATTGTTGGTTATATGGTGTGTGTGTCGTCCTCGTTGTGGTGGTCGTGTGTGAGCATACCTCCCCTGACCCCTGAACTGGTGATGCAGATGTTGAGGCATGCAGGCCAGGACCCCTCCCAGCAGCATCGCCTCCCTCCTTCCTTCCGTCCTACATCTGTTGTTTTCCTCCAAGACATAACTCGAGGCAGCGCTCCCCGTCCTGTCTCTGTCGCGGCTCGCTGTAATGTTTTACAGTGTAACGTGCTCTCCAGTCTGAGAGTTTAAACACAATACGAGGTTTTCTTGGCATTCATAAATTTGCTGCTTCTCTGGCTGCTCTGGGTGTCTCAGATTCTTGGATCGACAAGAAGGAAATGTGAAGTGATTAAACCGTTTTATCAATATGTTGGATAAAAGGATTAAATAAGAAAGTTTTTTCTTTGGAGTAAAGTGCAGAAGTCTCAATGGGCTGCAGAGCTTCATGCTATCTTTGGAGAAGCTGAAGTTCATTTATAGAAATAATCCGCTGTGCTGTGTGAGAACAATAAGAGAAACGTTACTTTCTGGATTTGAAGAAAAATTGTTAAATGACCTCTTGTTAAAAGCCAAATTAGGGACACATATTTAGGTCGAGCATAATTATGTTACTGAATTTTATGTTAAAGGAAACTTGACAAGAAGTCAGAGATCTTTAGTTGACGAGTTCAGAACAGAAAATCTTCCTTTGGCTCTTGAAGTCGGCAGATTTAAAACCATCTCAGAGGAAAACAGACTGTGTGAACTTTGTGATTTAGGAGAGGTCGAGAATGAATCTCTTTTTCTTTCATATTGTCCCTTCTATGATGAATTAAGATCACCTTTGATGAATGAAATGTATGTTCACAATCCTTAAATGTTTTGGAGCACTGATGACGACAGGATTAAATTACTTTTTACTCTTAATGTTTACAAGTTAGCCACTTTGTTGCTGAAGCCTGGAAGAAACGTCAGGATGGTTTGTTTTGCTAATATTTTATTGTCAACTGTCAGCTTTGGTTTCTGGTCTCTTTGTATTAATGGTGGTGTCTTGTAAGCCTGTCTGTGCTGGGCATGTTGTTTATGCATGACACAATAATAAAATTAAATCAATCAATCAATCATAAACACAAGTGGTTAGGTTGTGCAATCTACACAAAGCGTCCTCAACCACGTCTTCATGTTTGTGTACATTTTTCCCATCTGTGAGGTGAAGTGAATCCATCTGTCCAACACACACAAAGACCTCTAATGCAGAGACTATGCTGTGGATGCTTTTGATGAGTGCCAGTAATGTAATGTCAGCATGCTAACATACGGTCTTCATTTGTTTCCTTGGGTCAGTCTTACATTTTGCAGAGTCTTCAGGGCCTTGACCTGATTCAGTGTGTAAACACTGTAAATAGTTTGTGTTGCTTGTTGTTTTACGAATTTGGCTTGTGTATGCGACACTGTGTCTTCCTGGAGCCAATGAGTTACGGGAATGGCATGCTCTTAAATTAACTGCTGAAAAGCCAGCTGTCACTCATCTTCGTGGGTTAATCAGCCGGTGCTACAACGGTAATACGCCCATTAGAGCTGGGCAATTAATCGAAAAATAATTAAAACTGACATACAGAACCTCTAAGCGACGAAATCTTTCCTATGTCTTTTATGTCGGTTATTTTAAAATTCTGTTAATCCTTTCCTAAATGGGGTTGCCAACTCCCACGCATCTGCCATGTGTCTCAAGCTTTTCGGTCTCTTGTCTCATGGCACCGAGGAAAATCTCACGCCAAAACAGTGCAACAGCAGACACGTTAAACAATCTTGAAATGAAGTGAACGACTTTGACTCTAGAATACAGCCGAGTTTTTGACGGCCGAGTCGTATGTGCTGTCACGGCGTCTCATTATCGTGGATCAAACAGCTGATGGTCCGACAGCAGCACAGAGAGACAAACAAACAGAGCGGAGCTTTTCCCCACAGCACCAAAGTGTCTCAGTGAACAAACAGACAAATATTCAGAGGTGGAAAGTGACTTCTTTAGACTTCTACAGACTACTTTGTGTTAGTTTAGTCAGACAGGACGCATCGCTTCCTGTCTCATCCAGCCGCTCGCGCTGAGCTCTCATTATTATAACCAGGGGCAGATGTTGTGATTTGGGGGCCTGGGGCCACAGGTGCATTACGTTATTTTCAACCTTTCTCTAACTGGGAATGTTATAGGAGAAGTAGGCTTACTCACAACAATTTTTCTAAAGTAAAACGATTAAACGCACACAGCAGAAGTGCAAGTCTGAGTCTTGCAGTCAGGAGAGGTTGGCCTATTATCAGCACTATGTAATTAAATATATACCTGAAGTTTGTTTAAGACGGAGCTTCTATCGTCTCATATTGCTGCATAGTTTAATAGATAATATTGCATCATATGTTTATTACTCTCCAACCCACCATGGTCACATGAAACAGTGTCAGTGAACAATCAAAGCATAAAACAAGCCTAGCAACGGACTTGGCAAAGTTAGCAGAAGGATACACGCGTGACTGCACGCAGCTTCCAAACCAGGTGTTAACAAAGGGTATATAAGGCCAGGGTTTGGAAAAAAATACCATCCCACAGGGAAAATCCCACTGGTCCGTGCCTTTATGTACCTGGAGATAGTTTCTATAAAGAATGTATGGCTACATTGTTCTCTGGGCAAAGAGGTTTCAAAAATCATTTATTCCGCCTCTGCACAGATGCTTTGTAGATTAACTGTGGGGTGTGACGCGTAAGCTGCTGTGTCTTAAAAATACCTTCCCTTAACCTTTGTTTTGTTCTACTGACACATCTGTATCCGCCACACACACACACACACACACACAAACCCATGCTCACACTAACAACTAAAATCCCATCTCCTCTTTTCCACACACAAATGTGCCACGCTAACTTATTAATTTAAGATTTCACAGATGCTTTAGCCTCTGACTGTCTAAAGTCTTGGTTACATGCAGGGTTCCCACAGATCCTTAAAAAGTATTAAAAGGCCTTGAATTCATCTAACAATAAGACCTTAAATAGTATAAAAATGACTTAAATTAATCTTTCCAAAGTCTCTTAAGAATGCTCAGACATGGTAGGATTTTATTAATCTTTTTTTTTATGTTGCGTCACATCTCAACATCTCAAAATAATCGGTAACATCAGTTTTTTTGTTTAATAATTTAATAAATTTCTCTTCTTAAACTCGTCATGATGGGAATCCAAGCAGTTGAATCTCACGTGCAGAGTGAAAAACACAAAATTGCCAAGAGAATCAGATAGAAGTGCCAGATATTTCCCTCCTCATCAAAGATACTTTTATCATAATGTAATATATTTATTGTCTTCCATGTGTTTCATTTGTTGTTTTTTTAATTGTATTTTTTCCCAACATTTGACGCAAATACATTTGATGCAAACTTTTTCACTGGAAAGATGTCTTCAAGAGGTCTTCAATATCGGTTATCAGAAAATTTGTCTTAAAATTAATTCCAAGTGGCATTAAAAAAGTCTTAGATCTAATTTGGCCAAATACTTTTGGCCCTAAAAGAAAAACAAGGAAATGATTAACATTTCCATTCAGGATATGATTATTAACCCCAGAGGGACAATTTGTTGTGCCGTCAGCAGTCTCATACACACATTAATGTCCAAAATACTGTTTAAACTTGGATTTTGAATTTGTTTGTCCAGTCCTGAAAACTGACCCTTGATCATCATTGAACCACATCACTTCCAGTGTTTGGATAACCGATCTTTCTCTGCAGTCCACTCCGTGGTTCGATTAAATGGGTTTTAATGTGATTTGTCAGTCTGCAGTATATTCAGCTGATATTCCAAAAGTGTTAACCCTAAACTAACCTTCTATTTCTATCGTGAAGTTTTAGATCAACTTTGAGACATCATAGTGAGACATGGACATCATTGTGCTCTTGACACTGAAACAGCTAAGCTTCCTGTTTCTTTTACCAATGACTGTTGATTTCCTTTATTCTTATTCCACTGTTGTCTCTTTCAGTTGTCAGTCTGGTTGAACCATTGAAAAAATAATCACCTTAACACCATTAAAGGTTTAGTCGAGTGTCTCTCGATGAATCATTTTTCATCTGTACTCTCTTATCCATCATAAGGCGGGTTTCAGTTACAGATTTGTGCAAAACTATTTTCAAAATGTCAATAAAACGCAATTGCAAGATGATTGTGTTTCCACTGAGTGATGCCACGCGACTTCTCCTCTTGCGATAACATTTCAAGAGTCAGGCTAATATTTTGTGTTTCTTCTCTTTGTCCAGATTACAGCTATCCTGAGGCAAAGACCTTCTCCCACACCCTCGGTTTCAGTTCCAGATCCATGATAAACACACCCAGCCGCATCATGTCTGTAAGTACCGCCTGCCAGAGCTGTGCTGCACTATAAGACATCAGGTCAGTGCAAAATCACTGCAGGTCTGCGGTTTCATGTAGCAGTTTAGATCAAAGATTGGAAACTTCTCCCCTTTAAATGATTGTTTGTATAACAATTACTCACAGCGTGTTACCTTGAATTCATACAGAAAACTTTTCGCCGGCCTCCATGGTGAACAGAGCAGGCAAATTTTCTTCTTTTTGCTCGTAAACAACAGAAAATTTCCATCTTAAATCTGTTTACAAACTCTCACATGACTCTCGCAGTGTAATCCAAGTCTCATTTATCCAGTCAAACAAATGCGTTTCGCTGTGACGTTACAATATAAAGCGCCTCTGCCTACGAGTAGCGAGCTTGAACTCGCCTTTAAGCTCCACTCGAGCAGAGGTCAAACACGTGTGCTTAGTATGCATGTTACTCGGCTGTGCATGAGCCTGTTTATACTGACGTCATTTAAAGCGTAACATTATATTATAATGCATGTTTTTGGGAAGTATTGCACATACAGCTGGATGAATGAGACTTAGATCATACTGCACGAGTTGTGTGAGTTTGTAAACGCATGTTTTGTGAGAGTTTTGCGGTTGCTAAACGTGGTCGCTGTTCATCGTGGAGCCGTGTGAGAAAAGCAAACTTTTTTTTCTTCACAAAAGGGGAGCCTCCTGGTGCGTGGATCTCTATCTCTTCACATTTTGGTTAACCTTGGATCCAGCACCCACTACAGGATGTGCATTTCTTATTTTTGAATCTCTTTGCAGTGAAAAAAAGAGGCCAAACGCGTCTGTGTTACCCAAAGTAAAGTGTTGATCCTCAGCCCGTGACAAAGTTTTGTTTGTTTTTCGTTGATGGCCTGACGTGACCTCAGTGTCCTCAGTTGTAGCCCGTGAGTGAGATATGTGAGCAGCTACTTCTGACAGCGAAATCTCACAGAAAGACACACCCAAGATAAAAAGATGAAAACAAATGTTGCAGTAATTAACCGTCTACCGTAAACAGTTGACAGAGTGAGTGCAGGCGTCCCGACGGTTTCCTCTGCAATGACACTCTCAGGTTTAGATAATCTAGATAGACTGATGGCTTTTGTACGATAAATCTGTCCAAGATGTCATGTTTCCTGCCCTTTTTATCGCACAGATCTCTCCGCGTTCCAAGATGTCAAAAACCAGCAAAACTATGAAAATGAAACTAACATTGTAATATATTAGAATTGCACATTAACCCTTTTAAACCTGAACAAATGTGCTTGATTTCTTTGAAAAACATGGGAAGAAGGAAATGTGCAACTTAACAAGAAGTTAACAGTAAAAAGTACTATAAAAGCTCCCTTTTTATGATAATTTTCAAATACTTCTCTCTCTCTCTCTCTTTGGAAAGTCATTTCTCTTGTCATCTTTTCCTAATTTCTTGCATTTTACGGGACATTTCTTGCCTGATTGTTAAAGGTTCAAATACTTACGAAAGTGGTCTGAACGCACCACAACAAAACTTGATGTCTATCCAGGCTTCTGAGCCACAGATGTCTAAAATCGGACTTTTTCTCCCAAAGAGTAGCACAGTTGATTCATGTCTGGAAACCTGTGAGTCATGCGCACACATACACACACACACACACACACACACACACACACACACAGATACACACTGGAAAGCAGTGACCCAGTGTTGTGTGTGAGTTTCCTCTCTGGTCTAATTGTCTTTCACTGCTGACCGAATTCAGAACAATGTAAAGACAAAAAGAAAATATAAACAGGACGTTTGTCTGCTGCTTTCAACTGGCAAGTGGAACAATGCAGAGGCAGCGGTGAGCTTCCTGCAGCGTACAGTAGCGAGCCTTTTATGAAGGAGGGCAGGAAGAGCATTTGTTTTGCTGTACGGGATTTTTTTTCTAGCCTCAAGCACTCCATACATTTACATGATGTTAAAAAAAGTCGAATAATGGTGTTGGTCCAACTAAAACTGGACTTTTAAATTACGTGTGAACATGTTGGTCCGACTGATGTTATATTTCTGCGGTTGGGAGTCAGTTTACTCTGTCATGTAAACGCCTCAATCTGACCTGAGGTGGCCGAGGTGTTGTGCTGACGCTCCATTGTCCCTACGCCGGGGTTTCAACCAGAAGTTGATCAGAATAAATTTGTAGAACAAAGACGAAAAAAAAAGAAGATGAAAGTGTCAACATGGGGAGTGCTGCAGCTTGCAACCTGTTTGCAGCTTGTTAACTTGTCTGTTATGTGCAGAGAAGGTCAACAGGAAGAAGGTCCAACAGCAACTAGCTGTAAGAGGGCATAGCAATGGCTACTTGGCGGAGTTGGACGCGCTTTAATAAATGGATTCCCCCTCAGTGCTTGTATACTGGGACGGGGACAGCAGTCCAATTAAATGGCCTAGTGGAGCTACGACTGTAGCGGCACCTAACTCCGACTATTGCATGTAAAAATGTTGAGAAAATAAACACTACTGTGGTACTTTTCGTGGTACTTTTTTCTCCTTGCGTGCACTCTCAGAGCTTCTCTGTAACTAGTTTTAGTGCTATTTAGGATATTATATTAAAATTTGCATTTTTATACAAAATTTCTAAAACACAGGTATTCGTCTGTCCTTGCTGCTGTGTGTCTGCTAACTTTTTATTTCTCCACTCACCGCCCGCTCTGCAGGTGCCTACGGCCCCTCTGCGCTCCTCTGGTTTCTCCTCTCGCTCCGCTGTGGAAACCAGTTCCAGGGTGAGCCACAGAGGACCCAGCGTGGTCCACAGCAGTTTCCAGTCCTCCCAGACCCACAGCCGAAGCAAACGCTCAAAGTCACTCTGCCAGGCAGACCAGGAGGCCGTTCCTCTCACTGTGGTGGTCCCTCCAGAGACCGCCCCCTGCTCGATCACTGTGCCTCCCCCCGGCACCCTGAGGCGCAGCCTCAGCGGGACGCTGGCTCCTGACAGGGGCTACTGGCAGGAGGAGGAGCCACCGTGTCAGTACACCTACAAAGGCCCCTCCCACCGCACCATCAGCCGCATCACCAACCGACAGCAGCATTACCAGCAGCAGAGCTCCGCCTTTGGACAGGAGGGCTGGGCGGGGACCCTCAGGGCGGTCCCCATAGCAGGGGACGGCTGGGGGACACAGTGGCAGCAGCATGTGTCCAGAGCCAACCATACGCTGGGGACAGGGCAGCACCAAGCCTCCCTCCACCGGGCCGCCTCGCTCCGCAGTTTGAGGAGCGTCGGGAAAGGAGTGGATGTGTTGGATGGAGCGTCGATACACAGCAATGACCCGCTGGAGAAGTGAGAAAAATTATTCATCCATTTAACTCGGTAAAACATGTGGACCACCAACTGCCTCGGATCAGCTGAATTTGTGGCCCTGTCAGAAATATAAAGTACTTGCAAAGCGTATTTTTCCACATAAGACTGTTAGCAGTAAGAGGTGGCGAAAGGCTGGAGGACTGCCATTATTTAGCAGATTGTATGTTATCTCATGAATTAGTGTCCCTAACGGTTAGACTAGGTCAAGGAAAAGCAGCTCATACAGATCCAGACCCTAAAGACTGTATTGCGTACATGATTGTGGCAAACAGAGAGAACACTGGTTGTCGTAGATAGATTCACTTAGTCGATGTGTGCAAACAAAACCCAAATTTCAGCTCAACAATCAGCTCAGCGTATTTGAACTGTGATTATGCCGTTAGTGCCTTTTTAGCTGAAACACATCCTTTTTTGTTTTGCGCACGTTAAATAATAAGTTCTGTGAGTGCCAGTGAGATGGGTGTTTCAGGTTGAGGAAAAGAATAACGGTTGGGTGTGGTCATGTTATGAACTTAACACAAAGTTACATATTTAATGTAAATTTTAGGTAGGTTTGGTTTAGGAAAAGACAAGTTACTTCATGTAAAGTTACATAATTTAGTTTAAGAAGAGTTAAAGTCATTTATGACACAATTATGGTTGAGCATCATCACGTTACATATTTAATCAAATTTGTCAACGTATCAAAAAATAAGTCAAAGTTGACTTGGTTTCACACAGGACACAAACATCAGTCTCTTGGGGGAAAGTCCTGCGTCTGTTTGACACATCCACCCCCTCAACCAGGGTACATGTGAACATTTCAGGAGCACAGCCTGAGTGTGACATCACTGTTACTGTGCAACACAAAGTGTTACAATTTATTTAATTTGTTTTTTTCAGATTTCTTCACGGATAAAATGATGAATTGATAAATGGAAATAATGGATAATTAACGGAAACAGATTTATCAGTAATGAAAATCATGAGTAATTGCTTTCGTATTGTGATTTGCTTCTTGGCTTCTTGTCATAGCCACTGTTAATATGTAGCTTAATGTGTGTGTGTGTGTGTGTGTGTGTGTGTGTGTGTGTGTGTGTGTGTGTGTGTGTGTGTGTGTGTGTGTAGTTTGCAGAGTCTGGACATGCCTACAGCTGTCAGATATCTGTCTGAGTCAGACACCGCCTTGCAGATTCTGGGAGCTTCATACATTCAACATCAGTGTTACCATAGCAACGATGCTAAAAACCAGGTAACACACAAAGCTGTTTTTGTTATATTTTTCTTATTTCCTGTGTGAATTTTCCATATTTCTTTCATTTTATTTGGTTTATCTGCACGTCTTTGTGTGTGTGTGTGTGTGTGTGTGTGTGTGTGTGTGTGTGTGTGTGTGTATGTGTGTATATATTCACCGTGTGTGCTGTTTTTAATCCCCTCTCTCTCTCTCTCTCAGGTCCGCGCTCTGCATGGCGTTCCTGCTCTCGTTGAGCTTTTCTCCAGCGACAACCAAGACGTGCAGCGTTATGCCACAGGCGCCACACGTAACCTGATCTACGAGAATGCTGAAAACAAGGTGGCGCTCATCGATGCCGGTGGAGTGATGCGGCTCGTCGGCATCCTGAGCAAACACGACGAGGAGCTCCGAAAGACCATCACAGGTAATAACGAGCTTCGCTTTATGAGCTTATATCCGTGTCCATGCATTGATATTAAGGTGTCGTTGCTAATTAATCTTTGTTATTTATGTATTAATGGTTTGGATAAGTCAGTTATTTAGACAGCAGACTAAACCCTGTTTGTCGTGGCTGCAGGTGTCCTGTGGAATCTGTCCTCCAGAGACAACCTGAAGGAGAAACTGTCCAAAGAAGCTTTATCAGAGCTGACTGAGAAAGTACTGGTTCCTCTGTGCAGCAGCTTCCCACTGAGCCCGTCTGAGCGAGACATCTTCTACAACACCAGCGGCTGCCTCAGGTGACCCAGCATGCTCAGCACAGTAACCTGTGCCTAAAATGAGAAGAAAAAAGAAGGCAGTGAGCAACAAAAGAAGAAATTACCCAAAAATTAACAAGATATTATTACAAAAATACAAGAAAATTACCTGAAAATTGGACAAAGAAAAATATAAAAACAATAAATTAAAACAGTTATGTTACATAATTGTAGCTGTAACTATGATAATTTGCTATAAATATAGTTTTTCCGTATTCCACCCCTCATCCACAACATGGAAATATTTAGACAACACTGAGTTACACTTTCTCTCTCACTTGGTTTTCCAGCGTTGACTCCCTGCAACAAGTCGCAAAAATTTGAGTGAGCCTGTTTCTGGCAAAATAACCACTTTTGATGGACGTAATGTGACGGTTCACAATTGCCTCATCTGGTTACATTGCAGATGGGGCAACTTAAACATCAGGCCCAAAAACATGGAAAAATACGGTCCAGGTTTAAAAAATGCCAAAGTTACCCTTTCAGATTAAGGGCAGCACTTTGTTGTTTGTACTGTAAAACAAAACAGCAACATAATTTATTGAACCAGTCTGTTATTCATGAAAGCACATCACTCACAGGTACATTTAAATAGATTTACACTGACTTTACAGAGCGCTGCTTTAATGCAGAAAACTTTTAAGTGCTGCTGTTGGATCTTCAAATCGTAATTCTTCATTTTGGTTGCATGGAACTTAAGTAAGTTTCAGGTTGCACCTTGTAAAGCGTGTGTCCGAGTCTCTGAGGAATTTCTTGACAGAAAAACATGTAAGCTCCTTCCAGAGTGATGAAGGTGCTACTGAAGGGTTTCAACAGAGCTTCATAAATTTTGCACTTAAAATCACTCAAAGGTAGATTTCAGTGAGACAGATTTACTGCACGCTCTGATAGCCTGACCTGGTTTTAAATGTTTCTTTGTGTGTGTGTGTGTGTGTGTGTGTGTGTGTGTGTGTGTGTGTGTGTGTAGGAACTTGAGTTCAGTGAATGAGAGGACGAGACAGAAGATGAGAGACATGCGAGGCCTGGTGGACTCCCTGGTGTCCTACATTCAACAGGAGGACCGGGCAGATGACAAGGTAAGTCTGACCTGACCTGTAATGTCCTGCGACGTTTTTATACACAATCACAGGACATAACAGCCGTGGCACACCACACTGGCAGCCACCCGCAGCAATGAGCTCTGAACATCAAAGCCGGAGATAAAAAGCCCAAAAAGCCGAGATTACATAGAATGAAAGACTCCGCAGCATCGTATGACATTTAACAACGTGTTCAAGTGAAAGGATGAGGCCTGTGTTTTTCTATATTTTTCTTATGGTCAACAAAAACCATGACTCAAGACCAAAACCAACACAGTGTTTAAGTCACTGCTCTCAGTTCTCTCTGACTTCTCTTCCTCGTCCGTGCAGCGATGCCCAAATCACAGTTTGTTTGGCCCCGAGCAACTTAGCAAAAACTGTCCTGCAAATGGCAAGAAATTAGTAGGTTGGGAAATTTAAAAACAAACAAAAAGCTCAGGTCCCAAAACTATTTTTATAATTACCATTATTATATATTTGAAAGTATTTTTCTTGTTTCCTTGTTTTTTTTATTATTATTATTTTATTTTTTTTTATGGTAATTTTCCCTTATAAATATTTTGCAGTTTTTTTAGTCAGTTCTTCTGAAATTGCTCATTGCATTTTTCCCCTATTTTTAAAAGAAGCCAATTTGCTCACTTTTCAAAGGGTTAAAACACTGCAGTTAGAAACATTATTCGGTGGTGTTACTTCAGCTGGCAGCTACACTGGAATTTCACTAAATTGGGAATGTTAGCTTCTTACTCAATCTTTGTCTCATACTTTCGCAGCTCGTTGTGAGTTACAGGGACCCGCATGACTGTTTTCACAGGCTGCTCTGCTTATGTTCCTCTTCACTGTGGTTTGGCACAAACCGTTTGGTTCGGAGCACAGAGCAAAATGACTTTGCAGACACTCGGATAAATCTTTAACTAACTGGCAGATGATTGATAAACATGCTGCTTCCATTAGACATCATCATTAACCCTCCCTGGGTCTGATTGGACGAACACACCACGAGGGTGTCCTCAATACAACAAGATTAAATCCAGATGTCCAAATATGTTGCTTACTGTCATTTTTTGTCAATATTAAATTACTGATTTCAGTATAAATCATCCAGTGTAGCCCTCCTCTTGTTAAACCTCCACGTGCCTCCTCTCTCTGTTTTTGTTTGTGTTTTAGGGTTTGGAGAATTGTTTGTGTGTGATGAGGAATCTGTCGTACCAGCTGTACACGGAGCTTCCTCCCTCCGTCCGTCTGCGTCTGGAGGGCCAAACGAGAGCTTCCGCCTCCAGGGAGAGTGACGCCATCGGCTGCTTTACTCTGTACAACAAAAAAAACAATGAGGTAAAAATCACACTCGAGGAATTACACACCACAGACACGCCTCCGAGTTAGCACTGATGTCGCTCTGTGTCTGCAAGATGAGTCAAAAGACAACAGTTTGGTAACATGCTCTGCAAACTGTGACAGATTTAAAAGGTCAGTGTTGTTTTTAAAGCTTGTTCCGTTTCCCTTAGTGACCCAAAAGTCTTTTAATACTGCTTTAAAATTCTTTAATAGCCAAATATAAGGTCTTAAAGCTTAAGTTTATTGGAATTAATATAACTAGAAATTTTAACTGAAATTATCAGAATGGTTATATTCAAGCAAGCACGAAAGCAAAATTTATTTAAATAGCACCTTTCACAGACACGAGCCACAAAGTGCCTCAAAAACAAAATAAACTGAACAAACAAATCAAAATAAAAGCCCAGATGAAATATGCAGTGAGAGCCGGTTAAAACACAGGATTAAAACATAAAAGCCGTAATGCCTCCCAAACGCCTGTCTCAGCAGGAAGGTTTTTAGCTGCTTTTTTAAAGACTCCACAGAGTCCGGTGATGTCAAACTGTAGCTGGGAGATTATTCTGAAGGTTAGGTGCTGCCAACCCGAAGGAGCGAAGGAGCGATCTCTCAGGGGCTTGAAATGCATCCGAGGAACGTTTAAAAAACCTTGGAGGAGGAAATAAAAGCTTGGCTTGTTGTCCTAGTCTTGAGGACTCGATATCTTAAGAAAATTTCATTGGAATTTCTTCAGATTTGGCACCAACTTTTACTTGGACTCAAGGATGAACTGATTAGATTTGGGGGACAAAAGTTAAAGTTTAAGGTCAAGGTGACCTCATCTGTTTAATTTTTGTGACTTTGATATCTCATGAAAACCGTTTGGGAATTTCTTCAAATTTGGCACAAACATTCAGTAGCACTCAAAGATGAACTGATTAGATTTTGGTGGTCAGAAGTCAAAGATCAAGGTCAAGGTGACTTTGTCTGTCTCATTTTTGTGAACTCGATATCTCAAGAATACCTTATAAGGGAATTCCTTCTAATTTGGCCCAAACATTCACTTGCA
Organism: Plectropomus leopardus; assembly: GCF_026936395.1. Taxonomy (NCBI): domain Eukaryota; kingdom Metazoa; phylum Chordata; class Actinopteri; order Perciformes; family Serranidae; genus Plectropomus; species Plectropomus leopardus. The sequence goes on along the minus strand of NC_142176.1, from coordinate 4,724,047 downwards.
CTCGAAGATGAACTGATTAGATTTGGGGGACAAAAGTTAAAGTTTAAGGTCAAGGTGACCTCATCTGTTTAATTTTTGTGAATTCGATATCTCATGAAAACTGTTTGGGAATTTCTTCAAATTTGGCACAAACATTCAGTGGCACTCAAAGAACTGATTAGATTTTGGTGGTCATAAGTCAAAGATCAAGGTCAAGGTGACTTTGTCGGTCTCATTCTTGTGAACTCGATATCTCAAGAACACTTTGAAGGAATTTCTTCAAATCTCGCACAAACGTCCGCTTGGACTCAAGGATGCACTGATTACTGTAGATTTGGTGGTCAAAGGTCACTGTGACCTTGCATCCATCTCATTCTTGTGAGAGCAATATCTCAAGAACGCTATAGGGTAATTTTCGCAAATTCGGTTTTGAGTCAAGGATGAACTGATTAGATTTTGGTTGACAAAGGTCAAGGTTGCTGTGTTACAAAACAGGTTTTTGGTCATAACTCTGATTCATAGGCTAATTATGTATTTATTTATTTATTTATTTATTTATTTATTTACATCCAGAAGGTCAAATGTCAGTTTCACTGTGACATCATAATGTTCTGCTGACACAAAAAAAGCTTTTTTGGCCAGTATTTAACCCCGTATTTAACCCCGTATTTAACCCCGTATTTAACCCCGTATTTTATGAACAGAAGGGGAGACACTTGGTCAGATACTGATTTAGTGACATAATCTTAGGTGGCCACGTTGAAACTGTGCCGATTTTGTATCATATTTTCTTCTGTGCTGTCGGGGAAATATGTGTGTGAACATCCATGTTTTAGGATTTGTTTCTTTTCTCTCGTCATGACTACATATGAGTCATGACAGTAGACAGACATGCATGCAAACTTAAACTTGGCTGGTTCAAAGAAGCATACAACTGTGAGGTGGTAATTCTAGTTATTTTTGCATGTCCACTTTTTACATCCAGACTTTACATAATCAGAAACGAGTTGGGTATTATGTCAGCCTGCAAGCTTGTCTGCCACACCCGTCACATCCCTCTGTGAGGCTTAAAGCTGACGTGCTCTCATGCGCTCAGTGCGCTCGCACCGCTATTCCTGCTGCTTGGCAAAAGGCTGCTGCTGGTTGTCCAATGCTATCATCTGAGTACTGCTTGGGCAACAAAATCCACTCATACATCTTAACGAAGGCTGTAGTTGTCAATAGAAGATACTGATTATGAGAAAATGCAGTTTTACTGTTGTGTGCTGATTTGAAACCCATCTCATCCTCTTTTGGGATCATACACGGTGACAAATTTCCGTTAAAATATGCCCTACAGTTTTTTCCAAAATACAGTAAAACACTGTAAATCTTAATGCTTTTTGGAGCCAGTATTACACTGCAAACCTAACAGTCTATTGTAGTATATTATAATAAATTTAACTGTGTTGACATTGTAAAATAACAGTAAGAAGTTGCCAGCTTGCAATTGTAATTTGGCAGAAATCTAAGCTTTAACAAACTGCTGTGCAAATATAGCCAAATTCTGGCAGTATTGTACAGGGTTATTATTATTTATTTTTAATTCTAATTTTTATTATTTTTTTAAAACCCCACTTCTTGATGCTTTTTGAAGCCAAATTTACTGCTGTAAGGTTACGTGTGGATGCTTTGTGGAGCCAGTATTACACTGTATACCACAAATTTACTGCAGAATACTTTTATAAACGTAATTGTAATATACTGTTGAAGTAATTTACGGTAAAGACTGTAAGACAACGGCAGGATGTTGGCAACTACAGCCACAGGTAGTTTACCATAATTTTACAGGAAAATTTGTGACAGTATACAGACGGTCAGCACTATCCAAACACCTTTTTTATTCTGCTTTGTGTCGCAGGCTTAATAACACTCATTGTTTAGCGGGCCGTCTTATTTTGCCTCTGGGCAGCTGTCTCCAGGTCGTTTAACTGTCCGTCTTGTATAAATGATGCAGCCAGATCAACTTCGGTCCAATCTATTCATGCACACGTCTCTTACCTCACCTCCTGTGCCGTTTGTCAGATGCACCATCATTATCAGATATATTATAACAACATCACATTGTTATTTGATTTTTATTAAAATGTTTTTAAAGATAAAAGTCAAGCCGCTGACATCGAGTAGGTATCTCAGGAACAGGGAGATAATAAGTCGCCCAGCAGATAGAAACTCTAGAAGTGGCCTCAGGTCCGCGGGGAGGATCAGTTTCCAACACACAACCAGGAGATCACATTACCTGATTCAGCAGCAAGCAGTGGAGGCCAAAGACGTGTGGACCTCAGGCCCACTGTGACACGTATGAGAAAATGACCTGTAACTATATATAACCTGTTTTTCCGTGTGATGTGTTTTTGCTCAGAGTGGATCGTTATCCAGGTTTCATGGAGGGTGAACAGGGAGGATTTTATCCTGCTTAGTGGGGCCTGAGGATAGTGATCTATTAGTGCGTTCATGTAGCTAACTCTTCAGTCTAGAGACATATATCTGTCCTGGCCAGACTGCTGTGAAACCAGTGTGGTAATTCAGGATCTCTAATGGAAAAGACCTTATTGTTCTGGTCTGAGTTTTTCCTTTGACTTGTCATCAGTCCAAGACAAAGTATCCTGTAAACCAATGACTGAGCTGAGCGTGTGGTAGTTAAACCCCTCCCCTGAACTGCGGTTTTCCAATCATGGCTTAGCAACAGCAGCAGGCGCTGCAGGCATGTCGAGCTTTGTGTTTCCGCACATAATGAAGCAGTGTGCATTTGGTTTACTAATTTAAAGAGTTTCGAGGCTGGTGTCACTCTATAACCAAAGAGCAAAAGTGTAAGGAATGGATTAAACTGTCTGTGTGTGTTGATCTGCTAATGTTTTGATTTGATTTTATGCTTAGTTCATAGGACTGCTAATTTATGTCCGCAGTCCCTTGGCAGGCAACATACAATAGAAATATAGAGAAAGAAAGAAAAGGCAAAGAAAAAAACAATGTGACAATTCATACAGAGGACAAAAGTGCAGTAACAGTAGCCATGTTGACTTTTTGCCTTGGACATACACCTTGAGCATCAGTCCTTTGTGACAATCATACATATGTAAGACCCCTTGTTAAGGTCCTTCTTTTAAAATATCGGAAACACTAAATAAGTCAACTCATGGAGCTTACATGAGCTTACTTACTTGTTTCATTCTGGCTTCAGCCAATTCAAGAGAAAAACTTACATCAGGAAACATAATAAAATGAACTCACAGTTGTGTAGCTACAGCAGAGCACACTGTATGTGTCTGTACAATACATGCTAATGTTTTTTTTGTCTTTCACTTTCTCCACGACAGCGAAACCAGAATCTGTCCATCCTGTCGGAGGTGTCCCGACAACCTAAGGGGGCAGAGTGGCTTTGGCACCCTCAGGTGGTGGGACTGTACAAGCATGTTCTGCAGAACAGCGACAGCAGCTCCACCAGCCGCGAAGCTGCCATCGGAGCGCTGCAAAATATCACTGCAGGAGACGGCAGGGTACGAACACACACACCGTAGAAATATGAAATATGGATGTATATTCCAAAATTAACTGTCTGAGTTGTATGGCTTTCTTGATGTGATCTCTGTTCTCCTCAGTGGCCATCAGTGCTGAGTAATGTGGTGGTGGAGCAGGAGAGGATGCTGCCCATCCTGCTGGATCTGTTAGACACCAACAGTGACGTGGAGCTGAGGCCTCTGACCGGCCTGCTGAGAAATCTGGCCAGACACTCCACCAACAAAGACCACATCGGTAAGACAAGCACGAGGTTTTTCAGTCCTCCTTGGGCTGGAAACTCTGTGTATGCATGCGCGTGTGTGTGTGAGATAATAGCAGTTTATTACGCTTCAATCCGCCTCACTACAGAGGAGGTGAATCAGTTTGGAGGTGAACATTTCTTGGTCCTATGAGCACTCTGTATGCTCCTTCTTTTTCTTTGTATGTTTCTCTGAGTACAGAACTAAACACTCCTGTCAGTTTAGACCCAGAAACGAGAGACAGCTAATGAGTGTGTCTGTAGGTGTGAATGATAAGTACCTGGTGGGAAAATGGTGCTAAAATGAGCAAAGCTAACTTGGTTTCCACTTTGCTAATGGATTAAAGTTGACAGATTATGATTCTTCACTAGAATGCTATAAAGGTGAAGAGGCTTTATTATATAACTAACGTGTGTCAGTGGTTTCATCCAAACTGACAGAAGTGGGCCTTGCAAAGGTTTAAGTGGTGGCTGACTCAGCCCTGTTTGAGGTGCAAGGGTTAAAAAAATTCAAATGGTCACCAGTTGCATGCGATGGGGCACCAGCACGCAGAATGTTTTCTATTCATAGTAGCTTATATGGCACTGCACTGCATTTTCTCCACTGGAGAGCCACCCTTGAGTGCACTGCATCCCGTTTTCTCAGCTGAAAAGGCACCTACAGGCCCGTGCATCACGTTTTCTCCACGAGAAAGATGACCTTGGGAGCACTGTATCCTGTTTTTTTCAGCTGGAAGGGCACCCTAGAAGGCACTGTATCACGTTTTCTCCTCTTAAAAGTCACAAAGAGGGCACTGCATCATGTTTTCTCCACGAGAAGGACAACCGAGAAGGCCCTGCATCAAGTTTTCTCTACTGGAAGGGCAGCCTAGAAGGCACTGGTTTGCATTTTCTCCAATGAAAGGGCACCCTAGAGGACACTTAATCACATTTTATCTACCAAAGGGGCATCCAAGAGGGCACTTTCCCTCCCCTTACCTCTTTCTGCACCCGTGCGTGGACAAAGAGCTGTTAAGCTAAATATACTCCTGCAACACAACCACCTCTCTCTTTGTTCTTGCAGCTAAAAACATGGTGAACATACTGGTGTCCAAGCTTCCCAGTGATGGCCTTCAGAAAACGCCATCCAGCGAGGTGGTGGTCAACATCTGTGGAGCCCTCAATCACCTGGTCACCTGCAGTTCCCTGGCAGCCCGTGACATCTCATACTTCAACGGCCTGCCGAAACTGGTGGGCATCAAGACATCTCATGATAACAGGTGGGACTGACTTCTTCTGTAAACCTCAAATATTACAGCCTGATCTACCAATAACCTACCAATAATCCCTATCCAGTTCAGCAAAACAATTCTTAATGCTCCTTATTATTAGTAAATATTTTTTTAGGTCCTACATTCTTTCACTTCTCTGTTGTCAGTGACCTGACATATTCTGGAGCTGTTCCTACTCTCCACTCTGATACAAAAATAAAATCTTTGGCAAATTTGCAGGTCATTTTAGACTGTTTATCACTCGGTTTCTCCCCTCTGTTTATGCTGTGGTATTTCCTCTTTGTAAGACCTTTTTCTTGTTTTTGTTTCTAACCGTCTGTCACTGTGTCTCTTTTCAGCCCCGGGAGTCTGAAAGCTGCCAGAGCGGCCTCAACTGTCCTCTGCAACATGTTCCAGTACAACAAACTACACAAAGACTACAAACTGGTGAGACCCACAGCCGCTGATCCCATGAAACATTATACAAAATCATCTAAATCTTGTATACATAGCTGCAAACACGTCAGCAATGAGGCTCATGGTGAGGCAGTAACAACAAGAGCTTGAAATCTCGGTTTAAACCAAAAGACAGAGAAATATATAAAGGTTGCATCTAATTTCTTAATTATTGATTCATAAGTTTTTGTTTTTTAATACATGAAGTCCATTAATTCCCAGATCCCAAAATGATATCCTCAAATTTATTGGGTTTTTTTCTCAGTCCAGAGCCCGAAGATACTTAGCAAAAAAAAAAAACAGCGTAGTCTTGTCATACTTAAATTACCTTGAAAAATATAAATATCTACACCAGTTTTGATACCACTGGGAAGAATGATATTTAAGCCATACAATTTTACATTTTTAAATAAAAACATAAATATAACAAGGTTAATAAATGACAGTGACTTTTCTTTTTTTGAGAACAGCAAACTGACTGAAGGAGACATTAACAAAAAAACAGCAAGATAGCTGGTACTGTACTGCTAAAAATTAATATTGAAACTGCTTTTAAATATTCACAATTGACATGTATTGATAAATTGATATATTTGACAATATAAAAATTGAGAAAAGAAGCAAATCCTACTGAGGGATGAGATTGATAACATCACTCTTTCATCCCTCTCTATAAACTGGGTTTCCCAGACATTTAATTATTTGTGTTGGGCTGCCACAAATAGATTTTTGTAGCTGGACTGTTCATAAGGAATACTATTGGAATTATATACAGTTTGGTTATTTAAAGCAAACTTGTGTTATTTCTCTGGGGTCTAAAAGTTTGCTTTCACTTACAAAGTGCTACTGCTCTCATCCATTGATCACTTGTTAATGGCTTGAAAGATCAAATGTCCAGCTGGTGAATTACAAACTACTGACGAGGAAAAAAACCCTCATGGACAGCTCCACCTGCGCTGTAACCACAAACCTGTGAAAAACTCAGAATTTAGAGAGGAGTTATCTTTGGCTGCTTGTCTTTGGCTGTTTGGTGCTCAGTGAGTAGCGTACGTTGGATTTATCAGAGATTTTCCTCCCAGAAGAAAAGTTTGCCAGTTGTGTGTGGAAACTTGGTTGATCTGAGCAGAAATTAGGGCATTCCTATTTGTACACAAAGCCTTGAAAACGGGTCAGCTGAGGGCGTCAGGTAGCTCAGATAAATCAGTCCCGACACAAGTCTTTAACTGCGGGGTTTTCCCCCTTTTTTTCTGTCTTTCTTTGGCTGCACTGTGTGAGAAAAAAAGGCAAAAGCCCCCAAAACAAGAAGGGTACACTGAAATCATGGCTCCTGAAAATCAAGAAAAATGACACATTTCAACTTGACGTCGTAAAGTCAGATGTCAGCTTGCATTTGGAGATAAGGCTCCGTGCCCTGAGCCCTTACAGATCCATGTGGCCTCACACTGCCGCACATTTTTGTGGCTGGAATTAAGTGTTTTATCTTTTGCTGACAGCGGAGAAACCACAGGAATGAAGCACACCAGAGTTTACTTGGACGTGCATAAATGCAGGAGTTTGTTTAAACTGCAGCAGCTGAAGAGTTTCTGTCGGGCAGCAGCAGTGGGGGCTGTTATTTCTCAGTGCTTCTGGTTCCTCGCACTGCTGGTTTGACTGTGGTCTTTGACAGTGTTTTGAGAGAAAGACCGCATTCTTATCCATCATAAAATAAAGGGATTACAGTAACTCAGAGGTCTTTGGCTTGGCTGCCAGAACATCACTAATTGCTTTCACTGATCTCTGCAGTTCAGTCTCTGACCTGTGACCTGACAGCCGCCTCACTGAGTGATTCTGGGTAAAATCAAGTTCAGGCTCAGAAACCAGATCACAAAAGTCCTCATTAACAAAACCTCGACCCTCAGTGTTGTATCACAGGCTTTAGGACTAATAAAGGGATAGCTCAGTTTTTTTAAGTGGAGTTAAATGGGTTAAGTATCCATAGACAGTATGTTCAATTCAAATTTATTCACAAAGTCCATCATCACAAATCACAATTTGCCTCAAAGGGCTTCACAGCATATGACATCTGTATGTCATTGACCGTCACAGCGATTAAGGAAAAATTCCCCCCAGAAAACCCTTTAATGGGTGGGAAAAAAACAGTAGTAACCTCAGAAAGAGCAACTGAGGAGGGATCCCTCTTCCAGGAATGACAGGCATGCAAAAGATGTCGTAAAGAACAAAAAAATAACAGTAGATGACCAAGTGATACATAGGAGAGAGAGCAGGGAAAAGCGAGAGATGCACAGCCACAATAATCATAACAGTGACATAAAATATGACAATAGTAATAGACATCAAATTAATGAATGTAATTTATGATAGCATGATATATTACATGCAGATATTGTAGTTTATGATTGTGGTAATAACAATCATTTGTATAACAATAGTGGAGGCATGAGTAACGATAATGGCTGTAGTAGTTGGCGTTAGGTAGGACCATGGCATCAGTGAAACCACGACTCTAGATCTAGATTTAGAGTATTTTCAAGAATACCTTAATGTCAGTTTCCAGTGGGAAAATCAAGCTGTTAGATTGCACACTTCAAAGCCAAACTCCATTTAGAAAAACGGTGATTTAACATCACTGAACACAGGAGTTGCGGGTCTACTGCTGCTTTGATCAGTTTACTTGTTTGTGTTGTTTTGTGACTTTGGCGTTTAAAAGGGTCAGTTCAGACTCACCAGTGACACAAGAACACAAACTAGCTAACTGATAGAGGCAGCAGGAGAGCAGCATTTCCAGTTTTCAGAGAGCTTAAATTACTGGTTTTTGTCAATGGTGTTTGGTGACTTCGACGTGAGCAGCATTGGGGAACTGAAGTCGTAAACGGCTTCTCCATCAAAACAGACTGTCTGAGGGAAAGATAAAGTATTTAAAATACTCTCAATATAGCGCACAGTTAAGCTTTTTATGCCTCCGCGCACACGACAGCTGAGGCTGGAGGCCTTATGTTTCCGGGTAGTCTGTCTGTCTGTCGTATACCCGGCACATTCTTGTGAACGCGATATCTTAAGAACACCTTGAGGGAAATTCTTCAAATTTGACACAAACATTCAAGTGGACTCAAGGACAAACTGATTAGAATTTGGTGTTCAAAGGTCAAGGTCACCATGACCTTGCATTCATCTCATTTTCGTGAACGTAATATCTTAAGATGGCCTTACAGGGAGTTTCCTCAATTTTGACACAAACATTCACTTGCACTCAACAATGATGTTATTAGATTTTGGTGATCAAAAATAAAGGTCCCCTGTGACCTTGTCTGTCTCATTCTTGTGAAGTCAATAACTCAAGAATACCTTGAGGGAATTTCTTAAAATTTGGCACAAACATTCAAGTGGACTCAAGGACAAGCTGATTTGAATTTGACGTTCAAAGGTCAAGGTCACCGTGACCTTGCATTCTTCTCATTTTCGTGAACCTAATATCTTAAGATGGCCTTAAAGGGAGTTTTCTTAAATTTGGCACTCAAAAATGAACTGATTAGAATCTGATGGCCAAAGGTCAAGGTCATGGTGACTTCATAAAACATGTTTTGGGCCATAACTCAAGAATCTTTGGCGCCCACATGTAAATTGTGATGTTTAGCTCTTCAGTGGTGTCGGAGGGAAGATGTGTGTGAAGCCTCATGTTTTCACAGACATAAATGTAAACTGTAAGTGTGACTTGATTGGCACGCGAAGGCAAACAACCACACGGTGGTATATCTAGTTTTAGGAGGCTAAAATACGTTTTGTTGCGGAGCCCTCCACAGCAGTACAATGCTTAGCTTCCGTGTCAAACTCCAGCCTGCTTCTCACAACTGGGGCCATGCTGACAGACATTTACTGTTTGTAATATACTGTGTGTGGAAAGGTATCCCATGCAACTCCACTTTTAAAAATCCAGACTATCCCTTTAACAGCAGCGTTCCTGTGTATTCATGGTTGCTGGTGTTTGTGATTCACTTGGCTAAAGTCTCGTAAAGATCTTGTGTCTGTTTTCTTTCTTGTTTCAGGCGCTTTGCCTCACCGCTGTGCTCGGCAATATGGCAAAACATTTCGTCAAGATTTTGTTTGCCGTTTCAGTTTGTATCGATGAACTGTTAAAGCACATGTTGTGTTTTCTTGTAGGGGTGTGCGGCTCCAAGGGGTTTGTCTATTTTCCAGGATTTGAGAATGTAAATACTTTGCCTGCTTATTTACTTCAGGTTTTAAAGTTAGTTTGTGGTATTTTCAGTGTTGGTTAGCACAGGTTTTTGGGTTGTTTCTGTTAGCCACTTAGACACGAGAACATGGTAAATAGGATCCAGGTTGGAAAATACAAAGTTTCCCTTTAAGTCTACTAAATTGTAACTTGATTTTGATACAATTATTGTATTGATATCTTGGATGATGGCTGTTGGGTGAAATTGATTGACAACCCTATTTGACCCCGAGAGATCTGTTTGTGCAGTTGGACAGAAAAAACTTGCAGTACGTCTCGAAAAAGTGTTTCAAATACATCTAGGTCACAGAACTAAAAATGCTGTTACGCTGTTGATATGATACTTGATGCGTGTGAATGAAGACACAATGAGCCTGACGTTAAAATGGAAAGCAGAATGTGTGGGTGTTGGCTGACATTGTGCTCCAAACTTTTGTCTCCTCCAGATGGTTTTCCAAGTCTGCGTCGGTACACATCTGTTTTTTTACTTTTTATCCCGTTTGACCTGCGCTCCTCTCCTCCCATTGGTCCTTCTCTTCCCTCCTTCGCTCTGCTCTGAGAGCCTGTTGTTAGCCTCTTCTCTGCCTTATCTGAGGAAACTTGGCACTGCAAATGCGAATATTTTCTCTGTAGCTGATAATAATTAGACTGCAGTTACCAAAGTTCTTCCCTGCGTTGGAGTGGCTCCCGATCTGCCAAAACACACATTTTGAAACCAGTGATGATGCAATTTTTACCTTTAATTTATGGTAGCTATTTATTATTTTCTTGCCAGTTATTGTTTTTTTTTTTAAACTTTTTTTTGTTATTTTCAGTTCATTTTCTTGTAACTTTATACACATTTCTTTTTATTTTTTTGGGCTATACGACAACTGGTAATGCACAGATCCTCTGAGAACGGTGACATTATGGCTGCACTTGGCGCATGGTGTTCTTCTATGGTGTGTCATTACAAAGTTACACCGCCAACTACTGGCCTAACATGCATACTGCAGAGTTTTTGGTTTGCACGTCATGACCACGCCACTCTGGCTTTTGAGCACACCTGCTGCATGTCTTCATAGAAAACAATAGGTTGGAGGCTGGAAAAAAACACGGCACGGATACAAGCAAAATATGGATACAAAACCAACCCACCTCCTCTTAGACTCAGCCTCCCTCGAAACTTGAATAAGGTGAGGAGCCACCTGTCTAAGGCCACCCAAAAAGTCTTAAAACCGTAAAATGGTATGAAACAGTTTGACGGTCTAACTTTAAAATTCAGTACTATATAGAAATGAGTTTTTCTACGTGTTTTCAACAATTAATTTCCAACATTTATAAAGAAATCTCTAAATATTTTTACACAGACTCCAAAGCTCCTTACTGGTTGCAGTTTCATGCTGCTTTTTCAACAATCTGCGCCAATAAGAAAGAATTCAGTGTTCATCAAATAAGCTGTTTAGTTATTGGAAAAAGGAAAGCCACAGGCAGTGCTTCAAATTTATGAAATTGGGAATGAACTTCAAAAAAAAAAAAAAAATGTTGAAATACAGATGAGTACAAGTTGGTTTTCCCCAACTTGATAAAGATCCGAAGTGAAAGGCTAATTGGATTACAGAAGCCTGGGCACGAACAAGAGAAGCCGCTCCTTTTATAGAAAGATGCTTTACCAATCTCCTGAGGAATGCCACGCTCTTTTTATCAGATAAAACGACCTCTACTGCCTGCTGCTCAGGGTTTGAAATTGAATTAACTCAAGAAAAACAGACTTTATCCAAACTACACTTACATTATTAAAGAGAAGTAACGATCTTAGCTTTCTTTATTTACTGTGTAACACAGTGACGACGCTCCTCCTCTCTACACTCCTGTGCTTTATCTCCCGAAAACTCAACTCGCGTCTGTCTCTGCTGGTGTCTGGCCCGCGTTTTGTTGAGATTTAGTTTCTTAGTGACCACTCGCAGCAGGAATGCGGAGAATCTGGCTGAGATATTTTGGGTTTGTCTCTTTTGTGCCTTCTGGGATGAATAAAAGAAGAGTTTGGTTAGGTGGACTTGGCAGACTCTGAACACTGTTATGTTCCTCCTCCTGTAAACCCCCCAACACACACACACACACACACACACACACACACACACACACACACACACACACACACACACACACACACACACACCAGCCAACGCCGGACTGAACCTGACACAGCAAACAAAAGCCGTGTGTTTATCTGACTGCTGGGTGGCCACAGTGAAGTTATTATATTTGTTAGATATCCTGTTGTGTGCCTGTCCTCAGTCCGCTCTCATGCCGTTCACGCAGAGCCTGCTGCACACCCTGAGCTGTCTTCACGAGTCCCAGAACAAAGAAACTAGACCAAAGCAAAATATCTGGAAAAAAACTGGACAGACTGTCATGAAATTTGCTACTTTTTGTGTTTTTTCATGGTTCCCGGAGGGAGAATCATTTTCATTGTGGACTGAGCTTTTGTCTAGAGCCACCCTCCGGAAAAAATCAGTGTGGACAAATATTTCCTGGTTTAAAAAAAGACGGACAGAACATTTCCTTAGCTACCCTGAGAGGAAGAACATAATGATCGGGTGGGGAAGGTGTTCACTGTGATAAAAGGGTTTTAAGCCTGGGTGTAGCACTCTTTGAAGGTGCGATTATTAAATTTTTAACGATCACAATTGATCAGATGACTATGTGTAAGCTGAGACGTGTCTCATTGAACCGTCACTTTAGACTGTATAAATAATGAACATAGCTACGGAGACATCACCCATTGGTTTGTGAACATTTGAAGATCGAGTTTTGCATTTTGGCCGTCGACATATTCAGTTTTTGGCCATAAGTGACCATTTTTAGATGAGAAGGTGGAGTTGTGGAGGATTGAGGGGTGAATCTGACTCATAAGCCCTTGCCTCCTTTGCATTTTACACAGAACGAAAACAATGGTGGCTTCATGCAGCTCCAGTGTGTGATTTTAGGTAGCATACTGGAATCACGGAATCGAAAGAGGCACGACAAGGGTGTAAGACAGTAGCGTCAGCCTCTAGTGTGACATATTACATGACACATTGGGTTTCTATTACAGATTTGCTCAAAACTTAAGCGATATTTTCAAAATGTCGATAAAACACAATTGTGAGATGACTGTATTCCATTACGAGTTGTTATGCGACTTCTAGTTTGATGATAACATTCCCAGAAGCATGGAAATGGACGTTCAAAACATTAGCAGGTTTATTTCTATTGCAGCCACCACAATAGCCGTCATTATTTCCAATCAAATTCAGTAGGCGTGTTATGTGAACAATAATGGGAAGGCAAGACCCTCGTTCGTGGGAGTGTCCACGTATGAGGGATGTCTGAGAGCTGATAGTCGACGATTTAACAGAGGAACAGAGGATCAAAAACTTCCAGATGATCCACTCAAATTTTGAAGAGTAGGCAGTGTCTCGCAGACAGACCTTCAGCTAAAGTGGCCTCTCACTTAAATATGTGTAACTTTAGGCCTTAAAACAAATAAATAAACAGGTTAGTTACATAAAAATTCACCCCCTACAGATGTCCTGAATGTTGAAATTTGCTATCGAGATCAAATGTTTATTTCGTACTAGGCTAAAAACATGTTACATGTTAATTTTTATTGTAATGTTGTACATCTGTAGGGATTGACTTGCTCTCGGAGCCAGCCTCAAGTGGCAGTTTTAGGAACTGCAGTTTTCGGCACTTCTTCATTGGCTTCATTTTTCCGCCCTGGAGGCTGCTGCTCGATCCTTCAGCTCATTGTTTTGGTTTGTTTTCGGAAAGTGATAAATGGAACTATTTTGACGTGCCTTGCTGCACAGAGTGCGAGAGGAGAGCGTGCAGCAAATGTTCGATGGTATCGCAAGCTGAGTGTAAATGTCCAGCCCAATCGTTACATAATTCTGGGAACACTGATTTCACCTTGTTCATCAGTATTTGTATTGTGTCTTCATGTTTTTCAGAAAGGATTTGCCAGACGAGACTTCACAGATGTCACCATCTAGGCTGCAGCACGTTACACGATTCGTTCTGAGCTTCAGGATGGAGGTTGCTTTGAGGAAGACGAGGAGCATCAGAGTGATTTAATGAGCAGATTTTCTGTGACTGTGATAGACCAACAGGAAGTGAAACATGGACCGGAGCCGATGGAACGATGGACGTAAAGTTCGTCCTCTTTCAGGTGGCTGCGTGTTTGACATGGCTTTCAGAAGAGAGCCAGCAGTGATGACGGGAACTCGATGGTTTCCACACATACAGTGGACTTCACCCCCGAAACTACCGTGCTCTGTGTGTTTTAGGGTTTGACTGATGACTAACGGTGCTGATAGCTGATGCGTGATGATGCCCGCATTAGAGAGAGACAGATAAGTGCCTTGTAATGTCTAGTTCATGGTTAGATAGATACTGACTGACCCGCCGTGTCACTTTAGTCCAGACTGGAACGTCTTGACGATTATTGGATGAATTTCAGTGTTGCCAGATTGGAAATGTTAAACCACCAGAGGCTCAAAATTATTGCATTTTGAGAAAAACTTTCGTACGCCGGTCACAATCATGACAACGAATAGGTTAAATTTATAACTTTAGTAAACGCGTATTTAAACGAATTTTGACTACAAATCTACCCACCGCCTCAGAGAGAAGCTATTTCTGTCTGTAAGGCTTAACCCACAGCTGACGTCAGGTGTTTTTGTCCAGCATGCTGGCGTAGCGTTGGCTGTGAGGAGATCATGTGAGAAGTGACACGGAAACACAGATGTAGGAGCCAGAAAATGAATGAAAATGAAATGTGTGAACTAAACTAAGTGCCTATTATAAGTGTCACAATGGTCAAATTGTCGTACATTACGGCGATTTTGGAAGTTTTGATCGCACAGAGGGCAAAATTATCGTATAAATACGATAATTATCGTGCATCTGGCAACACTGATGGATTCCCAGATTCCAGGCCTGAATTATTAACCCAGATTCCTGACTTTGTGACTGAAAATTTTTCACTCGTCCTAAACTTTTCCTGCAAAACTGGAGACATTCCCATCAGGCTCAGCTGTACCGTGTTTAGCGCTAACCAGCAAATGTTAGCATACTAACACGCTAATCTAAGGGTGCTTTCACACCTGTAGTTCATTCATTTGGTCCAGACCAGGTGGAAAAAATGATAATTGTTGCATTTTAGTTATGATTCGGTTCCTGCGCACACAGATTTTTTTCCAAACAAACCAAGAGGAGAAATCGTGAGGTTCTAGCGTTTTGGCGTTTGTCATCCCGCATCATCAGGACCCACGTGGGGAAATCAATGACAGGTGACTGACAGACGATTATCCAGAAGCATTTTAATGCTTATAGAGTGTTTATCTTTATGTTCTTTGGTGTCACAATAAGTGACACCAAAGAAATAAAGAAATAACTAATTGTAAGCACTATAAGTCGGCTATTATTGGACTGCAAATTGATCGCATGTTATCTGGCCATGTGGGTGCACTGAGACCCTGCATTGCTTTGCTGTGATGCACACACATAACAAAAAAATAAATCATAAAACTTTATAAACTCTGCATATATTTTCCACTTAGGGCTGGGCGATATGGCCTTAAAATAAAATGTGTGATTTCTTTTTTTTCACACTAAACTGGATTTACGATTTTAGATGATTTTTTTCTCTCATAAAAACAAACTACAAGTGACAAAGAAATTACCCAGAACAAAATTTGCTTTGACTTTAGCAATAAAAATTAACTAAAGGCAAACTGAAAAATGTAGAGGGCCGCACGTCAGTTTTGCATCTGAAACAGTGGCGTATTGAAAGCGACCAATTCTGAAATCATACAACCGTCGTTCGACATTAGTTCCATCTTAACAAATAATGTTATTGGCTGTTTTGAAATTACTGGAGTTCAGTCGTTGTGGAGTTAAACGATCGCCTCCTGCTCTCGTCTTTTCACGTGTACACTTGTACAGCTGAGGCAGGGTGACTTCAGCAAAGTACTTGCGGCGTGGTAGCACATGCCTGGGTGGATAGTTTTCAGCATGTGGATAAACCCAGGCTTTTCCACTGTTTAACCGTATCGTTCGTGATGTGCACTGCGATTGCATCACTGTTTGTGGGCTGACGGTTTCGTGCGTCTCGGTGTGAGACACACTGCTGCCCTTTAGTTGCAACAGCCTTTAAACAAACTTTGCAGCGGACTGTAGTGTATTTGAGATCTGGCAAAGCAAAACCGAACCAGACGGCAGCTTTTTTGGGAATGTACTCAACGTTATCATTAACGCTTGCTGTCATGTTGTCCTCTGTGTGTATCTCTAGGAGGTAGAGGCGGAGGGAGGGCGCTGCCCAAACAGAGCGACTGAGGAAGTTGAAGAGAAAATCTAGGTTTGAATTTTAAAAATCAAAATAAATCATACATTAAAAGCAATTAAATTAAGAATGATATATCGATTTATCGCCCAGCCCTATTACCACTACAGAACATTTTTTAGCAGCTGCTTTACAGAGGCACGCGTCTGCATTACCTGCGACCAGGACCACGTTAATCAGGTTTTTATTTGACGGCTGCAGAGCGAGTTCTGCAGTGATACTGATAACAGACCAGTAAGACGTTCCTGTCCTACTGTTGAACGCAGATATGTTTTAATAACCTTAAATTTTTTTAAAAACTTGGCTCAGCATCTGTCTGTATTTATAATTGTAATACTTACGTAGAGGAACCGAACAGCGTAGGTGTGAAAGCACCCTAAGAAGATGAGCATGCTGAACGTCATCTGCTAAACATCACGGTGTTAGCGTTGTCATGGTGAGCGTGTTTGCATGCTGACGTTTGCATTTAAATTCCTATGTACATAACAGCTTAAAAAAGTAGCGAGCATGACTGTTTAACAAATTCAGATGTTTTTTCTTTCTTTCAGATGTTAACCGACAAACTTCTGTGTAGAAAATTTCATTAAAGAAGTATTTCATTGTGGAAAGATGGTCTTTTCGTTCATTCATATGAGAGCTGCTTATTGGCGCGTGGCCCATAAGACGTGCACATTCGAGACTTACGGCGTCTGAGCGCAGCTGGGTGTGCCCAAGTGGGCAACTTCCAGCGGCTGAGCAACTGACTTCCTGTTTAGCGCCTCGCTAGCATGGCGATCTAAAAGCTTGAGTTTTGCGGCTCTTTTAGACTTTCCAAATATTTTATAGGATTGGATGACTTAAATCTAGATAGTGAAATAAGTCATTTCGCAGGGGTTTTGATGCTCACAAAAAATTATTTAGTGATTTACAGACATCTCTTTCTCAGTGTAAGTCAATGGGGAAACGTTTCTGTGGGTCCGTGAGCACCACGGGAGGGATCCGAAAGGTGTAGTTTCATTTCTGGCCACCATCTCTGGCGCACTCCCTGAGGGGCTTGTTTTTGACAAAATGTTGTTGAATGGAGGCTGGGGCGTGCTCTTTGAGCCCATGCGAGCATATGTGACTCATGCACAGTGTAAGTGGAGCTGTGATGTTGGAGGGTTGCAGCAGATGGCGCTAGAAATAAATGCATCTGTGCAGTCAGGTGCTCTTTGGGTGCGCTCTTTTCAGCTTCTTTGGGTGCACGAGCCTGACAGAGCGTTTTGGGTATGCTCGAATGAATGGCTGCCAAACGTTTTCATGGAGAATGTTTTTGAAAATTTATCAAGCATCTTGTCAGTGATTTCTGAATTGTAATCATCACTTTCATTGTTCAAATTATATTTAATATTGGGAGCAATGGTGCACCCTGTAACACTCGCCAACGTAATAACAGCCCGTAAATGTATTAAATTACAAACAAATACACATTTGCAGCTTTTATTGTGAAGAGAGAGAGAAAGACAGAGAAACTGGAAGAGGATAGAAGGTGGATTTGTTAATGCACAGCTGATTTTGCGCACGTTTCTGTAAGTTATAATCAGTCTAGTCAAACAAAATTTGATTTAAAGGAGAAGCTTCACAATAATGTCTGCTGAGAGGCCAGTGCGAGCCAAAGGGGGGATTTCTCTGGAAGGATGTGGGGGGAGAGCGCTGTAACCTTCAGACCTGGAGTTTAGCTGAAAGAGGAAACTGCAGACGAGCTGCAGCCTCACAACAGATGGAGGAAGGGAGGGGCTCTGCCCGACCGGGGAATGAAAGGCAAGGGACCTGCGGCGGGAAAAACAGGGGCTTTAACATAAAGAACACCCACTCCCTGACAAAGACTGAGTGGATGTAAAAATTTATTTTATTTTTTTTTTATTATTTTTTTAAATTTTTTTTTTTATTATGCGCCTGAACTTTTCGTCCAGTCTCAATCCCTCAGCGTTCAGGACATCAAGCATGTAAATGTGATTCAGAAAACTTAAACAATATTTTCAAAATGTCGGTATAAAACAATTGCGAGATGACCAACGTTTAAAGAGTTAAGCCAGGCACACCCTAAAGGATTTTTAAAATCTTAACTGATTGAACACCTTGTTTACAAACCGACCATTTCAGTAATCTAACCTACTGGAAATGAAGGTGTGCGTGAGCCTTTTTAAGGTCTTGCTTTGACATCATCCCTCTGACTCTGGAAATGTTTTTGAAATGACAGTAAGCAGATGAAGTTACTGATCTGATGTGACTGTGGACATTTAAGTCTGGGTCCAGGATAATCCCGACGTTTCTTGCTTGACTCTTGATTATAGGAGAGAGGGGTTCAAGGTGAAAGCTGACACTGTCTTTCTTCCTTGGTTCATGGACAATAATGTCAGTCTTATCTCTGATAAGTTGGAGAAAATTTTGATTGAGAAAATCTTTCATTTGTTCAATACAGTGACACAGACGCTCTAAGAGTTCATAATCACCTGGTGAAAGTGATATGTATATTTGTGTGTCATCTGCATAATTGTGGTAGGCTTCTTTGTTATTTTGTATGATTTGGCCTGATGGAAACATATAGAGATTAAACAAGAGGGGTCCCAAAACGGACCCCTGTGGGACCCCGCGTGTCATGGTCATCTGCTCTGACCTACAGTTTCCAACTGAGACAATTTCCTGTCATGAGGATATGACTTAAACCATTTAGGGACAATTCCAGAGAGTCTGACACAGTTTTCTAGTCTTTCTAATTAAATTGCGTGAACCACTGTGTCAAAAGCAGCGCTCAGATCTAACAGCAACTAAAATAGAGACTTTTCTGAAGTCTGTGTTAAGGTGGATGTCATTTATTACCTTTATGAGTGCAGTCCCAGTGCTGTGGTGGGGCTGAAAACCTGTATGAAAATTATCAAAACTAATGTTTAGCTGTAAACAGTTGCTGGTGGACATTTTTTTCAATAACTTTACTTAAAAATGGCAAGCTTGAAACTGGCCGATAGTTGTTCAGTACAGAGGCATCCAGGCTGGTCTTCTTTAGGAGAGGCAGATGAACTACATGAGTGAGCTGTTTTATCAGGCTGCTCAGAACAGTTTTAAGGGAGCTAGTGGGTAAACATCAAGGCGGCAGGTGGAGGAAGTGACACCGGAGACGATTTCTTCCAGTGTTTTGTCACTGATGGACTTAGATTGTGTCATACTTAGCAAGTTACCTTGAGAAGCCTGCGGTGATGATGCATTATACTTTGGCATTGAAGACTTAATTGCATGTCTGATGTCTTGAACCTTTCTATTAAAAAAGTCTGCAAACTCGTTTCATTTGCTGGTGGAAACTAGTTCTGCAGATATTAGAACCAGAGGGTTAGTTAATCTGTCACACAAGCAAATAACACGTGAATTGTTGCTGTTTCTGTTGATCTCAGAGAAAAATGACTGCTTTGCACTTCTGAAGGTCAAATTATAAATACGCAATTTTTATTTATAGATTTCAAAATGAACGTGGAACTTTGATTTTTGCAATGTTGGTTTGCTTTCCGGGTCTCTGTTTTCTGTACCATTACAGAATGAGTGTTTCTTCACGGTGCCTTTTGTTTATCGCTCATCAATTTCACTTTAACAAGAGCAATGGTGTCTATTACATTTGCAATTTTAGAAGTGCAGGAGTTCAATAGATCATCAGCATGATTTGAAATTGTGTCAGTTTCAAGAGTATAGTATGTTGAAGCAAGTAATACTTCAGTATATTAAGAAAAACTACAAAAAGTCCTACACATAATCATAGTATTATATGTTAAAACGGCATTGTATACTGTGTTGAAATACGTCATAGTAAAGGATACTACAAAAAATTGAAAGTCACATCCAAAAGACATCCAAAAAAGTAATAGTATAGCATGTAGAAAAGCCTGGACAGAATTTGAAAGTATAGTATTTTTTTCAACATGCTGTATTATGACGTTTTGGGCTGTGTTTTTGACATGGTATACTATGACGTGTCTCGACATGCTATCCTATGTTGTTTTCAGCCCTTTTTTTCAACATGTCATATTTTGACATTTTTCGATATACTTTGTCGTTTTTGGTTGTTTTTTTTAAATGCTTCATTATATTTTTCGATGTTTTTTTCAACATGCTATACTATGACGCGTCTCGGTATGCTGTACTATGTTGCTTTCTGCCATTTCTTCAATGTCATTTTTTGAAAGTTTTTGTGGAGCTTTTGAAATGCTATATGATGTTTCTGGCTGTATGTAAGAGAGAGATATAAGAGGAACAACAGATTACTGTGCTTATTGCATTATATTGCTTAGACCTTGTGTTTGACAGAGTATGTAGCTCCTGTAAAACGGTATGAGCTAGCTGTTGCTTTTGATTTATTCTTTTGACATTTTTACCTTTGAATAAAACCTGCCTCGAGGGTTCACGTTTCATCCTTCTGAGAATCTGGTGGGTGACTAAAAGACAAAACAAGACAAAAACGAAAGAGGAAAAAGTAAACTTTCTGTTTGCTGCCTGGTTTTGACCGCGAGGGAATAAAAGTCATAAAAAACAAGGCAGGGGTAGTACCAGAGGACTTTTCGGTCATATTCTCGACATGCTATATTACTGTGTTTTGGGCTGTTTTTGAAGCATTCTTTAGTTTAGTGTTTTTTTGCACAATATTTTATGCTGTTTTGAGGTGTTTTGAGCTGTTTTTGGGACATGTCATTTTTTGACATTTTTGCCATACTATAGCCTTGCTTTTTTTTTTTTTGCGATTTTTTGGTCATTGTATATCATTGTCTTTTGAGCCATTTTTGCATGTTTAAATGCTATGGCGTGTATGACTAAAAAATCACCAAAAAAAAAAAGCAAGGCTATAGCATGGAAAAAATGTCAAAAAATGACATATCCCAAAAACTACTTAAAACACCTAAAAAAAGCATAAAATAACGTGGTTGAGACACGCCATAGCATTTAAACATGCAAAATGGCCCAAAACACTATAATATACAATGTCCAAAAAATGCCAAAAAAAAAAAAAAGCAAGGCTATAGTATGGCAAAATGTCAAAAATGACATGTCCCAAAAACTGCTTAAAACACCTCTAACCAGCATAAAATAGCATGTTGAGACACGCCATAGCATTTAAACATGCAAAATGGCCAAAAACACTATAATATACAATGTCCAAAAAATGCCAAAAAAAAGCAAGGCTATAGTATGGCAAAAATGTCAAAAATGACATGTCTCCAAAATAGCTTCAAACACCTCAAAACAGCATAAAATAGCGTGGTTGAGACACGCCATAGCATTTAAACATGCAAAATGGCCAAAAACACTATAATATACTATGTCCAAAAAATCACCAAAAAAAAAAAGCAAGGCTATAGTATGGCAAAACTGTCAAAAAATGACATGTCCCAAAAACAGCTTAAAAAACCTCTAACTAGCATAAAATAGCATGGTTGAGACACGCCATAGCATTTAAACATGCAAAAATGGCCCAAAACACTATAATATACCATGACTAAAAAATCGCCAAAAAAAAAAGCAAGGCTATAGTATGGCAAAACTGTCAAAAAATGACATGTCCCAAAAACTGCTTAAAACACCTCTAACCAGCATAAAATACCGTGGTTGAGACACGCCATAGCATTTAAACATGCAAAATGGCCTAAAAGACAATGATATACAATGTCCAAAACATCGCCAAAAAAAGAAAGCAAAGCTATAGTATGGCAAAAAAGACAAAAAATGACATGTCCAAAAAACTGCTTAAAACACCTCTAACTAGCATAAAATAGCGTGTTGAGACACGCCATAGCATTTAAACAAGCAAAAAAGGCCAAAAACACTATAATATACAATGTCCAAAAAATGCCAAAAAAAAAAAAAAGCAAGGCTATAGTATGGCAAAATGTCAAAAATGACATGTCCCAAAAACTGCTTAAAACACCTCTAACCAGCATAAAATAGTTATGGTTGAGACACGCCATAGCATTTAAACATGCAAAATGGCCAAAAACACTATAATATACAATGTCCAAAAATGCCAAAAAAAAAGCAAGGCTATAGTATGGCAAAAATGTGAAAAAATGACATGTCTCAAAAATAGCTTCAAACACCTCAAAACAGCATAAAATAGCATGATGAGACACGCCATAGCATTTAAACATGCAAAAATGGCCAAAAACAGCATAATATACTATGACTAAAAAATCACCAAAAAAAAAAAAGCAAGGCTATAGTATGGCAAAACTGTCAAAAAATGACATGTCCCAAAAACTGCTTAAAACACCTCTAACCAGCATAAAATAGCGTGCTGAGACACGCCATAGCATTTAAACATGCAAAAATGGCCCAAAACACTATAATATACCATGACTAAAAAATCGCCAAAAAAAAAAAACCAAAACTATAGTATGGCAAAACTGTCAAAAAATGGCATGTCCCAAAAACTGCTTAAAACACCTCTAACCAGCATAAAATAGCATGCTGAGACACGCCATAGCATTTAAACATGCAAAAATGGCCTAAAAGACAATGATATACAATGTCCAAAACATCGCCAAAAAAAAGAAAGCAAGGCTATAGTATGGCAAAAATGTCAAAAAATGACATGTCCCAAAAACTGCTTAAAACACCTCTAACCAGCATAAAATACTGTGGTTGAGACACGCCATAGCATTTAAACATGCAAAATGGCCAAAAACACTATAATATACAATGTCCAAAAATGCCAAAAAAAAAAGCAAGGCTATAGTATGGCAAAATGTCAAAAATGACATGTCCCAAAAACTTCTTAAAACACCTCTAACCAGCATAAAATAGCATGCTGAGACATGCCATAGCATTTAAACATGCAAAAATTGTCTAAAAGACAATGATATACAATGTCCCAAACATCGCCAAAAAAAAGAAAGCAAGGCTATAGTATGGCAAAAATGTCAAAAAATGACATGTCCCAAAAACTGCTTAAAACACCTCTAACCAGCATAAAATACCGTGCTGAGACACACCATAGCATTTAAACATGCAAAAATGGCCAAAAACACTATAATATACAATGTCCAAAAATGCCAAAAAAACCCAAGGCTATAGTAGTATGGCAAAACTGTCAAAAATGACATGTCCCAAAACTGCTTAAAACACCTCTAACCAGCATAAAATAGCGTGTTGAGACACGCCATAGCATTTAAACATGCAAAATGGCCAAAACACAATAATATACAATGTCCAAAAAATGCCAAAAAAAAAAAAAAAGCAAGGCTATAGTATGGCAAAAATGTGAAAAAATGACATGTCTCAAAAATAGCTTCAAACACCTCTAACCAGCATAAAATAGCGTGCTGAGACACGCCATAGAATTTAAACATGCAAAATGGCCAAAAACACTATAATATACTATGACTAAAAATCACCACAAAAAAAAAGCAAGGCTATAGTATGGCAAAACTGTCAAAAATGACATGTCCCAAAAACTGCTTGAAAAACCTCTAACCAGCATAAAATAGCGTGCTGAGACACGCCATAGCATTTAAACATGCAAAAATGGCCAAAAACACTATAATATACCATGACTAAAAAATCGCCAAAAAAAAAAGCAAGGCTATAGTATGGCAAAACTGTCAAAAAATGACATGTCCCAAAAACTGCTTAAAACACCTCTAACCAGCATAAAATACCGTGCTGAGACACGCCATAGCATTTAAAACATGCAAAATGGCCAAAAACACTATAATATACAATGTCCAAAAATGCCAAAAAAAAAGCAAGGCTATAGTATGGCAAAATGTGAAAAAATGACATGTCCCAAAAACTGCTTAAAACACCTCTAACCAGCATAAAATAGCGTGCTGAGACACGCAAAAGCATTTAAAAAAGCAAAAATGGCCAAAAAAAGCAAAATATACTAAGACTAAAAAATCACCAAAAAAAAAAAAAGCAAGGCTATAGTATGGCAAAACTGTCAAAAATGGCATGTCCCAAAACTGCTTAAAACACCTCTAACCAGCATAAAATACCGTGTTGAGACACGCCATAGCATTTAAACATGCAAAAATGGCCAAAAACACTATAATATACCATGACTAAAAAATCGCCAAAAAAAAAAGCAAGGCTATAGTATGGCAAAACTGTCAAAAAATGACATGTCCCAAAAACTGCTTAAAACACCTCTAACCAGCATAAAATAGCGTGCTGAGACACGCCATAGCATTTAAACATGCAAAAATGGCCAAAAACACTATAATATACAATGTCCAAAAAATGCCCAAAAAAAAAAAAGCAAGGCTATAGTATGGCAAAAATGTCAAAAAATGACATGTCCCAAAAACTGCTTAAAACACCTCTAACCAGCATAAAATAGCGTGTTGAGACACGCCACAGCATTTAAACATGCAAAATGGCCTAAAAGACAATGATATACAATGTCCAAAACATCGCCAAAAAAAGAAAAGCAAGGCTATAGTATGGCAAAACTGTCAAAAATGACATGTCCCAAAAACTGCTTAAAACACCTCTAACCAGCATAAAATACCGTGTTGAGACACGCCATAGCATTTAAACATGCAAAATGGCCAAAACACTATAATATACAATGTCCAAAAATTCCAAAAAAAAAAAAGCAAGGCTATAGTATGGCAAAATGTCAAAAATGACATGTCCCAAAAACTGCTTAAAACACCTCTAACCAGCATAAAATAGCGTGCTGAGACACGCCATAGCATTTAAACATGCAAAAATGGCCTAAAAGACAATGATATACAATGTCCAAAACATCGCCAAAAAAAAGAAAGCAAGGCTATAGTATGGCAAAACTGTCAAAAAATGACATGTCCCAAAAACTGCTTAAAACACCTCTAACCAGCATAAAATACCGTGGTTGAGACACGCCATAGCATTTAAACATGCAAAATGGCCAAAAACACTATAATAAACAATGACCAAAAAATGCCAAAAAAAAAGCAAGGCTATAGTATGGCAAAAATGTGAAAAAATGACATGTCCCAAAAACTGCTTAAAACACCTCTAACCAGCATAAAATAGCGTGCTGAGACACGCCATAGCATTTAAACATGCAAAATGGCCAAAAACAGCATAATATACTATGACTAAAAATCACCAAAAAAAAAAAAAGCAAGGCTATAGTATGGCAAAAATGTCAAAAAATGACATGTCCCAAAAACTGCTTAAAACACCTCTAACCAGCATAAAATAGCGTGCTGAGACACGCCATAGCATTTAAACATGCAAAAATGGCCAAAAACAGCATAATATACTATGACTAAAAAATCACCAAAAAAAAAAGAAGCAAGGCTATAGTATGGCAAAACTGTCAAAAAATGACATGTCCCAAAAACTGCTTAAAACACCTCTAACCCGCATAAAATACCATGCTGAGACACACCATAGCATTTAAACATGCAAAATGGCCAAAACACTATAATATACCATGACTAAAAAATCGCCAAAAAAAAAAAAGCAAGGCTATAGTATGGCAAAACTGTCAAAAAATGGCATGTCCCAAAAACTGCTTAAAACACCTCTAACCAGCATAAAATAGTGGTTGAGACATACCATAGCATTTAAACATGCAAAAATGGCCAAAAACACTATAATATACAATGTCCAAAAAATGCCAAAAAAAAAAAAACAAGGCTATAGTATGGCAAAATGTGAAAAATGACATGTCCCAAAAACTGCTTAAAACACCTCTAACCAGCATAAAATAAAGGTTGAGACACGCCATAACATTTTAACATGCAAAAATGGCCTAAAAGACAATGATATACAATGTCCAAAACATCGCCAAAAAAAAGAAAGCAAGGCTATAGTATGGCAAAAATGTCAAAAAATGACATGTCCCAAAAACTGCTTAAAACACCTCTAACCAGCATAAAATACCGTGCTGAGACACGCCATAGCATTTAAACATGCAAAAATGGCCAAAAACACTATAATATACAATGTCCAAAAAATGCCAAAAAAAAAGCAAGGCTATAGTATGGCAAAAATGTGAAAAAATGACATGTCCCAAAAACTGCTTAAAACACCTCAAAACAGCATAAAATAGCATGATGAGACACGCCATAGCATTTAAACATGCAAAAATGGCCAAAAACAGCATAATATACTATGACTAAAAAATCACCAAAAAAAAAAAAGCAAGGCTATAGTATGGCAAAACTGTCAAAAAATGACATGTCCCAAAAACTGCTTAAAACACCTCTAACCAGCATAAAATACCGTGCTGAGACACGCCATAGCATTTAAACATGCAAAAATGGCCAAAAACACTATAATATACCATGACTAAAAAATCGCCAAAAAAAAAAGCAAGGCTATAGTATGGCAAAACTGTCAAAAAATGACATGTCCCAAAAACAACTTAAAACACCTCAAAACAGCATAAAATAGCGTGCTGAGACACGCCATAGCATTTAAACATGCAAAAATGGCCAAAAACACTATAATATACAATGTCCAAAAAATGCCAAAAAAAAAAAAGTAAGGCTATAGTATGGCAAAAATGTCAAAAAATGACATGTCCCAAAAACTGCTTAAAACACCTCTAACCAGCATAAAATAGCGTGCTGAGACACGCCATAGCATTTAAACATGCAAAAATGGCCTAAAAGACAATGATATACAATGTTCAAAACATCGCCAAAAAAAAGAAAGCAAGGCTATAGTATGGCAAAAATGTCAAAAAATGACATGTCCCAAAAACTGCTTAAAACACCTCTAACCAGCATAAAATAGCGTGCTGAGACACGCCATAGCATTTAAACATGCAAAAATGGCCTAAAAGACAATGATATACAATGTCCAAAACATCGCCAAAAAAAGAAAGCAAGGCTATAGTATGGCAAAAATGTCAAAAAATGACATGTCCCAAAAACTGCTTAAAACACCTCTAACCAGCATAAAATAGCGTGCTGAGACACGCCATAGCATTTAAACATGCAAAAATGGCCAAAGACAATGATATACAATGTCCAAAAATCGCCAAAAAAAAACAAGCAATGCTATAGTATGGCAAAATTGTCAAAAAATGGCATGTCCCAAAAACTGCTTGAAAAACCTCTAACCAGCATAAAATACCGTGCTGAGACACACCATAGCATTTAAACATGCAAAAATGGCCAAAAATACTATAATATACAATGTCCAAAAAATGCCAAAAAAAAAACCCAAGGCTATAGTATGGCAAAACTGTCAAAAAATGACATGTCCCAAAAACTGCTTAAAACACCTCTAACCAGCATAAAATACTGCGGTTGAGACACGCCATAGCATTTAAACATGCAAAAATGGCCAAAAACACTATAATATACAATGTCCAAAAAATGCCAAAAAAAAAAGCAAGGCTATAGTATGGCAAAATGTCAAAAAATGACATGTCCCCAAAATAGCTTCAAACACCTCAAAACAGCATAAAATAGCGTGCTGAGACACGCCATAGCATTTAAACATGCAAAAATGGCCAAAAACACTATAATATACAATGTCCAAAAAATGCCAAAAATAAAATAAGCAAGGCTATAGTATGGCAAAACTGTCAAAAAATGACATGTCCCAAAAACTGCTTAAAACACCTCTAACCAGCATAAAATAGCGTGCTGAGACACACCATAGCATTTAAACATGCAAAAATGGCCAAAAACACTATAATATACAATGTCCAAAAAATGCCAAAAAAAAAAACAAGGCTAAAGTATGGCAAAACTGTCAAAAATGACATGTCTCAAAAATAGCTTCAAACACCTCAAAACAGCATAAAATAGCGTGGTTGAGACACGCCATAACATTTAAACATGCAAAATGGCCAAAAAACACTATAATATACAATGTCCAAAAATGCCAAAAAAAAAAAGCAAGGCTATAGTATGGCAAAATGTGAAAAATGACATGTCCCAAAACTGCTTAAAACACCTCTAACCAGCATAAAATAGCGTTGAGACACGCCATAGCATTTAAACATGCAAAAATGGCCAAAAACACTATAATATACCATGACTAAAAAATTGCCAAAAAAAAGCAAGGCTATAGTATGGCAAAACTGTCAAAAAATGACATGTCCCAAAAACTGCTTGAAAAACCTCTAACCAGCATAAAATAGCGTGCTGAGACACGCCATAGCATTTAAACATGCAAAAATGGCCAAAAACACTATAATATACAATGTCCAAAAAATGCCAAAAATAAAAAAAGCAAGGCTATAGTATGGCAAAACTGTCAAAAAATGACATGTCCCAAAAACTGCTTAAAACACCTCTAACCAGCATAAAATACCGTGCTGAGACACGCCATAGCATTTAAACATGCAAAAATGGCCAAAAACACTATAATATACAATGTCCAAAAAATGCCAAAAAAAAAAACAAGGCTATAGTATGGCAAAATGTCAAAAATGACATGTCTCCAAAATAGCTTCAAACACCTCAAAACAGCATAAAATAGCGTTGAGACACGCCATAGCATTTAAACATGCAAAAATGGCCAAAAACACTATAATATACAATGTCCAAAAAATGCCAAAAAAAAAAAGCAAGGCTATAGTATGGCAAAAATGTCAAATAATGACATGTCCCAAAAACTGCTTAAAACACCACTAACCAGCATAAAATAGCGTGCTGAGACACGCCATAGCATTTAAACATGCAAAAATGGCCAAAAACACTATAATATACAATGTCCAAAAAATGCCAAAAAAAAAAAAAGCAAGGCTATAGTATGGCAAAAATGTCAAAAAATGACATGTCTCAAAAATAGCTTCAAACACCTCAAAACAGCATAAAATAGCGTGTTGAGACACGCCATAACATTTAAACATGCAAAAATGGCCAAAAACACTATAATATACAATGTCCAAAAAATGCCAAAAAAAAAAAACAAGGCTATAGTATGGCAAAACTGTCAAAAAATGACATGTCCCAAAAACTGCTTAAAACACCTCTAACCAGCATAAAATAGCGTGCTGAGACACGCCATAGCATTTAAACATGCAAAAATGGCCAAAAACACTATAATATACAATGTCCAAAAAATGACAAAAAAAAAAAAGAAAGGCAATAGTATGGCAAAATGTCAAAAATGACATGTCTCCAAAATAGCTTCAAACACCTCAAAACAGCATAAAATAGCGTGCTGAGACACGCCATAGCATTTAAACATGCAAAAATGGCCAAAAACACTATAATATAAAATGTCCAAAAAATGCCAAAAAAAAAAACAAGGCTATAGTATGGCAAAAATGTCAAAAAATGACATGTCCCAAAAACTGCTTAAAACACCTCTAACCAGCATAAAATAGCGTGCTGAGACACGCCATAGCATTTAAACATGCAAAAATGGCCAAAAACACTATAATATACAATGTCCAAAAAATGCCAAAAAAAAAAAAGCAAGGCTATAGTATGGCAAAAATGTCAAAAAATGACATGTCTCAAAAATAGCTTCAAACACCTCAAAACAGCATAAAATAGCGTGCTGAGACACGCCATAGCATTTAAACATGCAAAAATGGCCAAAAACACTATAATATACAATGTCCAAAAAATGCCAAAAAAAAAAAAAAGAAAGGCTATAGTATGGCAAAAATGTCAAAAAATGACATGTCCCAAAAACTGCTTGAAAAACCTCTAACCAGCATAAAATAGCGTGCTGAGACACGCCATAGCATTTAAACATGCAAAAATGGCCAAAAACACTATAATATACAATGTCCAAAAAATGCCAAAAATAAAAAAAGCAAGGCTATAGTATGGCAAAACTGTCAAAAAATGACATGTCCCAAAAACTGCTTAAAACACCTCTAACCAGCATAAAATAGCGTGCTGAGACACACCATAGCATTTAAACATGCAAAAGTGGCCAAAAACACTATAATATACAATGTCCAAAAAATGCCAAAAAAAAAGCAAGGCTATAGTATGGCAAAATGTCAAAAATGACATGTCTCAAAAATAGCTTCAAACACCTCAAAACAGCATAAAATAGCGTTGAGACACGCCATAACATTTAAACATGCAAAAAAGGCCAAAAACACTATAATATACAATGTCCAAAAAATGCCAAAAAAAAAAAAGCAAGGCTATAGTATGGCAAAAATGTGAAAAAATGACATGTCCCAAAAACTGCTTAAAACACCTCTAACCAGCATAAAATAGCGTGCTGAGACACGCCATAGCATTTAAACATGCAAAAATGGCCAAAAACACTATAATATACCATGACTAAAAAATTGCCAAAAAAAAGCAAGGCTATAGTATGGCAAAACTGTCAAAAAATGACATGTCCCAAAAACTGCTTGAAAAACCTCTAACCAGCATAAAATAGCGTGCTGAGACACGCCATAGCATTTAAACATGCAAAAATGGCCAAAAACACTATAATATACAATGTCCAAAAAATGCCAAAAAAAAAAAAAGCAAGGCTATAGTATGGCAAAACTGTCAAAAAATGACATGTCCCAAAAACTGCTTAAAACACCTCTAACCAGCATAAAATAGCGTGCTGAGACACGCCATAGCATTTAAACATGCAAAAATGGCCAAAAACACTATAATATACAATGTCCAAAAAATGCACAAAAAAAAAAGCAAGGCTATAGTAAGGCAAAATGTCAAAAATGACATGTCTCCAAAATAGCTTCAAACACCTCAAACCAGCATAAAATAAGCGTGCTGAGACCCGCCATAGCATTTAAACATGCAAAAATGGCCAAAAACACTATAATATACAATGTCCAAAAAATGCCAAAAAAAAAAAAGCAAGGCTATAGTATGGCAAAACTGTCAAAAAATGACATGTCCCAAAAACTGCTTAAAACACCTCTAACCAGCATAAAATAGCGTGCTGAGACACACCATAGCATTTAAACATGCAAAAGTGGCCAAAAACACTATAATATACAATGTCCAAAAAATGCCAAAAAAAAAGCAAGGCTATAGTATGGCAAAATGTCAAAAATGACATGTCTCAAAAATAGCTTCAAACACCTCAAAACAGCATAAAATAGCGTGTTGAGACACGCCATAACATTTAAACATGCAAAAATGGCCAAAAACACTATAATATACAATGTCCAAAAAATGCCAAAAAAAAAAAAGCAAGGCTATAGTATGGCAAAATGTCAAAAATGACATGTCCCAAAACTGCTTAAAACACCTCTAACCAGCATAAAATAGCGTGCTGAGACACGCCATAGCATTTAAACATGCAAAAATGGCCAAAAACACTATAATATACAATGTCCAAAAAATGCCAAAAAAAAAAAAAGCAAGGCTATAGTATGGCAAAAAGTCAAAAAAAGACATGTCTCCAAAATAGCTTCAAACACCTCAAAACAGCATAAAATAGCGTGCTGAGACACGCCATAGCATTTAAACATGCAAAAATTGCCTAAAAGACAATGATATACAATGTCCCAAACATCGCCAAAAAAAAGAAAGCAAGGCTATAGTATGGCAAAAATGTCAAAAAATGACATGTCCCAAAAACTGCTTAAAACACCTCTAACCAGCATAAAATACCGTGCTGAGACACACCATAGCATTTAAACATGCAAAAATGGCCAAAAACACTATAATATACAATGTCCAAAAAATGCCAAAAAAAAAAACCCAAGGCTATAGTATGGCAAAACTGTCAAAAAATGACATGTCCCAAAAACTGCTTAAAACACCTCTAACCAGCATAAAATAGCGTGCTGAGACACGCCATAGCATTTAAACATGCAAAAATGGCCAAAAACACTATAATATACAATGTCCAAAAAATGCCAAAAAAAAAGCAAGGCTATAGTATGGCAAAAATGTGAAAAAATGACATGTCTCAAAAATAGCTTCAAACACCTCAAAACAGCATAAAATAGCGTGCTGAGACACGCCATAGCATTTAAAAATGCAAAAATGGCCAAAAACAGCATAATATACTATGACTAAAAAATCACCACAAAAAAAAAAGCAAGGCTATAGTATGGCAAAACTGTCAAAAAATGACATGTCCCAAAAACTGCTTAAAACATCTCTAACCAGCATAAAATACTGTGCTGAGACACGCCATAGCATTTAAACATGCAAAAATGGCCAAAAACACTATAATATACCATGACTAAAAAATTGCCAAAAAAAAAAAAGCAAGGCTATAGTATGGCAAAACTGTCAAAAAATGGCATGTCCCAAAAACTGCTTAAAACACCTCTAACCAGCATAAAATAGCGTGCTGAGACACGCCATAGCATTTAAACATGCAAAAATGGCCAAAAACACTATAATATACAATGTCCAAAAAATGCCAAAAAAAAAGCAAGGCAAAAGTAAGGCAAAAAAGTGAAAAAATGACATGTCCCAAAAACTGCTTAAAACACCTCTAACCAGCATAAAATAGCGTGCTGAGACACGCCATAGCATTTAAACATGCAAAAATGGCCAAAAACAGCATAATATACTATGACTAAAAAATCACCAAAAAAAAAAGAAGCAAGGCTATAGTATGGCAAAACTGTCAAAAAATGGCATGTCCCAAAAACTGCTTAAAACAACTCTAACCCGCATAAAATGCATGTTGAGACACGCCATAGCATTTAAACATGCAAAAATGGCCAAAAACACTATAATATACCATGACTAAAAAATCGCCAAAAAAAAAAAAAGCAAGGCTATAGTATGGCAAAACTGTCAAAAAATGGCATGTCCCAAAAACTGCTTAAAACACCTCTAACCAGCATAAAATAGCGTGCTGAGACACGCCATAGCATTTAAACATGCAAAAATGGCCAAAAACACTATAATATACAATGTCCAAAAAATGCCAAAAAAAAAAGCAAGGCTATAGTATGGCAAAAATGTCAAAAAATGACATGTCCCAAAAACTGCTTAAAACACCTCTAACCAGCATAAAATAGCGTGCTGAGACACGCCATAGCATTTAAACATGCAAAAATGGCCTAAAAGACAATGATATACAATGTCCAAAACATCGCCAAAAAAAAGAAAGCAAGGCTATAGTATGGCAAAACTGTCAAAAAATGACATGTCCCAAAAACTGCTTAAAACACCTCTAACCAGCATAAAATACCGTGCTGAGACACGCCATAGCATTTAAACATGCAAAAATGGCCAAAAACACTATAATATACAATGTCCAAAAAATGCCAAAAAAAAAAAAGCAAGGCTATAGTATGGCAAAAATGTGAAAAAATGACATGTCCCAAAAACTGCTTAAAACACCTCTAACCAGCATAAAATAGCGTGCTGAGACACGCCATAGCATTTAAACATGCAAAAATGGCCTAAAAGACAATGATATACAATGTCCAAAACATCGCCAAAAAAAAGAAAGCAAGGCTATAGTATGGCAAAAATGTCAAAAAATGACATGTCCCAAAAACTGCTTAAAACACCTCTAACCAGCATAAAATACCGTGCTGAGACACGCCATAGCATTTAAACATGCAAAAATGGCCAAAAACACTATAATATACAATGTCCAAAAAATGCCAAAAAAAAAGCAAGGCTATAGTATGGCAAAAATGTGAAAAAATGACATGTCCCAAAAACTGCTTAAAACACCTCTAACCAGCATAAAATAGCGTGCTGAGACACGCCATAGCATTTAAACATGCAAAAATGGCCAAAAACAGCATAATATACTATGACTAAAAAATCACCAAAAAAAAAAGAAGCAAGGCTATAGTATGGCAAAAATGTGAAAAAATGACATGTCCCAAAAACTGCTTAAAACACCTCTAACCAGCATAAAATAGCGTGCTGAGACACGCCATAGCATTTAAACATGCAAAAATGGCCAAAAACAGCATAATATACTATGACTAAAAAATCACCAAAAAAAAAAGAAGCAAGGCTATAGTATGGCAAAACTGTCAAAAAATGACATGTCCCAAAAACTGCTTAAAACACCTCTAACCAGCATAAAATAGCGTGCTGAGACACGCCATAGCATTTAAACATGCAAAAATGGCCAAAAACACTATAATATACCATGACTAAAAAATCGCCAAAAAAAAAAAAGCAAGGCTATAGTATGGCAAAACTGTCAAAAAATGGCATGTCCCAAAAACTGCTTAAAACACCTCTAACCAGCATAAAATAGCGTGCTGAGACACGCCATAGCATTTAAACATGCAAAAATGGCCAAAAACACTATAATATACAATGACCAAAAAACGCCAAAAAAAAAAGCAAGGCTATAGTATGGCAAAAATGTCAAAAAATGACATGTCCCAAAAACTGCTTAAAACACCTCTAACCAGCATAAAATAGCGTGCTGAGACACGCCATAGCATTTAAACATGCAAAAATGGCCTAAAAGACAATGATATACAATGTCCAAAACATCGCCAAAAAAAAGAAAGCAAGGCTATAGTATGGCAAAAATGTCAAAAAATGACATGTCCCAAAAACTGCTTAAAACACCTCTAACCAGCATAAAATACCGTGCTGAGACACGCCATAGCATTTAAACATGCAAAAATGGCCAAAAACACTATAATATACAATGTCCAAAAAATGCCAAAAAAAAAAAAAGCAAGGCTATAGTATGGCAAAAATGTCAAAAAATGACATGTCCCAAAAACTGCTTAAAACACCTCTAACCAGCATAAAATAGCGTGCTGAGACACGCCATAGCATTTAAACATGCAAAAATGGCCAAAAACAGCATAATATACTATGACTAAAAAATCACCAAAAAAAAAAAAGCAAGGCTATAGTATGGCAAAACTGTCAAAAAATGACATGTCCCAAAAACTGCTTAAAACACCTCTAACCAGCATAAAATACCGTGGTTGAGACACGCCATAGCATATAAACATTAAAAAATGGCCAAAAACACTAAAATATACCATGACTAAAAAATCGCCAAAAAAAAAAAGCAAGGCTATAGTATGGCAAAACTGTCAAAAAATGGCATGTCCCAAAAACTGCTTAAAACACCTCTAACCAGCATAAAATAGCGTGCTGAGACACGCCATAGCATTTAAACATGCAAAAATGGCCAAAAACACTATAATATACAATGTCCAAAAAATGCCAAAAAAAAAAAAAGCAAGGCTATAGTATGGCAAAAATGTGAAAAAATGACATGTCCCAAAAACTGCTTAAAACACCTCTAACCAGCATAAAATAGCGTGCTGAGACACGCCATAGCATTTAAACATGCAAAAATGGCCTAAAAGACAATGATATACAATGTTCAAAACATCGCCAAAAAAAAGAAAGCAAGGCTATAGTATGGCAAAACTGTCAAAAAATGACATGTCCCAAAAACTGCTTAAAACACCTCTAACCAGCATAAAATAGCGTGCTGAGACACGCCATAGCATTTAAACATGCAAAAATGGCCAAAAAGACAATGATATACAATGTCCAAAACATCGCCAAAAAAAGAAAGCAAGGCTTTAGTATGGCAAAATGTCAAAAATGACATGTCCCAAAAACTGCTTAAAACACCTCTAACCAGCATAAAATAGCGTGCTGAGACACGCCATAGCATTTAAACATGCAAAAATGGCCAAAGACAATGATATACAATGTCCAAAAAATCACCAAAAAAAAAGCAAGGCTATAGTATGGCAAAACTGTCAAAAAATGACATGTCCCAAAAACTGCTTGAAAAACCTCTAACCAGCATAAAATAGCGTGCTGAGACACGCCATAGCATTTAAACATGCAAAAATGGCCAAAAACAGTATAATATACAATGTCCAAAAAATGCCAAAAATAAAAAAAGCAAGGCTATAGTATGGCAAAACTGTCAAAAAATGACATGTCCCAAAAACTGCTTAAAACACCTCTAACCAGCATAAAATACCGTGCTGAGACACGCCATAGCATTTAAACATGCAAAAATGGCCAAAAACACTATAATATACAATGTCCAAAAAATGCCAAAAAAAAAAAAAGCAAGGCTATAGTATGGCAAAAATGTCAAAAAATGACATGTCTCCAAAATAGCTTCAAACACCTCAAAACAGCATAAAATAGCGTGCTGAGACACGCCATAGCATTTAAACATGCAAAAATGGCCAAAAACACTATAATATACAATGTCCAAAAAATGCCAAAAATAAAATAAGCAAGGCTATAGTATGGCAAAACTGTCAAAAAATGACATGTCCCAAAAACTGCTTAAAACACCTCTAACCAGCATAAAATAGCGTGCTGAGACACACCATAGCATTTAAACATGCAAAAATGGCCAAAAACACTATAATATACAATGTCCAAAAAATGCCAAAAAAAAAAAAAGCAAGGCTATAGTATGGCAAAAATGTGAAAAAATGACATGTCTCAAAAATAGCTTCAAACACCTCAAAACAGCATAAAATAGCGTGCTGAGACACGCCATAACATTTAAACATGCAAAAATGGCCAAAAACACTATAATATACAATGTCCAAAAAATGCCAAAAAAAAAGCAAGGCTATAGTATGGCAAAAATGTGAAAAAATGACATGTCCCAAAAACTGCTTAAAACACCTCTAACCAGCATAAAATAGCGTGCTGAGACACGCCATAGCATTTAAACATGCAAAAATGGCCAAAAACACTATAATATACCATGACTAAAAAATTGCCAAAAAAAAGCAAGGCTATAGTATGGCAAAACTGTCAAAAAATGACATGTCCCAAAAACTGCTTGAAAAACCTCTAACCAGCATAAAATAGCGTGCTGAGACACGCCATAGCATTTAAACATGCAAAATGGCCAAAAACACTATAATATACAATGTCCAAAAATGCCAAATAAAAAAAGCAAGGCTATAGTATGGCAAAACTGTCAAAAAATGACATGTCCCAAAAACTGCTTAAAACACCTCTAACCAGCATAAAATACCGTGCTGAGACACGCCATAGCATTTAAACATGCAAAAATGGCCAAAAACACTATAATATACAATGTCCAAAAAATGCCAAAAAAAAAAAGCAAGGCTATAGTATGGCAAAAATGTCAAAAAATGACATGTCTCCAAAATAGCTTCAAACACCTCAAAACAGCATAAAATAGCGTGCTGAGACACGCCATAGCATTTAAACATGCAAAAATGGCCAAAAACACTATAATATACAATGTCCAAAAAATGCCAAAAAAAAAAGCAAGGCTATAGTATGGCAAAACTGTCAAAAAATGACATGTCCCAAAAACAGCTTAAAACACCTCTAACCAGCATAAAATAGCGTGCTGAGACACACCATAGCATTTAAACATGCAAAAGTGGCCAAAAACACTATAATATACAATGTCCAAAAAATGCCAAAAAAAAAAAAAGCAAGGCTATAGTATGGCAAAAATGTCAAAAAATGAAATGTCTCAAAAATAGCTTAAAACACCTCAAAACAGAAAAAAATAGCGTGTTGAGACACGCCATAACATTTAAAACATGCAAAATGGCCAAAACACTATAATATACAATGTCCAAAAAATGCCAAAAAAAAAACCCAAGGCTATAGTATGGCAAAAATGTCAAAAAATGACATGTCCCAAAAACTGCTTAAAACACCTCTAACCAGCATAAAATAGCGTGCTGAGACATGCCATAGCATTTAAACATGCAAAAATGGCCAAAAACACTATAATATACAATGTCCAAAAATGCCAAAAAAAAAGCAAGGCTATAGTATGGCAAAAATGTCAAAAATGACATGTCTCCAAAATAGCTTCAAACACCTCAAAACAGCATAAAATAGCGTGGTTGAGACACGCCATAGCATTTAAACATGCAAAATGGCCAAAAACACTATAATATAAAATGTCCAAAAATGCCAAAAAAAAAAAAGGCTATAGTATGGCAAAACTGTCAAAAATGACATGTCCCAAAAACTGCTTAAAACACCTCCGACCAGCATAAGATAGCGTGCTGAGACACGCCATAGCATTTAAACATGCAAAAATGGCCAAAAACACTATAATATACAATGTCCAAAAAATGCCAAAAAAAAAAAAAGCAAGGCTATAGTATGGCAAAAATGTCAAAAAATGACATGTCTCAAAAATAGCTTCAAACACCTCAAAACAGCATAAAATAGCGTGTTGAGACACGCCATAACATTTAAACATGCAAAATGGCCAAAAACACTATAATATACAATGCCCAAAAAAGCCAAAAAAAAAAAAGCAAGGCTATAGTATGGCAAAAATGTCAAAAAATGACATGTCCCAAAAACTGCTTGAAAAACCTCTAACCAGCATAAAATAGCGTGCTGAGACACGCCATAGCATTTAAACATGCAAAAATGGCCAAAAACACTATAATATACAATGTCCAAAAAATGCCAAAAAAAAAAAAAGCAAAGATATAGTATGGCAAAACTGTCAAAAAATGACATGTCCCAAAAACTGCTTAAAACACCTCTAACCAGCATAAAATAGCGTGCTGAGACACACCATAGCATTTAAACATGCAAAATGGCCAAAACACTATAATATACAATGTCCAAAAATGCCAAAAAAAAAAAGCAAGGCTATAGTATGGCAAAATGTCAAAAATGACATGTCTCAAAATAGCTTCAAACACCTCAAAACAGCATAAAATAGCGTGCTGAGACACGCCATAACATTTAAACATGCAAAATGGCCAAAACACTATAATATACAATGTCCAAAAAATGCCAAAAAAAAAACCCAAAGGCTATAGTATGGCAAAAATGTGAAAAAATGACATGTCCCAAAAACTGCTTAAAACACCTCTAACCAGCATAAAATAGCGTGCTGAGACACGCCATAGCATTTAAACATGCAAAAATGGCCAAAAACACTATAATATACCATGACAAAAAAATGCCAAAAAAAGCAAGGCTATAGTATGGCAAAACTGTCAAAAAATGACATGTCCCAAAAACTGCTTGAAAAACCTCTAACCAGCATAAAATAGCGTGCTGAGACACGCCATAGCATTTAAACATGCAAAAATGGCCAAAAACACTATAATATACAATGTCCAAAAATGCCAAAATAAAAAAGCAAGGCTATAGTATGGCAAAACTGTCAAAAATGACATGTCCCAAAAACTGCTTAAAACACCTCTAACCAGCATAAAATAGCGTGCTGAGACATGCCATAGCATTTAAACATGCAAAAATGGCCAAAAACACTATAATATACAATGTCCAAAAAATGCCAAAAAAAAAAAAAGACAATAGTATGGCAAAAATGTCAAAAAATGACATGTCTCCAAAATAGCTTCAAACACCTCAAAACAGCATAAAATAGCGTGTTGAGACACGCCATAACATTTAAACATGCAAAAATGGCCAAAAACACTATAATATACAATGTCCAAAAAATGCCAAAAAAAAAAAAGCAAGGCTATAGTATGGCAAAACTGTCAAAAAATGACATGTCCCAAAAACTGCTTAAAACACCTCTAACCAGCATAAAATAGCGTGCTGAGACACACCATAGCATTTAAACATGCAAAAATGGCCAAAAACACTATAATATACAATGTCCAAAAAATGCCAAAAAAAAAAAAGCAAGGCTATAGTATGGCAAAAATGTGAAAAAATGACATGTCTCAAAAATAGCTTCAAACACCTCAAAACAGCATAAAATAGCATGCTGAGACACGCCATAGCATTTAAACATGCAAAAATGGCCCAAAACACTATAATATACAATGTCCAAAAATGCCAAAAAAAAAAAAGCAAGGCTATAGTATGGCAAAATGTCAAAAATGACATGTCCCAAAAACTGCTTAAAACACCTCTAACCAGCATAAAATAGCGTGCTGAGACACGCCATAGCATTTAAACATGCAAAAATGGCCAAAAACACTATAATATACAATGTCCAAAAAATGCCAAAAAAAAAAAAGCAAGGCTATAGTATGGCAAAAATGTCAAAAAATGACATGTCTCCAAAATAGCTTCAAACACCTCAAAACAGCATAAAATAGCGTGCTGAGACACGCCATAGCATTTAAACATGCAAAAATGGCCAAAAACACTATAATATACAATGTCCAAAAAATGCCAAAAAAAAAAAAGCAAGGCTATAGTATGGCAAAACTGTCAAAAAATGACATGTCCCAAAAACTGCTTAAAACACCTCTAACCAGCATAAAATAGCGTGCTGAGACACACCATAGCATTTAAACATGCAAAAATGGCCAAAAACACTATAATATACAATGTCCAAAAAATGCCCAAAAAAAAGCAAGGCCAAAGTATGGCAAAATGTCAAAAATGACATGTCTCAAAAATAGCTTCAAACACCTCAAACCAGCATAAAATAGCGTGTTGAGACACGCCATAACATTTAAACATGCAAAATGGCCAAAAACACTATAATATACAATGTCCAAAAATGCCAAAAAAAAAGCAAGGCTATAGTATGGCAAAATGTCAAAAATGACATGTCCCAAAACTGCTTAAAACACCTCTAACCAGCATAAAATAGCGTGCTGAGACATGCCATAGCATTTAAACATGCAAAAAAGGCCAAAAACACTAAAAAAAACAATGTCCAAAAAATGCCAAAAAAAAAAAAAGCAAGGCTATAGTATGGCAAAAATGTCAAAAAATGACATGTCTCCAAAATAGCTTCAAACACCTCAAAACAGCATAAAATAGCGTGCTGAGACACGCCATAGCATTTAAACATGCAAAAATGGCCAAAAACAGCATAATATACTATGACTAAAAAATCACCAAAAAAAAAAAGCAAGGCTATAGTATGGCAAAAATGTCAAAAAATGACATGTCTCAAAAATAGCTTCAAACACCTCAAAACAGCATAAAATAGCGTGCTGAGACACGCCATAGCATTTAAACATGAAAAAATGGCCAAAAACACTATAATATACAATGTCCAAAAAATGCCAAAAAAAAAAAAAAAAAGCAATAAAATGGCAAAAATATCAAAAAATGACATGTCTCAAAAATAGCTTCAAACACCTCAAAACAGCATAAAATAGCGTCCTGAGACACGCCATAACATTTAAACATGCAAAAATGGCCAAAAACAGCATAATATACTATGACTAAAAAATCACCAAAAAAAAAAGCAAGGCTATAGTATGGCAAAATGTCAAAAATGACATGTCCCAAAAATAGCTTCAAACACCTCAAAACAGCATAAAATAGCGTGCTGAGACACGCCATAGCATTTAAACATGCAAAAATGGCCAAAAACACTATAATATACAATGTCCAAAAAATGCCAAAAAAAAAAAAAAGCAAGGCTATAGTATGGCAAAATGTCAAAAATGACATGTCTCAAAAATAGCTTCAAACACCTCAAAACAGCATAAAATAGCGTGCTGAGACACGCCATAGCATTTAAACATGCAAAAATGGCCAAAAACAGCATAATATACTATGACTAAAAAATCACCAAAAAAAAAAAAGCAAGGCTATAGTATGGCAAAAATGTGAAAAAATGACATGTCTCAAAAATAGCTTCAAACACCTCTAACCAGCATAAAATACCGTGCTGAGAGACGCCATAGCATTTAAACATGCAAAAATGGCCAAAAACACTATAATATACAATGTCCAAAAATCACCAAAAAAAAAAAGCAAGGCTATAGTATGGCAAAAATGTCAAAAAATGACATGTCTCAAAAATAGCTTCAAACACCTCAAAACAGCATAAAATAGCGTGCTGAGACACGCCATAGCATTTAAACATGAAAAAATGGCCAAAAACACTATAATATACAATGACCAAAAAATGCCAAAAAAAAAGCAAGGCTATAGTATGGCAAAAATGTCAAAAAATGACATGTCTCAAAAATAGCTTCAAACACCTCAAAACAGCATAAAATAGCGTGCTGAGACACGCCATAACATTTAAACATGCAAAAATGGCCAAAAACAGCATAATATACTATGACTAAAAAATCACCAAAAAAAAAAAAGCAAGGCTATAGTATGGCAAAAATGTCAAAAAATGACATGTCTCAAAAATAGCTTCAAACACCTCAAAACAGCATAAAATAGCGTGCTGAGACACGCCATAGCATTTAAACATGCAAAAATGGCCAAAAACACTATAATATACAATGTCCAAAAAATGCCAAAAAAAAAAAAAGCAAGGCTATAGTATGGCAAAAATGTGAAAAAATGACATGTCTCAAAAATAGCTTCAAACACCTCAAAACAGCATAAAATAGCATGCTGAGACACGCCATAGCATTTAAACATGCAAAAATGGCCAAAAACAGCATAATATACTATGACTAAAAAATCACCAAAAAAAAAAAAGCAAGGCTATAGTATGGCAAAAATGTGAAAAAATGACATGTCTCAAAAATAGCTTCAAACACCTCTAACCAGCATAAAATACCGTGCTGAGACACGCCATAGCATTTAAACATGCAAAAATGGCCAAAAACACTATAATATACAATGTCCAAAAAATACCAAAAAAAAAAAAAGCAAGGCTATAGTATGGCAAAAATGTCAAAAAATGACATGTCTCAAAAATAGCTTCAAACACCTCAAAACAGCATAAAATAGCGTGCTGAGACACGCCATAGCATTTAAACATGAAAAAATGGCCAAAAACACTATAATATACAATGTCCAAAAAATGCCAAAAAAAAAAAAAGCAAGGCTATAGTATGGCAAAAATGTCAAAAAATGACATGTCTCAAAAATAGCTTCAAACACCTCAAAACAGCATAAAATAGCGTGCTGAGACACGCCATAACATTTAAACATGCAAAAATGGCCAAAAACAGCATAATATACTATGACTAAAAAATCACCAAAAAAAAGAAAGCAAGGCTATAGTATGGCAAAAATGTCAAAAAATGACATGTCCCAAAAATAGCTTCAAACACCTCAAAACAGCATAAAATAGCGTGCTGAGACACGCCATAGCATTT
Source organism: Plectropomus leopardus (assembly GCF_026936395.1). Taxonomy (NCBI): domain Eukaryota; kingdom Metazoa; phylum Chordata; class Actinopteri; order Perciformes; family Serranidae; genus Plectropomus; species Plectropomus leopardus. The sequence goes on along the minus strand of NC_142176.1, from coordinate 4,681,147 downwards.
AAACATGCAAAAATGGCCAAAAACACTATAATATACAATGTCCAAAAAATGCCAAAAAAAAAAAAACAAGGCTATAGTATGGCAAAAATGTCAAAAAATGACATGTCTCAAAAATAGCTTCAAACACCTCAAAACAGCATAAAATAGCGTGCTGAGACACGCCATAGCATTTAAACATGCAAAAATGGCCAAAAACAGCATAATATACAATGACTAAAAAATCGCCAAAAAAAAAAAAGCAAGGCTATAGTATGGCAAAAATGTGAAAAAATGACATGTCTCAAAAATAGCTTCAAACACCTCTAACCAGCATAAAATACCGTGCTGAGAGACGCCATAGCATTTAAACATGCAAAAATGGCCAAAAACACTATAATATACAATGTCCAAAAAACACCAAAAAAAAAGCAAGGCTATAGTATGGCAAAACTTCAAAAATGACATGTCTCAAAATAGCTTCAAACACCTCAAACAGCATAAAATAGCGTGCTGAGACACGCCATAGGATTTAAACAAGCAAAAATGGCCAAAATCAATATAATAAACAAAGTCCAAAAAATCCCAAAAATAAAAAAAGCAAGGCTATAGTATGGCAAAACTGTCAAAAAATGACATGTCCCAAAAACTGCTTAAAACACCTCTAACCAGCATAAAATACCGTGCTGAGACACGCCATAGCATTTAAACATGCAAAAATGGCCAAAAACACTATAATATACAATGTCCAAAAAATGCCAAAAAAAAAAAAAGCAAGGCTATAGTATGGCAAAAATGTGAAAAAATGACATGTCTCAAAAATAGCTTCAAACACCTCAAAACAGCATAAAATAGCATGCTGAGACACGCCATAGCATTTAAACATGCAAAATGGCCAAAACAGCATAATATACTATGACTAAAAATCACCAAAAAAAAAAGCAAGGCTATAGTATGGCAAAATGTCAAAAAATGACATGTCCCAAAAACAGCTTAAAACACCTCAAAACAGCATGAAATAGCGTGTTGAGACACGCCATAGCATTTAAACATGCAAAAATGGCCAAAAACACCATAATATACAATGTCCAAAAAATGCCAAAAAAAAAAAAAACAAGGCTATAGTATGGCAAAAAGGTAAAAAAATAACATGCCCCAAAAATAGCTTCAAACACCTCAAACCAGCATAAAGTACCGTGCTGAGACACGCCATAGCATTTAAACATGCAAAAATGGCCAAAACAGCATAATATACTATGACTAAAAAATCACCAAAAAAAAAAAGCAAGGCTATAGTATGGCAAAAATGTGAAAAAATGACATGTCCCAAAAACAGCTTAAAACACCTCAAACCAGCATAAAGTACCGTGCTGAGACACGCCATAGCATTTAAACATGCAAAAATGGCCAAAAACACCATGATATACAATGTCCAAAAAATTCCCCAAAAAAAAAAAGCAAGGCTATAGTATGGCAAAACTGTCAAAAAATGACATGTCCCAAAAACTGCTTCAAACACCTCAAAACAGCATAAAATAGCGTGCTGAGACACGCCATAGCATTTAAACATGCAAAAATGGCCAAAAAGACAATGATATACAATGTCCAAAAAATCGCCAAAAAAAAAAAGCAAGGCTATAGTATGGCAAAAATGTGAAAAAATGACATGTCCCAAAAACTGCTTAAAACACCTCTAACCAGCATAAAAAAGCGTGCTGAGACACGCCATAGCATTTAAACATGCAAAAATGGCCTAAAACACTATAATATGCCATGACTACAAAATTGCCAAAAAAAAAAAAAGCAAGGCTATAGTATGGCAAAAATGTCAAAAAATGACATGTCTCAAAAATAGCTTCAAACACCTCAAAACAGCATAAAATAGTGTGCTGAGACACGCCATAGCATTTAAACATGCAAAAATGGCCTAAAAGACAATGATATACAATGTCCAAAAAATCGCAAAAAAAAAAGCAAGGCTATAGTATGGCAAAAATGTCAAAAAATGACATGTCCCAAAAACTGCTTAAAACACCTCTAACCAGCATAAAATAGCGTGCTGAGACACGCCATAGCATTTTAACATGCAAAAATGGCCAAAAACACTATAATATACCATGACTAAAAAATTGCCAAAAAAAAAAAAAAGCAAGGCTATAGTATGGCAAAAATGTCAAAAAATGACATGTCTCAAAAATAGCTTCAAACACTTCAAAACAGCATAAAATAGTGTGCTGAGACACGCCATAGCATTTAAACATGCAAAAATGGCCTAAAAGACAATGATATACAATGTCCAAAAAATCGCCAAAAAAAAAAAGCAAGGCTATAGTATGGCAAAAATGTCAAAAAATGACATGTCCCAAAAACAGCTTAAAACACCTCTAAACAGCATAAAATACCGTGCTGAGACACGCCATAGCATTTTAACATGCAAAAATGGCCAAAAACAACATAATATACCATGACTAAAAAATCGCCAAAAAAAAAAGCAAGGCTATAGTATGGCAAAAATGTGAAAAAATGACATGTCCCAAAAACAGCTTAAAACACCTCTAAACAGCATAAAATAGCGTGCTGAGACACGCCATAGCATTTAAACATGCAAAAATGGCCAAAAACACTATAATATACCATGACTAAAAAATCGCCAAAAAAAAAAGCAAGGCTATAGTATGGCAAAAATGTCAAAAAATGACATGTCCCAAAAACAGATTAAAACACCTCTAAACAGCATAAAATAGCGTGCTGAGACATGCCATAGCATTTAAACATGCAAAAATGGCCAAAAACAGCATAATATACCATGACTAAAAAATCGCCAAAAAAAAAAAGCAAGGCTATAGTATGGCAAAAATGTGAAAAAAATGACATGTCCCAAAAACTGCTTAAAACACCTCTAACCAGCATAAAATAGCGTGCTGAGACACGCCATAGCATTTTAACATGCAGAAATGGCCCAAAAGACAATGATATACAATGTCCAAAACATCGCCAAAAAAAAAAAGCAAGGCTATAGTATGGCAAAAATGTCAAAAAATGACATGTCCCAAAAACTGCTTAAAACACCTCTAACCAGCATAAAATAGCGTGCTGAGACATGCCATAGCATTTAAACATGCAAAAATGGCCAAAAACAGCATAATATACCATGACTAAAAAATCGCCAAAAAAAAAAAGCAAGGCTATAGTATGGCAAAAATGTCAAAAAATGACATGTCCCAAAAACTGCTTAAAACACCTCTAACCAGCATAAAATAGCGTGCTGAGACACGCCATAGCATTTAAACATGCAAAAATGGCCCAAAACACTATAATATACCATGACTAAAAAATCGCCAAAAAAAAAAGCAAGGCTATAGTATGGCAAAAATGTCAAAAAATGACATGTCCCAAAAACTGCTTAAAACACCTCTAACCAGCATAAAATAGCGTGCTGAGACACGCCATAGCATTTAAACATGCAAAAATGGCCAAAAACACCATAATATACAATGACTAAAAAATCGCCCAAAAAAAAAAAGCAAGGCTATAGTATGGCAAAAATGTCAAAAAATGACATGTCCCAAAAACTGCTTAAAACACCTCTAACCAGCATAAAATAGCGTGCTGAGACACGCCATAGCATTTAAACATGCAAAAATGGCCAAAAACACCATAATATACAATAACTAAAAAATCGCCCAAAAAAAAAAGCAAGGCTATAGTATGGCAAAAATGTCAAAAAATGACATGTCCCAAAAACAGCTTAAAACACTTCCAAACAGCATAAAGTAGCGTGCTGAGAAACGCTATAGCATTTAAACATAAACATAAACATAAACATAAACATAAACAATCAGTCATACGTGCCTTATTTCTATAGAAAATGTCAGTTTTGTTTTCAAGGACTAGTCAGTTAATCAAAATACAACTTTTCAGCGACAAGACATTTACAGGAGGATACCCTTTCAACTGGAACCACATTAGACAAAGTAATGTTCACTTATCGCTAGAGAACAACATGCAATTGGTTTTATCTGAATGTAACAATAATAAAAAATCAACAAGAGTTTGGTGCACCACACAGAAATCACAATGCAACTTGTTCACTGCCAGGGCAACAGAGGGTGGCATTGCAAATAAAATGGCAACATCCACATACAGATGAACTGAACTATTTCTAACTTTAACACCCAATTCATTTATAAAAACTGTGAATAACAGTGGTCCCAGGATAGAACTCTGTGGCACACCTTTGTTAAAACTTATTAGGTTTGTCTGATAACCATTAGCCACATAAGCTTGTGTTGTGCCACTTAGATGTGTGTGTGTGTGTGTGTGTGTGTGTGTGTGTGTGTGTGTGTGTGTGTGTGTGTGTGAGAGAGAGATCCATTAGATTTGTGTCTTTTTAAAGAATTTGATGATCGATAGTATCAAAGGCATTAATCCTGAATGTGTCAGAGTATTCTTTTTCACCCACTAAGCTTTTCCCTAGTTATTTTTTTACAGGACTCGATTGACACAAATATAGCCAGAGCCATGCCCTAGAGTTACTTTGTTTTGTTTTGGCATTTTCACTTTTATTGGACACTTGACAGTGCAAAGGGAGAATTGGAAACACGGGGAGAGAGGGAGGCATGGCGGGCAAAAGACAGAAAGTACATGCGCACAAAAATATCCTGATTTATAATAGAGTGTGCACGCACATGCCTGTTTCCCTTTTGTAAATCACAATCAACTCGAAATCTGGCACAACTGAGCGAGCTTCTTGTCCTACGCACAAGGGCCTATAAATGATCATTGGGACACCTTTAAGTAATATTCATTCATAATACCTGCAGGAAGGCAAGCATGGCAAGAAATGACATTTCACACAATATGAAGTTGAAGTTCTTGCTGGGGACGTTGACGCACATGAGGGAATGTTATATGGTGAACACAGCAGCAGCATAATAAAAAAAAGGCAGCAGAGTGGCAGCTTGTTGCAGATGCTGTAAACGCAGCTACCTCAGAGACCCAGACTGAGGCAGAAATGAACAAGAAGTGGTCCGATATTAAAGTGGAGGCCAAAAAACACATTATTCTTCACAGGCAGTGTGCGTGGTACAGGGGGAAAGGGGCACCGGAGCTCAACCCCCCTTGATGAGAGACAGGCAGAGATTATTGGGGAATCCCTCATGAGTCTCCCACCCAGCCAGCAGGGAACATTTCCACAACATTGGCTAATGTTACTTACAAGTTGCAATAATAAGAAAACATTTAAATATAATGTCCAAAGAACATTTTAAGGATATTTATCATTTCAAATAATCTTCCTGTAAGATTAAATGCTGACTAACGTTTTAACTGCAACAGGATGTTCTGGTGATGTTTAAAGAGGTGACAGATCATAGAATTCTTTTATAAAACATTTCCACAACATTACATGAGAACAAAGTAAGAATACTATCAAAACAACAGTCAGAAAATGTTGAAGGACTGAGATTACAGACCAGTTTTAATGAAAATGTGATATGTTACGAAAAACAAATTTAAAATGACCACTTTTATGATGTTTATAGAGAATGTTACCCTAACTTTAGGAAGTTAGTTCAGGAAATATAGCTCGGGGAGTTGGAATAGCTTCAAAAGTAACTAAATCGCTTTATAAATCATATGTCTTTTTTGTGTGGAATGTCTGATTAAAAGAAAATAAACAAAACCTTTAATGAAAAAAAAGTAACTAAGTCCCCTAATCCTTTTTTTTTTCCATTTCCTTAAAAAGCAGTATAAGTGGATATTTGTGTTGTTGATTGATTCAGGTCCAAATCTTGATTAATTTAAAAGCAAAGCATTAAAATTCTACATATCGTGTTTACATATGGATAGTGATGCCCTCTAAAGGTTGAAATGTGGCTTTTGCAATTAAATGTTGGCTTATCCTTGCAACAGGAGCATGCTTCATTACCAGTCAAGCTCCCTGTTGACGCCCTCTCACAAACTGACTACTATATGTGTGTGTGGTGGGCAGGGAGGTGCTATGGATCGAGAGGCTGCACGATTGAGTGACTGGACTTTTCTTTAGCCCCCCTCTGAGCTCTGCCAATTGCTCAAACTTTTTTCGAATTCCAATAAGGAGGCACTGAAGCCAAAAGTGGAGGGTTTACTTACTTTTTAATAATGATAATAAAAAATAATAACAAAAGCAACTTTGCACATTTGTCACACAAAATGTCTGTTATGTCTTTTTTGAACCCCAAACGTCTCTCTAACTATTAAGGATAAAATAATACCTTGTCAGGTTGTTCTGTTGTCGTGTTTCACGTGTCAAATTCTGTGGAATAGGATCTGGCCTCGCCACCGGGTGCATGCATAGAGCACCCACACTGTACAGAACTAATCAGATCAGATCATCCAAGGATGTCCACAAATACCTAAAATGTCTTCAAGCATTTTAGGGCCTGGTTAGACCTGGTATCAAAAGAGGTTTCAGTGATTTAAACACAAGTGGACAGCCAAGACACATCACCATTCACACCCGTGTCTATCATGCATCTCCATGTTACCTCTTATGTGCAGATTTCATCTCACTTACATCAGAAGGTCAAAGGGCCCACTGCAACATTATGTTGTCCACACTCTCACTAGCATACTTGCTAGATAATGCTTTCAGCAAAAATCAGCATGTCTCCTTCCGTGGGGCAAAACGACGGATGGTCACAAACACTTTCAGCTCGTCATAAAATAGACAAATTATAGAACATTAGTCCCTTGTCCCCAAAACAACTGTAAACAGCATCAATGACCCAGTCCTTGTTGATGACACAATAGCATTTAGCATTACATAATAAAAGATATGGGGTCAAATGCATCCCAGAGCACCTCTGCAAATGATATGAGTTATTGGATCACAATGAATCTTGGTGGTTGTAACGCTGTCCACTTGTGATAATACCAGGCATGAACAGGATCTTAAACTGAAACTGAAGGTCATACAATGTCTTAAGAGGTCTTTTTTTAAAAAACAATCCTCATGTACATGAATCTGCGAAAACAAAAAAATGCTGCGGTATCAATGCCAGGCCAGCAGTTGGCAGTGTAACTTTGTAATGACACAACAGAAAACCACCCAGCGCCTGCACATCAAGACATTCTTCTACAGAGCGGTGAGTATAAAAAAACAAGAAGACAATCACACGCTTGCTCATCACTTCATGCACGAACCACTGCCGTGTAAACGGGCCCTCAGTCACAAAAACTCTGAAACTTTGAAACCAAATCAAGCAAAACATCTCAACGAACATGAACTCAGCAGGGAAGCTCTTACACACACCAGAGGAAATTATTAAGACCTTTCAAGATTTGTATACAAAACTACTCTAATCAACATAGAAACCAAAGCAAGAGGACACCTGACAGGTTCTATGTTATTTAATCAAATCATGAAAACGGTTGTTCTTTGGTCTCCTTTATTTTATAGTTCGACATCTTTGGGTTGTTTCTTCACAAGAAAAACCCCACCACAAATTTCTCTGAAGATTACAGGATTCAGGTAATAATCAGGTAATTTACCAATAATACGTTTTTTGGGAACAAGCACCCCTCAGTTCAAAGAGAGACAGAGCAGGGGCCCCCTACCAGGACAATGGAGATGTGAAGAGAAGAAGTTTCCACAATCCAAGTACAGTACTTGGGCTCCACCAGTTATTGAGATGTAGGTGTGATAGTAATTAATGTCACGAAACTCTTTAGACTTGGGATGGGACTGCAGCCCTGGTTGTGAGGTCTGATGCTCTCAGTGTGTCTTCCTGTAGTAAACAACAGCTGCAACCAACGCTACTGACACCACAATGGCTACTGTCCTCCACTGAGGAAAAACAACAGTGATCACCTCCTCCTGGAAAGACCAAGACATTAATATTAAGAATTTTGCATTATACGACAAATCCATACATGACACCAAAATTTCATGTAGATGATTTTTTTGTGCATGGCTGACAGATCTTATGCATCACTCACCCAGCCTCCCTGCTGTATGAGCCAAATGAAAACGTGCTCTCTGATGACCTGTAGAAACAATCTCTGAATTTGTCGGACGGTCTCTTCATCGTTAGTGGCCAGTGCCTTTAAAAAAAAAAAACAAAAGACCTGTCAAAACATCTCTGAGGTTACCAGGCACTGATGCAGATTTCTGTGTATAAGACTGAAGAATGAGATGGCTCCTGGCGCTACTTAATACCTTGACGTATTCCATATAATTAGATTTTTTATTGTTTCTGTACAATGTGTCAAAGAGGACAAAAATGATCTGATGACTAGGCACATCGTGAAAGATGAGCAGCGATGATTTTTGGTGGACCAACGTCTAGTCTGTCAAGTCTGTCAACCAAGTCACAACAAGATTTTAGGACTCTATATTTGCCTAATCTGACATAGTAACTACCAAAATGGACCAACATGTTGTGTGGTCTGAACCAAGCATAAGATGTCAGCATCAAGAAATTTGTCAATTAAAAAGGTTTTTCTTTTTTTTGGTAAAAAGGAACATAAGTGATACTTTCTTTGTTCAGTGGCAGATCTTCCTATAGGCGACAAAGGCAGCCTCTCAGGGCGCCACCCAGAGCCAGTGGTGTAGTGGAGGGTATCTGAAGGTATACGGGGTATACCCATCTCTTTTTCTCTTTTTTCATTCACAGTATACCCATCAAAAATCCACAGGAATATATACCAATCGCCTACCAATCTGAGTTGTGCAAATGGTTGAAAAAGTTCTGCTTATAAAAACGTGTACTGAAGATCACCAGTAGAACTCAAATGGGCAACCACGGGATATCAGCATCGGAATAAAAAATGGTACCTGACTTTAAAAATCGCAGCCATGTTCAGAAACACTGCTCTGTGAGGTGTCTGTTTCAGTGTGTTACCTTCGCTATGAATATGTAGGCCATTTGGAAGAGAGCGAGCACTCGACCCCAGTTGATGCCGTCAGCAAAGATGTTCTTGGCCGTCTTCATGAAGATGTCCTCGGAACATTTGTCCGGAACCCGCTTGATCAGTCTGTTGAACAAAAATGGAGCAGATTCAAAGGTAAAATCTATGGCTCTAATATCACCTTCACCAAGTATTTTGGACTGACACAGCCCTTGACCAGGCACATGTAAAGATAGACCGCAGGTGATCCTCAAGCATCTGCTCTTTAGGTCTCTGACAAAATTTGTGCCCTTTTTCAGACATTTTTTTCTATTTCTTTTATATCTTAGTTGTATAAGTTAGGCCCATGGCATCAATTATCATTTAAAAGCAAGTGCAAGTGATATGCCTGACAACTGCATCTGAGTCGAGCCTCTGCCAGCCCTCTTTTCAGCTTACATTGTCACAGCCACCACAGTTAACACACCCATCCACGACTGATGCAGCGTACCGGTACTGTTTGTACAAAATGCAAAGCTTACCTTTGGAGCTCTGTATTTGTTTCCAGATCAACTGTAATCTTCATCAGCTCTTTGAGCAATTGTTTGAGTTCTGGATCCTGTAGTTCGTCTGGCCTTCCTCCCAGAAGCTCAAGGGACACGTGTCGACTGGGCTCGTCGATGTTTAAACGCTCAATCACGTACCTGGGGCAGAGAAAACTGCTTCACCAAGGAAATACCACATATTTAGGCAGAAATAGTAAAAAGACTAATGTTGAAAGATAACCAGTGTCAGTTTTGTACTCTATCACTTATATTAACATCGCTTTAGGTATAACAGAAGGAACTTCAAAAAACAACCAATAACTTTTCTGATGTACATGTAGTCACATTGGTATTGTTGGCCTAAAAAATAGGAAGCGACAGTATCATATCCTTTAAGAAACGAGCATAGTGAAGAGACTGGAGGGGTATCGGATTTCTGAGGCCCTTTCCACACCTATACAGATATTTTTGAAAACTGACATTTAGCTCAAAGTTTTGCTCCCTCATTCACATGTAAAACTGAGTTTTAGGTCACTAAAACTCAGTTGTTCGGGTTGCCCGTCCAACCGACTGTCCATCCATCTATCCGTACATACTTAGGCACATCCCATTTTTTTCCCATATCTAAAGAAAAGTTTGAGGGAATTTCTTAAAATTTGGCACAAACATTTTGAGCAGACTGAAGGATAAAATGGCCGTGGACTCAGCCTTGACACATGGTGTATATGCTTTATGGTGAGCAACCAGATATGCATGTATTACAAAACTAAAGCTGCTCTGCAGAAGCTGCAATACAAAGTAAAAAGAGAGTGCACATATAAAGAGTGCAATGCACAAGGACTAAAATAGCATAGCAGAAGAAGCAAATATAAAACTAAAATTATCTAGACATACTTTTGACAAATAAGTCATAATCAATTCATCCTGGAGCCCAAGAGGATGCTTGTTCCACTTTGTTTTTTTATTTTTGAAATTTGCTGCATAAATTAAGTAAACTATTATCATCATCATTATTTATCAAGTTATGATGACACTTACCCTCTAAGAAGAGCTGCTCCTTGCTCCAGGATGAAATCAACAGTGACATCTGAAACAATGAGAAAATGGATAAATACTGACAATAATTGCAATCATTGTTTGATTGTAGCATAGAGTTGATGCATACAAAAGTATATTCGTTTTTTTTTAATGGAAATTTCGTGTTATGGCTTATAGTCAGGGCTGACTCAGGCTTACCTTGGACCAGCCCTTAGGCCTTGTCTGCCAGGGTAAACTCAAGAGTAGCACAGTTAACCTATAGATTGACATGTGTAACAGATTAAAAATATTCTTGGCAGTTTACTGTTGGCATTCCCAATTTTGTTATAATTTCTTATCACATTTGCATTTCCAATTTGATCATTTTTACAAAGAAGTTTTAGTAACTAAGTAACCTAGTTTTAGTTAACCAAAATATATTTCTCACTAGGTTAGCTTTGCTGTAATTCAACTTCTTTCAGTTTTAAGTAGTTGGTAGCCTGCAAAACTATTCTCTCCAAAATAGTTAGTAAAAAATGTCACTTAGTTTGCCTGTACATGTGACATGGCTTCACTTACCTTCCCCGCCTGTGGCACCCTGAGGCCCCTTGCTGTCAGCCATCGCTTCTAACTTTCTGTCAGTTCAGAGAGCTGAATAAAAATGAGACTAGATATTAAGTTACAACAAGGAGGGCTAACTTAAAAGTCACTTTGTGTCTCTTCTGTGAGAAGTTTTCACTTCCCGCAAAAGAATAAGTGAAGTGAAAGTGAAATGTCTAACTCATGTGTCAGGAATGAAAGAAAACTTGTTCATAGAAAAGATCTCACCTCAGACATACTGCTAAGGTCAGACCATTTCTCTCTCAGCTGAAACTGAAAAACTAATTCAAGCCTTTATAAGACCGAGAGCACATATAACTCTTACTGTAAAGTCACTGCATTGACTGTTATCAGTTTTAGAAGTGAATTTAAGAATCTCTTTATCAGTGAACCGCCTGGCACCAGTCTGTCTCTCTGACATGCTTCTTAGATTTGTACCTGGCAGGTCCTCCTGATCATCTCAAAGATTTCACGGTAGGAATTTGTAGCATCTGATGTGGCTTCGGATTCACTTTCGCTGTCTGAAGTTTGGAGGATTGCCATTTCGCGAGTTGCTGCAGCTGTTTTTTCTTCAAGCTCAAGCTCCGTCCGTCTTCTCGTTAGCTGTTCCGGTTCCTCCAGCACATCCTTCAGTTTCGGGGCTGCTGCAACAAGAACGGCTCCCTCAGCTTCTGCTTCATGCCTGTATAGGTTGTAAATTTGCTGCTCTCCCTGCTGCCAGAGCTTCATCTGCTAAAATGCTTGCTAGCAACATTTGACACACTGTGGGCGTCAGTTCGAGTTTGAGAGCGAGACAGGGGCAGGTCTGTCTCACGATGCACTTCTATACTCTTTGTGTCCGCGGTGGCCACATGGCCGGGGGGGCACTGAGCAAAAGCACAGGGATATGGTGAAACTCAGCTGGAGGACTTGTTTGTAATAATGTGCATCATCCCAACACGTTCTCGTCCCAACTCGTCACATGGTGCCGCTCTGTCAGTGACTTTCTTCATTTACTTAAAATGTTTTAGGAATCCAATGCGTCAGCTGTCTCCATCCTGGGAATACAGTTACCGTGATGTCAACAAATACACATGGTGGGATGCAGCACGTCCTTGTTTACACAACAGCACATGGCAACCAACGCAGGGCAACAAGATGGTTAGGATTAGACAACAAAAAAAAACACTCCTGCGCAAAAGTCAGTTGTTTGTGGGACCCATCCACCTTCCCAGCCACCTGTCCTTTGAGCGCACTCACCAAAAGCGTTATTACCTGTCGCCGTCCTTAAGCATTTCATGCGCATGCTACCAGTTCCGTCCGGCCGCATTCTCAAGTGACCAAGTGACGCCACCCATGCACCTTGCATGTGGACACGCCTGGTGCCGTCCGACTTTTCAGCAGCGTATTATAACAGCGCCACCAGGTCTGTCAAAGCACGTTCTTGTCTGACGCCGTCCAGCTGTGTTCCAGTTAGATGCAGAAGATGGCTTTTGGCATCATGTCCGTACACTGGAAGCACGGACAGAGGGGATATATTTGACAAGTTCGAAGCAAGAACAGGCTGGTCATCCGGTGGAGTTATGCCAGAGGAGGAGGGATATCTAGACACTGGTTAGATGGAGAGAAGTTTACCAGTTTATCTGCACACACTTCCCACATGGTTTTTACAAAACTGGTTGACAATAGGTGAAGTATCCCTTTAAGTCACAATCACTGCATTATAAATAAACTTAACACAATATGTACGCATCGGCTGAAATGCAAAAACCAAAATGTCCTCAAACTTTTACCTTTTCTCAGTCACTTCATTTTCTGCTACAATCTTTTTTGCATCCAGGTGGAACATTGTAATTCCTAACCACACTTTAAATCAACGCCTCAAAACCTGCAGACGCCATCGCCACAAACTAGAATTACTGCCATGCAGTTGTATGCCTCCACACAGCAGTCAGTTAACATTTCACATCCATGTATGTGAAAACATGGATGCATCACACAGATCTCTACAATCAGCACAGTTTGAGGTTGGACACCTGAGATTAGTGTCACCAATTAAGTATGTGATCAAATATCTCCCCTTTTGTTCCTGACCTATGATGTTAAATAACAGCCAAAAAAAGTGCTGTTACGTAACATGATGATGTCACAGTGAAGATGACCTTTGATATCTTGGATATAAAAAGGCAGCACTCGATCATTATGTTCTATTGGACGTTTTTTAGCATATAAATTCCTGACCTACAGCCATAAACATTTTTGAATTCACAGTGATCTTAAAATCTGAACCTCGACCTCCAAGGTCTCATCAGTTCATTCCTGCTTACATACAAACTTGCCAAATTTTAAAAAAAAATCCATCAGTGTATTCTCGAAATATCTCATTCACAAGAACAAAACAAATGCAAGGTCACAGTGAGCTTGACCTTTGACCTATAACCATCAACATCTTATCAGCTCAGCACCAAGTCCAAGTGAGCATTTGTGCAAAATTTGAAAAAAAATCCCTCAATGCATTCTTGAGATGTGGCATTCACAAGTATGAGGCAAATGCAAGGTGACAGTGACCTTTGACCTATGACCAATGAAAAGCTTATCGACAGATCGTGAGTCCCGGTTGGATCACCAGCATGGAGGCATAAAAACAGTGTGCTTTCCCCTGTCATTCAATGCACCTGACTGCAATAACCCTTTCTGTATCAATGCAACTCCATTGTACAATTTTGCCACCCGGTGGACAACGAATGCATTACATCAAAAGTAAAGGCAAGCAAATGTATGAATAAATGGCTCTCACACCTCGACCGAGCTGACTCAGAGCATTCCCACAGCGAGATGAGTGGTATAACACATTTTTAGATTTATTCACATTTAAATAGAGTCCAATGAGATAATTTCCTAACAATTAAATTATCATCACATTTTTAAAAACACCATAGAACAGCAGATGAATAGTGTGATATCCCTCTCAAAAGTGCACGATCAATTTAAAAGCAAAAATATCTGAAAAAAAGCTAATGTGGCACTAGATTATAGCATTTAGGTCTGCTGTAAACCGCTGACTGTCCCCACAGAAATAATCCATTAAATCATCTGACCTTTATATACCTCAATAAGCACAAAGCGTTAGTTTAAATAACTACTTATTTCTCTATAAATTACAGAACTATAAAGAAAGGTTTCTTGTAATCAAAGTCTGGTCCTTTTCATGTGTTAAGAATCTAAATTAAGATCTTTACCAACCCAGAAACAGTAAGGACATAGCTTTTTTTGTCTTACAATCACAGAGGTTTTACAGGTTTAAAAATCTACCAGCATCTGTTCATTATAAAAATCCATCGGAGAAGTTTGTGAAGATAAAGTTGAAATACTGCACCGAGCAACCAGGCTGGAAAATAATAATCTTCTGAAGAAGAATCTTCTGCAATATTTTAAGTAAAAGCAGCTTTTACAACGAACTACATACTGCATGTTTCCAAATGTAGACACAGCTAACCTTTGAAACCTGAGCAAATTAGCTTGATTTTTTTAAAATTAAAAGCATGTTAAGAAAACAAACAATTTAAGAAGAAATTATCTAAAAAAAATAGCAAAAAAAACCTGTAAAAAGTTACCCCAAAAAATTCTTAAAATGATCAAAAAAAAAACAAAACAAAGGAAAGTAAAAAACCAAAACAAACATAAATATATAATTGTAATAATTACAAATATAGTTTTCTGGATATTTTTCCCTACTTTTTTTATAATAATCTTCTAAATCTACTTAATTGTCTTTCAGATGTTTTCAAATGAAATAGAACCAATTTGCTCATCGATCAAAGGTTTCATACTTTTGGTGTCTGAACGCCGTACAAGAAGTCGTTCCAGGTTTCGAAGAGTTAAACATCTTAATATGAGGAGTAACTCGAGCTAAAATGATGTTAGTATTTTGGAAAACACAGCATATAAATTTTAAGCCACATTTACATTTTCTGATTGTTCTCTAAAATGTTACGGTTCACATTGAAGATGAATGAAAAGGAAGACAGACAAAAATATCTCTGCCTCCTTTTCTTGTGCAACTGAATGACAAAACATTTTGACAAATAGCAGATTAAAGTTTGAATGTTCTCTTTTTTTGTGTCTAGTGTCATCACTGGCATTTATCTTAACCTTTTGAAACCTATGCAAATTGGCTTAATTTCTATCATAAACACGGGAAGAAGGCGTTGAGCAACAAAATAAGAAATTAGCAAGAAATTAGTAAAACATACAAAAAAATTACCTGAAAATCTGGTAAAAACAAAAATAAAAATAAACCCTATAAACTAAACAACAAAAAATAGAAAAAAAAATCAAAAAAGACTTGGAAAACGTGATTTGAAATCATAATAATGCTAACATGATTTTAAATATGTAATAATGATAAATATAAATACAGTTTTCCATTAGCTTTATTCCCACTGACATTTTTCCCTATTTAAAAAAAAAAACAAAAAAAAAAAACGTTGCTTAATCTAGTCTGTTTTTTGTGCAATTTGTGGAACATTTCTCACCAAGTTGCTCAATGTCGTTTTTGCCATGTTTTTGAAAGAAATTGCTTTAATTTTTTCAGGTTTCAAAGGGTTTTCAAAAATACAGACGCTCCTTAGGACCTTGATGGTCATGATATAAACCTATGGGATCTTTACATTAGCTGGGACGCCCAGAACTCCAACATGTTTGCTAGGAGGTGTGTCGCAGCAGCTCTTATACTTCCATATAGATGCTGGTGAAGGATGATGGAGAACCCAGTTGGGCTGCTGGTAGTAAATGCACTTTCTTTGTTCTTGTAATCCTGAGACGAGAAGAGGTTTTCCCTCTCTAAGTACAGTACTTGACCTCCACTGATTAATAAGATGGAGCTTGAGGAATCCAGAAACTGTTAAGTCTTTTACTAAAAAGTTGCATTAATCCAAGAGGTGGGACTGTAGCCCTGGTTGTGAGGTCTGATGCTCTCAGCGCGTCTTCCTGTAGTAAACAATAGCTGCAACCAATGCTACTGATGCCACAATGGCTACGGACCTCCATCGAGAAACACCACTGATCACACCCTCCTAAAAAAAAACATTAACACAGTTAGACCGGATTTCGATCCCCATCCCGACTGACAAGTCGACACAATGAATATAGCACAATTGTGTCAGATCTTTATGGACAGTGCATGACTCACCCAGCCTCCCTGCTGCACGAGCCAAGGGTACAGTTGGTCTCTGATGAACTGGAGAACCCAGCTGATGATGGTTCTGATGTTCTCTAGATGGTTAGTGGTCAATGCCTTCAAAACAAAAACCAAAACACCTTGTCAGATACTGATGGCAGATTTCTTTGTAAAATGTAAAGATGAAGAACAAGGTGGCTGGTTCATATGTTGAGGAGTCGATCACACCAAGAAGCGTTGAAGGCAAAGGATTGCAAGCAAAGGGTCGCAAGCAAAGGGTCGCAGGGAAAGGGTCACAGGCAAAGGATCGCAAGCAAAGTGTCGCAAGCAAAGGATCGCAAGCAAAGTGTCGCAAGCAAAGTGTCACAAGCAAAGGGTCGCAGGCAAAGGGTCGCAGGCAAAGGGTCGCAGGCAAAGGGTCGCAAGCAGAGGGTCGCAAGCGAGGGTGGCAAGCGAATGTCGCAAGCAAAGGGTCGCAGGCAGAGGGTCGCAGGCAAAGTGTCGCAAGCAAAAGGTCACAAGCAAAGGGTCACAGGCAGAGGTATGCAAGCAAAGGTATGCAAGCAAAGGGTTGCAGGTAAAGTGTCACAAGCAAAGAGTCGCAAGCAAAGGGTCGCAGGCAAACGGTGGCAAGCAAAAGGTCACAAGCAAAGGGTTGCAGGCAAAGGTCCGCAGGCAAAGGATCGCAGGCAAAGGATTGCAGGTAAGTGTCGCGAGTAAGCAAAGCCTCGCAGACAAAGCCATTGTTTCCCTATAGTACAGCAAGCCTGTCGGGCACTCCTGTCTTACACATTTTTCTGGCAGTTTTTGTGGTGGGCATAAAAAAATTAAATATTTTCAACTTTCTGCTAAAGGCATGAAGTTGCACTGCTGTTAACTGTCACTTTTTGCCACGCGCACACAGAACCGCTCCACAAGCACTAACAACTGTTTTTCCAGATGCACTATATCTTCAAAAGTTGAGAAGATAAAGTATAAAAGTAGTAAAAGTAGTATAAAATCTTAACTTTTGGTGAAAAAATATTATATTACTTTCAGAAATCAAAAAACTTGGTAATAAATTCCATGCCACCATTGCTCGATACCGCACCGTAACGCTTGAGAAAAATCTCATTCACGAGAATAAGATCAACACAATAATTTAGCATATTCTTTGATATTTAAATTATTTCAATTCCAATATATAATCTAAAGTAATTGCTATTTGTAAGGGCATACTTGCATTATTTTGCCATGATATTATCATTATATCAATGGCATAAACCCTACGCTAACATAAAAAATAAATAATTCCACTTATAGTGACAATCGCCCGTTGAACCTCAATGCTCAACAATCGGCAAAGCACTGGGTATCACTATCGCACAGTTAAAATCTTCAGCAATAGCAGTCTGTTGAGAAGCGCTGCTCTGTGACGTGTGTTTCAGTGTGTTACCTTGTGTATGAGTCTGTAGGCCAGATGGAAGAGAGCCACCACTCGTCCCCAGTTGATGCCGTCAGTAAAGATGCTCCTGGCCACCTTCATGAAGATGTCCCTAGCACAGTTGCTCGGGACCTGGTTGATCAGTCTGACAGACAGAAATGGACAGATTTTTTATATAATGTTTGGATTTGAATTCACTTGTTGTAAAATCTGTAGTGTTAACAGTAGAGGCGTTATGGTACAGCAGCTTCACCATACAGCAGAGGCATCCAATTAAAATTCAAACTTTCCTCCCAGCAATGGTCTGAATAACACTTTTTTTTAAAGTAATTTAGTAATTTATTTAAACTTGTTTATCTTATCTCTTTCTCTTTTATTGAAAATCTGTATCTTTTATTCTGTTTTTATATTTTATTACTCTGTAAAGCACTTTCAATTGCCCTGTGTATGAAATGTGCTATACAAATAAAGCTGCCTTGCCTGCCTTTGTCTGACTGTACACATACAAACACAGATATATAAATATATATATATATATATATACACACACACACACACACACGTATTACGTATATATACATTTTTTTGCACTTAACAGTATGAATGTTAAAAAAAAATGATTATACAGTAAATTTTAAACTTATTGTTGCAGATGAGCTGGAAATCCCAATACTAAAAAAAAATACACAGTCTTACCAAAATGTATACCATATGCATGAAAACAGCCAAAATTATTTTCAAAAATAAGGAATATGAAGCACAGAAAATGTGCCAAACAGTCCCCAAGGGTTAATGGAATAGAGTACAAAGACAAGATATTTAATGTTGACACTCATAAACTGTTATTCAGAATTTGCTGCCTGCAACACACTAAATAATCTGGGACAGGAGCATGTTTACCACAGTGTTACATCATCTTTTTTTTTTTACAACACTCAGTTAGTATTTGTATCATTGAAAATGTGCAAAGTTAAATGCTTTCCCATTCTTGCTGGATTTAAGACTTTGGTTGCTCACGAGTTGGGGTCTCCGTTGTTGTATCTAGTGCGTAATAATGCGTCACATGTTCAGTGGCAGACAGATCTGGACTGCAAGCACTCCTACTTTCTTGCCTTCAAATTCAAAATTATATAGTTGTTTGTCTCCCTGAAACTTTGTGCATATGTTTTTAAAAGAATCTGTTTCATAACTTTTAGTGTCCCACAGGTGTGTTTGCACATGATGCACAGCTTACCGTTGGAGCTCAGCGTTCCTGTTGATGTCATCTGCGATCTTGATCAGCTGTTTCACGACCTCTTTGATATGTGGATCCTGTTGTTCATTTGGCCTTCCTCCCAGAAGCTCGGGGGAAACATGCCGATCAGGCTCCTCTGAGTTTATACGTTCAGTCACATACCTACGACAGGGAAAACCGCTTTACCAAGGAATCAGAACCCATGTAATTGGGGATTTCATACTAAAAACACAAAAGATACCCACCTGATATTCAAAATTCTGAGTTTTGTTCAATCAACCACAAGATCTCTTGAAGAACAGTGCAGAACACCGAGGCAGATTACATTTATAAATCCACTTAACATAAGTGACATAAATTATGAGGTCCAGTCTACAGGATGTTGATAGCCAAAATGTTCCCACACTGCTGACTTGAAAGTGTCTTGAAAGGGTTGTGGTGTCAATATCAGTAAATTCAATAAATTCAGTGCCCATATCACAACTGTGGCTGTCATATTTCGCAGAACCCACACAAGCACAGTTTCCATGTCAATGTGTGTGAGGGAGAGAGAGAAAACTTTCATTAAATTTTCATTAAAAAAACGACATTTCAGAAAAAAAGCTTCGAAAATCTCATTGTTTTAAAAAAAATTATGTCATTTTCAAGAGCAAAATCAAATTCATTTTTAGATTTTGGGTTTTTTTTCCCTTTTATCATCCTATGTCAACTTGAACTGTACAAAAATAATGCTGAAAATAATATTCAGCTTGAGTTATAGTGGCTCTATAGAGAGGAACATTCCCCAAAATGTCAGGAAGCAGCAGCAGCTACAGAACTCACTACACCTGAACTCAAACCGCGTCTAGCTTGTCCTCTCATCATGTCCTCTCATTATGTCCCTGTCACACACACACGGAGCAGGAGGGAGCTTGCACCGGTGTTCAGCGGTTATTGATTAGCCAGCGTGCTAATCAATAATAGTATCAGGACCAGATCGAGACATGTTGCTGCCCTAGAAGAAATTGGAATCACCTGTCAGACAATGAGAGCGGAGTGGACATTCGGAGACACCGGCGGAGAATGAGGACGGAGCAGACATTAGGAGACACTGGCGGCGACAGTGGCGGAGAATGAAAGCGGAGCGGACATATGAAGACACCGGCAGAGACACCACTGGACAATGAGAGCGGAGCGGACTCATAATAATCACAATTATTTTGGTCAGTAATGAAGTCACAATTATTTACCTCTATTACTCATTGACTTCATAAACATGTTGCATTTATTAAACATAAAAAACTTAAACAGTTGAACTTTAATCTCCCTTAATACTTTTCCCATCGAGCTTCATTTAATTCCTTAATTTAATTACTGTTGAGTTGCTTTGTATAATGTCTCCTGAACTGATGACTGCGTTGAGGTGGATGTCGATGGGGTTATCCTTTTCTCCTTTTGTATTTTCATTATTTGGTCACTTTGTGTTTAAACTTCAGATGATTAAAAAGATTTGACGCGTTGCCACGTGGTGCAGACATCACCATGTGTCATGAATCCTACATTTTATCCTCTTTTGCTCCACGCCGGATGCCTCGCATCCAAAGTGTTCCCACAATGGAATTTGTTCTGCCTAATTTGTTAATCAAACACTGTTGCTCTTCTTCCGTCATCTTTCCTCGCGCTGATACAACTCGCCTCGCTGTATCGACTGCAAGTGTTGAGCTCAGGCTGAGGGAAGGAGGGCCGAAAATGTGCATGCGTGTGGCATTCAGAGCACAAGACAAAATAAGGGTAGACTTGCAGACGAAATGTGGAAAAATAATTGTTTTTTCTCATTTACACCTTTTTTTGTATTTGTTGGGAGCAGAAATTGAAATTGAAATCAAAATTTGATTAATTGCACAGCCCTACTAACTACTAATAATCAGTATCGACCCTAAAAAACCATCAGTCGACTCCTAGTATGTACATGTATGGGTAAGCATGTGTGCGTTAGAGTGTGTAAAAAATGCATGTATAAAAGCATGCTTACTTTCATAAAACTCCTTTTGTTAAGACACAGAGGGAGCGAGAAGGGTTTTTTAAAGTCTAATATGATCTGTTTAAATTAATGCTGTTAAAAAAATGCGGAGTTTGCATGTTCTCCCCGTGTCTGCGTGGGGTTTCTCTGGGGTCTCCGGCTTCCTCCTGCAGTCCAAAGACATGCAGGTCAGGTTTATTGGTGACTCTAAATTGCCCGTAGGTGTGTATGTGAGTGTGACTGGTTGTCTGTCTATGTGTGTTAGCTCTGTGATAGTCTGGCGAACTGTGCAGGGTGTACCCCGCATCCCCCCCGCGACCCTTACGAGGACAAGCAGTTACGGAAAATGGATGAATGAATGAATGTTGAGAGTATATATACAGTATATATGTATGGAAAACAGTGTCTGAGCTATTCCTTTATCCTAAAAGTCTAACCAAATTTTACAAAAACATCTTGTTACCCCATCTACAATTGTCAAACAAGAAGCCAAAAACTAAAGTGAAATATTTGCCCTTTTCTTTGAAAAACGTGTTACAAAAGTCACTGGATGACATCTTAACAACAGAGGAGGACCCCAAAAAAACTTACCCTCTGAGGACCACTGCTCCCTGCTCCAGAATGGGATCATCGATGACATCTGAAAAAATGACAAGATTGATTAATACCCACAATCAATGTGTATTCCTATTAAAAAAAATGAAATTTCTTGTTAAAACAGCAAACAAACTTCATGTTTGGTGTCTCCCTTTGTACGATATCTTTGAAAGTTTGATAAAATATTATTTAGGCTACAGTTTAACAACATTTTACCAACTGTTCACTATTACAGCGATGAAGGCTCCCGTGGTAAGACTTCTTTTTTTATTGCAGTCCTTCACAATATGTTTTGCATTTTCTCTTAATACACATTTGCTACCTTGCAATAGTTTTCTGTTACCTTGCATTAGTTTCACTGCCATAGATAAGATGAAAAAGGCAAAATTTCCTGTTAAAGATATCCAAACTTTAGAAATTAAGGTTACATATCAATCTGTGTAGCCTACAGGTTGAGAGGGGTCTGCCGTTCATAATTTAATATAATTGTTTTTAGTGTATTTTCTAACATTTACTGATATTGACAAAACAATGTATACCAATTATATAAAATAAAGCCTTAACATAAAAAGGGGGAAATAAATTCCAGGATAATATATAAAACAGATAAAAGTGAAAGTATGTTTATAACCAAAATACCTCAAAGCCTAACTTAACTAATTTAATGTAACATTTGGTAATACAGTTCCAATTTGATGGAGACTCTTAGGCTATTACATTCAAGGAATCATTTTTATGAACAACAAAAAAAAAAAAAAAAGATTTGCCCAGAAATAGCATAATTAAAATTCACAATTGTATCACCTAAAGTTGCAATAGTATGCTATTTTCATATGACATATGACAGTATAAGGTATTACACAATTATTATTATTATTATTATTATTATTATTATTATCATCATCATTATTAGTTAAAAAAAGGCTACAGGACTGAAAACTGAAGGGTTTATTTGGTTGAACGGGTGCTTTATTAATATTACTGAAACTCAAACCATTTTTAATGTAAGTATATGTAAAAAGTCAATCTTTTGAAAATAACTAAAATGTAAGTGACATGGATAACATGAAAACATAAAGCATACCAAAAATTCAATGTTAATTTACACTGAAAGAATAAATAAACCGGCGTTTCATCAGCAGGTCCACAGAAAGAACAAGAGTTATCATCATTCACATCTGGAGGTTATAAAATTCACTGAATCAGGGGCTGACTGATAATTGTTTTTTTCAGGACCGATACCAATTATTGGTAGTTAATGAGGCTGATAACAGATATTTGGAAGCAATATGCATTTAAAATAAAAATAAATCTTTCTGTCGATATTTAGAATTTGGCAAAGACACAAATTGACAGAAAACTTTATTTAAAGGCCTTCAGCATATGTTTAATCAAAAGTGAAACTTTCATCATCATATACAGCAAGTTCCCAGCAACTTTTTTCATAAAATCAAGTAAAAATTTAAAGAATTAATAAATGAAAATAGTTCCCTGAAGGTTTAAAGCGTAAAAGTTCCTCCCATGCTGACGCTGTCTGTGCACTTTTTAATTAATTAATTCAATCAGGAATCATTCAATAAAACACTGATACAAACAATCAGCAAGATACCAAATATCTGCCTCAATAATCGGCCAGGCCGATAATCTGTCGATCCCTAAACCGGAGAGATTTTATGCAAGATTTTAATTTCTCTTCCATGTGTGTCTCAGTGTGACGTCACCTTGTTATTCTCAGCATTGGCTACGTCATTGTGCGGTCACGAGCCCAGTCTTTAACCCTATAATTGAGCTGTTTTCATTGTTTGACAGCCACGCATCTCGTCATGACGTTATTTTTGTTTTGAGTATTAAAAAGAAAAGTTTTGTCACAACTGTACCTCACATACATACTCCTCCAAACTTTAAAGGGCAGCTCTCGCTGCCCTGGCAGACTGTGATTCACACGGACCTGACCCGTTTTATGGCTCTGTTTGTCACCGGCCGCTCTTTAATTACCGAGCACAGCAGACAGAAGGCCTCTGAGGTTCTTTATAATGCACACATTGAATCAGCATATGTCCGAAAGCTAGTTTAAGCATCTGACAAAAATGGCGGTGAGTTAAATCAACAGCATTGGAGCATCTATAAATGACATCACCTTGCTTATACTTTTTTTTTTTTTTGGGGGGGGGCACAAAACTGAAGACGTGAAAAAACGAAAAAGTATTTTAAAGTAGGTAAACTTCAGGTACACAACACAGCTAACACTAGCTCACGGTTCATACACTCCTCTTCTGCTACAGCACCGCCGAAGTCGGTTTCCTCTTCGATTACTGTGGTTTCCTCCCGCGAGGACGGTGGTCGGGGTTACGGTTATCCGCGGCACAGATAAATGGTTCATGTTACAGTGAGGTTGGTCACATTAGGCACCAAAAAGACACCTAGTTTGGGTCGGGGACAGGGGTGCGAGGGAGACACATCGATAGAGAAACGAACTTCGGCACAGACAGCGTTCCCTCTGCACTTCAGAGAGAACGCGTCGTAACTTGGAACGTTGAATTCGATTCGAACGTTCCAACAAAACTTTTAAAAACGTTTACCAGCGTTCTGTTTTGGTGGGAAAAGGGGGGTCGCTTTGCTCGTCTGCACACCTGACATGGCTTCACATACCTTCCCCACCCACGGCGCCCTGCAGCTCCTGAGGCTCCTGAGGCTCCTGGTCTTCTTCTCTCTCCTCCTCCCGGCTGTCAGACATAACTTCTAACTTTCTGTCGGCTCGGAGCGAGCTCGGAGCAACGAACGAGGAATTAGACGTTCGGTTCCAACATTTAACGCTAGCGTAACCAGAAACAAAACTCCACTCCTGACCCGAGAAAAGTTTTCGACCTCCACGGAAGAACAAGGAAGCGACACGGAAGCGGCCAGCGGCCACCGGGTGCCACGCCCCGCCCCCCAGTGGATATCAAGCACGAGAGAGAAATCACACATTTACAGAAAATATAACACACATAAAGGAAAAGGTCAACATTTGAACCGCACTGTCTCTGCTGTTATCTAATCTGGCTGAAGTATTACTGTTCAAACAGACCGGATGTCAGTGTTCCGTGTGTCCATAAGGCAACAGGGGAATATAATGAAATGTGAAAACACTGCATTCCTGTGCGCCTCGCGTGGGTCTTCAGAGGAAGTCAAGGATCTTCGGATCTTCTGTGATAATCATCACCGATTTCCGATGGGAAAGAAATCGTTTTTTGAGGATTAAATAAAGCTGCTGTAAGGGTTTTGACAACTCTCAGTGTGGCGTTTTAATATTTGTAAATCGTTATCAGTGGTGAACCCAAGGGTGAGCTGAGGGGGGCATGGCCCGCTTAATAAAATTTGAAGCACTCTTCATTCCTTGTCAGACATTTGTAACAGTCGCTGGGTTTCCATAACAGACTTGCGCAAAACTTAAGTGATATGTTTCGAATTGTCGATAAAACACAATTGCAATGATAATTGCGAGGGAAAACACAAACACATACACATATATAAGCACTTTAGATCACTTTTGTGCTCTTTTTTACATTCTTTCTTTCTTTTAGGTTATCTTTTATACTTTTTTTGCTAAATTTGGGCATTTTTAAGTTTTAACTCTCAGTGTGTGGTGAATTAATTTTCTTTTCATTTTTCTGTGTTTAGGATGTTTGGTCCGTGTACCTCCACAGCACTCAAAATTAATGGGGGAGCAGTATAGTAAAAGAGTCACAAGTGATTTGTGTCATTAGCAATTATCACATTACATTTTGGTGTTGAAACTCAAGTTTTGCGCTATCCACATCCTCCACAGGCTTGACAACACACCCATGGTCTGCACTATTTTCATCACACTTTGTGAAGGCACACCCACACAGACTCATTTTATTTCTTCTTTTACTTGTCTGTTTCACTTTCAGTATACACCCTTCAACCATATTCTAAACTCACACACTGAATACAGTTTATTGTGAAAAAACCCAGTAAAGTCCAGAGGGCAGCGTACAGTTAATGATTTGAATCTTTCCAGCATCATAGCTGGCATTTACAGTTCTTTCTGTTCAGGTCATTAACTTCCATTACAGTCAGCAAATACAGTATTTGGCGGCTAGACTGAAAGAAATTCACAATTACTTGTAGATCATGAGCAGAATTATAATGATGATTGTCAGTTAACCTTTTGAAACTTGAGCAAAATGAAAGCAATGAGCAACAACAGAGGAAATGACCCAAATATTTGAAGAAATTAGTAAAAGAATTACTTAAAAAGTTAGCATTATAAAAAGTTCAAATAAATACACAAGGAAATGACCTGTAAAAAGTACTCAAAAATTATAACCATTTTGTACAAATTGTAAGCATTTAATTATGATCATTATAAATGTAGTTTTTTTTCCAATAGCTTTTTTCTTTTCCCAATCGTTTTAAAAAAATTTTTCTAAATCTTATCTCAATCTTTGAAACCTGAGCATATTGGCTTGATTTCTTTCAAAAACCTGGGGCAGAAAGCAATGAGCAACCAAAAAGAAATGACCCGAATATTTGCAAGAAACTGGTATAAAGTACAAGAAAATTACCTAAAGATTAGCACAAAAATGAAAGAAAAACAAAGGTTAAAAAAACGTCAAATGACCCACAATAAAGCACTTAAAAATTAAAATAACTCTATAACATAATTTTGAATATATAACTAATGATAATTCTAAAAATAGTTTCTTTCCCTTGTCATTTTCCCTAGCTTAAAAATATCTAAATCTTCTAGTTTTTTGCAATTTGTGGAACATCGTCTCATTGTTTTTTCCCACATTTATGAAAGAAATCACACCACTTTGCTTCGAGTGCAAACTTTAAAAATACTTAAGACATCTGAGATTAGTACAAGTAAAGTGATGGTGCTCCAGGTTTCAAAGGGTTAACTATGCACCTCGCCTGTATGTTCTGACCCTTTCTGATCCAGTTACAGCGGTAGTTCCCAGATTTTTCCCTTTCACTGATACAGTAAACTTACAACCCCTGAATAAGTGGAATATTTAACCCTTTAACGACTGGACATCAGTTTTCTTGTGCTTCATTCAGACGCCTTTTACTAGCATTCAAAATCTCTACAAGTTGGTTTGATTTCTTTCATAAAATAATATGAGCAACTTGGCAAGAAATGTCCTGCAAATTTAAAAAAAGGGGATAAGTATAAGGTGACAAGGAAATGATATGATGAAATGAAATTAGCTGGATATTATTAGATATGATCAGAAAATGGGATTAAAAAATGTCAAGAAAATGATTTTTAATATTCTCTTAATTAAATATTTAAAATGATGTTATGGGGGGAGAAAAAGAAAAAAAGATTTTTTTAGCACCCTCTGTGGGTCATTTTCTTGTATTTTTTATTTTGTTTATTTGTTTTCTACTTTACTTCATATTTGCTAATTTTATTAATTTCTTAATCATTTTTGGGCAATGCTTGTTGCTCAAAAAAATAGAAAAAAGGATCTGAAAATAAACAAAAAAGCAGAAGTAAAATAAAAACAAAACAAAACAAGAAACAAGATAAAAACTGTACTGTAACTTTAACATAACTATAGTAAATATAAATATAGTTTCGTTGACATTTGCCTTATTTTCCGAGATCATTTTCTTGTCATCTTTCTCTAATATCATGAAATGCGTGGGACATTTCTTTCATCGCCTTTCCCCCTTGTTTTTTTTTTCAAAGAAATCAAAGCAGTTTGCTCATGTTTCAAAGGGTTGAACAGATTCTGAAAGGTGAGCGCATTACAGGAAAGCTGGTGTTGATGTAAGTTTTAAAGGGTTAATCAGACACTGGAATCTTTCCCATTTAACAAAGTGCGATGTAAAAGAAAAGCAGGAAAAAGGCTTAAACATTTTTATTTGAATCTGCTGGAGGATGAGCACAACACTGAGAAAACTGAAGCCAAAAAAAAGAAGCAAAGGGAAAAAGTCAGCAGTTTTCAGCTGAGGTCTCAGTGGGGTTGTCCTTAGCTCTCCCCTGCCTTGGAAAAATGAACATTGATGCCTTTTTCTCAGCTTTAGAGAAAAAAAAATGCCGAGTTAATCCAGGCCATTTAAAGAAACTATTGAGCTGCTGCAGTCTGTGCGAGACATTGTTCAGCTCGATGAATGAGCAGCAGTAGAGAAGAATAACGAGGAGCTCAGCAGTCACATCCTCTGTGAGGGATTCGGTGTTTTGGAGGCTTATTTTCGGGGCGCTTGCTTGGTTTGAACTGTCTCGGCCCTGAAGGAGAAATCCACTCATCACTGTAAAACAGCGTCAGTGTTTATAGACGTGGTTTATATTCTGACGACTCCCACCATTCACCATAAATGATTTATTCTAGTCACAGATAAGAGTGACGCTAGACACAACATGCTGGTTTCGAGGGAGGGCAAGTAAAATGGGGAGGAAGAGTGTGGTTAAAAATGGTGAGGGTGATGAGCAACAAGAAATGGCCAAAGAAATAGCAAAAAAAAAAAAAAGAAATTTTTTTAAATTAAAAATCGAAGAAACTGACCTTTAGAGAGTGCTAAAAATATTTTTTATGACATAATTTCAGATGTTATTAAGAGAAATATGGATATAGTTTTCTGCCCTCCACCCCACCCAAAAGCTAAAGGTGTTTCTTACGCCACTTTCTGCTGGACATTTATTGATTTGTGGAGTTGCTGTATAATATACTATAGCCTATCAACAAAATAAAATCAGTTATTGTTCTGAAGTGAAGACAATTAACACTTTAAAACTTGAATAAATTTGGCTTGATTTTGTTAAAAAAAAAAAACATGGTGGGAAGGCAACTTAAGGATCAATAGCCCAGCAATTAACACGAAATTATATTTTTTAAAAAAAACAACAACAAAAAAAAACAGATTTGCACCATTTTTTTAATTAAAAAAACAAAAAACAAAAAATGAACAGGAAAGTAAAAAAATAAGATAAAAAGATAAAATAAACAAAGAAATGACCTGAAAATGATTTAACTGATTACTGCAGTATTTCAAAATGACAGTAAGTCTGATTTAGTGGATTTTATTTTAACATTTACTCTACAAGCCACCACACGATGGCAACAGCGAACCACATGTAGAGCTCTGTCCTGCTGCCACCTTTGTGCTCTGCAGACTGCAAACCTTTTGTTTTGACGGAAAGGATAGCCAGAAGGTGAGTTATAGGTGGAGCTGTGTAATTGTGAGGATCCTTCTCCCCTCACCACACCCACCCACCTCCACCTCCACCATCACCTGCGACACGCAACTAAAACCTGCCTGTCAGGTTCCTGCTCAGCACGTCCCAGTGAATGGACTGAATGGAGGAGTGTGTGGTCCTGACAGACTGGTAGTTTTCCACTGACACACTGATACCAAAACAAACTCCCACACTTCTTTGTAGATAGTGGGTGGGGGAGGCAGGTAGCTAAAGGTGAAACATCAGTCATTACTGGGTAAAATGTGAGACTTTAGTACAAAGTTAGAAGTTGTGCATTGAAACTAATGTCATGGTGATTCTAATGTGGCAAAATTAATTATTAATTAGATTAGTTTTTCTCCCTCTTGCAATACTTGTACTTCAGTCTAAATTCAAAATGAGTACTTCGACATTTTAGGAAACCACTGTTTTGTTTTGTTTTGTTTTGTTTTGTTTTGTTTTGTTTTGTTTTGTTTTGTTTTGTTTTGTTTTGTTTTGTTTTGTTTTGTTTTGTTTTGTTTTATCTTATTTTATTTTATTCTATTTTATTGTATTTCATTTTTATTTAATAATTTAATATTATTATATTATTTTATTATTTATTATTATTATTTTATTTTATTTTATTTTATTTTAACTTTTTTATTATTATTATTATTTTGTTAAAGTTCCAATGTATAATCTAATGGAAATTTAAATATAATATGTATTTTTTCTTCAGTGTATAATTACCTAAAAATGAAAAGTGTAGTGTTTTTGTTACCTTAAAATCTACACAGGGAGCAGGTCCGTGACTACAGACATGTTGCACCAACATGTTTCTACAGTAGCCCAGAGTGGGCAAACCAAACACTGGCTCTAAAGAGGGGCATCTGCGTTTTTGCATCGGCCACCATAGTTAATAATAATAATTAAATAATTTATCATAACTTTATTTATGTAGCACCTTAAAAAACGGAATTTACAAAGTACTTTGATAAACAAAGCAAAGCAGAAATGGGATACACAGACAGCGATACAAAAATGGCAAAAGCCAAACAGTCCTATTGAATACGAAGTGGGACGAAAACTAAAATCTTACAAATAATGTAAGATGTGGGACGAAAAATGTCAATATAAAATAACACAAAGAAATAGACCAAAAATGACAGGAGCAATAAAAGCAATCAAACCCCAAATAAAAGGAAATGAAATAAACAAAACAGAAATTTTAAAAAAGTAAAAACAATAAAAAAGACAACATCACATGAAGACAAGTCTATAAAAATGGGTTTTAATAAGTGATTTGAAATAAGTCACAGATTTTGAGAGCCTTATCGTCTCAGGCAGGTCGTTTCAAAGCCGAGGGGCCGAGTTAGCAGAAAGTCAAAGTCAAAAAAACAAAGACTTATTTAACGTGAAATAAACTGGTTTATTGAGTATTTTAGTGGTTTAAATCGATGGTCCAGTTTGTTTCAGGGAGGAAAAGGCCTCTTCGAATAATTCAGCTCAGTTCTGGGCCTTTAAAAGTCCAGTGTGTAGGATTTGTGGGCGTCCCTTGGCAGAAATTGTATATAACATTCATCATTGTTTCAGAGCCTTCAGTGTCAGGTAAACTCATACAGGTTGAGCACAGTACATGTTTTCTAACCTTACTTCTGGGATATCTTTTTCTACTCTCTGGAAGGACGAAGTCAGTTTTAAATTTTAAAAACAAAGTTGAGAGCTCAAACAGCCTGTCAACGGCAAACTCTGTAACGCGAGACCTGTGAGAGGATCCAGAAAGATGAGCCCACTCTGGTGAAGCAGATGTTGAGCTGCAGACCAACCGAAAAGTTGCACAGCATCTTTAAACCGTGAGGATGTTTCCTGTCTCCCTGTGATGTTTTCATCTTTCTGAATTACTTGTAGTCCTCTAATCATCACGTGGCTAAAATCTGAAACTTAAAGTGATGTTAATAACCAAGTGATCCTCAGCCGCCCCTTTGTGACCCGAAATCAGTGATAAGGATCCTTGAGGAACTCTATTAAGCCTCTTGTGTCATAGCGAAATGGTTTTTGTGAATTCTCCTTATTTTATCAGTTGCTACTAACAATATAAAAACTTAATTTTTTGGCCACTTGGGGGCAGTGTAAGATATTATATTAACAAAATGGACCTATTATCAACTGTGAACAACAACCCTCATATGCAGCCGACATGAAGCACTCATTTGGAGTCACTGTCATGTTGTTCCCAAACAATTACTTTACTTTGTCTGGTCATCACCAAATCCTACAGGGAAATATCTGGATCTTAGGTTTCCGTAAGACAAGAATGGCCCTACTGAAATCAAAAAAATGTTTTTCCTTTGCAGTGTTTGAAAAGATCTGCTTTCATATGATATCATTGTGAAAACAATCCTCCAGCGAAGACGCTGTAGTTTGTATGCCAGGCCAGTAGTTGATGGTGCGACTTTGTAGTGACACACCATCGAAGAACAACACACACATATAAGGGCATTGCTCTACAGAGGGTGAATATAAACAAACAAGAAGACGATGGCGAACGCATGCACAAAAACCAACAGCTGATCACAGTCATGGTGCAACAAATCTACACTTTGCTGGAGGAGTGTTAATAACCTCAGCAGAGTCAGCAGCACAAACACAGCTTGGTAGTCCGCCATTGTTTTTATTGATGTCCTACTCGGGCATGAGTATTTGTCTGAAACATAATGTGCAAAGTGCGACCGTGATGTCACAGTCCTCACAGGATCCTCACGTTGCAACAAAAGTTTAATGTTTTATACAAGAACCGTTGCCGTGTTAGCTGCTAACATATCCAACTATGGTGCCCAGCAAGTCAGTGATCAGCGCGTGGCTAATGTGCAGTGGATTTATCAGAGCTCGTTTTAACTCGCAGCCCAGTCGTCCAAGAAAATGTTTCTGCAAACTATGGATACTTCACTTTGTAGATTTTAAATCTATCATATCAACATTTCGAAAGTGTCATAGAAAGAGTTTTTCATCTGAGGAAGGAAGGAGTGGTGGACAATGTGAAACTAAGGTATGATGGCTGCCAAGCTGCAGACCACTGTTCAAGACCAACAAACAACAAAAACGCTTGTTTTTTTAGTTAAGTTATTGCTGCATCTTCCAGCAGTTTTTTAAGCATCAAACATGAATGTTATGCAGCAACCTATTACTGTTTTTCCAGTGGAGATAGGTTGTTTTTCACCAAGACATCACCGCATTTCCTGCTGAAACACTGGCACAAAAAGCAGTTGTTTTTTTAGCAAGATAGCACGGTATTTCCAGCATAGATTGTGCCACCAAAGCCGTGTGTTTTAACCCCAAATTATCTTTTCCTAACAGTAACAAAGTGGTATTCATACCTAAACTACCCAAATGTTAACAAGTGTTATTTAAACATGAACAAAAATAGAATTTCGACATATCCACAGCATAACAACGTGCAAATATTACATTTACATGGCTTGCAGAAGCGTAAAATGCCAATATTTATTCTGGCGAGTGTGTTGCACAGCTGCCTGCTACTGAAAACAAGGCTGATGAGGACTGCAATCCCCGTAAACTGCCATTTTGAAAGGCCCAACTTTACAGACGAAGTTAACATTTTAACAACCTGGTACAAAAAAGACGGTTTTGGTCTCTATAGTCGTCACATATCGCTGCTTTGAGATAGTCTACATTTTAGGTATCTAGGTATCCTTCTGTGTCTGCAGCTGACGTTCTGGGAGGCCGCTACCATGACGACAACAAAAACACATGCTGGGATAACACTGCACATAGTTATATTTAGTTAACAAAAGCAGGTAGCAACCAGCGCCGGGATGTCCACAAACGCAGATGCTACCACAGACGCTTAGGACTAAAGGAAGGAGGCACCTGGTGTAGAAGAAGAAAACATTACTTTCAGATGGGAAGCGAACGCCAGACTCCCACCTGAAAGTCCAAGGTTTGTTAAATCTATGCAACACACCTCCTGCCTGCCCTGTGAGGACCTTCGTGCTCCTTTTATTATGTCTTTACCAGCAGTTCTGTTCGGCTGCGTTATTACCTGCTATCGTTCAGCGGCATATTATCTGAACGCGAAAGGTGGCTTTTTGTGTCGGGATCTTACACCGAAAGCACTGTAAAGAGCAGTATTTTACGACTTCGGCTGGAAATGCCGAACTCAAGGCTTCAAACAGGAGTATTTTATACAATGTATGGATGACATTTCACATTACACATCATTTGACTCATTATTGTTATCAAAATATCAATGAGTGCAGCTTTAAACCTGTAATTTCGTGACTGTATTTTCAGTATTTTCTCTTTGTTGTTTTTCTATTTTGCCTCAAGGCTTCCTGGAACATTTTAACATAATGTCAGCCAGTGACGCCTGCTGCTAACTGATAGGTCACCGTATTATATTCATGTGCGTAGTGCCGTCAGGCCCCGACATGCTTCCACTGCAGACAAGGACTCCTGTGAACCCTGACTGCTGATTGATTGCCCCCCTTCACACCCCCACAAACACAAACACTTACACATGCTTAAACAAGTCTCTGTTTGATTTGCTTTTTGCCTTCAGGGAGTTATTCAAAGCGCAAGAAACCCCCGAGAAAGCTCTTTACAACTTGTCAGCCTGAATTTATTTTAGCTTTAGATTTAAGGAGGCAGAAGAGTTGGCTTTTAATTAACTCTGTCGTCATTTTTATTGTTGTATGTGATAAAAAACACACACAGAGTTGTATCCCATCACTCCAGAGCGCCGCTGTCTGTCTATTAAGACTGTGAGAAAATGCCCCTAATCTCACTGTCGGCTGCGGAGGGGTTCAACCCAACAGCCTGTTTTAATTTCAGCCTTGTCATGACAGGAAGTGTGTGTGTATGTGTGTGAGAGAGAGAGCTAGAGAGTGTGTGTTTGGAGGCGTAGGGGGACAACAGGAAGCGGAGAGGATGGTGCATGGGAAACAGTTAATGGAGTTATTTTTGCTGGGGACACTGGTGTGAGGAGGGCTGCTTGACCCGGGTCCTGTTCACACTGGTGCTAAATATGGAAACAAGGACTAATATTAGTGTTAGCCGGCATCTGGACGTCCATAGTTCAGTTCGAGATGAAGATGAATGCAAGATAGAGACACAAATGTGTCATAAAACAAGACTTTAAATCAGTGGGAGTGATAAAAAGTGATGTAACATCTATGATTTTACTTACAGACGTCATTTACATTATTACATGTAGTGGCGTCACTAAGCATGGGTGTCCTTCAGCCACAAATGTTTTATAAATAAATAGCCCTGGCTATAAATAAATAGAACATTTTAAATAAATAAATAATAAGATGATTTAAGTCCCTTTCAATACAAAAGCCCTGAAAGAGAAAGAAAAAACACAGAAAATCTTAAAAGAAAAAAATCGCTAAAAATGTTTATAGAAAAAGAAATTAAGAAAAAAAATGCAATTTTTATTTTTTTAATCACTAAAAATTTTTAAAGAAAAAAAATCGCCTAAAATAAATATAAAGCCATTTAAGTTGCATGTCCTTCCCCTTATCCAATTTTTTTTTAAAAAAAAGTCCTTCCTCAGTGCTTAAAGAATTATTCGACATGCCTCCCCCCTTTTGCACCACACCGTTCCCTCTCATAAATAACAAATAGTCCCTTACAATCATTAAAAAAGCCCTTGATTTAATAATCTTTCCATACTTATACCAAACCAAATGTACTTAGTTTGATTCTGCCACTTATAACAAAAATACACACTATTTTTACATCTTTCATTTAACATGTTATTATGATAGAAGCTGTAAAACATTATCTTTCTACTCAGTACTAATTACTAACAACTACTTATATTTTTTTGTTATTTTTTTAGTTTTTCAGGATAAATAAGGTGCCAGAGTGCATAAAAAGGAGCCCTGATGTCCTCAAATTCGAGACACGTCCCTGATTACATGCATGTTTCTGGGACTGACTTGCATGCAATAACATTATTAAATCAGGTTACAGGAACTGAGATTCATCAGAAAAATGCAGAACTGCACTAAGTCCATTCTGTCTTTCCTCTATCAGTATTTGTGTTTAAGTCTGCATAATGCACAGACAGCCAAAGGGGAAACTAATGACAGCGAATGTTTGTCACACACACTTCTTGCAGAGTCACTGCAGTTTGTTATCAATGTCAAAAATACGGAAGACCGGAGCCGTGTGTTTCATGTGTGTTTCATGTGTGTTTTGCTCGACTGGAGCAGAAGTACAGGACAGACATGGACGGAGCTTTTTTTCTTCTTCTTGTTTGTGAAAATACAAGTTTATTTGTTTTTATGGAAAGAACATAAAATAGTAAGTTGAACATGTTTCTTAAGCACATGTAGCTTACTTTTACTTAACATAAAAACACAACTATGAACCATGATTTTTTAAATTATTATTTATTTTTTAATTTATTTACGAGTATCTCCTTAGTATTGTTTTATGTATCCGGGAGATGCTGTGCTCTTCAGTTGTTTTATAACAATGAGCATAAAAAACTTTTGCCTTTTGACTAACTTCACTTCAGTATTTCAGTTTTATGCCACTTTATACATCTACAGCTCTGTAGTTCAGAAGTTCAGTGGAAAATATTGCATATTTTCACTCCACTATATTTATCTGAAAACTATAAATACTGTTTGGTTCTGTTAAAGTGAAACAACATCATTACAAAGATCTTTCATACAAAACAGACAGTAGGCTTATAAAACATGACATATTGCAGACTAAACTACCTCAAACTATATAGAAAAACCAGAAGCCATTCATCTGCATTTATTGTTTTCATTTTGGATATTTTAAAGGGGCCAGGTGGTGTGAAGCAGGTGGACCCAAATGCAGGATAATTCAGGCAACAGGAACTCAACTAGATCACTTTTTTTTCAGGCTGAAGCAGGGAAACAACAGTGAAGATCACAAAACCAAATCAAGGATGCAAGAAAAACTGCTGTGAAAACCAGGATTATGAAATACATAGTGGTCTGATGAGGGGGTGAAGTGCAGGTGGAGAAAAGCGCTCAGGTGAGGGGAACGAGGTGATGAAGCAGAAAGCAGGAGGCTGAATGGGAGAAACTTTGGAGCACTGAGGGACTGACGCGGCTGATAATACCCAAGACCCAAAAAGCAAGGAAACAATCTTCTTAACCCCCAGGGCCCGCTTTAATATTCCGCACACGAAATCAGCAGGCTATAAAAGAAATATTATACATTAATATGATTTTCTACTTTCACTGAAAACAAAAAAAAATATTTTATTTTTTATTTTAAAAAAAGAAACAACTAGACAAAGCAAGAAAATTACTTGAAAAAAAGGTTAAAAATTAATTAATAATGATAATTCTGGAAAATAATTTTAAAAATATTTGTAATAACTATAAATATAATTATTTTGATATTTTATCCTAGCTTATAAAAACATGATCATTTTCAATTACTATTTTTTTTTGTCTAGTTGCTCATCGCCCTTTTCGTCATATTTCTGAAAGACATCAAACCAATTTTCTTGCGGTTCACAGTTTTAAAAACGTGTGAAAAGTGTGTGAATGCGACTCAAGAAAAGTGACGATGATCCAGGTTTCAGAGGGTTGAATGAGAAAGTATAATTCGTTTGGCTATTACTATTTTTTCCTTAAAACATTTTAGTTTTATATAAGTATGATTTCGAGGAGAGAGGACTGTCCCAGCTGGGATAGTGGCACCAAACGTGTTTTGTAGCAACCCGCCACTGTTTGTTCGGCACGGATGATGCCATGAAAAGCTGAGATATTGCTGCTTTTTCCAGCAGGAATTGTGCTTCCAAAACATGTATTTTAAGCCAAAACATGATGTTTTAGGTATCTGAACCTTTACCACACATTAAGCACAATGTTTTTGAAATATATTGCCAGGCGAACAAGAAAAAAAATCAGGATAATTTTTATAAGTTACTTTTTTTCATCTGTGAAAACAGGTGAAAAGAAAGAGAGGTGCTAAAATGATTTGGTGTTAATTCTGTGTGGGTTCTTCAGTATGAGCGTGCCATTTCACGTGACATGTTTTAATAAAAAGCATGAAAAAGCTCACAATGAAATACAAATCAGTAACACTTTTATGTGATCTTAAAAAGAGAAATACCACATAATGTATATGGAAGGTGGGAAAAAAAAGTACATTTTGGAAGATTTTAGGGAGCAAAATAACATGAAGCGTAATGTTAACAGTTTCGCCACTCTTTGTCGTGGCTGTTAAAATGTTTATCAGCGTTCCTGCCACGTCAGGTGATATCTAGCCTGAAGCACAGATCAAACAAAGGCTGAAAAAAAAGAAAATACTCATCAAGCAAACAAACAGTAATCGGTGATGTTCCCTTAAATGATCTTTTCTTGTTCACACGGCTGAGCTCTCACACCACACCTGTAGAAATTATATATAATGCCCTGCAGCGTTGCAACATCACCAGAAAATCCAGTTGGATGCAAACAGGGGATTTGGGCATGAACACACAGGACCACAGACACATTTAGTTGCAACATTGCAGCTTTAAGACAGTTTGTTTTCTGGAGTCACAACAGGAAATGAAAGTTATAGATCATCAGGAGCAGGGTTAGGGGTCTTCTCTGTCTCCCACCCCGCTCACGCTGACTCTCAGTGTGAGGCTGCTTCTTTAAAGACTTCACACACACACACACACACACACACACACACACACACACACACACATACACACACACACACACACACACACACACACACACACACACACACACACACTCACACACACACTCACACATCCTTGATGACTTGGCTTTCCCTTATATTGATTAGGAGCAGCTAAATTTAGGAGTCATGTCAAGGAGTCATTAGATTTCAATTTTATAACCTCAAAGCTTTTTTAAATTAACTTTTAAACCTGGGCAACATGGCTTAATATCTTTCTACAACTTGGTTTAAAAAAAAAGAACCATTAAGAAAACATTACCCATTAATTAATAAGAGATTAATAAAAAAGAAAATTGCTTGAAAATTAGCACAAAAAAAGAAAAGAAAAAAGGTGGGGGGAAAAGAAAAGGAAATGAGGAAAGGAAATGAAAAAAGTGCTCAAGAATTAAAATATTTTTCT
Organism: Plectropomus leopardus; assembly: GCF_026936395.1. NCBI lineage: Eukaryota > Metazoa > Chordata > Actinopteri > Perciformes > Serranidae > Plectropomus > Plectropomus leopardus. The sequence goes on along the minus strand of NC_142176.1, from coordinate 4,643,429 downwards.
GTAATATTGTTTTAAATATGTTATTATTATGGCAATTCTAAATATAATATTAGATATATTAAATTTTCCTAGTGATTTTTTTCACAAGCCTTTTTTTTCTAAATCTACTAGTTATCTGGCAATTTGTGGAACAAGTTTCTCATTGCTTTTTTCCCATGTTTTGAAAGAAATTGAATTTGTTCAGGGTTCAAAGGTTAAATACTTGTTAAAGGCATCTGAAAGCAGCACAACAAAAGTGATCTCTCCAGCTTTCAAAGGGTTAACAGATACGGTTTCATCAGCCCTGACATAAACTTCTTTTAGTATTCATTAATCTTCCATTTAGTCCAAAGATTTCTGGGCTTCGTTCACATAAATCCGCCTGTTTTATATCAGGAGGCGGTTTGATTTAAAAAGCATTTATACCAAAACTTTGCATTAATCCTGCAGTGGGAACAACATATACATATTTATGAAACCTCATGCAAATGTTCTTTTTGAACCTCAAAAAAAAGACCATGATGGGTCGTTGTTGGCTGAGAGGATAAAGCAGGTGCCCTACAAATGAAGGCGGCGTCCTCGCTGCAGCGGCCTCAGTTTTGACTCCTGCCCGAGGCTCTTTGCCTCTGTCCTATCTAATAAAGGCTAAAATGCCAAAAAATAATCTTTAAAAAAAAGATCATGATAAATGGTGCCTTTATCTATTTATGCAGAGCATGTCCTGCACATCTGCTTCACACAGATTTACACTCATTTGAATTCACTTACAAAGCTGCGACTGAACAGGTGCAAATAATCACTTTAATCACAGCTTTTGATGGAATTTAGATTCGTTCAAAATGTAAATATCATGAGCACCTAAAAAATGAATTCAGCGTTGTAACAACTTTCTCTAAAAACCTAACACGGAGTCTATAAAATGTCAGAAAACAATGTTAAATCACATCTTTGATGTTTTTCATTTCTGTTATTGTTTTTAATCTCTGTTAGGCACTTTGTGTTACTCTTTGTATGAAAAGTGCCATACAAATAAAGATTTGATTGATTGATTTGACATTTTCTTACAATTCTAGTTTATTTAAGCCCAACGTGTCATCTTCATATTGCTTGTTTTGTTTGACCAACAGTCTTTTCCTCCATATTCAGTTAGCTGTCACATAAGATTATCACTATCACTTAAAAAAAGATTCAGTTTTCCCTGAATATACAAAGTTTTGTTTGTTTTTGGAGAATCAGTAAATCATCACAACTGAGAAAAATGAGTTGAAGTGAATTATGTGAGATTTAGGGGGGTTTGCTGGCGTCTAATTGCAGATTGCAACCAGCTAAAATCTCCTGATTAGAAGTCGTTCAGTGTTTTTACTGGGAGCCAAATTATCCGCAGGGGTCTCTACCTAAAACAAATCATGTGATTAAAGTAAAAAAAATAAATAAAACACTGACTAAAGCACTTTTGCATTACAATCAGTGTTTCTCCAATGCTGTGTGGCACCTTGCAGCTCGCTCTCCACCTGCTATTGTGTGTTCATCCGTTTTTTCTGATAAGTTCATGTGTGCTCACCTTTTTTTCAGATTCAGGTTTTTACTGGGATTTGAATTATCCATAGACGTCTCTCACTTTCCAAAACAAACGGAGCCAGCAATTTAAACCCGTGAAAACACTGAATAAAAGCAGTCTCGTGTTATAAATCAGTGTTTTTCTGGTCCTGTTTATCCTGCTACCTACAGTGGTCGACACGAACATGTGAATTGTCCTGTCCAGAGTCAGTGTTTGGTTTGTCCGCTCTGGGCTACTGTAGATATATGGTGCAACATGGCGGACTCCATGATGAGGACCCGCTCTCTGTGAAGATATAAACGTCTCCAAGGTAAAGAGGGAATAAACACAAATGAAAACATATTTACTAAATCCATTTCTGCCAATGTAGCCTCCTAAATCTTACATACTGGATCTTGAAAGAGCCTGCAATCTTAAATAAGACCATTTTGAGTTCAAATTTAACTTTTTTTTTTAACACATTCAACACATCCTCTTTTCTACTGCTTTAAATCAGTCAATATTAAACTTCAGAAAATTGTAAATCAGCCACAACATGACGGGAAAATACTCTCTAAACTAACCTTATCTTAGTACATTAGCATTGATCAGGATCCTTCCCATACTCTATTATCTATATGCAGATATTCCAGAAATTAAGATAATTTAAAAAATGTTTTGAACTGGATGTAAAAAAACAAACAAACCTGCCTTGTCAGTTGGCTTTGACAGAAATGTCCAACTTCAGTGTTTCTGTCTGGTTGGCAGCGCTTCCTCAAATTTCTGCAGCTCCTTCCTGATCATCCAAACTCAGTTTCACTCCAAGTTTCTCTGAACAATTTTGGATTTTCCAGCCACACAAAGACAATGATGAGAAGTAAACGCAAAGCCAAACTTTTTTTTACAGTATTCAGCACGACCTCCATGGACGAATAAATCACTCTCTTTGCTGTAGGTGAAGCACCGTCCTGGTTCAGAGGTGTAATTCAGGCTGTTGAAAGTGCTTTATCACCCTGAAGATTTAAATAATCCTGCAGTATCAGTGTCCATGTGTTTAAAACCAGCACAAACAATGGTCTTATGTTGCTGTGGCTAACAGCCGGGAATCTCCAAACCACTGAGGTCATTAAAAGCAAAAATGAATGCACCTCACATGTTGAATAAAAAGCACAAAGAAGATACATTTGAGATTAAAAAGCCTCAGGCGGGATCAGGGCACACACACTGTGTCGAGGTCAGCAGCACAATATTGCGGCTTTGTTACTGCTCCAAATTTTCTTCTTCGTGTTTCCACCAGAGGTCCAATTTGAGGCACAACTTGTTCTGCGGTGAGAAGATGTGAGCGCACAGAGACACTCACACCTTCAGTCTGTGAGAGTCGGCCAGCTCTTCAAGTACGTGTGGACAGTTAGTTCACTCGTAAATGGACTTAAAAAACGTGATTCGTCATCAGACACCTTTCATAATCTATTTAACCCCCCAAAACATGGGGCGAAAGGCAATTAGAAACTTGGCAAGAAACGTTGTTCAGATTGCAAGAAATTAGTTAAAGTTAACTGAGAAAATGAACCGAAAAGTATTTTAAAAAGTGGGGAGAATTATTAGGAAATCATCAACTGTATTCATAATCATTCTAATTTTACATTTAAAATGAAGTTACAGGAAAAATCTTCTGCACTTCTTTAAAAATCATTTTGTTGTTCTGTGTTTTCTGGTCATGCACTTTTAACGTTTTACAAATACTGAGTTACTCTTTAGGCCATGTGTTAAGTGTTAAGTTGCTCATTGCCTTCTCCCTGTAGTTTTGAAAGAAATCACACTAATTTGCTCTGGTTTCAAAGGGATAATTACAGATTCAGTTTGTTTTTTGGCAACTGATGTTGCAGTTTTGGTGGGAAAATTTTACACCTGTAACGCCACTTCTATGTTACCTGTTCCAGCTAGTTTTAGGCTATCAGGTAAAATAACATGGGAAGAAAAGCACAAAAACCACCACGGTGCCAGGAGATCATGTAGTCATGATTAATGTTGAAAGTTATGTCAAGAGGGAAAATCTGTGGTCTCCAGACTTTTTATATGCACCACCGCCCATCCCAACTTCAATCCTTAGAGGTTTTGTGACATTATTACCTCCGCCTTTACTTCCTAGAGGCAAAATGACTATTAAGGCCTGTGTTTCAGGCAACAAGCTGTACACAGTGCAAACACAAGAGCCAACTGCCAACTAACATGTCCACTCTGCGCCTGCGTGAGAGGAGAAAACTCTCCACAGCAGCAGGCGACAGTCGTCTGTAACAACTCGTCCTCATCCCAACTCGTCACATAGTACAAGCCAGCAACTTTTGGGTCTTAAAACAATCTGAGAAAGGTACAGTGCAATGTTTTAGTAACATTTTCAGCAGCAAATGTTCCTTTGGTTCCCAGTAAATTCTTCTTAAAGATTCTCCATGAACATAAAAAAGTTCATTTATTATTATTATTATTATTATTATTGTTAACATGTCACATTACATATCATTTTCTTGTTTTCTTGTTTTTAACAAAGGTCTGTAATCCCCGTCCTCAATAAAATGTTCTGAATGTTGCTTTAAAAAACGCTGTTCCTTTGTTCTCATGTAACATTGTGGGAACATTTTATAAACATTGACACTGACATTCTTTGAACATTAGATTAAAATGTTTTCTTTAAAACATTATTGCAACTTGTAGGTAACTTTTGTGGGAGCGTTCCCTGCCAGCTTGGGTGCAGTGATCTTCCGCGTCTATTTATGGCGTTTTAGGTATCCTTCTGCGTCTGCTGTTTACACTCTGGGATGCTGTTACCATCATGTCAGCAAGTGTTTGAATGCAGCACAAGAAAAGTAATGTTGATCCAGGTGTGAAAGGTTTGCTTAAAATATGTTTTGCTGCGGCTCTGTCCACATTGTTTAGCTTCTGTACTGGTTTGTTGCTATGACGACGGCAGCACATACAGAAGCCAGTCGCCCCTCAGATCCTTGCTACTTTTTTGCTATATATATTTTTTTGACTCCATGGCCCTCTTCTGCTGAAGCATGAATTTTCTACAATAAAGAAGCACTTATCAGCATCGGGAAAAGTTGTGTGGGGTTTGGAGAAATGAAACTTGAAGCGCCTGATAAAGACAGGTAAGAGAGCTGGCATCAGGGCAAGGCTGACCCGACTTGGACAGAGAGCTGTTCCTCCGCCAATCCTTCTTCTGGCTAATGTGAGGTCGTAGGAGAATAAAATGGATGAGATGTGATTGAGGCTCACTCAGCAAATCAAACTGCTCTGCACACATCTTCACAGAGACATCCCAGTTCAAGCTGTTGCACTGGATGGGCGGACCTTGTTCAGAGCTGTCAGGACTCCAAACAATACTCCAAATTCAAAAAATGCACTGTAGGAATTGAATGATGCCATTAGCAGCAACCTGGTGGAATTTTTTTATTGTAGCTGACTGATTTTAATCAACTTATCCTTCAACTCTAAAGATGTTGCTGGATCAAGGACAAACTTTGATTTCATTTTTCAAACTATGTTTAAAAAATGACTAATAAATCTTACTTGTGGCAAAGTAACACAGTATAGAAAATTAGCACAGCAAAAAACCATCAGATTCAAAGCACAATTCAAAGCAATCGTCTAACCAGAAATGACTGTTGTGGATGACGCAACATCGTGTTGATGCGGTCTTTATCTGTCTATGGCTGCTGAACGTTTTGATGCTGATTGGGTGGTGTGGACACGGACAACCAAACAACAACAAGAAAAAAGCTAAAAACAGCTTTTTGTTGAAACCATTAAAATTCTAATATATTACTATATTGGACCGATTTGTTTAAATGGGAACAAAGACGAACATTTTTTTGCTGATTTCAAGTTGTCACAATAAACCTACAAACAGTATTAAAAAGAAGCCGTTGTTCTACTGAAAAACAAACATGTCTTTCCATGAAACCTACTTTTTGATGACTCTGCCAGCAATCACTTCTGTGGAAACTGTGCTGTGGCGTTCCCACTGTCACCAGAACTGGTTTGAATGCTACAACTCTTGGCTGGTTTTGAGCAACATAATTAGCTGACATGTGAACAGTGATGATTCACAGGGGTGGAATATACTCTGCATTCCCTCAGCGACAACACCACAGGAGACTTTCCTTGGAAATATGCATGTGTGGGACGATGTATACGCTCACAGGTAAACACGAGAGTGCTTGTGTTGTTGAAGAGTCGTTCAGAGCTGTAACCTCCTCTAAGTGTGCTATTAGCGACCCTATACATAGAAGTCGGTTTCTGATCTTTGCAGAGTTTACTTCAACTTTTCTTGCATCTTTTTTCACAGCATTTTTTTTGTTGATAGTTGATTTTTGTGTCTTGTATTTGAGTGGTAACCTTCTCTCCTGATCTGCATGGTGAGTCTTTTGTAGGGTTCGGGCGTGGTGTGTAAAACAACACCCAGGGCTATGAAAGTCTTGGTATTAGTGGAAACACAATAGGTGGACTAAGCTCATGCAAATGCACAACTCTCTTCCCCCAGACTGTGTCCTGCTCCGGCCCTCACCTGCAGCACCGGGGAGGCTTATATTTCACCCTCCCACCACACTGTCCACACTGACACCCATTTGGGAAATATTTAGCAAACAGCACACCCAGGTTTTGATTTGCCCCCATGTGTAAAGAAGCAGGCAGAGCAGGTTCGAACAGAAGCTGAGGCCGTAGCGTCACAGCAGACTATTTCAGTGTTTATTTAAACTGTACAAATTGCATTGGCAGGTTTGGTTGCATTCTGTAATGGACACTTTCTATTTCCAATTAATGATTTGCCAAGACTGTTTGCTCTGAATTTAAGCAGCAAAACTTCCCTGCTCAGACTGCAGAAACAGTGTTTTGTTTTTTTTTTTTTGGACTGTAAGTCCATGTTAAATTCCTCACCACATCCTAACTTCGACTCCAGCTGAAGAGGCCTTTCATGCCCTTACAACAGAAAATTCTTTTGGTGTGGGGACCTACAGTTTACTCTGTGAGGACAGCTCAACTTTTATGAGCCTCTTTTATCAGTGGTATCAGCAAGAGGTGGCCAGTGGGGGGGCACACCTCATTTAATACAGTTGCTAACCAACCCAAACTGGAATAAAGAAAGATAACTGAACTTATCTTGAGTATGTTTCTTCCCTGCCGATGTTTTGTTTCTTGCAATCAATAAACTCCTTCAACTTAAAACTGTAATTTTGTGTTTTTAAGGAAAAATGCAACGACATCGAGAGGCGGATTTCCATTAACCCTCAAATTGTAATTGTGAATATAAAATATGCCTAATGTAAACTCATCAATTCTGAAAATACTCCCATTTATCACAAAAAAAAGCTTTTATGCTCTCATGAGGTGGTATTTCGTGAGATTCAAAAAAGCCATATTTTGCAAAACTGCAATGGAAACACTTTTTTTTGGCTATGCGCTTGTCGATAGGAACTGGATACTGCAGTGCTACTGTTACTATTACTGCCACTACTGCTACTGCACGTACCACTACTGCCATTGCCACTACTGTCACACATACCAGTGATACTAACAGTACTATTCAAACCACCATATGACCAAAACCTGTTACTACTGCTACTACTACAGATGTTACTACTACCACATATAATTACAGCATGAATCATCATATTTATACAGTGTTGATCCACTGTGTAATCCCTCTGAATCTGATGCCTGAGGGTTCCAGATTACAGTTTCCAGACCAGCATGGTCACTTTGTTTCATGTCCATGTTTTAATACACTTTTAGGGAACAGATTGATGTGCAAAAGTGTTAAAGTCCCACATTTTGTCCTCAGCTGACAGCTCTGCAGACGGAGCTTCATTTTGAATATGGAAATATGAATGTTACTGAAAGCTTTGTTAGGAAAACACAGCAGGAGGGAGCCATATTGTTGTTGGATCGGTTTGCACGGGCACATTCTGCTCTGTCGTGTATGACAGATCCAGGCGACAGCATTGTTTTAAAAAGTTTATAAAAATGTGCACATCCAAATAGTGGCGTAAGGTACGGGCCGCAGTGGATACTATTACGATGGCCCTAATGCAAACTATTGTGCTCATATTGTTTCATCAATCTGGATAACACCAACATGCGTATTTTCCAGAAATTATCATTGCATGAGAAAAATACCATAGAAAATAAGAACTTATTTGTTTAATTTAATCGAATTGTGCTTATTTTGTATGTAGACTAAGCATCAGATTTTGTTTTAGCTTTCTACAATTTCACCAAAAAAAAAGAAGAAAAGAAAACCATGACAGAGATGGGTTTGCCTTCATGAGAGCAAATATGATAAATGGCTTTCAAATGTGAAAATATTTGTTTTTGGGATCACAGGAGTAATAAAAAATTTTTATTTTTTCTTTAAATTAGGGCTGGCCGATGAATCCAGTTTATCGATTGATTCAAATTTGTGGTTAAGGAAGATTTTTGCATATCTAAATTTTCTCCTCCGCTGCTTCCTTTGGGCTTTCGTAGTCACAGCGGGTTGCGCCCTCCGCCCGTGCTTCCCTCCCAGAGATACACACACACACAAACATGACAACAAGTGTGGATAACAGTAAAGACTACGTTCCCAAAAGAGGCACAGTCTCATCAGGCGTTTGGTACTGGTTCGGTTTTGCAGCGTCAGATCTGAAAAAAACCCACAAAGTTTATTTTGCAAAGTTTGTTTAAAGGCCGCTGCAACTAAAGGCAGTAGCACGACCGATTTATCTCAACATCTCAAACAGAGGCAGCAGCCGAGTGGGAGAAATGTGTCTCACTCCGAGATGCACAAGACCGCATCAGCCCACAAACACCCGGTAAAAAGCAGCCGACATTAGTGGAATCATTTTCCCGTCGTGTCCCATATGACAGGAAAGAGACCCGCTGCAGAGCTGTTACTGATGAAGTCGCGTTGCATATCGCTGAAGATTAAATGAATTAATGTAAATATGTTTTGTGAAATTACTGCAGCCGTCAGTGCAAATGTAAACAACTCCCAGTCAGCTGAAACCACAGTGCAATTTTAAAGGCAAGTTTGCAGCTTTGCACTTAAATCCCCAAAAGGGAGTTTGACTTAGATTTTTTTTATTGCTAAAATAAAAGCAAAACTTGTTTTGAGTAATTTCTCTGTCATTTGCAGTTCATTTTTAAGAAGAAAGAATTTATTTTTAGGCCATATTGTCCTGCCCTAACTTTAAAATCTCATTTTTCATCTTATATATTGATCGAGGGGCCACGTCACCTCGTGGGTCCTCAGTGCCGTCACACTGCCCGCACAGTCTGTGTTTACGCCCCTGCATTCAGATGATGAATACACTGTAGGTGCTGCACAGAGGAAGGTGTGGACGATGGAAAAACAGATGCACACTGAATAACGCTCCAATGAAATATTTGCCTACATGTTTCGAATACCAAGCTCTCCTTCAGACAAACATATTTTAAACATTTGACTTCTATGTGCTCCTTAAACTGTGTGCTCTGCTGTGATTTCTGTGTCACTTTAGACGACCACTCCTTTCCTCAGGGTGAGCTCAGAGAGTTGGGGGCGTCTGGAAACTTCCAGGCAGTCTGCTGCATGTCCTCACACGCCTGCATGGGAATGTCTGTCTCACCTGAGGAGACTCCCTGTAGGTTTTTCTACAGTCATGTTGTCTGGGTTATAAACAAAACATAAATATAAGAAATAGCTGCACATATAAGGTCACCTATCAAAATAAAACACACACACGTAGACAGGTCCGGATACGACAGGATGCATTTTATTGTAGAATATGTGTCCTTCGGGCTCCTGGCCAATCAGCAGCTCCGCGTCTTTACATTGTCACGTTGCATAACCCACCAATGACTTCACGTCCTCCCGGAGCTGCTGTGTGGGAGGAGAGACTTTACCTGAGGAGGCCAGAAGCACTTCCTCCTCCGCCCCATCTGCACACAGGTGAGTGGGAAGTGTTACCTGGCAAATACCTGCAATTATTCCTTCTTACCTTCTGCCCAAACGGCTTCTCTCTAACTCTGGAGACAAGGTAAATATCTATTTTATATGTTAATCTCTGCTCTCCTTTTTAATTAGTCCGAAACCTGAAGTTGTTTGCTCTTTTTTTTCCATTCATTTGCTTTGCGTTGAACTGGAGACAGGTTTCTCCCCTTGAGCAATGATCTGCGCGTTTCGTCATTTTTGCTGCCCTTTAACTGACAGCAACATGACACGCTTTTGTCCCTAAATATATTTAAAAAAAGAAGGGACAAATATTTGGGATTTTCCTCCACCACGCTCCGGTGAAGCCTGATTGACGCGCAGTGTCCTGAGGCGCAGTTTGATCGAGGAGGTTTCCAAGTGTTGTATTACACCGGGCGATGCCTGTTCAGCAGTTAATCTATGAATAATACGTCGGAAATGCTGCTAATACGATGTGGCATCTGGCGTCCACAGGATTTAAATGCTCATTATTATTAATTTTGCGCTTGGCTGGTTTGGAGTGTGAATGCAATGTGCTCTCCGTGTCTGTGCCGGCGCGAGGAGCGCGTCCTCGCGACTGACAGCCGGGCAGACATTCAATGTAACAGATAGTTTTAAAGATAAGGACTTTTAACCGGAGCATTCCCTTTTCGTTGGTGTTGTTGTATGTTTTGTTTGTTTGTTTAATACATATAACTGCAGATATTTTGGACATACTGTGGCCATGCAAACTGTTCACTAAACAGCTTCATTCATTCTCCCAAAATTAAAGATTTGATCCACACGGATCATTTAGCGGTGCTACTAGGAGTCGTGAAAGTGGTATTCAGGAGGTTTTTGTGCGTCCTTTATTCCCTCTTTGCTGTTATATGGTGTTTTACGCGAGACCTCTCCAGCATTCGCTCGTGCGCTCTGATCACCTCGCGCCTACTGGAGGACCCGAGCGCGAGTAGGCGGCACCAGCTGGCGCAGTGATGCTCGAGAGCTAAGCTGCATTCAGGTCCCATAGGAAATAACAGGTTTTACACGCCTCATTGGTGAAAGCAAGTGGAAGTGTGTGTTCCCCACCATGAGCGGATTATGAGACTGTGGGCCCCTGGGCACAGATATGAGGAGGGCCCCACCACCTCTCCTACATATAGGAGCAAGACACAGATTTTGTAGTTGTTGCTTTCTGTTCATTTTGAATCTTTTTTTTTTCTTGTCCCTTTGTAGTCATTTTGTGTCTCTGTGACGTAATTTCGAGTCTCATTTGCTTGTTTTGAGTCTCTGTAGTTATTTGGTATCTGTTTGAAGTAATTTTGTGTATTATTTGGTTGGGTTTTTGTGTTTCTTTATAAGCCATTTTGTGTGTAATTTTGTGTCTTATTTGGTTGTTTTTGTTTTGTTTGGGTTTTTTTTATCTTAAGTCATTTTGTGTCTCTTTAGGTTGTATTTTTTTGTTATTTTTGGTCTGTTTATAGCCATTTTGTATCTTTGTCTCTAGTCATCCAGTGTATCTTTGAGGTAATTTTGTGTCATATTTGATGGGAGGTTGTCTCTTTATAAGCATTTTCTCTTAAGTCATTTTATGTCTTACTTGGTTGTTTTTGTCTCTTTATAGTCATTTTGTGTTTCTGGGGTAGTTTTGTCTTATTTGGTTGGATTTTGTCTTTTTGTAGACATTTTTGTTTATTTTGGGGTAATTTTGTGTCTTATTTGTGTCTTATTAGTTGTTTTTTTTGTGATTGTGTGTTCCTTAGGGTAATTGTGCATCTTATTCTGTTGTTTTTCATATTTTTGTTGCCAATTTTTGTAGTTATTTTGTGCCTTTTGGAAGTGCCTTTGCATCTCTTTGCGGTCATTTTGAGTCTTTTCCTGGTCATTACATGTTAATTTCAGTGACATTTTGCATGGTCCATGGTCACCACGATTTTCCCAATTCCTCTCACTCAACATACACACATTGATGAACAGCGTTAGTTGTATCATGCATCAATAATTAGGGATGGTGTAGATTCAGCTAGGTCAGATGTTAACACAGGTATACACTTCTTCAGTTTAATATTTAGAGTCAGTTCAGTATTTAGAGCACATGTTTTTGTCTTCCCCAATTAAAAATATGAAAGTTGCCAAGGACTTTTATTTTGACAACATCAAAGACATTTTCACCACAAATTGCTACAGAAAAGGCAGAAATTGCTGCATTCAAATTCACGGCAATGCAGGAAATGCAGTGTTTGATGCTCAACATTTTCTGGCAGAGAAAACTCCGAATCTCCTGTTTCATCTGAGTCCCCCCGAAGTTGAAGAGAAACCGACATTCTTACTTATTAATATGATGGAAGAAAAAAACACCCCAGAAATTTGTTAATCATTCTTTGTCAAACTTTTCAGCGCTGAGCTTCAATCCAAATCCATCTCTCTATCTGATATCTTTGCTTGACTCTCAAATCAACGTAACTGCAAAAAATGACAATGTTATAAAAGTGATACATTTGGGTTTTTCTCTGTGGTCACACCAGATTCTGGCCTTTATTAAAATAGCAAATTTGGATTGTACAACAGCAGAGATGTGTGATGTGTGTGGAGTGCATCCTAAAACAGTAAGTGCATGGATGGACATCATAGCTGTCCTTGATAAACTAAAGGAGTAAATGCTTTAACCTCAGCTGACAGCCCTGTGGTCACTGTATTTGTCAGTATACTTGTGCTTAACAAGACAATCAACATTTGATCACAGAAAACAACACTTCCTGTCCTGAAGGTATTTCCATAATCCTCAAAGTCTCTTTTTGCCATCTGGATGAACCTGTTTCCCAAGTTATGACTGCAGTTTGTTACTCATGTCACCCACGATGACCTAAGTTTCTGGCTCATTTCTTGTGAAACACAAGCACATATAAATGCATTATTTTGTAGGAAGCAGATGGATGATGGTGTCATTAATAGGCTAGGAGAGGCAGGGTGTGTTAAACAACTCCCAAGCTTCTTAGAGTTCATGGTGTTAGTTTTGTTTTTTTTGTCCAGAAGATTGAATGTTTTTGATATGAAATGGTAATATATGAAGGAAACCCTTTTCTCTAACCACGTCTCTAATTAAACTAAATAAATGATAAAGTACCTCCAAAAACAAACATAAACATTGGTAGAAGTCAGGGATGGATCACTGAATGGGCCCCCCGAGCACAGGCCCAGGGCCCAAAAGTGTCAGTGGGGCCCCTGGCCTTTACCTGCAAGATGTCACTCGATCAGGAAGAGACTCAAAATGACCACAAAGCAAAGCAAAGAAACTGCAAAAAGACACAAAACAAACACAAAGAAACACACACAACTATAGATATACACTAAACAACTGAAAATAGACAACAAACAACTGAAAATAGACAACAAACAACCACAAGGAGACACAAAAACAACAAACAGACATGAAACAACCACAAACAGACAAAAAACATCCATTAACAGACACAAAACAAAGAAAAGTTGAAATAACTGCAAAGAGATACAAGGAAACTGCAAAGAGACCAGGTATACCTACCACAACATGTAAATCCACCACAAACACAATACTACAACAAATAGACACTAAACAACTACAAGACAAAAAAGAAACCCAACACAGACATAAAACCAGGAAAATACCTTCAAATTACCACAAATAGTCGCAAACCAGCCACAAAGAGACACAAAGAGATTCAAAATGACCAGAGAAGAGATGCAAAGAAACTGCAACAATACACAAAATAACTACAATATTTTGTAAAATAACCACAAATAGACAAAAAACAACAAGAAGACACAAAAACCAGGAAGGCATTCAAAATGACCACCAAGAGATCCAAAGAAACTGCAAAGAGACACAAAATAACTACCAAGCAAGCAAAACAACCACAGAGAGACATAAAAGAAGCAAAAGGAGGTATGAAATTACCTCAAAGAGACACAAAACCACAAAAAAATTCAAAACAATAACAAAGACACACAAAACCACCGCAAAGTCTGTGTATTTTTCTCCTATCTGGTGGTGGTGCCTTTTGCATAGCTGTGCCCAGGGCCCCAATGTCTCATAATGCGCCCATGAAATCTACAAAACACTCATATGAGCAGCTGTTAAGTCTGAGTTATACCTCCTCTCCACTGAATTTTATAAGAAACATTGTCATTAAACACTAAATGTCATAAATTACCAAATTATGACCAAAACTGCAAATTTACTCATAAAAATTAAAACAGTCTCATAGGAATAAAACAGTGGAAATCTGAGGTGATCGGTCTCAATTCGTCAGCTGAAAACTGACATGAGTTGTGGCCAGGTGAGGCGGGGAACTCATATTTCCTCATTTTCTGCGGGACTTGAATGTAACATGATTCCAGCCCGTTTTGGCACGATTTTCGCTCAGCTCCCCTGCGCGTTATCACTCTGCTGTGTGTGAGTGGATCATCTCATTTAGACAGAGAGCGTCCTCACACGCGGACGAGATGTTTTAGCATTGAATAGTCTCAGATAATGTCATTTAGGCAGGATTCATCAGACCTGAAATATCTCCTGCAATCACCTCGCTGAGATCATTTCAGCCGCTTCATTTGGACACAGTGTTTTTGGGGCAGATTTAGACAGTGAGCAATTTGACAGTTTCAGCTTTTTTTTTTAAAAAAAAAAAAAAAAAGAATGAATAAGTGGTAAGCTCTCCGTCCAGCGTTTCCATGCAACAGCGCGGTGAAGCCGCACGGAGGGATAGATGCTGAAACAGAGAGCGAAGGCACAGTAGATCTGGACCCTTTGAGCGCCTTTTAAAGCCAATGGAGCGACGAGATGATGGAGGCGAGCAGGTCGGGAGCGTAAATCACCATGATAGCGCAAAGGAACCCGGTAAGAGCGCGCTTTATCCATAATTTTTGCAAGAAACGCATGAATAATACCATGATGATCGCTATAATTTGTGCGCGCGGCTGCCACGTAAAAAATAAGCAGTGCGTGTATTTGCACATATTTTTTTTATTTCCCAGAGATGTCCTTAGATTCCCTCCGGTTGGTTCAGGTGGATTGTTGCTGCTGATGAACGCACATGTGCGCACTGATACCCCCAGATGTTTGTGTGGAGGGAGTCCGTCAAATGAGCTTTTTGCATTAAGATGCTGATGCCATGATGATGTTACGTTAACATGCATGCTGGCACATGATTTTCTTCGTTTTCCTAACCTTGCAAACCATAAAGGGACAGACTTACATTTTACTGTAATGTACTTAAGCAGTAGTTGTTTCACTTGGACATCACTTTTTTGTGCCATTTCAGATGTCAAATTGCTTTTCAACAACATGGGACGAAATGCAATGGACAAATTGGCCAAAAAATGTTCCACAAATTGCAAAAAAATCAGTAAATTTAAACATTACTTAAAGAAAAGCTAGGGTGAATGTCCAGAGTACTTTATTCATATCTTAAAAATATATATTTTTTTCTTTTTTTTTTTTTGGTACTTTTTTTCTTTTTTTCTTTTTTTGTACTTTTTTCTTTTTTTGTACTTTTTTCTTTTTTTAGTAATTTCTAGGTCCTTTTAGTCTTAAGTTCCTCCTTGCCATCTTCCCATTTTTCTGTTGAAATAAATGAATTAAATTTGAATAGGTTGCAGAAGGTTAAACTGGAGGTTCACTGCTTTCAACTTGCGTTTGGCAACAATTTGCACATTTTTTCCAGTTATGTATTCCTGCAGGAAACTTTGATACATTTTTCTTGATTTTTGAGATTTTAGGATTTTTACTGTTTACATTCTGCACTGCTCACTTTATTTATTTATTCATTCATTCATTCATTTAATAACCCAGTGTTTTTATTTATTGCAATGTTTTTATTTAATGATCACTGAGACCTGATCTATTGATCTATCTATGTGTTTATCTATCTAATTATCCATATATCTATCTATCTATTCCTCTGTGAAATCGGGGACTATCACCTCCCAGAAATCCCTCATACATTCATACATGGCCGGTCCCACGTACGTATAAGGGGCTTGACTTTCCGGGTCTCCATCACTACCTATAAAGGAGCAAGACACACAGACTTTGTGGTTTTGCCTCTTTTTTGTTTTTTCTCTCTTTGTAGTTGTCATAAATTTTGTTTTTTAGATGTACGATACGCTGCTGAACTGTAAAGTTTGAAACGCTGCTGGTAATGACGTTATATAGGGAGTGAAAAAGTCCCTGCAGGGCGGACGAGAGGAGGTGGACAGGACCAACAAACCCCCGACTTTAACCCGTGAGCACGCTGTTTACTTCCTGTATAAACCATGACGTTTTGGTCCAGCCCTAACCATGTGCTATTGTTGCCTAAACTAGGGGTCCACAGATTATTGATATTTGTTTTTTATTTTAATGATTGCCAATGAAATTAAATGATGAAAAAGTGTGCGTATTACACTCAGCCAACACCAGGGAAGGCAGTCTGCGAGACATGCAAAGACAGCGTCAGCATGGGAGGAACTTTTACTTTGGAAAACCTCACGGAGGTATTTTTATTCATTCATTTTTTATTCGGTTTTTCATTGAACTTATTAACAAAAAGTTGCCGGGAACTTGCTTTATAAGATGTTGAAAGGTTCAGTTTTGATTAAAAATTTGCTAAAAGTATTTAAACAAAGTTTTGTGTTGGAGTTTGTTTTGTTCCAAACTCTAAATTTTGACAGAAATATTTTCATTTTTCATTTTAAATGCATATCGCATTAAGTACTTATAATCAGCATCGGCCCTGAAAAACCGAACCACATGCTTGTGCAACATGTAAATAATAGTTTTTTTTACAAACTTAAGTTTATTTTGAAAAAGACTGTATGTATCTAACAAGCAGAAACTGCACATTTCCTGTGAAAGCAGAAGTGTATTTTGAAAAGACACAATGCATGTTACTTGTGTAAATTGACACGCCGTCTCATAACGGCAAAAACAGAAGTAGGAGGACACGTTTTGCATCATATGTAGACGTGAGCAACACTGACCAGTTGGGGTGACACTGTGTTGAATCATGCAGCACTCTCCTTTTTCCTCTGAGAGCCTCCACTCTTTGTCACACACGGTGTGAGTATTTGTGGTTGATTCGTACAAACTGGAGTTGATAGCTGTGCAAACACAGTCAGTTCACGTTACCGTCACAGCCAACACTGTCACAGATGCCACTGCATCCTGTTGGATTGTTATTTCATTCATAAACCACGCCTCTGTAACAACGGGCTCGTCAGCTTAAACACAGGCTGACTTCAGTGGAACGGTTCAATATTTCAGGTGTTGAGATGCTTTCAAGGCATTATTGCGTTATTGTTCCAGTCCCAGTTCTCAAGGCAACATGCAAACGATTGTTCCAGTTGTTTGCATGGAAGTATTATCTCCTCACTGCACGTCTCTGTCTAAGCTCGGCTCTAATTAGTCTGAACATTACAAACACAATAATTTTGCATATTACATAAAGCGGGCATAAATAATGATATAAAAAAACAACGCTGTGTTTGCATAGCCAGATTCTGAGTTCAGACAGGTGGATTAATCGTAGTGATATACGTTGGTTTACAGTGAAAACATCTCTTGTTGCAAAAGCAAATCCAAGACCCGCGCTGGGTGCCGCCTGTCTCGGCTTCCTGCCAACACGTTTGGCAGACGCTAACAGGTCTCGGGCAGAGCTGTGCTGTCGTGGAGTACCTGCGATTGCATATAATGAACCCCAAATCTGTTTTATATGATTGTACGTTACTACGTAGCCTGAGGTCTGAAAACTTTTCAGATCTCAGAATTTCCCATAGCAGCACTTACCTTCCCATAGCAACTTACTGAGAGCTCCATTAACCCTTCGAAACCTGAGCTTCATTTCTTTCAAAATCAAAGGAAGAAGTTACAAGCTATGAGTTAAAAGAAAATTACCATACCTTAACCTTTTAGCCATGTTTTCAAAGAAAAAACAAACCAGTGTGCTCAGGATTTAAAGGTTAAATGTATGTAAAAAGCATCTGAACACAATACAATAAATCTGATGTTGTTCCGTGTTACGGTTAACCTCCAAGCGCTTTTTTTAATACAGTGAAAGATACATGAAATATGATATAACACACACAAAAGACATCAACCGTTCAGTTGGTGAAGGATGCAGGCTTGGGTTTATTTGAGGTTTGCATTGAAAGAAGGCTGCACCGCCGAACTAGACAAAGCCAAACTTGCCATGCTAGGCATGTAACATCAAGTTCACTTAAGGTATTTAAATCTGCAGATACAAAACAAGCTGGATCTGTTCTCTCATGTTTACTGTACATTTCACCTGAGGTGGTGTCACATCGGAGCCAGCATTACCTTACAGTTTTGAGGTCAAGGTCTCAGGTGGTGTCAGACTCAGGTGTAATTGCCATCAGAAATAAGGTTAAATAAGGTTTGATAGGTTAAATAAGTTGCTTCGTAAAAAAAAAGGCGATGGTTTTTAAGACCCCATCACTGTCTCACCTCCCCTCTTATTGACAGATGTGAATGATATAAACATGTTGTTCCTCTGCAGCAGAAAAATAGCACCACGCTAATTCTGCCTTTGTTTCTGAGGACGAGCCGTCATTATGTGGAACAGCACACAAGGTTGTTGTAAGCTGCAAACGCTCGGGGCAAAAAACGCACCATCAATTCATGCTGCCTTCACGTGCTCCTCAGAAATATACCATATATATATATATCCTGTATATTTACCATGTTTAAGAATTACAAGCACATAAAACCCTCTAAAGTTGTAGTTTCGAGTTGGAAACTGGGAAATTTCGATGATACCCAAGTTGCCGAGTTTTGACGTTTCAGGGCAGCAGAGATGGCAGAACGCATTTAAACAGTGTCAACAATTGATGGTAAGAATATATATATTTTGTGATTTTGTTCCTCGTAGTTATCGTCATCACATACACACAGGTACACAAGCACATGGATAAAAAAAGCAAGACTTGGTTATGAATGAAAGCACTAAAATAAGAGTACTCATAAAACCAGGAACTGAGGAAACAGCAGAGGCAGGTTAAAACATACAGATAAAAATATAAAAATAAATAAATAAAAGAAATCAATTAATTAATAATGGTAATAATAATAATGATAATAAATACATAAATAAATAAATGCTCTAAATAGTAGATAAAAAATAAAATGAAAGGATAACATCACAATGTATAACGACAGAAAAAAATGGTAAAATAATATACCTTCTAGTCAAACAGTGAAACAGACTGTAATGTATAAATAAATAGTCAATAAATAAAGAAATAGGTAAAGTTTAATTAAAAGCCAGACTTAAAAGGTAGGTCTTGAGTCATTTATTTCCATTACGTCATCTTATAACGCTTCACGTCTGTCCGCGTGGCCGAGGAGGCGTCTTTTCAAGACCCCAAAATCAACCAGATCCTTCAAAATAAAAGCACCATGGGTTCTGCTTTGATTTATTTCATCATAACTTTACGTAATTTAACATTGTAACTCATTTATTCAACTTAATTACATTGATAATTTATTCAAAATATCAGGATATGTATTGTGTATCGTGATACAGCATAAAAATATTGTGATATTATTTTAAAGCCATGTTGCCCAGCCCTACTGCAACCACTTTTCTGCTGAAGAAAAGCGCTATTAGGACACCGGCCCTTAGAATAACAATCTGAGCCTGTCAGTGGCAAAAAGGAGCACTTTTAGTGTGTGTACGTCAGTGTGCATAATTGCCCAGAGTGGTTGCTTTGCAGCCTATTTCACGGCTGCAGCACTCTCTCAATACTGAACCAATTTCAAAAATTGTCGTCTCCATTAGTGACTTAGACACAAAAAAATGGAAAAATAAGCTCCAGGTTAAAAAAAATAATGAAGTTACCCTTTAAGGGAAGTTGTTTTCTTGTGGTTCGATTGAAGGCTTTTGCTTCATCCACCACTCTGCAGCTCTAAAAGGCTTTTTGTGCTGTAAAGTAACTCAGCCACAGTTACCCGCTGTACAGAAGCCATTAAAAGGCTGCAAATACTGAACTATGGTCTCATGTACAGCAGGCAACTTTATCAAAAAAAATGGACTCGGTTCGTCTGGATGAAACTCTTTCTGCTCGGCTTTATGTCAAAATCATCTCAGCGATTATGCAAATTAATTGTGGCAGGTGTATTAAATTGCAGAGAGACATGGCAACAATATTTACACTTGTTTTTGTGTTTGTGAGCCAGTCTCACTCCTGCAGCTCCCTCAGCAGACTTCACAGTGACAATGAGTGCAGTTCAGGGAAAATTGGATGTTTGAAATTCAATCTGTCAACATATTATAATGTTTGGTGTCCTTAGGTACAAGAAAAAGTCATTTTTTTAATAAGTTCAACAATATATCTTTTGTATCTTGTATTAATATCACTCTTACAATCACAAAGTTTTTGCTGATTGACAGGAACAACAGAGGAGGAGCAAACCAAACATGCTGCTGTAATAATAAGCAGAGTTTAGCATTTAAATAAGATGTCACTTCTCAGGAATTTATTTAAACGATGCGTCTTACTAAGGGCTGTTTGAAGCCGTTTGTATCCACCAGCATGTGAAGCTGTCTTGTGCAGCTTTAAAGAACCTCGCAGCACCGCAGTGATTTTTAGTCCATTAACTGCAAACCGCCTCACCAGCAACACTTCAGATTCACAAAGTTACCACTCAAATGTTTACAGCCACTGACATGAATTTTCTCCAGTGCAGCTTTAATGACCGCGATGGAAGTTTTGTGTATTTGAGCCCATTATCTAAATAGCTTACACTTTGCATTATTACCATTCTGTGTGTTTTTTATACAGATGTTTTGCCGTCACACAGACAGTGGTTTCACTTAATTTCATCAAAAACAAACCGCTGTGATGGGTTGGCTATTTACAAAAAGTTTCCAATGAATTCAAGCTGATTTCTTCATTTGCTGATTAACTGAAGCCAATGAGAAGTTTTACTGTCTTATAAATTAAATATATAAATAAATAAACAAACAAACATACCACAATAGTCCTTTAACCCTTTGAAACCTGTACAAAGTGGCTTGATTTCTGTCAAAAATGTGGGAAGACGGCGATGAGCAACTTAAGAAAAATTACCCCGAAATCAGCGAGAAATTAGTAAAAACAAGAACAAGCAAAATAAAACAAAAAAAACAATCAACAAACAAAACAAACAAATGGAAAAAATAAAATAAAATAAAAAACAATTAACAAACAAAACAAACAAATGGAAAAAATAAATTGAAATAAAATAAAATAAAATAAAATCAAACAAGACCAGACAATAACAGGAAAATAAATTTTAAAAAAATCTTTAGATGTTAAATAATTCAAAATATATTATTTTGATAATTAGAAATAAAGTTCTCTGGAACTTTTTTGTTCTTTTTACTTTTTTTTTTTTAATTTTCTAAATCCACTTATTTCTCGTAATTTGTGAGACATTTCTTGCCAAGTTGCTCGTTGCCTCGTTTTTTCATGTTTTTGAAAGAAATCAAACTAATTTTGCTTCAAAGGGTTTAAAAACAAGTGAAAGGCTTCTAAATGCAGCTCAAGCAAAGAGATGCCGATCCAGGTTTTAAAGGGTTAAAATAAAAATCCAGCCTCATCTACTTCCTGCATATCGTGCTTCCAAAAACAATGTAACTGCTTCACATGTCAAAATTTAGAGGAACATTTGGGGCTATTTTTCTAAATTTCACTAAACTTGAAATTACAGGAAAACCAGATTTCTCAAATGTGAAGACAGCAGTCACAATTTGCGGCGGTGACAACTTTATCTTCGTGTGTGTGTGACAGTCGTTGTGTGTGGTACAGCAGGCTGGATTGTGTGTGTGTGTGTGTGTGTGTGAGAGAGAGAGAGAGCACAGAGGGTCACTCTACCAGCCGTTAAAAGAGGTTAAATAATGTTTGGGACCGTCCCCAAAGTGACGGCTTTTGATTGGTGTGGCGGCTGCCTTTGCCTGCTCGGACATTTGGGTTGATGTAGAGTTTTTGACCCTTTTTAGAGCACAAATTAATAATGTGTGTTTGGGTTTTGGCGTTCCTCTGCAGGACTGCAAAATGTGGGAAAATGCTTTTGTACTGTACACAAGTAACCGCTGAAATCTATTCAGTATATGAGCAGAACTTCTCTGCAGAACTCTTCTGTGGTTGAATGTCTGAAAGGTGTAATATTTGCGACACACTAGAGAGAGAATATAATGATAGAGGCGAAGAGTATTGCAGCAAAGTCATAGAAAAATGGATTCTCTCTTCAGCGCCGCAAAAGCCAAACGAGCCGTCAAGTCAGTTTTAATCATAAAGCCCAAATCGCGAATCAGAATTTGCCTCTAGGGGTTTTACAATCTGCACAGCACACTCTGTCCTCATGATTCGGATAAGAGAAGCTTTCACCCAAAAAAACTCCAATCAGGAACAAAAAAATGAAGAAATGTGAAACAAAGCAACAGAGGAGGGATTAAAGGGATAGTTTGGATAGTTTGGTGGGGTTTTATGAGGTACTTATCAAAAGTCAGTGTGTAACAGACAGTAGAAGTCAGTCGTCAAGCCTCCAGCTGGAGAGATGCTGCGGACAGAGGTCACCAACAAAACACATTTCTAAAACACTAATATCAGTGTAAGTATATGCAATATTGAGAGTATTTCGCTGCTTTACCTTTATGTCAGACAGCCTTTTCTGACGGGGAGACCTAAGTTCCCTGTCTATGCTGCCTATAAAGACTCCATTTACAAAAACGGTCATTTTAGTTTAGTGAACACAGGAGCTGCTGGACTAAAAATGCTTTGTTAGTTAGTTAGTTTGAGTCATTTTGTGACTGGTGAATCCGAACTAACCCTTAAAACGCCAAAGTCACACAAACTAACTGATGGAGGCTGCAGTCGACCAGCAGCTCCTGTGTGTTCAGTTAAATCCCCGTTTTTTTCAGTGCAGTCTGGCTTTGAAGTGAGCGACATACCATCAGAGAAATCGTCTGACACGAAGGTAAAGCTGTGAAAATATTCTTAATTAAGTATATTGGATATTGCAGTACCACTGTTTGGCCAAAATTTGCTTCAAAGCCTGGCGCACTTTTCGGGGGCCTGTTAAAGTTCCTCATACAACCCCACTTCAAAAAACCTGAACCAGCTTTTAAGGGACAGAGATGAAAACCCGAGGTGACATTACCATCGTGTTTATCTGACTCAGAGTGGTCACAACAGTCCGTGCACAACATCATTTTGGTAAATATGTGATGAAAGAGGATAACTGGTACAGGTTTTAACCCTGAAAACAAAAGCAATAAGAGCTGTGTCTTCAGTATGCGGTGACACTGATACTCATTACAAACACCCAGGAGACGCACGCTGAACTGTGCTCTCTGTTACCGAGATTTTATTAATTAACAATATCCATCAGAGCTGTTGGGAATTGGGATTACTAGACTGCGGCTGTCTGCAGAAACAGGTAGAAATACAGAATTACCTGCGTGTTTTCAGGTTTTTTCTTTGTTTGATCATTTTCCTCCTTCGTTCAGAGCGTCATTACGCGCTGATGAAGGTGCTCTCGCTGAAATGTTTGTGCTCCCTGAGGAGAAAACTAACTGCTGCCTCATAAATCTTTTCTGTGAGGATAGTCTCTCGCTGCAGTCGTATAATAATGACACCAAACCAATCATATGACGGCCGGCTCGCTGCACAGAAGGCGCAGGCTCATTTGGGGGATATTACAGAGGAAGAGCTCGTAACAAAACACAACGGTTGATCAAGCGAGGCGTCCGTCAGCGTCCGCGGTGACAGCTGTTTCCTGTAAAAGGAGGAGAGTTTATCTGTTTATTTCTTCCCTTCCTCAGTGGAGAGACCATCCATACTGTACTGTGATGTGTTTACTGCCATCCAGTACACTATAGGGGATAAAATGTGCTGCAAGATTAGATTTAAGGGCCAAAGTGTTTCCATGGGAACAAAACTTCTAACCCATCCCAAAGTGTGAAAGGTTCTTCGTGGCATTTTTAGGGGCAGTTTATTCAGGATATTTGGAGGAGCTGCAGCTTAAATAATATTAAAGATATGTAACATTTCCCTTTTATCAGTGGTGGACAAAGTGCACAAATCTCCTACTTGAGTCAGAGTTTAGTTACTTGAGTACTATTACTTGAGTTAAAGTACTGCATTGTTGTGTATTGTCACGATACATTTACAGAACCTGATGACACTAAAACAGCCTACTGAGTGCACTGAGATGTTTGTAGAGCCTGTAGAATAAAAAGCTTTTTGGATATGGATGGCGAATTCTCGTCGGCCGCAAGTAATTTAATTTAATGTTCAATTAAAAGGGACACAGCATATTAATGAGCACCAGCATAAAATACAGCATACCAGTATAAATACCAGTATAAATGTAAATATGCCAGAGTTAGCAGGACTGCTAATTTGCTAATATACATCCATAGTCCTTTGACAACAGACTATATATATATTACATATACGTATGTAACCAAGAAAAAGACCAGAAGAAGAGTTTAAAATCTCATCCATCTTGTCACATGTTTCCAGATTGAAGATTGGAAATGTTCATCATCTATTAGACCTAACTGTTGGCTAAATATCTAAGTTTTGGTCAGAAAAATATCATGTTTTTGTTTAAGGTTTTGGGAGCACAAACCAGCAGGAAACAGAGCAATGTCTATGTGAAAAAAACACACATTTTTGCCAATTTCCTGTCAGAAAAAACAAAAACCATAATGTTGCAGGACAGTTTGGTCAGACTGTCTCTGCTGTTAATGACAAAGCAGATTATGCATGATTTGGAGATTTTGATGCATGTGATGGGATTTGTGGCAGTTTCAATATCTCATTCCAACCCGATGATATTCAAGAGAAAATGATGATTTTACACACACAGTGGACCAATTTCATACAACTGTGACATTATTCTTGATAAATTGATTTCGGTAATATTTGCTTGGTGGAAAAACTGAGGCATTAATGAGATTTATATGCTGGAGATATTAAGTACTTACTTGGGTTGTGGTTGATTTAACAAGCTGTTACTTTTTTGTCCAAACTTGTTTCTTTCGTCCTGACAGAGAGCGGCAAAAAAAGTAATGTGCCACATCAATTCCTGGTCTGATTGCATCTGATTACTTTTTCCAAAATTTAAAAAAAGAAAAAAAACACTTGCTATTAGTGGATGGCATGTGTAGTGAGTGCAAAAGGGCGGTACAAAAACAGTGAAAAAAGCAGGGCATTGATAAGCAGAGCATACACGGAGGTAAATGGAGACAGGAATTTTGACAAGATTGGACAAAACAGGACAAAACAGGACAGGAAAACAAACAAACAAACAATGGTATGATGGTATTCTTACTGTTGTTGATATGCAAAGTGGTTATATTATTATGCTGTGGGTGTTATTGAGATCATTCATGTTTGTGCGTGTCTGCAGGTGAGAAAAAATAAAGAGAAGCTGGACTGAGCAAATAATACTAAGAGGAAAATTTAGGAAATTGATAATGATAAGAGGGATATATATAATGTTGCATATACATAATAGTGTATAAAATATTAATAATAAAAATGAGAAAAGTAAGTTTAAATAAATAAATAAAAGTAAATAAGTTTTGCTTATTCTCTGATTTCATTTGTTTTTGCTGCTCTGGGTTTCACTCCGGCCCTTGAGAGGGCCTGGGCTCACTGCAGTCACCTGTGGCCCCTTATACTTTCGTCCCTGCTCTCCCCAAATAATGAAAACATCAAGTAGAAGCTGTTTTTTATAAGACGGTCTGTGAAAAGAGCTTGAAATTCAGCATGAGCAGAGCTGTCGTTGAGATAACACCTCTCATGGTGAACGCTCCTCTCTGCTCCTCTCCCAGGTTCTCCGGCCTTAGCTAGTGAGCACTCAGGCAGCCCACAGCAGGAGGAGGCCGCCATGATGAGGAGGAACGACATCTACCTGCCAGTCCCTGGCGAAGAGAAGAACCTGGACTACGACAACACCGAGCCCAGGAGCAACGAGTCCATAGTAAGAAACTCCACTACTTTCTGCTCAGTGTTTGCATGGTCCGGTGCTCGGCGTCGGTCACTTTGCAGGTCACTTCAAGCACATTTATGCCCCTTTCAGGAAACTTCTGTGTTGTCGATGTGCTGAAGCTCTGAACATTTGAGAGTTAAGAACAGGACGATTGTTGTGTTTACTCCTACTAAAGGGAAATAGATCTCCTGTTCATGTACAACAGCGCCTCTCTGCAGCTACGTTATGAGGCGAAATTAGAGCTAAAACATCTCTGGTTCAGAGCTGTAATACTGACAATAAGACAAGAGTCTAATCAATCGATACAGACGGTATATTAAAGTTATATATAGTACGAAGGTCCTTTGTGTAGAACAGAAGGCGATAAAGCTCCTATCATGAGAAATACATTAATTTCCCTGCTCGGACTGTTTGTCTCATAAAAAGTAGTTAGGATCCAAGGGAGGGAGTTAAGACACATTTTAATTTAAATCTGGTGTCTGTGAGGGAGAAGTATTCATTAAAATCCCGTTGCCACATAACATACACACAGTCAATGTGCTGATGCAACATTTACACACAACAATTTGTGCACCTGCTTACACAGCAAAGCAGCAAACACTAAAGATTAAATGATTTTCTAAAGAAAGCCTCAAATGACAGCTATTGTATCTTCAGGTCCATAAAATCAGTGTTGTTCAGTAATGACACAACTTTTGTGTTATGAGGACTGATAAAAGGTCAGGAGCAGAAGATGGTGGTGCCGACATACAGGATCAATAGATATCATCTCTGATTTCTGATGCTTTGTAATCGGGGGTCCACACAGTCACAGTGGGGCTTGTAATAAGTGATTCTCTGTAGCTCAGTTCAGTGCAGTTACCAGAAGATAAGTGTTGGCATTGGACGTTTCTGCAAACCACAAATATGGTATTTTTGCATGTTTCACATGTTTCTAAAGTGATGGAGTATTTTAGCTGAAACTGTCACCAGGAGCTGAAGGGGATGGTGGATCACTGCAGATATGAAAGAATAAATAAAGTCTGCATACTAGTGCATGAAAATTTATTCAATTACCTCCACACGTGTGACGTTTTGGGCATTAGCCCTTCCTCAGACATGGCAAAGTACAAAGACACACCCCATAAAAAACATGGACGGGTCATCTGACAGGTCAAGTGATACCAATAAGTTTAATACTCTACAATACAACATTAAAGGCTCTAATAAAACAAAAATAGTGGGGGAAAAGGCGAAATAGGCACGTAAATAAATCAATAAGAATAAGTAAATGATACTGAGTCCTCTGGATGTCACTGCAGCCCAATGCTTGAGACCAAAAAACAACAAAACCAGTTGTGATTTAGCGAGGCTGTGTTTACTGTGTTTCCAGCAACATTTTAGGCGCCAAACATTGGTATTTTGTATTGACCCATCACTGTTTCCAGCGGCTTTTGAGGCTTTAAGTACTCTGTAGTGGGTCATAATTGTGTTTTTCGTGGCTTTAAAGGCACCAGATATCTTTGTTTTGTACTGACCTGTCGGGCATCTGATCAGGATGCCTCCTGGGTGCCTTCTGTAAGAGTTTTTTGGGGCAAATCCAACTCGTATATTGTCCTGGGGCAGACCCAGAACACGGTGGAGGGATTATTTATCTCATCTGGTCTGGGAACGCCTCGGGGTCCCCCAGGAGGAGCTGGAAAGTGTTGCTGGGAAGAGGGACATCTGGAGTGCTTTGCTCAGCCTGCTTCCCCCACGATGATGATGGATGGACGGATGGATGGATGGATGGATGGATGGATGGTGTACAGATATCTAAAAATCTTGACAAACACAGTGGAAACTGCTTATATTGATCAAAAAGCTTGGGAATGACTCATTCCCACACAAATGCTGTTTAAATACTTTGCTTGTATCAATTAGTCTGTTTACAGTGGTCACTTTCGGTGTTTTCATACATGACAACATGTGGACTTAACTCCCATGATGCTTTGCCTCATGGCAACCTGTCTGCTTGCAGCTGGCGACCTGAGGCTGCTGCTGCCGCGTGCACACTGAAATCAGGACTGGAAAAAGTCATTTTTTCTCAATGAAAAATGTAGTCTCAAACTTGAGACAAACTGCCAAAATGGAGCCAACGAGATGCAGCAGCAGAACTTTAGTGTTACTAATGACAGAGACAGAAAAGGAATCCACTGCTTTTTTCCAGTGATTTTTTTAGGTGATTTGTAGTGATTCATTGCTGTGTTTTCAGCAGCTTTTTATGCACCAAATGTCTTTGTTTTATAGTGCCCCCTCACTGTTTCCAGCAGCTTTTTAGACACTAAAAATAACATTTTGTGCTGACCCATCACAGTGTTTTCAGTGGCTGTTTAGGTTCTAAAAGAAGTATTTTGTAGTGACCTGTCACTGTGTTTCCGGTGTCATTTTAGGCACCAAACACTGATGTTTTGTGGTGACCCGTCACTGTGTTTCTACCAATTTTTAGGCATCAATTGTCTCTAGCGATGGGTTGCTGTGTTAAGTAAATTTTTAGGTACCAAATGTGGGTGTTCTGTAGCAACCTGTTGCTATTTTTCTGCTGGGAAAGTGGCACAAAATGTGTTGGTTTTTTTTGGGTTTTTTTTTAGAGACATTGCTCTGTTTCCTGGTTTGTGCCCCCAAAACTTTAAACCAAACAATGATATTTTCCTGACCATAACGAAATGTTTTTGTGCCTAAATGTAACCACACATTAAAAGACAGCTTTGTTAAAACATAAAGTTCCTATCTGCTACATAATAACATGCAAATCTAACCTATCAGGGGTTTGCAGAAATGCACAATATTCAGGTGTATTGTGCACAGTTCAGCTGTGCATGTGAGATTACTGTTTTGTTGTTCACACACACAGTGATCAGTGGGAATATCTCAAAGTGAGGTGGTGCACAAATGGTTTTAAGAGCTAATGAACAATCATAAATAATTCCATGTGAACGGCCTTTAGACTTATGTCTTGTTAGTGTTTCTTTATTGCATTCATGAAAATAATTTGTTGATTCAGTGTCTATATGAATATGTAACTTTCTGCTCGGGATAATATCACAGCAATGATTTGGGCTACAGCCAATAGTTTTCACATTTGCTTTTCTAATCAGCCAGGGTAAGGGGAACAGGAAGTGATACATTTTAAATAACTAAAATGCAACAGAGCTCTTGAATATTGAGCTTAAGCAGCGGTGAACAGACGGTGAACAGACGGTGAAAAGAGCTACACTTTAAGTGCCACTCGAGCTGAAGGATATTCTTCCAGCTCAGCACCTCTCTTTAATCAAACAGCCTTTCCAGTGTCGCAGCAACACTACAGAGCTACAGAAATCATTTAAACTGGAGGATAAAGGTCTAAATGAGACAAGAGAATATTAATTACACCTCACGGTATACGAGTTTTTAAAGCTTTTTAACTGAAAATCGCTGCCTGCTCTTGTCAAAAGCAACTCTATGAGAGCAGTGAGAGCGAGCCGAAACAGTAACGGTGCAAATGAGCTTGACTTGATAATGAAGGCTTAGTTTTGGGATTTAATTTTTACATCTTTAAAAATATATAATAACAATATATATTTGGTGTCTTTAGTTAAATAATAGAATTCAGATTAATCCGGGCAAGGCAAATATATTTATAAAGCACATTTTATACCCCAAAGCAGCCCGAAGTGCTTCAAAGATTACACAGGTAAAAGCACAGAAAGTAGAAGTAAGAGTATGAAATTAAGAAGTGTGTCAAAATAAAATAAACTAAAAAAAGAGGCATCATGTTACAATGTTTAAGACTAGTATGTAAAAAATAAAGAAAATAAATATTTTAATGAGTGTGTAAAGTGGGTAGAAATATATAAATATTTCCATGGTGCTACATTTAAATGTATAAACTAGTATTTAAAGTTTTTAACTACACAAATAAGACATTTTTAAACAAATAAACAAATGTTAAATCGATAAAAGGAAGCAAATAATAGCTCATGAAATAAAAACAAACAGGCAGAAGCACAAAACACTAAAGATGACAGAACCAAAAAGCTGTTATCATTCTTTTTTTAAAGACTTTATCTGGAAAAAAAAAAAACAAGATACTGTAATTATATTTGGGGCTGAAAAAATATTGTATAACTAGGCCTAAATATTATTAACATCCTAAACTGGGCCTAAAGGAAAAGCAGTCAAGGGCAAGTGTTTCAGTGTAAATGAAATTGGGGCTTAGAGGTTTATTTGCATAATTGATTATTACATGTGGTCATGCTCCGAGGAAGTTTTGGTCCCAATCGTACTTCTGCTCTGCAGCGAAATGAAAGCTGCTTTGTCTTTCCCTCCAGTGGGATGAAGTATTTAAAGAGTCAGATTCTCACTGTGGTATTTAGCTTTGGAAATATTTAACTCGGCACTTTGAAAACTGTTGACATGGATGTCTGTGGACTTTAAAGAGTAATGAGGACACTGTTTATAGGCAGACATGTAGCTCCTCTTTTGTGTTATGATGTAAAAGAGTTGATGCCTCAAGTGAAGGAACTCAAGTATCTCGGGCTCTTGTTCACGAGTGAGGGCGAAGTTAGGTTGTTACCGAAATAATGAGATCGCGGTTCAAGCGGCCGAGATGAGTTTCCTCCAGAGGGTGTCTGGGATCAGTCTTAACACCGGTGTACACTGTGCGATTTTGGGCTGTCCCAGTGAAAAGATGACCATCGTGAGAGAAACATGGCGATATCTTTGGTCGGGACTCTAAAACAGTGGTCCTACGTTGCACAGAGAGAGGTTCAAGGACGGCCGATGTCACGGTCAAAAACAGCCTGGGATGATCTACGTCTGCTGACCAACAAATAGAAATGCAGGAATGACGCACTGATCAGCACCACATTGCTAAATGCTAAATACTCGTAGACGCTAATACTTACTTCAAGTTCTCATTGCAAAATTGGTGTGCACCTTCTTCTTCTCCTGCTCCTCTCCAGACTTTCTCCAACACGCATAAATGCCACTATAGTGAGGGCTTGATTTGTTTATTTCCACCACAGCGGCGTAGATGGATGACAACATTTGTTCAGTAGATGTAGGTTGTAGCCTGCAATGCGGTAGGTGATGCCATTGCACAGTCTGCATACATCCAACTTAATGTTGTACCCAAGTTTAGCAAGATCCATGTCGCAGAGTGTAGCTGCAAAAAACGTATAAGATTGCAAAAATAGGAGCTGAGACATCCAGAGGGAGCTCGGAGTAGAGCCACTGCTCCTTGCATTGAAAGGGGTCAGCTGAGGTGACTCGGACTTCTGATCAGGATGCCTCCCGGGCACCTCCTGTTAGAGGTTTTCTTGACACATTCAAATGGTGGTTGAACACGCTGGATCATATATCTCATCAGGCCTGGAAACGCCTGGAGTGCTTTGCTCAGCCTGCTTCTCCCGCTTTGATGGATGGATGGATGGATGGATGGATGGATGGATGGATGGATGGATGGATGGATGGATGGTGCTCAGAGATCTCAAAATCTTGACGAACACCTTTTGGGGGCCGATGCTGTTACTAATATTGGGAATAAAAATTCTGATATTGATATATTGGCCAATATTATGTATTTATGCAATTATGCAATGCAGTATTCCTTCCTTCCTTCAAATATGGTTTTCAAATACTTGCAACAAAAATATGTAACAGAGGCAGGACATGAAAATGACATCAATGCACTGAATCTGTAAACTTCATTTGAAGTGATCATCCTAAATTTCTCTAAGCACCTTTTTTCTGCATTATGTCCTGTTAAAAACACACTTTTCATATCATGCATATTGGACAATATATAAGCCAGTAAAGCTTGGGAATGAATCATTCCTACGCAAATGCTGTTTAAATAACTTGCCTTTAGTGATCAAGTAATCTGCTTACGATGGTCATTTTGGGTCTTTTCATACATGACAACATGTGGACTTTACTCCCACGATCCTCAGTCTCAGGCTCAACTGTCAGCTTCCAGCTGGCGACCTGAGGCTGCTGCTGTGTGCACATTGAAATCAGGACTGGAAAAAGAAAGTCATTTTTTCTCAATGAAAAATGTAGTCTCCTAGAGTTTTATGACAAACTGCCAAAATGGAGCCAACAAGATGCAGCAGTGGAACTTTATAGCTACTAGTGATGGAGACATAAAATGAGTCCACGTTGGGAAAGCTTGAAGACGCTCTCATCATGTGTATATCACATATCGCCCATTTGAGCAGACCCTTAATGAGGAAAATGTAAAATACTGTAAGCTATATTTTAATACCGTGCACTGTAGTGTATTTGTATGTTTTAATTTATAATGTACAACAGATATATATACAAATAAGAACAATAACAATATATACGATATGTGTATATTCAAAAGTTGAATAATATTGCACATTTTTGAATAATAGCGCAGAGAATTGCTGTAATTATTGCACCGATTATTGCCGTTCAGACAGTGATATAAAGAATTATTGCACCTTTAAAACCCACAATTCCTATAGTAAATATGCAGATTTGTATATATTTTAGATGCTAAAGTGCATAAGAAATAAGGGGAAATCTAATTTTAATCATCACCCACCCATGATGACCAATTTGACCCAGAGGTTTCCACTGTAAAATCAAACTTATCTGCATCAGCAGACACCACTAGCGGTATGTGAGAAAGTGTGTTTTTGGTGTTTTGGGTGGACAGTCCCTTTAAGTTAATGCATGCTAGCTTTAAGTTTTAAAGATTAGATTTTAAAGCTAGATTTTATTATCGGCACTGTGGCCTTACAAGTTACAGAAGTTAAAAGTGGGATTTGAAGCCTTCGGCATGCAGAATCTGACTGTTCCAGCTGCTACATGCAGCTTTACTGCTCCTGTGAAAAACATTATTGACTTGAAAACTGCTGGGTTGTCTCAGCCTTGAGCTTATTATGGCTCAGCAGTGTGTGTGTGTGTGTGTGTGTGTGTGTGTGTGTGTGGGTGGGTGGCTGTGTGCATGTGGAAGCCCAGAGGAGAGGAGAACCTCATTTCCCGGTGGCTTAGTGAGAAAAGAGTTCCTATTGGTGAACGATGCATACACCACCACATCCTCATGCGCCCTCTGAGGAGCGACCTCTGACCTTTTTAGCTATGACTACTTCCTGTTGAGAGATGGCTGAAGATGAGTGTGTTTGTGTGTGTGTGTGATGGGGATGAGGCACTGGGCTATATACAGCACACACACAGCAGCCCCTCCTGATACTCCGTATCACACACACAGGAACTGTTGTGTTCAGTTGTTAGTGGCTGTAAAGAGGGAAATCTCCAACTGTGTCAATATTAGTTTTCTGATTCACTGCAGATCTACGACCACGAAGGCAATTCACCTTCATTTAGCCGGAGTTTATGACTCTTTTATTGACAGCGGGCGCTCTGATCTTTAACATGTATTGCCGTGTAATTGTCTCTTTATCACCATGTAAACATCAGTGTTGGATATCAGCTGCTTTATTGTGTTTACAAATTCCCACACAGTTAGTGCTGTCTCCAGACTCCCATATCTATTACTGTAAAACACTGCATAAACTCTCGGTGGTCACTTTATCAGGTAGACCTGCACAGTATT
Source organism: Plectropomus leopardus (assembly GCF_026936395.1). NCBI lineage: Eukaryota > Metazoa > Chordata > Actinopteri > Perciformes > Serranidae > Plectropomus > Plectropomus leopardus. Next base: position 4,610,344 of record NC_142176.1, on the reverse strand, counting down.
TGAACCAATCAAGGTGACTGGTAATAAAACAAATACGTTTAAAAGGCACTGATCAGATTACCTCCTACACTGTAGACTGCTGAACAGTTTTTGAATTGATGGGAGATAAATTGAGGAATTTAAAGTTCCTAAAAATGTACCTACTTTGGAGCTTTGTAGGCAAAACGAACTGTATTGGTCTGTTGGCTCTGCACGCTCCCTGTCAGTGATGATCGGGTCAGGGCCGCAACAACCCGGCCTGTTATGGGAGCCAATCTGCCCCATCGGACCTGCATATATATGCATTAAAGCCTATGGAAACGTGACAGGAAATACCTGCAATACTAGCCTTTTAAAAGTATTTAAGCCTATGAACTCTCTTTAATTGGTTGAATTTCTTTTGAGCACACAGGGGGAAAATGGCAATATGCATATTCCAAGAAATTTGTAGATTTAGATTTTTAAAAAAAAAAAGCTAGGAAGAAGTTCCCAAGGAACTACATTTCTAATTATCATAATTATGAATTTAAAATTATCTTACAGAATCATTTTAATTTTTGATGCAGGTTTTTTCAGGTCATTACCTTGTTGTTACCGTGTTGTTTTTTGTTTGCTTGTTTTGATTTGTTTTGTACTTTCCCCATTTGTTTTGGGATTTTTTTTTTGCTAATTTTCAGGTACTTTTCTTGTACTTTTTACCCATTTCTTGCTTATTTTTGAGCCATTTCTTCTGAATCAAGCCAATTTGCCCAGGTTTTAAAGGGTTAAAGCCATTATCAGGTCAGTTTTTCACCTTTGTCCATTGCTTTGTGTTGTGAACAAATACCTGCTCAACTAAAATCCATCAGTTGCACTTTGTCTTGGTGCTAATTAGCATGTGCCATGTTGTGCCTAAATGTTAGCCTGCTAATATGCAGAACTAAGATAACAAACGCAGTATACATGACCTTCAAAACACCATCTCCATTTCTACATTAACTTCCTCATAACCGCTCAAACAAGCAAACTCCAGACCTCAACTTCAGTTTGGTTTACTTTGCGATGACGCTGCTGTAAACTCATATTCTTGTTTTATTTTGTTTAGAAATTAAAATTATAAAATAGACTATATAAGTAGCATATATTTAATTTTTAGATTCATGTGTTTACAAGCACACAGTTGTTTATGGTCTATTTTTATGTCTGTATTCTATTTTCTCCCTGTCGTGTCCTTCAGTGTTTTGTTGCCACATTGACATAATTTCCCCCAAGCATCATAAATTCTCCTGTAATGTAATCAAAACAAAGATTTTTCTGTCAGAGTTTACACAGCGCGATAAACAGCGAGCCTTCTGGACTGCACGTCAGATCGCCGGGGGTCAGTGGCTGTAGCTGTGCGTGTGTTTGACCGGCGGGCGCCTCGTGGTTTTTTTCCGAGAGCCTGCAGAAGTGTGTTACAATAACCGGCCAGCACACACACACACACACACCCACACACACACACACACACACACACACACACACAGGCTTACAAGTGCAAATAGCCTGGAGTTTAATTCATCAAGTGGCAGGATACTACACTGAGCTGTAATCAGACGGATAAGAGTCGACAAGGTCACACAGAGGAGTTTTTTTGTTTTGTTTTAGAATTACACTGGATCACATCAGAACATTAATACGGATAATAAAGAATCCAACATTGTTGGTTTTGCTCCAGTGTGTTTCGGTGGTGTTACAGAAGTGAGAACAATGAATGTAGTCAAATTTACATATTTCAGGTCATTTTCCACGGTGGTGTTTTGTGTGGCTGCAGTGGGAGTAACAGTGCTGGAGTACAGTACGCTCTGTGCTTTGAGTCTGATCTTCATGTAATTACCCCACAGTCACTACGCCAGCTGCATTAACAATTTAATAGAAAAAAATTGACCTGATGTATAAATATATAAAAGAAAGAAATGCCAGCATACAAAGCTGAACTAACGTCTTGCTGTGCTATAAGTTTGTATACTCCATGTACCCTCCATGTACCCATCACTAGGCCAATAAAAGTTTAAAAAAAATATTTCAATTGCCATTTTGTGAAATATGGCTTTTTTTAATCGCCTGAAATACGAGGCATATTTTGTATTTGCATTTTTTTAATTTCTTTTTTATTTTATTTTATCTTTTTTTTCACAACTATGGTGGTCTACCACACCAAGCACGGATTTTCCTTTTGGCAGATTGCACTTGAAAAAACAAAAATAAACTAAATAAACTGAAGAGTGTGCTGAAATATCAACCACTGAATGCAAAGTTATTTTAAACCACGGTTGTAATATAGTGAAGTCAGAGGCCTTTAAGAGCCCTTTAATCTAGCGCACTAAGTGAAGTGATTTAAACGCTATTAAGAAAAAACATTCTGATTGGTTCGCTGTCTGTATGACGCTGATGACGCTGAGTCAGGTGACCGCGGGAGTTCGGAGAGCGGAAACGGTGCTAACGTTTGAAGACAGAAAAAAGGAACAAACAAACGACAAACATGGATAAAAAAAAATTGTTGTGCAGTAAAGCGGAAGGCTGGGGAGAAGAGGATACTTCTGAAAACACACCGACTATCTCGACCTTTTTTCAAAAGCCGTCTCGCTCGCAAAGAGCCTCGCGAGGACGATGCTAATGTTGCTAGCGAAGATGCTAACTCTGCTAGCTAACAGGAAGACAGTAACCATAGTAACCGTCACCAGCAGCCACTAACAGCCACCAGTTAAACTGTCCCACCTCCACTGGAACCAGACCAGCAACATCAACAGGACCTGAACATCAGCATGACACCGAGACAGAGAACCACAGCCCGGCTACAGCCACCTGTTCACCTGCCCCGGCCCCGGAGCCCGAGTCCGACACCGAGGCGGACGAAGCCGCCAAGCCGCCCGACAGTGACACCGGAGCGGATTGAAGAGACTCGGTGGTCCCGGTGGGTAGGAGACCAGCCCCACAGGTTATCTACTTTTTAAATTTTTTTTTTTTACTTTTTTCCCTTTAAATCTCAGTCATGCTTTTTAGCTAACTATATATATTTTTTCATTAAAAAGAGTTTATTCATTTAACTTTACGATTGCTGTTTTGAAGTTGCAATACAATTGATTAAATATACAAAGCATGCAAAGTAGAAACACAATGCTTAGTAAATATGAAGAACAAAACAAAGCAAATAGTAAAGGATTTATTAAAAATATAAAATACAAAAACTGGCCATCAGCAGGTAGAAATATAACAGAAAGGCTCAAACAAAACAACAAAACACAAGGCCACTGTTTCAAAACCAAAAACAATCAGAGCGCAGGACTCACCTATAACACTATTTTTGACCTTATGAACGATTGTGTGTCAAAATCAGCAAGATGAAGGTTGTAAAAGCAGCTGTTTGCAGCTTGCAGGTCTCTCTTTTTGTCCTGACGCTCCACTGTTTCACTGCCTTTACAGATGAGTTTTGCTTCTCTGTCTGTATCCTATTTAAGCCTAAAAAGCTGAGTAAATCCATAGAAAAGAAGACTACTGGTCCAAAACATCCTTAGAAGTACACTGCACAGCACACTGACCAGCAAAAAAAAAAAAAAAGAAAAAGACTGCTCGACTTGGAGAGCGATCTCTGTCTAACTGATTATTCAAATCTCTGACTCAAAAACAGTTAAAACAGCCCAAAGCTAACAGAGCAATGGCCAAACATCAGGGGAAAGAAATCAGTGAATTTGTTAAAGAAGAAACCTAATAAGCATGCACAACCAGGAAAAATGCAGATTAGGAAATGAAGTGTCATCTGTGCAGGGATGCTGCCAATCAGCATATTGAAGGGCTTCATAATCCACTGTGTAACAAGGACAACGTGACCTTTCATTTCATGCAGTGGGGAATTGCAAAACATTAATATACCATGCAAGACATGCATCACTCTGTGGACACTGCTCGGTATGTAAATTACATATTTCATGAAATGGCGAACATGATTCAAAGGGAGAGGCACATGTTTTGTTGTATGTTGCGTCTTGTTGAACATCATCTTGTGTACGATGGGCCGGCTGTCTCCACTAACTCTCAGAGGACTGTAAATGGTGTTACATTTCTAGCGTTAAAGTGTATAGCGCCCAAGAGTGCATTAGTGCAGTGAACCATCAGGTGTATTCTGCAGAGAATGAATAGCATGAAGTGCTTATACAACCACCAACTATGTCACCCGTCTACCAGCGCTCTCACTCTGCCTGTCAGTCTCCATCTTTCTTTGAAATTTTCTGGTTATTTTCCAGGGATTTCCACAACTACTGGTCACTTTATTGGCATATTTTGAGTAGACATTCTTGGTTTACGGGAGATAAACCTTAATTTCTTTGATAGCCCTGACTTTTTCTGCATGCACAAAATACATGTGAATAAAAATCTAACAGGCGTTGAGCATTAGTGAACATATTTAAGCTCCCTGAAGGATTAACTCTTAACATTGTGGTCTCTCTGACACCCTCAGGACATTTGTCGTCCCAGTGCTGGTAAGCTTTTTTAGAGTTGTGCGGCTGCTCCATTGCTATCGGTGTGTGAGAGTGTGTGAATGGGCGAATAAAAGGCAAATTGATAAGTATTTTGTCCTTTGAAAAGTGCTATAAAAGCACAGTCAATTAATCAATTACCATGTGTCTGCTAGCTGCCTACACTAGCAGGTCAAGTGCTTCAGCCCAAATCTCATTTGATTGTTTAAATTTATGTAACTGCCGAGTCCCAGATGAGTCATCTAAATATATTTCTTTTAATATTTTATGAGAAGAGGAAAAAACAGCAATTTCATATTAAAAATGTCAATGATAACACAGAGACACAAGATTAGAACTTAGAAACTTAGTGTCTTAAATATTTTTGAAACAACTTCATTATATAAGTGACAAAGTCTATGTAGTATCAGTACTAGTAGATATTACTAGTACTTGATTTTGTTCCAGGTCAGTGTTTCCTTCAGTGTATGAAAGGGTTTAGGCTGCTTTGCTTTAATTCAGGGATGTCTAAACTTTTTTGATTGGGCAGTTGCTTCTCACATCATCTGCATAATTTAAAAAATAATTAATTCAAATGAGACGAACCAACTGTTTGTTCTTTTAACAAAAAGTGTTTAAATTTCCACTGTTTGCGAAAATGGTCCTCACTGTCGACTGTACACATCTTTGCTGTGGCCATGTTTGCCTGACGAAGATCTCTGATCAAAACGTTGCAAAATTCATTGGGAGCTTTAAGTGCAGTGTGCAGATCTTTTGCTTGATTGTTGCCTTTGTTTGATTTTTTTTATCCTGCCGTTCATTTGCTTGTTCAGGGTCTGTTTATGAAAACTCATTAGTTCCACCTGCATAGTTCCTACATTGTGCATGTCTGCAAACCGTATGAAAGTCGTGTGGTTATGAGGTGAAAATAAAATAGCTTTCTTAACCAATAATGTGTGGCGGGCAACATATAGTATATTCTGAAAGACAAGCTGTGGGCTGTTTATAATCTGCAACAGCCGGCCCCCGGGCTGGATTTTTTTACATACCTGCTTTATTCTTTATGGAAGGCCAGTGTCAACTATACAGACAATTTAAGACAAAAGAAATCCTCAGGTGTTCAAATTAGCTTACCAAGTCCTTTAGCATGTGTTTTGGGGCATTTCCAGCAAGCAGGAAAGGATCTGTCATGATGAGAATATATCTGAGGGCAGCAGGTCAACAACAAGCTCCTATACAATGGGCCTAACGCAAGAAACGATATATGAACACATTTTGTTTTTATATTTGCTTGTATACTCGATTTGTTCTTATTTTGTTAGTAAGATGTTTGATAAAATTGCCACTTACAACGGACAATTTTGAAAATAATTAATTATACATTTTTGTTTTGTTTTGAAGAAAATCTAAGCAGCAGTGTAGATGAAAGTGTTTTCTGCTGCACAGTATGTCTGTGTGTGTGTGTGTGTGTGTGTGTGTGTGTGTGTGTGTGTGTGTGTGTGTGCGTGCATGTGTTCAAGGAAGTTTTGCTTGCATGATGGAGGATGACTCTCAAAGTGAATTCCTCCAAGGCGACTGCCGGCATAATGATAGCTAAGAATGATTGCATGTGACAGAAAAGTCCTTATCTGAATAAATCTGACCCTGTCACTACAGACAGTAAAAACACTGCAGAGATTTTGACCTCGTAGTATTTTGTCAACATTATCCATATTGTAAGGATAAGAACTGTTTGTATGCATACACTCATCTATCATATTTTGTCTCTTTGTCTTGCTTCTAGCCGATGAAAAACCTTTACGCAGATGACGGCTCGCCTCTGTGTCAACGGTTAGGCCCGTTCTTCTCTGATGGCCGGCGGCGTGTGGACTACGTGCTGGCGTACCAGATCCAGAAGCCCAACAGCATCCGGCGCCAGTCCTCCAGGTTCGGAGGAGAAAACTTCATCCGACGGCTTCGGCGCAGCCTGAGCTCAAGAAGCAGCCGTGCCCCTCTGCAGCCAAAGGAGGACCCGGAGATCGCCGCCCAGGAGCAACGGGGGGACTATCATGAGGATGACAAGCGCTTCAGGCGGGAGGAGTTCGAGGAAAACCTCCTGGAGACGGGACTGGAGCTGGAAAAGGATGAAGGGGTGAGTGCTGAATATGATGTGGCATTTTGAAAATGAAACTTTTAGCGACTGTTGCTTCGACCTTAGAGCTTTCCATTCTCGCACCGCAGGGATGAAATCTGATGTGAGCAGTAGCTGCTCAGTCCGCGGGGACTTGGGTTGGGAACCTGAGCAAGTATGAAGTGTGGTTGGGTAGCTAAAGAGGTGCCAGTTCACTTCATGGGTACTTTTATGGTAACAATGGAGAATTTCTCACTTGATGTTTGTATTCCTTTTGTAAAGGGGACTTATTCTGCTCATTTTCAGGTTCATACTTGTATTTCGGGTTTCCACTATAACATGCTTTTTGTTGGTCAAAAAAAAAAAAGGGATGTAAAAGGCTCAATAGCTGGCACACTATCACAGAGCGTGGGAATTGATTGATTTGTTTCGCAGTCGCCCTGGGGTAGAAATATATTTAGAAAGACATGGGTAACAATAAAAATATTGCAATTATTGAAAAGAGCCTTAATAAATGCTTTCTATGTAAAAACAATCAGCGGCCATCCATTCAAGTGTCCCCAAAAAGTTCTATTCCTGCACACAATGATGCTAAAAATAGCACACCTGAAGTGCACCTGAGTGGACACCGTCCCTTCACATCTACTGCCGTCTGCTGTAATCCTCTAACATTGCAGCTCTGGTTACATTGTGCTTATGTTAAACCCCAAAGCTCCCAAGGGGTGAGAGTGTGTCCCAGCCGCCTTTCAAAAGCCTTTACCTCTGCGTCTCTGCACCGTCTTTGCTGCCAGGGGAATGACTGTTTTGATGCATAAAGGCCATTGAAAAATCACCAGGCAACCAAGATTACATGCTTTCCTGATGTTAGCATGCAGCTACATGTAGTAGTGATGTCTATGTAATGTCAACACTTGCAGTAAGGTGCCTGGAGCAGATGACCAGATAAAGAAGTCCGTCCTGATCTGACGACATCTTGTATCCATAGTGACAAAACCCCCAACAACAACACTGGAAACAGTATTCAGTATTTACCTCATGATTTCAAACGTTGGTCACCGTTCCTGTGAACATCCAACCTTTTAACCAACATTTATATGACAGAAAAAAGGATAAAACATTATTGGTCTCCTTTAAAACTCTGGCTCTTTGCCAAAATACTGAAGCTAAACTCTTTAAATGTGGACTATCACAGCCCTATACACACCACTTTGGGATGTAGATCATTCTAAAGCTCAGCCTATGATCAGCTGCTTGGGGAAGGATTTAGCAAACAGTCAATTATATGTTTCTTTAAATGTTGAAAGTGAAAGTTGAAAGAGAGAGACTGGTTTAGAGAAAGCAGGTTTAGCATCCAGCAGTTTAATGGCAGATTCAGGTCTGATAGTGAGGAGCCTGAGGGTGACAGGACTGGATCTGCTGGGAATTTGAATGTGTTTTAGAGATAAATTTGAATTCCATTTCCATCTCTTTTTCTGCTTTGTTTCGATCTCTCAAGAGTTCAACTCTATTACCTCTTAAAGCCAGCGATCACCCTGCTACTGTCCGTGTAATGAGTTTTCCTGATTATCTTCCGCACAGAAAAGGCTACCTGCTATAAGATAGCTGTTGTCATCTTTTATTCATGAGCTCATGCTTCAGGTACGTTTAGGATCAAAGTCAGACAAGCGTGTCAACCATTGACCAACAGGGATAAGTATTGATTTTAGAGGTACTTCTACACCTAAAGGTACTGCTTTTTGTTTCGGTACTTTTATGGTTCTTCTTTTCATTTTGAAACAAATTAATAAAAGCAATAACATTGCTTTATTTTCCTTATATTTTAAATAAGCCAACTTGTTTACTTTGCACACTCCTCATAGGGAAGTAACTCATAATACAAGGCTGAAATGTTATTGATAGTCTGTAAAATTAGCTAACAATCTTACGAGACCTCTCCATCGGTCTGTTGTGAGTGTCCAAAGCATGCTCTGAGCGCTCTATGGGACCGCACCGCAACGGTTCTCGCATGAAACGTTAAACTTTTGTTGCGTTTTGGCCTTTCATCCATGTGGCAATGGCATTTTTGGGTCCTAAAAATGCAGACTTTTGAAACCAGGTTCCTTGTGTTGCCATGTAAACATGTGCATTTCGTTTAGGCAAATAGCTGTGCATGAGTCGAAGGACAACAATAAAAACACTGCTGTGTTTGTGCCGCTGACTATACTGAGTTTATTAACGCTGTCTGTTCTGGTGCGTTCGCTCTGTAGAGGAATGTCTTTATGCACAGGCGCGAGGTGTTCTCCTATAATATGTCATTGCAAAGTTACACCCTCAACTGCTGGCCTGGCATGCATACTACAGTGTTTTCGGTTGTTTTTGCGAATTCGTGTTCTTTTATTGTATTGCATTTTATTCTGTACCATTATTTTATTTTCCTTGACATGTGAAAAATGAATGATGATGATGAGGATCATAATGTTATCATATGAACGCAGGTTTTTTTTAAATGCAAAGGAAAGACTAATGTTTTTAGTAGGGCTGTTTTCGTCAAAATGTGGCCTCAAACTCAATCTGTAAGTTTCTAAACAATAGTTTGGATGATGCTCTTACCATTTCAGGTTGAATTTATGAACACAGCAATATTTATAGAACTTTTGAATATTAAGTCACTGTTTTCCACAGAATGACAGTGTATGTGTGACGCTGGCCGCTTTCTCTTTTTTTAATCGTTATCATGTAATCATATCATTCCGCGTTTTGTTTTGTTTTTTGCCTATCTGCATTTGCATCATTCAGGAACATTTTTTACAGGCTCCTGCTGCAGAGTGCACATGTAGCTGCATGACAGCTCTTCAAAAAGAGGTGCTGGCTGTCACAGTTGATCATGTTTATAATTTAACATGTTTATCGTGTTCAAAACCACGATCATGATTAATATTCAGTTCATTGGGCAGGCCAACTTTTGCTGGACGTCTTAAAAGATTGCTCATGTTTTTGCTAGAGGTCGACTAATTTATTGGTTTGGCTGATTAATCAGCACTGACAGGACATTTTACAAAATATTGGTATTGGCAGAACATGCCTCCAGTAGTGGCCGATGCTGCGCAGCCTCCACCGCTCATGCCAGGTCGTACATCGCTGACTGGAGCTGAAGAGGGGAGAGTTTATCAGCGGGTATTAATCCAGAGAAAGCAGGTCCCTTCTGCTGTGTGAGTGTGTTTCGGTGCATTCTTCAGCCGATTGATTAATGGGATATTGGCTTTTTCCTGTTCAAAACTATTGTTATCAATCCATCTTTTTAAAATCCAATATTGGTCGACCTTTGTTTTCCCCCTTACATGCAAAAGACATGTTGCACTTATGGTAACAAGCATCGTCACCATCACCCCTAATGAAGTATGAGTATTGAGCATTTAGTCTCTCCACCATTTGTCACTAAGAGCAGGGTCTGTGAGTGTGTGTGAGTGTGTGTGTGTTTGTGTGTGTGTGTGTGTGTGTGTGTGTGTGTGTGTGTGTGTGTGTGTGTGTGTGTGTGTACACGACGGCCTCTAATTAAGAGGTCTCTCTTCTGGATTAGGATTAAAGAAAAGGCATCATGGATGAAATGTATTAATCTAATGCAAGTTAGAAACAAAGTTGGTGAGATAAAGGTGCAAGATGAGGTTTATGTAGCCCAGATAAACCAGAAATCTTTTGCGTTGTTTCTCCAATACCAAATGCACGACGGATAACTTCTGAGTCGGGCTGGGCGATAAAACGATAACGATATTAATCGCGATATAGCTTTTCCTCGATTGAAATATGAGATGTAGTCGATAGAACGCATTCCAGCCATGTCTGCTCCGCTCTCATTCTCCGCTGGTGTCTCCAAATGTCCAATCCACCTTCATTGTCCGACGGTGTCTCCGGTGTGGGTTGAAATAATCATTATCGTGCATCACTGGTTATGATATCTTCACATCTCACTCAGGAGTCAAAGGGAACCTTTTAGCTTGACAGAAATAGTGATTTGATGTATATCGTGATATATATCGGTATCAACTGATATGAAAAAAAATTACTGTGATAAGACCTTTTTCCATATCCCCCAGCCCTACTTCTGAGTTTATCAATACCGCGGCCTCTAATAATTAAACACTGGCGCCTGATTGATACCAGGTTTCTGTGCAATTTACCATATTGACCATGCATTGAATTTACTATTCTGTTATTTGTACCTCTGTGGTTTGAATCAATGTTTCTGGTAATGAATGGGGGTTAAGCTGTATAAAAGGAGGTGAGAACAGTTCATTATGTTGTACATATGGGCTCAGCTTGAAGACCAGTCTGTGATGCTGTGCACAGTCAGGAACAGAAGGTGCTCAATGCGTTACATGAGCTTTGTGTGTGAGTATGTGTGTGCGTGGGGGACACATATAATGATACATCAAGGAAAAATAGAGGAACTAAGGAGAAATATTAACTACGATTAAACAGAACCAATAATGTAATCACTTAAATGATAACGAATATTGTGAGTAACTGACATTTATTTGTTTTATTATATTTTATATTATTTTTGTAATGTATTGCAATGGGAGCGTCACGTATTTACAAACACTGACGATGCCATAAGGCACTGGGCGTGAAATTTGCAGAGTGCTGCGTTGAGCGCACAGAGTTGAAATACGTTTAACTAACTTAACTTTAACAGCCTACAGCGAAGACAAACAGTCACATCTCACATGTACAAGTGCTGGACAACAACAACAATAGACAAGAAATCTGTTACTGTGTTTATCCAATGTTTTCTCCTGTTTTCTGTCCTTGCACACGTTTGCCTTTCCCGTCATCCAAAGCATGTACACTACCTCAATTTTGCACTTTATTCTAATTAAATGAGAAATTCATTCGCATTAAAATGGAACTAATTGTCTTGTTGCCTTCAGAGCTGCCAGTGAACGACAAAATCCAGGCAATTTAGTTTATCTAATTTAATTTAATAACCTCCTGAGTGGATGCTGACATTTTAATAACATAATAAAATAAACATCAAATATGTTTAGATTTCATTAAAAATAAAGAAAGAAGTGACTGATCTAAATCGGGTCTGTTGACATTCTGATAATTGTTGTTTTAGTCGATCCACGTCTTTGAACTGACTCCAGAGCAGTACTTTGACGTTTATTTTTTGTGTCTTATCTCATCTAAATGTGGATGTTTGTTAGGCTGTGTTCCTGGTAGCTCTTGTGTATTTGCGACGTGAGTGGACCCATGAGTACAAGGAGATTTGTTTTCATTAATGGAGAACCAGGGCTTTTTGTCCTTTCTTCAGTTTTCTGTCCAAAAGACAAATGGAAGTAAATTGACTCTTCACAGTGACTCATCCGTTAAAACCTCCATAAGAAAACCTGTGACATAACATATCTTGTTTCTTATTGTGGTCTGAAAAAGGCTTTTAGCAACCCGCAGTGTTACAAGCTGTCACTCTAAATGACTTGAAATGTGCAGGCAAACTTTGAAGACAGGAGGGTTATGGAGGCTTGAGTCTGCCTAGGTCTTAATCACAGACTTTTTTAGTGGGTCGATGTATGGAACGACACATGATGTTGTGTCCTTATTATAGTTATGATTGAGGTCTAGCCCACAAGTTTACAGGTACATTTGAAAACAGTTTTTTTCTTTGCATTTTGGCCTTTCGTCCATATGCAAACTGCATGTTAGGTTACTGAAAACTTTGTAAAACACTTCAGTGTTGACTTCATATAAAGATGGACGATGGGCCCCCACTCACCCCCACTATGCCAAAGTGAGGCTAAAATATCTGGGATATGGCCGCTGCCATCTTGCACTGGTGACGTCATTCGGAGCCAGAGTCTGCGCAGTAGCTATATCCACGGTGGGGGAGTTCCCGCCAAAACACCCATCCAACCAATCGTGAGCAGCCTCATTGAATGCAAGCACATGGATTGGCTGTCACAGTGGTCAATCATGACTGAAAATCCCCTTTTTATAGAGTGAATAACTCATTAAAACCAAACTTATCATAAAAACAAACACTTGAACAAACATCAGGGTGATGAGAACTCCCTTCAGTGACAGAAACCATCTTTGGAAAACATTTATTTTGGTGTGTACTTTGAGTTTTTAGTTTGGCCCATGTCCCATTCACTAGCATGGAGGGGCCTAAACTGCAGTCAGACACCAGGGGGAGATTCAGATTAACAAGCTTCACTTTGGAGGAACTGTCATGGTGTCCATCCTTATGTACAGTCTGTGGTGTTGACATAAAAAAGGAAAAGAGATTTTTGCTTCAGTTGTCGGACTGTGTGCTGTTATGTCTCTTTTTGAGGTGTCACAAATGAGGTGACATTTTCATGCAATGATAGAAGTGGCCAAAATAGTGCTGGCTCAAACCTTGCCTACAGGACTTTTTACATGTTTATACATACATGTACAGTTAACGAACTGAAACAGAGGCATCAAAATGTGCTGCGGAGGTCAATGCTTCCAGCCTCATGATAATAGCTTTTTTTCAGGCTTTTGGCCAGCATAATCTTCTTCTTGTTTGCATGGCTTTCGTGTTACGGTTATATCACTGTCTGTCGGCTAAGATAAGATAACACTTAATTAATCCCACACCAGAGAAATTCACACATTAAAGCAGCTCAAGAGTGAGAAGCAAAAGAAAAAGGAAAAAAGTGATTGAGTGCGAAAATAAAATATTAGAAAAAGTAAATCAAAATGAGATGAAAATAAATAAACAAATAATATCAAGTCTATATATACCTTTCACCTATTTCACACATTAAAGCAGCTCAAGAGTGAGAAGCAAAAGAAAAAGGAAAAAAGTGATTGAGTGCTAAAATAAAATATTAGAAAAAGTAAATCAAAATGAGATGAAAATAAATAAACAAATAATATCAAGTCTATATATACCTTTCACCTATGCAGATACTGTATGTAGCTGCACATGATACATTAACTATGCACATGGTGTTTTATATATTTACTGTAGAGATAAAGAAATATTGCCTATAAATTTGATTGCACAGTAATGTGTGTGTGTGTGTGTGTGTGTGTGTGTGTGTGTGAATGCTTATGTTTATGGATAAATAGAATATATATAACCAGTTGTAGAAACAGTGCAGATTTGGTTTGACACGCTCTTGACATTGCCTCAACTGTGTTTTTGCTTTCTCATTTGTTTTTTTGTTTTTTTTTAATACCACTGGTTGTGTGGATGAGATAGTTTTTTGCCGAGAACAAAAGAGGGGAAAAAACATTTTCAAAAATACCTGTGTACTTGAGGACTGGCCTCAGGTCGATTCTTTTCTTATATCAGTACAGATTGACCTGGTTTTTCTCAAAATATCATGATCACTCCTAAAGAAAACTAACAGCAGGAGGCCATGTTTACATTTAGCACTTTAATGGTTGTTAATTAAAAGTTTGGCAAGTTGCTTGTGTTTGTTTTATTTGTGCTGACCTCAATCATTCAAGGGTATAGATAAGATAAATACTAATGATACTGTAATTTTAATTCTAACTTATGAATATTCCAGGTAGTAATAAGGAAATAATGAAATCTAAGGAGCAGCCGCCGGCTGTAAACAGGATGTGTTTGTTTCTACTCTGCCGGATATTTCTTTGATCCAGCACCCACTCTATTGGACACTTGGATGTGTGTGACTTTTTTTTTAAACTGTGTTTTATGCCAGGTATTAACCCAAAGCAACCAATGACTACTCACAGAAGAAAGAGTAATCTTTTCAGTCCCTAACATATTTTCATTCTGAACACATTTGCATAAAAGTCATTTTCTTCTTCATAAAACTAAATTAAACACAAAATTACAATCTCTGGTAGCAAAAAGTCCTATAATAAAGCATATTTGAATTTATAGTGCTTACTGTTCATAGAATTTCAACAATAAGCTTAAGTTATATTAAGGATTTTAATCTTTTATACTATAGTTATTATTTTACCTGATTCCCGTTTTATCATTATGATTCCCTGGATACATTGTCAACATACAGAGGCATCTGTTTTATTCAAAGACACACGGCCGCTTTTCTCACGATATAAATTGAGCTCCTTACAGAGCAGATCAATAACATGAGTTCCTATGGGCCAGCAGCATCAATTACTTTGTCCATTTAATGGATCGTGAATGTGTTTAAATTAATGAGCAATGGGCACATACACATAGTGTCTTTTTTCCAAATGCACAACAGTATTTACCCCTGCTGTATCTTTCCTGTTGCTGGACCCTCATTTCCCCACAGTTTAACATCATCAACCACTGCTAACAATCATCAGATGGAAAAGAACATTTAGATTTCATATGGAAATACATGCTAAACCTCTGCGATGCACAGTTAGTCAGCTAGTTTGAATTGGTTGTTATGTATTTCTGTATCCAGACAGGTCAGTGTGCCGAGCAGGAGGGTGTGAAGTGAGTCTGGCAGTGTATGAGTGGTTTTACATAACAACAGAGGCTGCAGAAACAATCCCATATGCAGCAATAAAGATGGGAGTTTGTGCTGACATGGATGCAGAGGATTTTCCACCAGACAGAAGAGATTTAAATCTGACAGAAGAGCAACATGCTGCTCTGCAAGCTGCAGTGTTTGTTCCAATTATTTGTCAACCAAATGTGCATTTTAGTCATGAATTTAGTCATGATTTGTCTGATGTTTCTGCAGTGACCTCACAGAGAATAGCATTTAAATAACCGAATCTTGTTTTATTTCAGTGTAAGATCCCTGGAATCGGCTTCTTGAAGATCCATGCCCCGTGGAACGTACTGTGTCGAGAGGCGGAGTTCATGAAGCTCAAGATGCCGACAAAGAAGGTACCTCTCCATCAGTAAAGTGTCAATTTGTCAAACATAAATTTACGGTAGTTTTTTCTTGTCCTGAGGCGGTTTGAACTCAGAGCTGCAGTGCTGAGTGGTGACAAGTGAGAAGATGGATGTTTGCTGCTCCTCTGTGCTTTGCATCCATGTCACATTATAACCCCCAATGAGGCCAATTTTTTGTGACAGCTCAAACAAGCCTTGTAATTAGATTTTGATGAAATTATAAGTGGAATGCAGAATGCATGTAAGCTATTTGTGAAATGCCATACTGCACAGTTTATTCTGTATTTACAAGGGGAGACTGTGCAGCCAAAAATCTCACTGCAATCTGCTTTAACTTAATCATCAAAAAGCAGTGGTATTGAATATTGGCACAAAATACAATACATTAGCTGACTCAGTCCAAAAATACCAACCACATTGTTTGAAACCTATCCTAGCATCCATAGAAAACTGTGTGCCTTTCTAGATACAAATAACTGATTGCAACCTCAGCAATTACAATTCAAACCCACCATAGCACATTCATGTGCAACGATGAGGCAGCATTTTTTTGCGATTGTCCATTCGTCCTTCCCATTCTTGTGAACGTGATATCTCACAAACACCTTGAGGGAATTTCTTTAAACTTGGCATAAATGCCCACTTGGACTCAACAGGGAAGTGATTAGGGGCAACAGGTCAAAGGTCAAGATCACTGTGACCTCGTCTATCCCATTCTCGTGAAAATGATACCTCAAAAATGCCCTGAGGGATTGTTTTCAAATTTCACACAAATGTTCCTTCAGACTAAAACATGAATTGATTAGATTTTGGTGGTCAAAAGTTAAGGTCACCGTGACCTTGCATTTGGGTCATTTTTGTGAGTTTGTTATCTTGGGAACAGAAAGAATTTCTTCAAATTTGGTGCAAAGATTTCCTTTGAGTCAAATATGAAATGATTAGAAGTTGGTGGTCAAATATTACTGTGAGCTTATCCGTTGCAATCTAACGTCATATTTTAAGAACACCGACAGGGAATTTCTTCAAATTTGGTGCAAACATCCATTTGGACTCAAGGGTGAACTGGTTAGACTTTGATGGCCAAAGGTCAAAGGTCACTGCGACCTTGTGTCCATCTCATTTTGTGATCGTAATATCTCAAGAAGGACTTTAGGGAATTTCCTCAAACTTAACACAAATGTTCAGATGGATTTAAGGATGAACTGATTGGAATTTGGTGGTCGAAGGTCAAAGTCACTGTGACCTCACGAAATGTGTTTTTGGCCATAAATCAGGAAGTCATACGCTTACCATGACAAAATTTCACACAATTGTCTGATAGGACAAAATGATGAAGTGATCACACGTTAAGTTCCTCTTGACATGTCAATGTTCTGCAAAACAATTTTCTGGTTGTTGCTCAACCTCAGAAAGAGAAGGAGAGAATTTTGGCCAGATACTGAATTGATGACACTAATGTTTGGTGTCCACCTTAAAACTGTGCAATTGTAAAAGTCCTCTTTTCTACTGGGGAAATATGTGTAGTAAGCGTCCATGTTTTCACAGACTTGGATTTAAACTGTGACTTCAACTTCTCGGGTTCATGGAGGCATACAACCTTAAAGCAGTAATTCTAGTTTAGAATTACATTAACAATACATTCAGTAGTTTGAATTGTTCTGGTTTCTAATGGTTCCAAGTCAAGTGCCCAGTTCAGATCAAGTATTTGCAATAAGGCAAAACCGTTTCAGAATATTGCAGGGGAAATTTGCAGCAGCGTGAACTGGCCTGTCTCAGCTTGACTCCAGCCAGTTGATGGTGTTTTCTGCAACTCAGTTTGTCAAATTGCCAGTGGCTGGTTTAGAGCAGTAACCACACTGTCTGTTTTAACAGCCAGTCAACTTATACCGAGCATAGCTGGTCAGGTTGGTTACAAACTGTCAGCAGATAATTTGTTCTCTTGCTGTGGTATTCTTTGACAGCAGCCCTCGGTCCATGCCCGTCTCATGACCCCAGTATTGCAGGCAAGTGAATTAAAGTGATGAAGCAACAGGTGGGCCACAAGAACTTGAATAAATAATAATTAATTACCAGATTCTAGGAACAGGCCCGTGACATGAGAAGCCACGATGAGAATCAAAAACAAGAACAAACCAAGATACATCGACCACAAACTGACAAGTTACAAAGGGAAACACAGGTATTTATACAGAGAAGTAATCACAAGAACAAAACACAGATGAAGTAAGTGGGCACTGGTGAAAGGATTAACTAACAATGGAGAAAATGAGGGTGTGGTAGATAACACAAAAGCGCAGAGAAAACAAAACCAATACGAGACAGGTGTGCTGGCAAGAGTCTGGAACAAGGAAGGACTAACAGACTGATACAAAGCAGGTGTCTCAGAAAATGGGGAAAAAGAGAAAGGTAGGAAGTAAAAAAAGACATGACACGTGAGGAGATTTTAAAACAAAAACAAGAAACAACAAACACCCAGACACGTAGGTTGGTATCCATCTTCACTGTGTGTTAGTGTTTGACGGTGGGTCTCTGCTCCTGCTGGCTGTGATTACACATGTCAAACACATACTCAAAGAAACACATAAGTATTTGAGTCTTTGGTCTGAACTGGGCTTTACAGTTGTTACTAATTCCTGAAAAGCTGGAAGTCAGAACAGAGAGAGAGTTATGTAGACCAGGGCTTTATACCTTTAAGGTATCAAAATAACCCTGTACAAAGTAGTATTGAAATGTCTGCAGTCAAACGATACGTGCAGTCGATCAGCAATCTTTCTGTTGCTGCTGTCTTCAGAGCTGCTCTCCTCCCAATGGACAGTCAGGTCTTCTCCTGCCTGATGAGCATCTTAACACCGAGCAGTTACCCGTCCCAACAAACTCACACCCTCACCGAAACAGCTCGATTCTGTCGTGCATTAATGTCCAACTATCTATCATGGTTCCCAATACGGATTATTTTATCTAATCAATCAATGTACTGATTTTGTTGATTAATCAATGTACTTTTTGGTCATTGCCCCATCACAAGTTGCTTTGTCCAAAAAGCAGTTCTAAACCCAAAGTAAGCAGTCTGCTTTCAAAATAGTTGCAGGTCTGAATGCTAAACCGTTAATGTTAGCTGTGTGACAGTGTGTGTGTGTGTGTGTGTGTGTGTGTGTGTGTGTGTGTGTGTGTGTGTGTGTGTGTGTGTGTGTGTGTGTGTGTGTGTGTGTGTGTGTGTGTGTGTGTGTGTGTGTGTGTGTGTCCAAACAGAGTGTCACCAACTGTCCCCAGCGTACAGTCGACACTGCCGCAGACAAAAAGTTCAAAAGTATTGCTACACCATTTCATTTACAATTTGGATATCGAATGAGTACTAATTGGTATTGGTATCACTTTGTAGGTACTGGTTTTGGTGCTGGTGTCTTAATTTTTTAAACAATACCCAGCCCTAATGGAGATGATACAACATCTCATCCATAGTTGCACTAGTATAAACTGGTAGGTTTTCATAATGTTGCAACTTGTTTCGTTGTAAATCTTTGGTCTGAGCAGGGCCTGAGGTCTGTGAAGGTGTCCCGCAAGGGTCTAGTTTAGGTCCTCTTCTGTTCGCTTTATACGTAGACAATATCTCTTATCTTAATTTGACCATTACAAACCTACAATTTTCTTTCTGATGCATTTCAAATCACTCTTATCAGACATAAGTTTGTTTTAAATGCCAAAGACTTTTTGCTAGTTTCAAGCATAATGAAGATAATCGCTTATCTGTAAGGCTCTGCTTACTCACTGTAAGAGGTCTGATGGGTTTAGATGTGGGCAGTACACAGGCTTTACTAAAAAAAAACTGCCAAATTACCTCTACTCTCTGATCACATCTAAATACAGTAATCATAATGTCAGATCAACCTCACCTCTTGAGAAATAAATTCTGATGGCAGTGAGGTCACCTGTTTAAATATAGAAGGCAGAGGAACAACATGTAGTCCCCTAATTTACATCTGAATGTACCTCTTTTGCCTCCTCTGCAGGTTTACGACGTGAAACAAGGCAGTAATCTGGTGGAGAAGATCCGACTGTTCATCCACAAAGTCACGACTCCTCTCCACCCGAAAGTAGACGCCAACCGGCCACAAAGCGTCAAATCCCTCTCCCACCCTTTCTCCAGAGAGAAGCAGCATCTGTGAGTAAAATCTCTGCTGGCTTTGTGACTTGAGTCGTGAAGACATCTAGTCAAACTGACTGTAATATTTGTCACGTGTGAGATTAACAAGTTGTGTGTACAGCACAGGCAGCAGACTCTACATGCCAAAGAGTTTTTACACGTCTGAGCTGTTCGCACTCTGAAATCGATATTACAGTAAATTGTCAAGTGGCTCATTATCTTAATTGGACTACAGTTATCAGATGAACATAACCTGGTTATCAGTATATCCATCTGTGTATTAAAAATGTAGAGTACACATAGAGCACAGAGCCAAAGTTTTGCCACACTTTAATATACTTTACATTTGTAAGCAGGCAGCCTCCTGAAAAATGTCCAGTGCACTTTTCTTTTTGAAACAGGTAACATTTTACTAAAGCAACAAAAATATATTGTTTTTTGTTGTTCATAAGTGATGGCTTATATTTTGGTTCAAAATATAGTTTGGTTGTTATTTCTTACATGTATGTTAGTATGCACAATAATAATCGCTGCCCTCAATATTATTGTTACCCAAAAAAAAGGAAGATCTTTCTCACCAGCGAACAGACTTTTACCTTACGCTCCTGAAAAGGTCCAGTGTCCTTTTCTTCTTCTTCTTCTTTTTTTACATTTAGGATGCACACAATTATTGCTGGCGTCCATATTATTGTTATTTTTGCATTTTGTTATATTGTAAGATCTTTGTCTCTAGCAAACAGACATTTACATTTGGATTTCAGTCCACCGTTAAATGAGATGAGCGGTAAACGTTAAATAATGTGAAGCCTTGTTAGTTCTAATTCTGTAATATTTTTGTCTATTGATCTGTTTCCTGATGGATGCTGTGACTCACAGTATGTACTCAGTAAAAATGCTGCGGAGGTAAAAGACATGAATCATACATGTACAGTGGACCTACACAATCACCCTGCAATCAACATATTGATCAGTGTACCATTATATCCCAGAGCATGCCAAAGTCACAATTCTCCTTGTTTGTTCCCTTTTTAAAGCTGCAGTAATCAGTATTCTTGTGTTAACAATGGGTCAGCTGACAATGAATAATGTGAAAGGCGCTGATGAAGTGATGAACTGACAGAAAATTATCAGTCAGCCTTGTAGCTCCACTTGTTCTATGGAGTTTTTTTAGATTTTTTTTGGATCATTGTTTGGGTTTTTCTCTCTTCAACCACGTTTCCAGCAGCATAAAAGCTGTGATAAACCCACTGCACAGCACCTGCTCTGCAGCGAGCAGCAAACAGACAGTTAGCGACTAGCTGGTGAACATAGTGGAACATTTATCACCTGGAGAGCCAGCTTTTCTCAGGAGCTGCTGGAGAGCAAAAATACAGCTGATAGAATTAAATTCAGGTGGCTCAAAACTCAAATTGACATGATTGCTAATGTTGCTGTGTATTATGGATGTGTTAATAAGTCCCTCTAGGATTTTGTGAGCTTTTTTGGGGATTTTTATTGTTTCACAGCCTAAAAAATTGTAATGCATGTTGAAATGTTTATCGGCTTTTTTTGTTTTGCTGGAACAAGTAAAAATTGCAAAACAAAATAGTTGCTTTGCTATCTTGGATTTGAAGCCAATTATGATGAACATTCAATGATTAACACAGACTTTGAATCTCTTTGTGATGGTGCAGGGCTTAGGGCTGACAGCTGACCACTGATGATCAGCTGTTACTGCCATTTGAAGCAGCGCAAAACTGCCTCTTAGAGCCGCTCTCTCTTAAACACTGCATTTATCAAATACAAAAAATGCAAAGTGATCTGGCTTTATTAAACAATAATGAGTGAGGCATCATAGCAGTATATATCATCATACCGTAAATATTTAACAACAAGCCGGGGGCTGTTTAAAATTTGCTCCGGGCCAGATTTTGGACATGGCTCATACAAAGAAAGGAACCTGGCTGTGGTGAAAAAGTATTAAAATCTCTAAATGGCAAAATTATTAAATGTTATCCAGGTTGGTAGAGCAATAGTGTCACTCTGTGCATCTAATCATTATCATAAATAAATGTTGCCTTAAGCAAATAAAGTTGCACCACGTGTGCTTAGATTCAACTGTAAGGGAGGAGGCAGAAATCAACTCTATGGTGGTTTTAAAGATCAGCGAGCAGAGACAACACTGCAGAGGTGCCGTGCTTAAACTGACTCAAAATTCCCCGATAACTACCGTAATAATCTCACAGTGTAGTAAGATACTACAAAGCAATTCTGTAAAATCTGTTAATATTACTTAAAATAATCTTGGAAACCAATTGCCTTAAAAAAGGAAAGCAAATATAACTGTTTGTCTTAATTTATGTTTACTTTATATCTGATTGTCAAGTTTACTCAAAATGTAGCCGTATTTATTTAATTATTTCAAAATGCAACGTATAAATGACAAGCGAAATTAACTTGTTCTTTTAAAATGTTGGCAAATTCTATAAACCAAGATAGTCTGACTCGATCATGCTGTAGAGGGTTTTGCCAGTGATGAAGTTAAGAGAACTGCGAGTTTTATTGTCCGTAACCACTTGTCCTCTAAAGGGTCACAGGGTGGCTATCATTGGGCGAGTACATGGAGGACAGGTCACCAGACTATCGCAAGGGGGACACATAGAGACAGACAACCATCCACGTTCATGTTCACACCTACGGGCAATTTAGAGTCAATTAACCTGCACGTCTTTGGGAAGAAGCCGGAGAACTCAGAGAAAACGCACATTAACTCGGGTACTCCGCATCGAAGGGCCCTCCCGCCCAAAGTCCAAACCTCACCCTAACCCGAGTTTGAAGCGGGCACCCTCTTGCTGTGAGGCGTCAGTGCTAACCACTACACCACCACGCTGCCCTGTTTTGTTAACATGCTTAAGAAAGTACAAAAATGATTGACTAGTTTGCAGCCAGCACATATGTTGCACAGTAAACTTGGTTCACTGAAGTTGCTCAAACTTGGAAAGATTGATTTGATTAAACTTGTCATATTTAAGTTGCAACAACTCCACAAAATTAAGTAAATATGAAAACATTTTAAATAAACTTAACAATTACATATAATGTTAACATAAATTAAGATTGTTAGTGATATTTACGAGCATTTGTCAGTCAGTTAAGAGATCATGGTTGAAAAGTTAGATGTAAGTTATTTCTCTGTGATCGAGGGAATCTTTTGCTTAAACCAAATTAGATAACCAGCAATCTGAGAGAGGAACTCTTTAAATTTCCAAATGTTCCTTCATGCTTCATGTTGTTTCACCTCTGAGTAAAAAACAAGCAGGTTCACCCACACAGACAGTGTGACGAGGTAACAGCCACAGAGGTGTAAATTGGACTGAGAAATCCCTCAACAGCATGGCAGGAAGGCTGAAGCGTGACGCTCTCCTACTGCATCCTGCTGGAGCTCCCATGCCTCAGCTTTACCCCCCACCTCCCCACGAGGAAACAAACAGACTGAATCACAAAAGTCATTTACATTTTCTCAACACTGTGTTGGAGGATTTTGAAACTAGCAAAAGAAAGCATTTAAACTGACTTATGGGATTAACTACAGACAGAAGCCATGACTTCATCGACGCTTCTGGTTCAGTCTCAACAAGTAAAACCTGCCTCAAAAGGCGGCGATCAGAGAAGAAGAATCTCTTGCACAAACGTCAGCCTGCTGGGATGTATGGAGGAGAGAGTGGGCAGCGGGCAGCTATATTTACAGCTCTGACTAACAGCTAGCAAAAGATCTCCCTCCACATCTTCTCCGTCACTTAATCTTTATCAGTTCTGAGAACGCTTCGGGCCTGTTCCCTGAGATTAAACCAGTTATAGATTACAGTGTAAAGTAGCTTTCAGACAACATTAACTCAATCCGTCTTTATCAGACATGCCGTTTAATGCTTCTACATTTTGGCCATTCATGGATGTAATTATGTCCTTTTTCCTAATCAGGTTGCTCCAGGAGTCAACGAATGATTAAATTAAACCCCCAAATTTCAGGTTTAACTCTAGATTAATGCTGACTGTCAGTGAAAGCACAAGCACCATTTGGACTGTTTCAGTGAAGGCCAACAAGCAGCAGCAGCAGTATGAGAGCTGACTGAGTGACAGGAGCTGCCCACTCAGTCAGTTTGATGAAAGGCTTTCAGCGCTCAAGCACACATCCAAATGCTTTTCTTCTAAGAGTTACGTTCACATGTTCTGAGTCCGAGTGCTGGATTTAACTCGTGCACATAAATAAGTACCTTCATGTCAGGTCACTGTAGCAGCAGGAACTGAAGTTACAGATTGTTATTTCATTATGTTTGTTTGGGAAATGCACCTGAAGCAGCTGTGTCTTGGTGCTCACAAGTATTACATTTATACTTTCTAGGGCCTAAAAATAAAATCTCAGATTTTTTCACACAAAGTTCAATTAACATTTTTTCCCCTATTAAAAACAAACTACAAATGACAAAGAAATCATTCAAAACATGTTTTGCTTTGATTTTAGCAACAAAAATTAACAAAGGCAAACTGAAAAATGTAGAGAGCTTCTAATCAGTTTTGCATATTGCAAAATTTTGCATATTGTAGTATTGCAGTTGAAACAGTAGACTACTGAAAAAGGCCAATTCTGAAATCAGACAACAGTCATTCAACATTAGTTCCATGTTAACAAACAATGTTATTCATTGTGTTCACATTACCGGACCATCGGTCTGTCGTAGTGAAGTCAGACAACATCCCCTCCAGCTCTCTGTGATCTCTTCATGTGTACAGTTGCACAGATGAGGCAGGGCGGCTTGGTAGCATGTACCTGGGGTTGATCGTTTTCAGCATATGGATTAACCTAGGCTTTTACAGTGTATATACAGGCGCCGAATATTTAGCGATATGCAGCACGACCGCATCAATAACAGCTGTGCACTGAGTCTGTTTCCTGTAAATGATTCCACTCAGGAATCGTTGTGTTTTTGTTACGTTTGAATCAGCTGGTTATATTTACAAAGTAGGGCTGGGTGATAAAACGATAACAATATCAATTGCGAAATAACTTTTCCTCAATTGAAATATGAGACGTAGTCGATAGAATGACGATAGAACGCATTCCAGCCATGTTTCAACAGAAAACACGAACAGCCAATGATAATAAGAACAGCGCCGCAACGAACCAAATGCAGCTGAGTGTTTGACAGCCACAGCGCTGAAACAGACACATTTGCAGAGGTGGAAAGTGACTTCTTTAGACTTCTACAGATTACTTTGTGTTAGTTTCAGCTTTATTCAGACTTTGCCTAACATAGTGAGCCTTTAAAACCACCTGCTTTACATTTTATGTCAACATATCAAGCAATAGATTCACTCTGAATAAATCAGCAAAATGTTCAAGGTCAACAATTTTAAACTTTTACTCCAACAATATCTGCCCATGGAGTTGATCAAGTATAGCACAAAAGCACAAATTACAAACGTGCCTCAAAGGGTTTTACAGTTTGTTTTATCTTTTGCTCTTAACAATTTAATTTACTGACACATCTCTCTTTAGACGAGGCAGCACAGTTGATTTTAAAAGTACTGTACTAAAGCAAGAGATAGAAAATACTTTTATCCAACTCCCTGAGGTAGAATTACTGTTTTTGTCAATGGAGTCTGAATAAATGAGATTTGGATTAGACTGCACGAGTTGTGTGAGTTTGTGCACAGTTGTTTTGATATTAGTTTTGCTGTTATCAAAGGCATCTCCCTATTGTTTCAAGTCAAGTCAAGTCAAGTCAATTTTATTTATAGAGCCCATTATCACAAAACATGGTTTGCCTCAGAGGGCTTTACAGTGTACGACATCCCTCTGCCCTTAGACCCTCACATCACCCAAGGAAAAACTCCCGAAAAATTCAATTCATCAAGACTTTGTTTTTTGATTCAGTTCACCAGAAGCATGCAGGAAAAACAAAGTTTTCTTCATTATTCCAATGTGTAACACAGGAAGAGTAATTAATGTGCAAATGCTCATTTGTGAAGTATTACTTTAATTTACCTTGCACTATACGAACAACACTCCACATAGGTCCTGAATAACAATCAGCATTCCCACTGATGCAAATCACTGTTGCATATTCACTGTTTATGACCTTCATTAGCAGGCGACAGGGCCGGCTGGTTGAGCCAACAAGGATTTATGGAGCTTTCTCGCTGCTTCTCCCTTGAAATTGCAGCCTGCACTGTACTGAAACACGATAACATACCCCTCATTTTATTGTACTTTTGCATGAACATGCATCACGTGACTTCATTGTTATTGGACTTTCTGCCCTATTTGGGATGGTTATTTTGGGAACATGAAATACCTCATTAAAAAAATCAGATTTGGGCTTTGAGGAAGTGAAGTCTTTCTTCATTAGGTGCTAGGTGGACAACAAAAGCCACTTTAGCATTTAATGGCCAATATTGGCCTCCACTGTAATATTTAATTCTATAGATATTGAATGTTGTTCATCTTACCCGTCATCTTTACAGCTTTTCATGATCAACTATAAATATGCTGTGAATATAAAACTGTAAATATGCTGTACTCTTTATCTTGATCTGTGTCTAAAACTACATCTGTTTTGATCTTTGTCTCCAGATTTGATCTGTCTGACAGGGACAAGTTCTTTGACAGCAAGACCAGGAGCTCAATAGTAAGTATTTTGTTTTAGCAGACGAAGATACAGAAAATCTCCAGCTTTAAGAAACAGTTTTTAACCCTTAAGACCCGCTTTAATATGACATACACTCGTATTGCTCTGTGCACAAAATGCACTTTTAAAAATCAAGCTAAAAAATCAATCAAGCAAAAACATGAATATGATTTTTCTACTTTCACTTAGTTACTTTTGTAACAAATGTCAGTCCTATTTATACATTTTAGAATTTTAACCCTTTTTGTCATTATGCCACTATTTTTTTAAATGGAAAAATAAACTTTCAATATATTTCATGCTAAGTAGATTGCTATTTTGATTATCACAGCCTGGGATATGTCACTGACTAGCAGCAACATTGATTTTTATACATTATTACTTTTTGTTATTAGTTTTTTTTAAAAACTCACACTCATTTATATTTGCACGCAAAATGCACTTTTCAAAATCAGGCTATAAAAACATTATACATCAATCTGTTTTTCTACTTTCATTGAGTTCATTATTTTAACCAACATCAGTCCTAATCATAAATATAAAATATTTGTTAATTATCCCGAATTTTAACCCTTTAAATGCCTGGGATTTTTTCATGATGCCACTATATGTTGAGTTGAAAAAAAAAACATGCAAACAACACATTATGTCAGTATACTACATGCAAAGTCAAGTATATATTTTTTTATTCCTGGGATATGTCAATGATTTGCAGCAACACTGACCGTGACAGTGTTACGTAGAGGAAATAGCATGTATTTTCTCCATATGCCAAATATGGTTGAAAAAAAAAGACACATCAGGTGGAAAATGGTAAAAATTACAAATTCATAGACCCAGAAATAATCCAATGCATGTTTTTTAATGCTTTGATGGCTGTGGTATCAAAAGCTGCAGTTTGAATGTGTTTCAGTGGAGCATATTTTGCACTTAACAGTATCAATGCGACAATTTTGTGTTTTTTAGACTTACTGAAAGAGCTGAGCTGGAAATTCCAATATTAAACAAAAATACACAGGCTTGCCAACATTTATGTATGAACACAGCCAAAACTACCAACAAATGAAGAATGAAAAGCGCGTAAAATGCGTCAAACAGTCCCTAAGGGCTCATCCAGCACAGTGATAACATTTGTATGAGATGTTTCATTAATGACTGTCCCCTCCTTTAGAGTGTTTTTCTGCATTGATCTAACAACAAAGAGGGGACACCTTGTTTTCCCTCGCGTGCACTTTCCTCGAGTATGACCCCCTCGCCTCCTTACGAGTCCCATAAAAAACAAATACATTCTGTGTATCTGCGTCATACATGCGCTGCTGCATTGACATTAACACCTACACGGCACCTTGCAGTGCTCCACTAATGACTGAGTAATTTGATTCTCATCACTGGATGGAGCTCCTCAATCACAGCCGTGGTTTGCTCCCAGCTGAGCCTCAGCTCTCATCAATAAGATTCTGCGTAAGGCGCTGTTTTTACATTGACCTCATCAACAGCCTGTGTGAGGACCGACACACAGAAACTCGACAGTTTGCCTGCTTCATATTCCCTCAAACTGTTTAATTTGTGCTATTATACAAATCAATATTCAGCTCATCTTTCTTGTAATGATTTTAAGACTGAACCTGCTCAGTTGAATACGAGTTTTTAATGTTTTCTTCTATCGACAGGTCTATGAGGTGCTGAAGAGGACAAGATGCACAAGAGCCAAATACTCCATGGGTAAGACCTCTGCCTTTATTCAAGACATGAATCAATATGCAATTAATGTGGGTCCTGCTCTCATCAGAAGAGAGTGTAATTACGACCTCAGAGTGAGCCATCGTCTTCTTTCACCAGCTAATCTCCTCACGGATGCTCAAAATGGACTGAGTTTTGATTTTGGTGGCCACATGAGCTGAAATTTCTATTCCTCCTGTCTCTTACCTCAAACTGACACAACGTTTGCCTTGCAGATTCATGCTCCTGAGAGAAAGAGATCTCTCATGTGTACTGACTCCATGACCTTTCGTCTAGCGTTGCCATCATGTCAAGCATGGATGGATTAATAAACTGGCCTACCGGTCACAAGCCTTCGGGCCTAAAGTGTCAGGGGGCCCCCCAGGCCTTCAATTGCAAAATGTCACGTAATCTAAATAAATCATGTACCAACAAGCAGGTGTCTAGTAATGAACACACAAAAAATTGTGGTACTGCAAAGAAACACAAAATAACTACAAAAATGGTCCAAACAACCACTAAGAGACACTAACCAATTACAAAGAGACACAAAATGACTAGAAATAGACACAAAAGCATAAAAAAGACACACAAAAAATTACAAAAAGACACAAAATAACTATGAAAAGACACAAAACAAATTCCAAACGCAAAAGACTAAAAAAAGACACAAAAAATAAAAAAAACAACAACAAAGAGACACAAATTACTATGAAAAGACACAAAACAAAATTCCAAACTGGCAAACGAGACACACAAGGAGACACGAAATGACTCCAAGCCGACACCAAATAACCAAAAACTCCAAACAACTCCAAAGAGACACAAAAAAATTCAAAAAGACAAAAAACAACCACAGAGACCCAAAATGACTACAGATCAACACAGAACAACCAAAAAAGGCTCAAAACGACTAAAGACTCTTAACTCTTCTGCTGAGATTTACACTGCTGTGTGTGTGTGTGTGTGTGTGTGTGTGTGTGTGTGTGTGTGTGTGTGTGTGTGTGTGTGTGTGTGTGTGTGTCCTGCGGGATAATAATCCTTCATATATTCCGCTTTTCAGGGATCACCAGTCTGTTAGCCAATGGCGTCTATACATCCGCTTATCCTCTGCACGATGTGAGTATTGCTATCACACTTCGTCGTCGCCTCTCCCCCACCGGCCTGAGAACGGCTGATAAATTGCTGTTTTATTACCGTGATAATTTTTCCAATTCAGTGAATTTGTAATATGAAAACCACCGAAGCATCCGCAGTTTATACGCTTTAATTTATGCCAAAGGGTCGATGTTTTTGGCCAGAATTACTGTCATATTTCTGACAAATAGCACCCCATAATTTTATATTAAACTAGAGTAATTATTCACCACATGCACGATGAACAAAGTGTAAAATGAAACGTACCGTGTGTGTGTGTTGCAGGGAGATATCGAGGGGGTGAATGCAGAACCGAACGACAGGAAGGTAAGTAGAGCAGCTCCAACGGTCAATAAATTGAATCAGCTGTCAACTAAACACCAACATGTTGAGTCAGTTTTAAAAAATCGTTCATCAATTAGCCCAAACCTCAATTTTCAATGAATCAACCCAAATTCACTTTATGCAGACACATTGGCTAGAAACCTGTGTGGTGAAATAGTGTCCTCTGATTGGTGCGTTTCTGCCAATCAGATGTTATACTTTGTCAAGAGGTTCTGATAACTGTCTTTGTCAGATTGTGAGTTGAGATTTCATTTTTATTTTTTATTTTTGTTTTTAAAGAGGGAAACGAATATTTTGAATAAGAATGAAAAACAGTTTCTGTGGAAATTTATTATTTTTTAACTTTTCTTTCTTTCTTATCATAATTATGTATGAAAATGCTCCTTTGGTAAAATTATTGTCTGAGTCTGAACACGTTGTCGATTAAATGAGTAAATATTTGTTTAGCATTCATTTAGGTTTTTCTTTTTCAAATAGAAAATCAGCTGAGCCTGCCTGCAAGGCACCAATGTAGTTAGTTTATTAGCATAACGTCTTCACCCTCAGTAACGGACATGTGGCTCTGTTGGGAAGCGGCGACTTTCATGCGTATAGTGTAACATACATGGCATTCCTGTGTGTAGAAAGATGTTTTGGCATATTTCTGATGTTCCAGCTTTATTTAAAATAATAATTTTACAGACATTACAAGCAGCACCATTTTGTAAGTTTTCCTCGTGAAATTAAGTTGCAGTTTGCACCGTTTCTTCCTCTACATCACGGCTCCTTCTTGTTGCAAGTTTCCAGTATCGTAGCTGCATGGCTCGAGTTTGACGTTAAAGTTTTGCAGAGAAACGCCTACATCGACGTAAGATGTAAGAGAGAACAGTTCAGTATTGGAACTGAGAAAATCTGACCGCTTCCTGTTACAAATTAAAAACCCTTATTTAAAAACAAAAGCCCTCTAGTGTTTCATACAAGTCCAGTCATATACTCGGGTTTGAGCCAGAGTATTTTGAAAATACTAAATTACTCCATTCTACAAAATATCTTGTCCATCCATTGACGTCCACTTAGGCTTGGTCGTGGGGCCAACAGGCTGAGCAAAGCACTCCAGACATCCCTCTCCCCAGCAACGCTTTCTACGCGTTTATTTATTGATTTTTTACCAATTAAAAAACAAAAACATATTTAAAATACAAGTAACAGAAGTACTGCAATCACAGGTTGACTTTGAAGAAAAATAAAAGCTTAAAAAAATGACAAATCTCTCCCATCTAGATAGTTTACGGTTAGTTTGATGTTCACTTCCAAATTAAATTAAACAACCTTTAAATTCCAGTATTGTTCGACCTGTAGCTCAGACGCAATTGAATCCAATGGACTGAACAGTTTGAAACCACATGATATATTGGAACAGATGCAAGAGATGTGCAGAAAAGAAGTCACATAATGTAAATTTGCATCTCCTTGTAATCAAAATAAAATGACAGAATGTTTTTTCTGCAGGTTATATCTCACCCGAGCAGATTAAATCTAGAAAGTAAAAGTTAATAAACCATCAATTTTCCTCATAAAATGTTGCCAGTTAGTCTGATCCTTCCTCTCCGACATGACTCCTTCTGTTTAAAGTTTGCAGCAGCGTGCAGCTGTTGGCAAAACATGCCGGCAAAGATAAAAAGTAATTGATAAGCTCACAGAGGAACACTAGAGGAACTGGTTTTCAACTGGAACTGTTTCTTCAATACCATCCCCACTGCTTAAGTCATTTAACTAAATAGAAATTTTCAATTTCTAAAATGTCATGTTTTAATTTGTGTGCACATTAGGGTTGGAAATCAGCACCAGCCACCGGCCAAAAATATGCAAGTGGCTGCTAGATTTGCTTTATTCACCAGCCAAAAGAAAACAATGCTGATCTACTGAGCGGCTGGTAGATTTTGGAATCGAACAGCCACAGAAGCAGGTGGACAAAAAAGTTCATTTCCAACCCAGATGCACATGATATATGGGAACAAATTAGGGAGATATGCAGAAAAAATGTTATGTAATGAAGCGCTGTAACTCCTTGTGATCATATTAAAATGACAGCCTGTATTAACTACAGGTTATATGGATAGATACTTAATTGTTACTCACAGCACGACAGGAGATATCTAAATAGAGCATACACATCTAAAATAATTAAGTGCAAAAGCTAAAATAAATCACTAAATGAATCCAAATTGTGCTGATAGAGCATTAATAAATATATCATCATTGTCGGGCACAAACCTCGTATCTCCACATTTCACCAATTTCAATTTTTTTTTTCATAAATTAATTCTGTTGTTCCCCCTCTGCGTCTATCAGTGGGCTTTACTCTTTCTCAGCCACTGAAATGTATTTTTAAAAGCTTGTGACTAAATCTCCAACTAATCTCCACTGGGTTATTTTTTAAAACAGTGTTTTTTCTAATTCCTGAAAATAGCAGTTTTGGAGATAGGAGGTGTGCGCCTCACAGGTATAATGCATAATAAAGATTTTAAAAATTCCCAGTGTGTAGTGTACAGTGTGTATTTAAAAAGCGGGGAGGGCCTTGTGCCCCAGAGCTTCACCGTCGGGCGGGGAGAGACCGTGCGTCAGGTGAGAGGGAGAAACCGTGTGCCACAGAGCTTCAGTGTTGAGCGAGAGAGAGCCCAGTGTGCATCTGGTGTGCGCTGAAACGGCTCGACTCAGTCAATAAACCTGTTAATAACCATTTATCATTCCTGTCACTGTGTGTGAGAGGAGCAGCAGCACGATTACAAACACTGAAAATGGCATTAATCAAAAAAAAAAAAGAAAAGAACATCCGAATGCATTAATTGAAAACAAAATACCTACCCACTTAACGAATGCTCGTATAACTAAATATTTGGGTCCAGCCCTAATGCATATATAGCTATATAAGTATCCCTTAAAAAAATCTCTCCCCAGCATATCAAATTAAGAAAGTTAAATGCTCCCAAATTAAACCATTAGTTCTCCTCATAAAGTGTTGCCAATTAGTTTAAATGACTTTGTTCTCCTCTTTATCTCGATGCAATAAAGCATTACAACATCTACAAGTGGCTGAAACATGCCACTAAATTAGTCATACCATCAGGGATTTTTTTTTTTAATAATGAGTAACAAAGCATGACAGACTACTGCGCTAACGTGACAGCATCTGTGCACGTCTGAGCCTTTGCCTCCTACTATACAAGAATAAAATGAACCTGGCAATTGGAAAGAAAATCAGAGCTCGTGCTGAGTCTGAAGTCATCTCCTCCCCTGCTAACGCTCTCCATAATTACACTGCAGACTGTGTGTCACTAAGGCAACAGCCTATTAATTCCCCCTCTGTTGTTCTCAGCCATCAGATAAACTTAGGCTCCATGCTTTTATGTGCTTCAGCAGCAACATACTTTCATGTATATCACAATGATACTTATACATGTGCGTATACATGTTTGGGAAATGGGTTTTCCTTGACTGTAGGAATGTTGAGTCTCCGTCCCGGAGCTCAATCTGCCTCGACCTGCCATCCGAGCGCACCTCTGGGCTGCCTCCTGTGATTAAAAGCCTTCGTTTGTCGCCTCGCTGCTCTGCCTGTGAATGGAGTGAGACTGTGTTTGAAAAAGCGTTTCGCAGTGATTTATGTGCTCCTGGTTACTGGTAAACAGCGCACATACACAGTCAGCTGTTTGATTATTGCAGAGACTGTATCACACAGCAGCAGTGTTTTGCAGATAAATCTCGCTGTGCAACACATACACACCCACACCCTTCACACCTATCAGTGCTGTTTTATGTATCATCAGCATTTATCAAGGTCTTAAATGTACCACAAAATAGAAATTATACATGACGGGAATTAACACCACGATCAATTACAATTTGTTGAAATGCACAGCTCAACACAACACACAACTCTTCAAGAGACACTGCAAACTAAATTATATTAACCCCTTTAAACCTAAAGCAAATGAGCTTTATTTCTTTCAAAAACACAAGTGGAAGTTAGAAGTTACAAGAAAATAACCTGAAATTTAACAAAAAATAACGAAAGAAAAAATGAATAAATAAACAAATAGATAGATAAAATAGTCAATAGTAGTTATGATAATTAATAAAATGTCCAGAAAACTGTTTTTAGAATTATATGAATGTAGTTGTCTGGACATATTTCTCTATTTTTATTTTATTGTTATTTATGTCTAATAATAATTTCTCTTTTTCATTTTTTTAATGCTAATTTTCAGGCCATTCTGTTGTCACCTTTTTCCTAATTTCTTGTAATTTGTGGAACATTTCTCTACAAGTGGCTCGCTGCCTTTTTAGTCATGTTTTTAAAAGAAATCAAATCCATTTTTTCGGGTTTTCAAAGGTCCAAATCACATGAAAGGAATCTGAATGCAGCTCAAGAAAAGCTACGTTGTTCCAGGTTTCAAAGAATTAAAACAGTAAATGAGTGAAAAATGCATCTAAAAATTAATGATTTACTGAAGACAAACAAGTGGTAATGAGATGTTGCCCAATATCGGATATAATTGTGAACCTGTTTCACTCTGTTTCTATCTTCAGTCTGAAATTGCCTCCACTCTTATCGATTTCTGTGGGGGAGGGGATGTAATTTCCCCTCACCGATCACTAGAGAACACCGTATCAGCCTGACTGAGTCTGCACGCTGGTGCACACCTGCAGTGCACTGAGGAGTCTGCACACTATTTGACATTGGTTATCGGAGACTGCAGACTGTAAAAGTGGCGTTTACATCAGCACAGCCACATGGCCCATACAAACAAACAATCAGTTATTTATTTTTCACTGCGAGAAAATGTACTTGTGGCACGAGAGTGTGTGCAAATTTTTTGCTGCTTTTTCATTAACATGTATCGGTGCATGAAAACCCCAGATCATATTAGAGGACATCCCACATGTGAATTCTTGTCAAATTAAGTGAGTGCAGAGCTGAGCAGCTTTTATTAATCTTTTTAAGGTGGTTTTTGAAAGTCCTGATTGAGCTGCAGCACCTCATATCGTCAGGCAGTGCTCCACTGATTCGTAGCTTTTCCAGAAAAAGCTGATTGCTGATTGTATGTTACAGTCTCATACAGAGGATAAGAGGAGGAGGTTAATCCAGAGGATCTAGCAGAACTTATCATTCAAGACGTGACAGAAATCTCTGCTGAAATTGAACACAGTCAGTCTCAAAAGAAATGGTGAAACATTAGTCCGGCCGTAGATTTTTTGTCTTTTTGATTGCATTGATTTGTTTTCACCTGAAAACAGTTTTGGTCTCACTGTACACCACAAGCCTGGCACTGCCGCCTGAGAAAGTGTATGTTACTATGAAACTGCATAGTGGATGTATAATATATTTTGCAGATAAGGTTTGCATATATATCTGAAGTACATCAGAGAACTGGCTGTTTTGCATAAAGCCATGAATAATCAAATAAAAACCAGAGTTCAAATATCTGATGACCTCCATAAACAAGTATAAGCAAGCCGCTAATAAAGGGTCGGCCCATTAGCTCAGATAGTAAATTCAGTATAATTTATGTTCCCACAGGACTTGTTGCATAATTTCAACAACAGTGTGATACAAACCTCTCTGCTGCCCTGACCTTGTTTTTTTAGTTCCTGTCGCAGTCCTACTTTGCTGATCTTCCTGTCAGTGTTAATTTTCAGTCATATACCTTCTGCAGATTTTACATTAAAAACCCTTTATGCTGTAAAAAAGCTTTAAAAAAATTGCAGCATGGTCAAAAGCTTAACATCATAGCTGAAGTTTATCGATCAATTAGTCAATAAAACAAAAATGATCAGCAACAATGTCCATTATCCTCAAATTGTTGTAGGTAATTCATTTAAGTAAAATAGCCAAAACCCACTGGTTCCAGCCCACAGTGCCAGAGGCCTTTACCTGCAAAATGTCATCAAATTAACATGTTCTGACCACAAAGATACATGAAACGGCCAAAAAAGACACAAAATTACCAAAATAACCTCATAAAATTACCCCAAGGAGACACAAAATAATTATAAAAAGGGGCAAGAGAACCAAAGAGACACAGAAAATTACAATGAGACAAACTGGCCAACAAAGACACAAAATTACTTAAGAAAAGCCACAAAACTACCTCAAAGAGAAAACAAAACAATTATAATTAACGTTCAAAACAACTAAAATGACACCAAATGGCCTCAAAGGGACTCAACATAACTACAGTGGGGAAAAACAACTAAAAAGAAAGACAAAATAATAACAAAGACACAACTGCCAAAAAAGACAAATTACTTTAACGAAAAAAAAGCATAAATTACCTCAAAGTGAAATGCAATGACCAAAAAAGACATAAATTTACCTTAAAAAAAAAAAAAACAAATAAAAACCCACAAAAATACCCCAAAAAGACACATATTGGCCAACAAAGACACAAAGTTACTCAAGAAAACCCTCACAAAATTACCTCAGAGGGACTCAAAATAATTACAATAGGGGCAATAAATTCATTACAATGAGACAATGGCCAACAAAAGACAAATTACTTTGGGGGGCAACATAAAATTACCTCAAAGAGACATAAAATGACCAAAAAAGACACGTTACCCAAAGACATCCCAAAGAGACACAAAATAAAAAGTAGATTTATATATATATATATATATATATATATATATATATATATATATATATATATACATACACGAAAACGGGCAAAAAGACTCTAAATTACTACAAAGAGACATAAACAAAAATAGGCACAGTCACCACGTGTGGGTGTGTTTCCAGTCTGAGGAGAGGTGGTGGGGCCTTTTACGTGTCTGTGCCCAGGGGCCCACTGTCTTGTAATCCGCCCATGCTTCTGTGCAGGTAAACAGAACATCTTTGTGTTTTGGAGAGAAACAAAATGTAAAAAGTTATAACTTTGGGCTCTTGGAACTTGCGATGGGCATTTTTCATTAGGTGCTGACATTTTATAGACAAAACAAAAACATCGGTTTATTGAGAAAATGAGTAGTGGGTTAATCAATAATGAATTGCTAGTTTCTTGACACTAATCAAACCGTTTTTTAAACACTTTTTTTCTGTTAGAGAATAAAGATTATACTGAATTTACCAAGACAAACAGCCAAACATGGAGGGATTTTTTTTGTGCTCTAACAGCAAGCGTCATCAACAGCATATAATATAATATCTGAGCATTAATTATCGCCTCGTGCGTCTCTCCACAGCTGCTGTACGATGAGTGGGCCAGCTACAGCGTCTTCTACAAGTACCAGCCTATCGGACTCATCAGGTCAGATCCACAGCAGTGCTCTTATTGTCACAGCCGTCAGGTGAATTAGCGACACATTCACAGACCTCACATGTCTGCCGTGGCTGGTGCTCTCGCTGCAGCGTTAACTGCCTCCACCAGCCTGCGGGCAAGAAAGACAGATGAGGACTCTCACAAGCAGATTGATGCTCCACTGAAGCATGATGTTCCTCCGCAGAAACAGTAGTCATGTGCTGAGCTGGATTTTGTCCAGGAAAGAGAGAGACTGCGAATGTGAGCTGAATGTATCAAACACACTCTGCTCAGGGACTGTGAGCAGGATCGTGCACTATCATCAAATCATCATGTCAGCGCTCATAAAATGATCTTATTTAAAAGACTGCTGCAGAAAATGGGTTAATGCAGACAGTGGAGGAAGTGATAGGCTGATGGGAGAATTATTTCCAACATCTAGAAGCCGCAGGGAGGAACAAACCTTTCAGAAATGTGGTTTTATTATCGACCATTAAGCTCATTTGGCAATATGATAATAGTATTTGGCAGTGATGTAATCAGGGTTCATACAGTCATGAAAATTGTGGAAATGTCATGGAATTTGCAATTAGCAATTTCCAGCCCTGGAAAAGTTTTGAAAAACTAAATAATCCCTGAAAGTGTTATAAAAGTCATGGATATCTGTTTCACAAACCTGTATAATAACACACGATGTGTCCAAGAACTAACGGATGTTTTAAAAATCAAACGATAATGTCTGTTTTTACAGTTTAAAGC
Source organism: Plectropomus leopardus (assembly GCF_026936395.1). Taxonomy (NCBI): domain Eukaryota; kingdom Metazoa; phylum Chordata; class Actinopteri; order Perciformes; family Serranidae; genus Plectropomus; species Plectropomus leopardus. The sequence goes on along the minus strand of NC_142176.1, from coordinate 4,572,913 downwards.
GGTGATAATCGCTGTCATTTTGGTGATTTTTGAATGAAATATGTCTTGTCGACAAGTTTGGAGGGCATGTTTTAAAGAAAAGAAATTGCCAAAATATGTTTTTCAAACATCCCTCAAAATTATAACAAACAGAAAATGCCCAAATGTTGTCTTTTCAAGAAAAAAAAGGCAAAAGTTTTTTGTTTCAGAATCGCCACAATAAAAGCAAAACAATGCCAATATGTTTTCTTTAAAGATTGCCAAAAAAATCTAAAGACAAAAAAATTCCAAAATATTTTCTTCAAAAATTGACCAAAAAAAGTTTTCGCCCTAATTTCTTTTTTTTCTTTCTTTTTTTTAAAAATATTTTTTCAAGAAAACATTCCTTCTAAATCTATGGGCTTGCAGGTTTGGAAGGCTTTTTTTTTTTTTTAAATTGGCTGTAAAATAAATAGAAAATGCAGCCATTTAAAGTCATAAGCCCAACTCCTGAGCCAAAATAAAAACCATAAGCTCTTCTCCAGTGCCTGAAAAAATCATTTGACATGCCTCCCTCTTTTTGTACCTCACCCTTCCCTATCATAAATAACGAAAAGTCCCATAATTATCTTTAAATATTTAGTTCTAATCCTGTTCAGATTTTTTTAATAACAAAATAGATTAAAAAAAAGTATACAGTAATGAAAACAAACTGCAAAGGAGTATCAGTGGTCCTTTCAGAGAGTGTATGGTCTTTAAAATTTGCCCTGAAGTCATGAAAAAAGTCATAATTGTTGTAAATATAGCACTTTTTTACATTTGGTTTCTCCCTCCACAGAAAGTATTTTGGGGAGAAGGTCGGACTGTATTTTGCCTGGTTAGGAGTCTACACACAGATGCTGATCCCTGCAGCCATCGTCGGAGTCATCGTGTTCCTCTATGGCTGTGCCACTGTCGATGATAACATACCCAGGTAGACCACACACACACACACACACACACACACACACACAGCGTCACCATGCATGCACACTGACACCATGCATCTCTATTTTACTGTATGTTCATCACCATGGGTCCTGCATAAAAGGCGACTATTAATGTGTGATTCGTGCATGAGGGTGATTCATCACTTATTCACTCTAATACAGAAACTTGCATGCATGCCATGGACCCGTGTGGAGGTTTCATAGGAGCATTAAGTGATTATTATGTGTCAGACATGCTGAAGGAGGCCAGCGTGCTTGCAGCTATGAATGTTTCTGTGCATGAGGAGTCACAGTAAACCCTCTCACTTTGAGGGACAGGCTCCCCCTAAAGCCATGGTGGAGTTGGCACACTGAGTACAGACACACACACACACATTTATCTTCCCATGCGTATGTTGTTTTTCATCTGTTGCCAAACTTTTGCCAAATGTTTTTCTCTTCTTCTTCGTCCTGAAGCTGCCCTTCATTTTTGTGTTGCATTTTTGCAGTTACATCACAGTCTCCTAACATCACTGTGTATCTCCGTCACTGAGCACCGTTTAGAAACTGTTGTGATGCAGAAAACATCTTAACTTATTTAAGAGTATATAACATTACATTAATCTAACAGGGTTTCTAAAGTACTTTGCTTTGATGTGTGCTTCGATCAATTCACTAACATGTCAAGGCAGGTGGGTTATTGTTGTCAAAAATGTTTTTTTCCCATAGGTGTATAAGTTTCAGTCTTTTGACACCGTACTTCAAGGTAAAAAAGGTGTCTTTCTTTTCATTTTTCTTTTCTTTTCAAAAGCAGTCATATAAGAACCTTTCCCAGATAAAATACAGATTACAGTAAAGACATTGATAAAATAGATTCAATAAAATTGAAAACAAATATAATTTAAATCAGAAATTGTCCAAAGAAAGATTACATTTTTAAAAAGTGGGACTCTAACCAGACATTAAAAGAGGTTATTGAGGTTTAATGTCCAGTTAAAGTCGTGAACACAAGTGAAAAACCAGACTTGTTTCCTAATTCCCAAGTCTTTGGCTTTATCTAAAACAATTGTTTAAATTATTTTAGATACAGCAGGTGTTACATAGTTAAATACATAAATTAAACCTTCACCACTTCACCTTTGTTGGTCTCTGCCGGCATGACAAGCTGGTGACATTTTCAACTTTGCTCAATGCATTTTGATTTATGTAAAAAAAAATTATTCAATTTTTATTTTCCTAAAATGTTGTTTCACCTGTTTTCAGGACAAATTAAATTGCTAGAAGAATTTTCAAGAATCAGTTTCATGCGAATCTACATACGTATGGTCCGTTATTCCATTTGTAATTATACTTGAGACCATTTAATTTTTAACAAAAACATGATGAAGTCAGTACAACACACTGACAGTTTTTTTTTACTTGGTGAAGAAAACATACAGCAGACCACACGGCTTGTTAGGATGGAGATCTGATGCGGTCTGAGGCTTGATGGTAAACAGCAGGCTTAGTCCACACCTCGACTCCACCCAGTCACACAAACACCAGCTAAAGCTTTAGGTTTGTTGCCACATCAGGTCATTACAGACTTCACATGTATGCATAGCAGGTGGTGTTTTGGCAACATAATGATACCGTATATATCATGAGGGAGTAGAAACTGTTTATACTGAGGTCGCTCTTCCTTAAATATTTCTGGGGGTTTTGGACCATTATAAACAGAGCTGCAAAGCCATGAGCAGGTTTGGATTGAGATGCAACTTCAATGTGTTGCAAAAATTATGTCTCAGTCAGGTATCAGACAAAACCTGCCTCACAATTTTATCCAATAGTAAATTATTTTCCACAATATTTATATTATCGCATTTTATATCGATGGCACATTGTGAAATCACATTCACTGTGATAGATAATCAATTCCAAGTCAGTGTAATCAGTGTGAAATTAAATCCTTCACATCCTTCCTGAAGCAGTGCATCATATTTGCTTGATATGAGAGATAACTACGTGCAAATGCAACATATCTGTGGTTTGCAAAAACGTACACAGCCATTTTTTTTTCTTGGGTTGCATCAGTCCAAATTTCTCAGCGAAAACAGACATTGTAAATAAGGAAGGATTACTTTAGACTACAGCCTTGTTCCCACTGCAAAAAAAACAAAAAAAAAAACACTAACATTTGGCTTTTTGATGCAATCAGGATTAGTGCGATTGGCATTTACACCAGGTCAAATGACTCTGCAGTGGAAAAAAAGGTTTTTATCGCCTCCAGCTCTGATCAGTATTGATGGGAACACAACACCCAGGTGAACATGGTCATTTTTCCTCCTTAACCAGCAAGATGAAATGATGGGCCATCACTAATTACTGTACGTCTCCTCCCAAGCAGTGCTCAAACATTATTCCAAGTCAGTCTGCAGCGAGTTTGAAAGAGAGACTGAATAAGTAAGAGATCTATAAAGACAAGACATTTTATCATATTGATAAAAATGCGATGTGTGTTATGCTGGGTTAACATAAAGAGAGATAAGTAAAATAATCACTGCATTAAAACAGGTTTAATATGCAGTCACGTCTCAGCTGAAGCAACGTGTCCTCATACAACAGCTCATATGATATTCTACAAATTAGCGCCCCGCAAATGGCATTAACGTGAAGTTACCGTGGTGATGTTTCGGAAAAGAAATGTGACTAGGAAGTACGTTAGAATGACTCAGAGTTCACGTAGTTCCAGCCTCTTCGGGAAAAGCGGCCCAACCTTCCTGCTCAGTACCTTTTCCTTCCATCGGTCACATAAACGCAGCCTCCCGGTACACGTGCACTCATTACCGGCTCATCATTATGTGGGATATGTTTGGATTTTGGTGCATTACTTCTCATAGGAAAGTATAGTGCATGAGAACAGACATGACGCTCACAGTTGCTTGTTGTCATAGTAACACATCACAACTTTCCCGGCTCAGGCGATTAGACACCAGAGCTCAAAAAAGTGATACATCTCAGCCCTCAACACGGTCTGACAGGACTGAATCTGAGCCCACCAACATAATTAAAATCACACTCAACACTATTCAGCTAACAGGCGTGTTTTAGCTGTACGTGATTGTGGAGTGGTCTGTTGGTGTAGTCAGACATGCAGGATGAGCTCTCTCCACACTTTAACTGCAGCCTCACATGTCCAATTAAAACTTTTATTTCGTTTGTTTGTTTTGTCCTTGTGCATCTTAAAGATATAACAACATGTAATAATTAAAACACGGCTAAGGCTTTTCAGTGTGGAGTTTGCAGGTTATGGGTTTCCTCCCACAGTCCAAACACATGCAGGTCAGGTTAATTAGCCCATAGGTGTGAAAGTGTGTGTGAACTGCTGTCTGCCTCTATGTGTCAGACCTGTGACAGACCCGCGACCTGTCCTGGGGGTACACCGTCTCTCACCCAATGTCAGCTGCTAAAACAGATAAGCGTCTGTGTATGTATATAGCTGCTGGGTGGCTCCGTGTGCCATGACAAAAAAAAAAAATCCCCTGGGAAGCACTTCTTAAGAAAAACAACACAGAGGAGAGCTTAAGATTTAAGATGTTTTTAAGCCTCTGCGACTCGTCGCTTCCGAAGGCATTAATGTTCTCATGTCGTCTGTTCGCCTGTCCGATTCCCATAGCTCATTAACACCTTGAGAGATTTTCATCAAATTTGGCACAAACATCCACTTGAACTTATGGATGAACTGTTTGTAAGTTGGTTGCCAAAGGTCAAGGTGATCTCTTTTGTCTCATATTTGTGAACATGATATTTCAAGAACACCTCAACAGGATTTCTTAATGTTTGGCACAAACATCCACTTTGAGTCACGGATGAACTAATTACAAATTGGTGGTCATAGGTCAAGGCCGCTATGACCTTGTGGCCATGTCATTCTTGTAAAGTAAATATCTCAAGATCTTCAAGTTTGGCACAAACATCAATTTGGAGTCAACAATGAACTGATTAGAATTTGGTGATCCAAGGTCAGGGTCAGTGTGACCTTTAGTCTGTCTAATTCTCATGACCACCATATCTCAAGAAAGCTTTGAAGGGATTTCCTTAGATTTGGTGCAGATGTCCACTTGGACACATGACTAAACTGATCGGAATTTGGTGGTCAAAGGTCAAGGCCACTTTGACCGCATCTGCCTAATTCTTATGAATGGGATGTTTCAGTAACACCTTGACATAATTTCTTAAAATTTAGCATAAACATCCACCTTGAGTCAAGGATGAACTGATTAGAATTTGATGGTCAAAGGTCAAGGTCACTGTGACCTTGCATTCGTGTCATTCTCATGAACAACACAAGAACGCCTTGACAGAATTTATTCAAATTTGGCACAAATGTCCTCTTGGACTTATTAAAGAAACTAAAGAGAATTTGGTGGTCAAAGGTGACTGTGACCTTACATAACCTGCCTTTGGCCATAACTCAAGAATATATACAGTTATTACAACAAAATTTCACACAAATGTCTAATAGGATAAAATGGTGACATTTAATATCCAAACGGTCAAAGGTCAACTTCACTATGACATCGAAATGTTCTCCAAAAAACATTTTTGGCCGTTAATTAAGTGCAACTTGACGGGTTTGTGGAAGCACACAACAGTGAGGCTGTAACTCTGGTTTTGCCGTGTGGTCTGAATCTTTATCTGATGTCTCTCCAACATCATTTTCTTCCTCTTCCACCTGTTTGAATAATCCGTCTCTTTTTTTTTTTCTTCTGTTTTGTCAGTATGGAGATTTGTGATCCCAGGAATAACATCACCATGTGTCCGCTGTGTGACCGCGCCTGCAGCTACTGGAAGCTGGTGACGGCGTGCGGAACAGCGAGAGCCAGCCACCTGTTTGATAACCCGGCCACCGTCTTCTTCTCCATCTTCATGGCCCTCTGGGGTAAGGACGCCTTCGCATCCAATCATGCAAACGGCAATCAAAGAGTCTAATAAGGACGAGTCTACAGTGAAGCATTGCGAGAGCGGTTCCACTTAATAGACAGCACCATTTATTCCATTCAGTACAGCTTTGGCAGGAAACATGGAGACTGAACCTTGGGCGCACATGAGTTTTACAATAGGAATCCGCAAAGGTAACTGCTGAGTAAACACAGACGATCCTCTGATGTGCTGCCAAACCACGCTGCCATCTGTTAGCAGCAGCAGGGCTTCAGATCAGAGAGGTGTTATATGTTTAGATGAAGCTAGTGTCTGACAGAGTCGCAGCACGCCCGCCATCTGGGTTCACGTGCTGCAGACCTGAAGAGGGAGAATACCATTTACTTCGACATGTTTGAAATCATTGCATTGATAAAATAGCATGTATCTATACAAATGGAAAGTACTTCATCATGCTGCTGTTTTTTGCCTTATTGTCAAGGAAATCCATGAAAAGGCCCAAACATACGATGAATGTATCAACCAAATGATGTTATGGGTGTATAAAAGCCTGATATACGGTACCTATCTCGTGCCGCAGAGCTCCATTGTTGTTAAAAATGCATCAGTGAGCCACGCTGTTGCACTGGCTGACATATTCCTTCATTACTGTGAACACACACATTCAGTTTCACATACACCGTCCTGCTGCCACAGATACTCACTAGAGCACCAAATGTGGCTTAATCTGAAATAATCACTGAGCCTTTTTTTTGAAAAACGAAAGAAATGCACATGACCAGCGTTTAAAGATTTGCATTTTTATTAAGAACAAACAGGCTCGGAGCAGAGAGCCTCAGACAGTAGTAAAAGATTGAATAATGCACTACTGGATGGGATTTGAAGAACAGAAAAACAGTATTGTTTGTTGAGTATTGTCAGTTGTATTGCCAATATAATTGCAAACACCACAATCATCCAGCTGGGCAAATAGAATACTTGCCAGCCTCCTCTCAGGAGACTCCTGATCTTAATTACCCGCTTGCAGTTTCTTTCTGAGGTCACAGCTCTTACATGCTGCTCCTCATTTTTTACAATTTCACACCTTTTTTTCCTCTTAGTTATCGCAATCTGTTTCTGGCATTTTCCAGTGTGTATAAGCGTTACTCTAAGGGGCTGTTTACATGGCAACAGTTCCTGCATGAAATGTTAAACTTTTGTTGCAGTTTGGCCTTTCATTCACATTTTGAGGGTCTGAAAATGCAAACTTTTGAAACCGGGTTCCAGAGTGTAGTCTTTTGAAAACAAAACCCCTTCTGTCCCCGTGTAAACTGGCAATGCGCAGAAAACGGTGACGTCACAGCTGTCCGCCTCGCTCAGGCATCCGGGACGCAGGGGTGTGTGGGCGAGGGAGGACAGCTGACTGCGGGTCCCTGTTTGGGGCCAAACTTACAGCCTGGTCTCCCTCCCTCCCCTGGTACCCAGCAGTGTAACAGGGGCATGAATCAAAAAACCAAACTGAATTTAATGTGTTTAACATGAATATTCTGTTGCAGTATACTAAGGGGCCGTTTACACTGCATTGGTTCTTGCATGAAACCTTATTGTTGCGGTTTGGCCTTTCGTTCGCACGACAAACACGTTTTGGGGGCCTGAAAATGCGAACCCTTGAAACCGGGTTCCAGAGTGTCATTTTTGAAAACTCGGACCCTTCTGTCACCGTGTAAACTGTGTTACACAGATAAAGGCCCTGCATGCACACTACAGCACTTTCGTTTGTTTTTCTAGATCCGGGTGCAGGACGATGCGTTCACTTTGTTATTATGTGGACGCAGATTTTTTTTTTTTTTACGCAAAAAAGACTTTTCCATTTTCAGCAGGGCCATTCTCACCTAAAAATGACTTAATTATTTTGTGTATTTCTCTCTTGAATAGTCACCAGAGTGCAGTAAACAAAGTCTCAGAAACTCAAAATGTTCTGGAGGAGGAACCCCAGACCCCTTTTGTTATTTTTAAATAACAAATAATAAAATAACTCTGTGATATCATGTACAAACCCGACATAGTTTACAAGTCTGCGAGTGGCCACGCAGTCTATCAGTGCAGGAGGAATACAACAAAAACACTTAATCACGTTATGAGATTTAAAGCTGTTGATTGCATATACACAGAAAGTGCATATTTATAGCCAACATAACTTCATGTTCAGGTACGATAAACAGGAACTAAATCAAAGTGCAGAAAGATCGACACTATTAAAGACTGCATGTTCATCCTCTATATTCTTCGTCATTTTTAGGTGGCGAGGGTAGAGACATGCATTAACTTTGTGTTTCAGCCTGTGTTTAGTCTGGTGTTTGTGCTTGGTTCGGTAGCGGTCCTCTTCATGGAGCACTGGAAGAGACGACAGATGCGACTCAACTACATCTGGGACCTGACAGGCTTCGGAGAGGAGGAGGAGGTGAGAGCATGCTATCGACAACTTTTGCAAGCACATGTCGAAATATAATCATCCATAAAAGTATGGATGGAAACTGCAGTTAGATGTTTTGGGAAACATGATTTTCCACGTCCTTTATTAGAGATATTTTTTTAAATATCACATTTATTGCTCTTTTTTTCCACATAAACACAGAACAGCTCAGATTAGGGGTCAACTGATACTGTTTTTTCAGGGCCAATAGAAATATCAATTATTAGTGGTTAATGAGACTGATAACCGATACTTGGAACCAATATGCATTTACAATAAAAATGAAACTCTTTCTCTTAATATTTGGAATTTGGAAGATTATAAACTTCAACACAATTTTTAAAAAAAATCTTTTAGCAAATATTTAATAAAAACTAAAACTTATAACATAATAAACAGTAAGTTCCCAGCAACTTTTTTTTATAAAGTCAAGGGAAAATAAAACAAAATGAATAAACAAAAATAACTCCCTGAAGTTTTACAAAGTAAAAGTTCCTCCCATGCTGACACTTTCTTTGCAATTGAATGATGTTGATTTCGATTTAAGTCCATTAACTATAAATCCTGTTGACTGAACATGATGCATTATAACATTTTTCCTTCCTTCCAGTAAAACCATTAGTTTCCTTTGACTTCAGCAAACCATGAAAACAACTTTAGGCTTGAAACCTGCTCATTAACAGTCATCCATCATGTCTGCTTTTAGTGTCAAAGCAACATTATTTCTGCGTGGTTATGCAACGTAGACCCTTCAAATGAATCTGCACTTTTAAATGCATTATCGTGTCACAATGTTGCTTTGACCACAATCAGCAGACATGGTTTTGTAATGGATTACTTGGAAATTGCAAGTCTTTTTAATATAATTTCTATCCCAATGGGCTACATGGAAAATTTTAAAAAAAAGAAAGAAACTGGCCTTGTAATCACAAAATTACAAATTATTTGCCCTTTTGTGTGTTGTAAAGAGTTTGTGTTTCTTTTGTTCTGCAACATTAAAAATATTGTTAAAACAACAAATTGAATACAAAATTGGGACAAACACTTCAGAATGAAAATCAGAGAGTAATAAGGATGACACAAAGGTCAGGATATGCATGTGCATGTACCTCCTCTGTCTTCTGTGTGCGCTCTGTAGTGACTCAGCCCTCGGCACAAATGTTCCCACACAAACATCACGGCCTCAGACATCAGTGTCTTTTAAAATCAGAATGAAAAAGAACAATGCATGACTGCCCTTTTTTATGAAAGATTTTGTTAAATATTTTTTTGCTCTTAAAGTGACACTGAAGTGTTTTAAATCCTCAGAGCCAATGAGTGCCCGCTGACACCTTTTCCTTGTTTATGTGTTTGTTGTATCTCACAGGAGGAGCATAAGGTTTGGATCCAACTTGATTTATTTTGCTTTAATTTACTTTCTCTCTTTTTGACTGTCTGTTTTAGCTCCGTTCTGCAGCTGCTAAAATTAAAACTTTCTCCCTCAAGGTGTCTAACAGTCTACCTCAGGTCTTTCCACTTTGCTCAGTCTTTATCTCTTTAGCTCCTCTGTATTTTTTTCTGTAGTTTTTCTTTTTCACGAGGTTCCTCCCGATGCTGGCCATCTCCGTCGCCTCTTAACACAATACTGTTGCTGTTGTTTGTGTTTAGTGACGGCTGCAGAGTTGACAGGAACGTTTGTTGACTCATAGCTGTTGTATCTGTCATCTTCTTTTCTCTTCTTGAATTCTTTGCTTTTTTTTTATGCCTCTGCGGCGGCAGTAGACACGGCCCGAGGCATCGTGTTTTCGGTTGTCCATCCATCTGTCCTATTTTAGCGGATGCAGCCGCTCAAGAATACCCCAAGGGAATTTCTTCAAATTTGGCAGAAACATCCAGTTAAATCCAGTAAACAGTGAACTGTGGTCACTGTTATGTTGCGTCTGTCTGGTTCTTGTGAATTTGATATCTGAAGAATGAGTCAAGGAAATTTCTTCGAATTTGGCACAAATGTCTACTTGGACTCAAAGATGAAGAAGATCAAAGATTTTAGAGGTCAAAGGTCAAGGTCACTGTCTCTCATGAGCAAGATATCTCATGAGAAAGAAGTTCATCAGATTCACTCGCCCTCCATGACAAACTGATAAGAATTTGTTGGTCAAAGGTAAAGGTCACTATGACCTCAAAAAGCATGTTTTTGACCATAACTCAAGAATTAATGTACAAATTGTGACAAAATTTCACACAAATGTCTAGTAAGATCAAATGATCAAGTGCTGACACTTTATGTCCAAAAGGTCAAAGGCCAGCTTCATTAGGACATCAGAATGTTCTTCAAAAACACTTTTCTGGCCATTATTGAACATGTTATCTCAGGAACCGAAGGGGAGACACTCGGTCAGATACGGAAATGTTGACACTAATCTCGTGTGTCCACCTGAAAGTTGTGCTGATAGTAGATATTTTCTGTGCTGCCGGGGGGAATATGTGTGTGTGAAGCATCCAGTGTTTGAGATTATTCAGCTTCGCTGCAGCTGCATCCATATTTAAAGAATTCTCAACTGTTATGGCTTCATGTGAGTCTGGACAGACATGGATGTAAACTTAAAGTGCAACTTGGCTGGTTCGCAGAGGCATACAAGCACTTTGTGGTAATTTTGGTTTACATATTTTTTAAAAGAGACAACTGTGTCCTCCATGCACATATGACAAGCAACACACACACTCCCAAAGTGAGGTAAAATATCTTTGAGAAAGAAGTGGTGCAAAAATATTGTCTAAGCACCTTTTTAAATATTGTAAAAGGAAAAGAAAAATTGCTGCCCTGACGAGTCGGTTAATTTTGAGCCTGTTCTAGCACTTTGCATGCAAATGCTTTAAGGTAATTTATATAGCGGGTATAATTACTTCAGCCTATGATGACTGAAGTTCCAATATTGTTGAGTAATGGCCCAATGAGAGAAGGGTCTGCCAAAGGGGACCCTTTATCCAATTTTCTGCTCACCCACAAGAAACTCAGAAAAGCCCACACAGCTATGTAGGACCACGAATCAAACCAACTGAGCCCCTCATAGTTTACACACTTCTAGCCCTTTCAGCTCACTCTTGACTTTTTCTTATTGGTCCCAGATGGGCAGTCTGGCTGGAAGGACAGTGGTATGTCAAGCCCATAAATTTCTGAAATACCTAAAAAGAAGAGTGAAAGTCTAAATCACCTTGGACAGGACCAAAAGAGATCAAATATGCAGGCTGTCTGGTTCTAATGTGCCCCTCAGATAAGGTTGAATCAGTTTTCTATCTTTTGAACAGTAAAGCCAAATTAAACCTGGACCAAAAAAGATTGTTTTGGTTTTTTTACTACCAGAAGTGTAATGAGTGTGTAATGTGAAATGTGTCATTGCAGTAAAAACATTTTAGGGTATTATCACCTGCCTCTGCAGTTACTCTCAGCTCTATTTATAGTTTACTATTTCTCATTTAAAGCCCACAGCTTTATATTGTCATGGTTTATTCCCTAAATATATACTAAAATATGCAGGATTTTCCTAGTTTTAATGTACAGACCAGACGTTCTCAAAATCAGGACTCGGGTCCAGATCTGGACCACACGGCAAGTTCCAAGTCTCGTATTAGGAATGCAATAATACACTTTAATGAAGTATATGTTATGTTTTATACACATCAGTAAAATTGTTAGTTTTGTAGAATATATTCTATTTGGAAATTGATGCAGCGACCCTTGTGCTAGATTAAGCCTTTAACATAATAATTTCCCTGTTTGAAGTTCATTGTCATGGCAACGTTGACAGCCGGCGTATCATGTTTAAGTTGTCACATGTCAGACTTCACGGGTCGGCTAACAGGCGTCCATTAAAAATGAGCAAGTTAGTTTACGGCTGACAATGCACAAGATAGATTACTCAGTCATTTTTAAACATAGTTTTTAAAAAAGGTGAAATTAAATTTTGTCTTTCAGAAGCTGCTATGACAAATACATCCGGTCGCTCAGGCATGTTGCTGCTGATGGCATCATACAATTTCTTGCATTGCATCTCTGCAGTAAATGTTTTAAATTTGCACCAGAGTTTCGTGTCCTGTCGGCTCTGAACAACTTCTGCCCATCCAGCGCAACAGCATTTATGTTCTGTCCTGCGAGAAGAAAAGTGAGAAAGCGTCTTCTGTCACTGTACAGTACGTCGTCACTATCCAAATGTGCAAAGAAAAAAAAAAAACTAGGCTTGAATGTATTTTGTCTCAGACTGCCTTAGACTTAAATATATATAGCTTGTAAATTATATGCAAGTTTTATAAAAGTCATTTTCTTATCAACAAATGTATGGATGTAAAACTTTTGTTTCCACAGTGTATTTAAGACGAAACAAAAATACACAAGCTTGCCAAAGTTCCTGCCATCTGCATGAACACAGCCAAAGTTATCAAAAAATGAACAATGAAAGGCGCGTAAAATGCACCAAACAGTCCCTGAGGGTCAAATGTTTTTACAAGAATATTTAAAGAAAATGTTCCATCAGCCTTTTAGCTTTCATAAATCACATTGTGTTCACATTAGCACTGCCGAAATATTACAAGAGCAGTTATTACTTTGAATAGTATCAGTCTGGTAGAAATGACTCAGGATATCAAAGCAGTTTAATTTTATGCACTAATAATGATTTTTTTTCCCCCTGCTGGCCTGAATCCACACCGAACAAAATTTGTTTACTCCTTTTCGTGGCAGCTTTTGTCAGCATTTGGGTTTTTTGTGTCTGTCTTCACTCTCTCTGTCTATCTGTACATTAGCTTGACACGCGGACCTTCAGGCTGAAAATGACTGTCTAACCCTCAGCTTTGTTTTCTAGCGATGCCGTTTCCTCTGATTCATTCCTCTTGGCTTCCTGCAGACTGTATTCCTGTGACTGTTACACTCACTTCTGACTGCACATGACGCCGACATAAAATGTTAATCCTACATTCCTCACCATGAAAGGATTCCTTGACAGCAGCGCAAATTGGACACGCCACATCACAAGCTTTGTGTTTGAAATGGTTAACGGCTGTATCAAGGAAGATAAACACTAATTTACCAAACAGTTTGGCATTTCAAATTAGCGCAACGTGCGTGGTTGCTATCTTGCCCAGAAGCACATGGATATCAGTCTGAGTCAACTACAGACACCTGCAGGGATATGCTTGCCTGACATTGCATTAAGACTGGAGGTAAATGGTAGCTGTTGCAAACATATCTGCTAAGGCACGGTGTTTTAGTGGACATTGTTGGGCCGTTCTGTCACGTGTTTGATCACAAACACTTAAACATGATAAGCTTTTACACACATTTAACTGTAGTCTGAGTTTAAGTTGACTCTTGATATTTCCGTGCTACTCCGGGTTTATGTCTGTTTAATTCTTTCATGGTGAGTCGATGCATTTTTTTCTCTTTTCTTGCTCAGAGCTCTAATTTTAACTCACTGTTCTGCAAACTTCATGCAAACAGGCTGGTCATTTAGTTTCATTCTGAATCTCCTCAATGCTCTTCTCTACTGGTTATTATCTTGCACACTTACTGCTTACTAATATAACAGGTGGCACAGATCAGTAACTTCAACATCCAAACTGATTTCTCTTCCAGGACCACAACCGAGCGGAGTACGAGTTCCGAGTCATGCAAAAGACTATGAGACAAGAACACGCAACCCCGAAGGTAAAACTCCTCTAGTCAGATTTTTAGCTGTGTGTTTAAAGCACATCTGCTCAGTAATTCATCCACTCTGATCTTACATTTGCTGTCACGGCTGGTGTGTTCATTTAATGTATTTCTCTTCTTTTTGATAATTGTCTAATATTTTTGTTGCCTCATTTCTGACCTATGAATATATATATATATATATAGATAGATAGATATGAATGTACGTGTGTGTGTGTGTGTGTAGTTTTGTTTTTCTAATTTTTTCATTATTATTTCATTATTCCACTTCATGTTATCATCATAGACATAAATTATTTTTATTTCTTAACCCCAAAATTGTTCCAGCAATTTAAAATGACTTTACTTCTTTAACATATTTTGTTGTGGTATTCTTTTGATCACATACATACACTAACAGCAATAATCAAGAAACACACTCTGTCCATCAGCAGCTTGCAGCCTTCACCAAACACACAGTCAGCGCTGACTAGTGTAGGACTCACGTCTAACGGCAGCTTCAGCACCGTTTTGACAAGAAACTGCTGATGAAACACTGAAACATGTTTGTAGTATAAAGCATGGAGACATTTCACACGACGTCTTCTGGAGGTTTAGAGTCGAGCATGTTCACTTTGGGTAATGGCCTTTAGCCTTCAGTCTTGTGCCAAGGTCACGTCTTTCTTTTTCATTGAATACACCAGAGAAAACACACACACACACACACACACACACACACACACACACACACACACACACACACACACACACAGTCGCTTGAGCTCTCTGACCCAATTCTCAGTAGGCTTGAATGTGACATGATAGCTCGGGGCAGAATTAGCTGTGCTCCACTGCAGCCACATAGCGAGTGTGTATGTTTATGGTGTGTGTCAGCGTGTGTGTGTGTGTGTGTGTGTGCGTGTGCATGCTGTGTGCATTTGCGTGCCCACAGCATTAAGAGCTGCTACTGACGGAGAGACATGACACACACGTTCAAACAGCTGCAGAGGCTGTTACTGTTTCAGACATGTTGTGTATTTTATGTCCTTCACATAACTGTGTGTTTATGTGTGTGTGTGTGTGTGCGTGTGTGTGTGTGTTTTCAGGGTGAAAAGGTGAAGCTGACCTGTACAGACAGACTGCCGGCTTACTTGACTACTGTGGTGACGATGTGCTTCATGGTGAGTCTCGTCAGTCTCTCTGCAGTGTTACATCACCAGCCTTTGTTTATTTAACACGTGTGTGACGTTTGAAGAAATTACATGTCATTTCTGAACTCCTTCAACTCAAAACGACAGTTAGGGAAAGCAGCGTTTACGTTCAAATGTTTTCTTTGAACTAGGAAGGGAAGAACACTTCAACAGAGTTTTTTAGCTTTCAAGTAAGGTGAAAATAATGTGTGTAAAAACACGATAAAAGAACAGACAAATAAAAAAATCTATCATGGTAATTCTGAAATGACAAAAACAAATGCAACTTTTAGCTGTTGTCTGGGTCTTGAGTCACAGTAAATACAGTTTGTGTAGAGTATCTAAAATATTATAATAGTATTATAATGTATAATATGTGTTAAAAGAGTACTTCATTCCCCAAATGACCATTTGCATATCAACTATTCACCATGTGTTACTTTGAATTTGTGTGAATAAAACGATGTCTTTCTGGCATGTCTCCACAGCAAACAGCAAATCCAAAAAAAAATCATTCTTTATTAATTAAGTAAACAATAAACGGGATCCACGTTTAATGACAGCAAATCCATTTACAAACACACAACTCGAGCAGTATAATCAGTCTCAGTTATTCAGTCGTATGCTCAGCACTTCCCGAACATACATTTTCCCCAAAATGTTACTACAAGTAGCGCTCCCTTGAGCTTCAGTCAGGCACAAAACAAAAGAAACCCGACTCTACATGAACCTGTGCAGCTTTTTTCCAAGGCCGACCCAAGCACGAACCACAGCAGCAGTTTTGGGCCCAAGTTCTGGGATGACGTGTTTTGTGGCACCACCTCTTCTTCTATTCTTCCTTCTGTTATTTCAGTCGTCTGTCGTTCACTCTGCACGTCATGTAAAACAGGTTTTTAAGAATGTGCTGCACGCCTCGGTGCATCTCCGTTTTCGACTGCTCATAGCGGCCGATGGCATTGCAGCGCACATGCACAGGAAGATCAACGCTCTTTGCTGCATTTTACGTGCATCTCTCCCACTGCTGGGGAGGCAGAAGCTAACACTGCAAACCAAGTCCCCTCGCAGCGCCCTGTTGCTCTGTCTCTACTTTCCATCCCTCTCTTCCCCTGCTTCCTCGGTCCAGTCATCCTCTCTCTCTGTCTCTCACATTCCCGCTCGTTCGATGCATGCCAACTATACGCGACTACAGGTGACCGGAAATCTGCTCCCATTTACTTTGTATCGGAAGCCACTGATTCCCTGTGCAATGCATGCTGGGATACCTGTGATCCGGAGCAAGCTGGCGGCACGACAAGAGGAAGTAACGATATCAAAATCTCAAACGGTGCTCACATCAACACAGCCACTCAAGCTGCAGCTCCAGCAACTTTCTAATCAGCTCTGTATAAATGCAGGAAATACTAAAGTAAAACTTCGTCTGCTCGAGAAGGGGGTGGGGGATTATGGATGGATGCACACAGTGGGGCGGGGCAGAAGTGAATTGAGGCGAAATGGTCGCGTACAGTGGGCATGCACCGTTTCGCTTTTTTAACTTCTTGACTCAGTCCAATGCAACTCCTGCCATTTACACACAAGAGCTGCTAGATTTGTTAAAGTAAAAAAAACTGTGAAAACACAACCCAGTATAAGCTTGAGGGAACACTGATAAATTACAACCCGTCCTGTCTCAAATCTGGCAGGTCTGGTCGCGCCCAATCAGGCTCAGGCAGAGATCAAAGCTTTAGCGCACCCTGATCATGCCTGAGCATACATGTGCATATGAGATCTGCTTAAACAGAGTTTAAACACTTTTTTATTTTCATTTTTTATTTTTTTGTTCACTCAGACATACAAGAAACACAGTTTTCCTCTCAAATTCAGTGAAACACTCACTGGGCACATGATTGATTCAGACCCATACACACGTCTTTAAAACCTGACTCCAGATTTGAAAGCAAATCGTGACTTGAATCAATGTTCTGTTTGTTATTCCTCTGAAATCACGTCACTCAACAGCAGCGCACACTGCAGCAAACTACCATCACATACAATACAGCATCCTAACACGATGAATGCCTCAGCCGTCAGTCGATAATGTCAGCTCAGTATCTTCAAACGATGAAGAAGGCATCCCTGATTTACTGGAAAATTACATTTTATCGCTAGGTTTTTGCTTTGCTTCATTGATTTGTGGCTGTTAGCCATGTGCCAGGCGAATTCAACACATACAGCAGGTCAGCCTCTCTCTTTTCCAGCCGCCCACTGCGGGTCCAACTTGGAATACACACACACGGACACAGAGAGAGAGAAGCAGGGAGAGCAGTTTCTTAACAAATTACATGTAAAAGTTAAAAAAAAAAAAAAACTGAATCTAAACCAAGCAGAACATTTTACATCAGAAAACTGACCCAACCCGGATTTGTGAGGGCTTGTTGGGTTTGGGTTGGGTAGCAGGAGGCTGTCAAGCAGCAGATGTTGTTGCTATGAAAACAGATGCATTATTATAATAAATACAGACTGAGGTAATGATGCATGTCGGAACAGCTGCCCGTATTATTTTCATTGTATACAGCACCTTTAAATACGTGTGGCATGTTTCAACACGGTCTACTTCACATCCTGGACTTTGAGTCTTTCCACTGGACTTCAACTTTGTTGTATTACAAGGAAAATACCTGTTCAGATTCAAACAAATGCTATAAAAATGAAGAATAAATGTTTTGGGAGTATAACTGCCGATACCTAAGAAAAGAGTTCATCCAATAAGCTTTCTCACCTGCAGTAATTCTTTGATTATTTTGTAAAACTATCAGCAGATTGTCAGATTTTTTGTTATGTTCACGTCTTATTTTTTAGATCCTTGTGACATTTGCGATCGTCTTCGGGGTCATCCTGTACCGAATCAGCATCAAGGCTGCGCTGCACATGAGCAACTACGCGGCAGCCCGGTCCAACATCAGAGCCACCGTCAAAACCACCGCCGCCATCATCAACCTCATCGTCATCATCATCTTGGATGAAATCTACGCATCCATCGCCCGCTGGCTCACCACCCTGGGTGAGGCACATTTCACTGTTAACCACTTCGATTGACTTTGATTGATTGATCAGATATTCTTACAACAAGCAAAAGAGTTTGTGGGAAAATATTTTTTAAAAAACTCGACTTTGTTTGATGCTGAAATATTTAAGCCCAGCAAAAATGTATGTTTTGGTGCTTCGCTGTGCAGATTGATTTTATGGAGATAAGAAATTACAAATGAAAACCCATAATGGCTCACGAGGGGATTATAACCAGACATCTAGAAAAGTAGAGAGCATCAACGAAACTTTATTTTTAGTTTATTGAGAGTTGTGTGAGTGTTTTACAGCACTGAATGAATTGGATGAAGAGTATGTGAGATAATTAAGTCACATTTTGTCTTTTTCAGAGGTTCCAAAGACAGAAAAGAGCTTCGAGGAGCGCCTCATCTTTAAAACCTTCATCCTGAAGTTCGTCAATGCTTTCACACCCATCGTTTATTTGGCCTTCTTCAGGGGCAGGTAACACCTGACAATGACTCTCACTGCTACTATTTTCTACATTTTATGATAAATCATTGTAATCAAACTTAAGTAGATCATCAATAATTCAAGTATTTGCACCTGTTGTTGATCTCGCGTGCTGTTTGGTCGTCATTTTTTATCTAAAACACTGTATCATGAGTGTGTTTGTACTGTTAGATGATCAAACTGTAAATTTCCAGCTTTCCTCTTCTAACATATAACATGTGATGGTTGTGTTTGGTTCACAGGCTCGTTGGACGACCTGGAAACTACTTGTATGTCGTTGGATCGTACAGAATGGAAGAGGTAATTCACACTAAACAGAGCGCGACTGACAGACGAACCCAGCGTTAGCGTTTAGTCCTCTCCGTTTCTGATCTGCCTCTGTAAAACAGGCTCCTGACGTTGAGTTGTGGAGCTTGACATTGTTTGTTCTTCATTTCTGATTATCAATTACATCACGAAAATCTCAACTGGATCTCAACACTAAGAGATTTTAGCAATACAGCAACACAAAAATGTCTCATGCAAATTCTGTGAATTTTGCACGTCCATGTCAGTGACCGGGTTTCCATTAACCCTCAATTGGCACAAATTGAAATTGTGAATTAAATACGCCTAATGGAAACACATCAATTTAGGGGAAAAAAAGTTTTTACGCTTGCATGAGGTGGTATATCAGGCAATTTGAAAAAGCCATATTTCACAAAACTGCAATGGAAACATTTTTTTGGCTTTTCTAGGTCACATGATTCTACGTCTATGTGCTTGTCAGTAGGAACTGGCTCCCTCATGATGCAGCAGGAGCTACAAGAGCTGTTATTGCATCACATAACTCAAAAGTTGAGTTGCATTATCTGGAAGTTTTGAATCCACAATTCCTCTGTGAAATCATGGAAATCCCAGAAATCCCTCAAACGTTCCCACGTATCAGGGGCTCGCCTTTCCATTATGGCTCCATAACACGCCTACATGGCCTTGGATTGTAAATAATGACGGCTAGTTTGGTGGCTGCAATAGAAATAAAGCTGCTAATGTTTTGAACATCCATCGCCATGGTTACTGAAATGTTATCAACAGAGGAGAAGTCGCAGAGCATCACTCTGTGTAAACACAGTCATCTCACACTTGTGTTGTATCGCCATTTCGAAATTAACGCTCGTGTTTTGTGAAAATCTGTAATGAAAACCTGCCTTCTCACTCACCCGGCCCAAATCTTCATCTATATCCGTCTTTGCACTGACTTTTTGGCAATCTGGCTGCACAAAAGGCTGTCTTCATGTTTGGTGTGAACACACCATTAGCAGCATTCGTTGTTGGTTTGGGTCTTTTGTAGGGCTGCACCCGACTCAGCATTATGCCTGGTGAACCAGATTTGGCTTTTCAATACAAATATAGGACTGTTTGTGAAGTTTTTTTCCACAGTTTGAGAGTTTGAGGGGGTTTCGGGGGAACGTTCAGATTGACAGAGGCCTTCACGTATAAAATCAAATTAGCATTTTTCATCATCTGACTAGAAGGAGTCCCAAACCTCCTCCAGAGGTGATTTGAAACGATTCGCTCTTTATTGTCCTCTTAGAGAAATTTGCCCTCACAGTCTGCACAATCAAACACTCAGTACAAGAAACACAGGGGATGTAAACAAACAACTACACAGCAAAAGTCAATACTAGCGACCTCAGGCTGTTTGAGGCAGGAATGGCTGAGGGCACAAAACTACTCACAGATTTCTTGCAGAAAAGTTGTCTGCAGCCCGACGGGCGGAGGGGCAGCAGGGGTTGCGTGCTGTCAGCGCTCTGTGAGTGCTGGCAGGTCGGGGTTCGGGAGGGAGATTATTTTAGAGGATATATTGGTGAATTTTGGGAGTTCATGTCCATTGGCGAGGCTGAGTGTGGTGCAGTGCAGGAGGATGAGTTCAGTAATGCTCTCATACAGAAGGAGGGGTTGAAAAGCAAAGACACAAGCCGTTATCCAAATATAAGTTTGAAGATTGCAGAGTCTTTGATGGCAGCGTTTGTGGCTGTCTGCGGCGTGGTGATCAAAGCTCGGTTTATTGTCTAGGACGATGAAGAGCCACTTAAGGCTCTTCATCATCTCCACTGGTTGACCGATAAAGGAGGGAGGGCAGTGAGAGGTGGTGAGTTTATTGCTGTGCCGAATGGCGAAGATGAGCTCCTTCGTCTCGGTGTCGGTGTGGAGGAGGTGACTGTCTGTAAACCACACCACAATCTGTCCTAAACGCTCCTGAGGTGCATTTGCACTCAGCTTTTTAGAGGTCAGAAGCTTTCTGATGTGACCGAGGTGCACAAAGTGACTCAGCAGACTATTTGTCAGTTGAGTTTTTATTGTAGTAATGCATTTTTTAATAAATTTTTAATTTTGAGATTGCACACAGCAGAGTGGATTTCCATTTTCATTTCCAAATTTTTATTTGATTTTTTTTAGTACATCACATACAAAGACTAATAATATTCTAATTTGTATTTTGATTAGAAACTGTTTTGTTTTTTTAAGAGGGGGGAGGTGTGGGGCAAAACAGTGTACGAATGTGAAGTATTTTTTAAGCACTGGGGACGGACATACAAGTTTAAATAGTTATAATTGTTAATTATTTAGATGCCCTCTGAACCCCAAACCCTGCTGACAGTTTTGAAAGGCACGTATTTACCAAAATTACACAATTTAACATACAAGAAAACTGTAAAAACCTAAATTATTGTCAGATGTTCAATTTTCCGGCAGTCCTTGAAGACATCATGCGCCACAAAGGCTTCCATCATCAAAATCACTCTACACTACTTGTCTCATTTAAAATTTCGCACAAAATAAACTGTTCTTTTAACCAGATACTGCATCCAGTCTCTCAACAGTGAGAAATAAAGTTTTTTTTCCAGATTTGGTTTTCAGCTTTTAACTTTTAAACATCTTTTTTTTATATCCAGTAACTTCATTTGTGACTATATATATATATATATATACATATATATACATATATATATATATATATATATATATATATATATATATATATATATATATATATATATATATATATATATATATATATATATATATATATATATATATATATATATATATATATATATATATTAAAAATGTATTGCAAAAATATATATTTATGGCGGAGGGAGGGTCCCAAAAAAACAATAACAAAAATTATTTTTAAAAAAGAGAAATATATAAATAAATAATTTTAGAAAAGTCACACCCCAGCCTCCCCTTTCTTGAATTAATAATTAATAATAATAATAATAATATAAATATATATAAATAATAATAATGAGTCTCCCATACACGGGATTATAGTAGTCCAATTGTGACGAGATGAAAGCATTGATGACTTTTTCAAGATCCACTTGAGATTAAAAAATACATCTATATTTTAACAAAGTTCAGCCCCTTTAATAAAATCTGTGTCTGTGGTTTGTTTTTCCACTCTGAACTCTTGACTCCCTCTCTCCCTCCATGCTCCTCTGCCTCAGGCTGATTTCTTGCCGCTCTCTGACACGTCGTTCCCCTCTCTTTCTCTCTCCAGTGTGCCCATGCCGGCTGCCTCATGGAGCTGTGCATCCAGCTGTGCATCACCATGCTGGGCAAGCAGCTCATCCAGAACAACCTGTTTGAGATTGGCATACCGTAAGTGCAGAACACGAGCCGAGCAACGGTTCAGCACAGATCACGATACGTGGGTTCAGCGAGCCACAGAACAAATTATGCACACCCACTCAGTTGTACTTTCGCCTGAGAGGAATCATTTAAATGACTGTCTGGTTTTCAGACGCACTTACCTGCGAACCACAGGACACCTTGACGAACTCTGCCAGCCTGCAATTTTCTCTGTCTTGCTTTGTCCTTACAGTACACTTAAAAGGAAGTTTGTAAGTTTATTGTACTGTATGTTCAGTTCTTATCACACAATCCACCAAAAGCACAGCTCTAAACTGAATAACGTAAAAGAAATACTAGAAAAATGAATTGTATTGTACTGACTTATACAGGGGGGGGTTTTTATTATTTTGTCCACCCCATTTATATTATATAGTGTAGGCTAAATGAGAGCCCCCTTCTTTTTAATGCAGTGCATTTTACAGCTCTACAAACTCCAAACTAACCATGATAACCTTCATGGGAGAGGATTCATTGCAGGACTGCTGGACTAGGCAACATTAGTTTTAGGGATCAACTTAATTTAAAGGTTTTTTTTATCAAAAATGTGCATTTTATGTTAGGAATCCAGTAAAGGTCAGGCTCCAGTAAAAAGTCTAAAAGTCTCATTGCCTTCGGCTGTTGTTGTGTTCAGGAAGCTGAAGAAACTGCTCCGGAGGAGGAAGTCAGACTTGGACTCGAAGCAAGAGGAGGAGCTGAGCAAAACTCTACAACGCCACGAGAAAGACCACATCCTGGGTCCTTTCGTCGGCCTCAGCCCCGAGTACATGGAGATGAGTGAGTCTAAACACGAGTCAGCTGCAAACAAATACACAAACATACAACAAAGTTTTTGGTTATGTTTTGAAAAACCTCATGGTCCAAAACCTAAACGGTAGGGGCACTAATTTGTTAGATATCATACCATCAGCTGTGTAAGAATATGTTGACTAACTCTAATGTAAACCCATCAAAGCTATGTATTAAGTAGAGCCCGATTGATATGGGATTTTTGAGACCGATGCCGATTTTATAGAGAGAAAATTCACCGATTACCGACATGGCGGCCAATATTTTGAATTCTACAGCTGGAATAAAAAAACATAATTTTTATGTGGATTGTGCTCTGATTTTGCCCAATATAGCTTTATGACTACTTTCTTAAACAAACAACTTTTATTTAACAATTTACTTATAAAACATTACACACTAACAAAAATAAATTAATACAAATATAATAAACAAAAGTACTGTTTGGTCTTTGCTGACCATTTATCTAAATAATAAATACAATTACATAAATAGCTAAATACACATCAGTCCTGTTCAGTATCAGTCAGTGAAAGTTTCTAAACCACCCAAGCATCGTTTTCTGCATTATATGGTCTGTAAAAAAGTTTTTTTCATCAGCGCAAATTGGAAAAAATATATATACCAATGCCGATATGCTCCGATATGTCTGTGAAAGGCTCATATCGGCCGATAATATCGGTTGACCCATAAATTGGTCTGGCTCTAGTATAAAGATGGGTCAAACAAACACAGAACTTTCTCCTAGGAGGCAGCTGTTTGTGTCCAGTGTAATACAATTTTTTTGTAACTACGTTAGACAGTAAATATCACAAGAGAGACGTGATTTGACATTTACATTTACACTTGCATTATCGTTATTTATAATAATGACGCCTGTGTTTTATCCTTGTTGACGCTGCTCGTCCTCCTCAGTAATGCATTTTCCAGCAAAGGTCTTCATCTCTTGTGTCGAAGTGCTGTCTGTCTCTGACTCAAAATAGATCCTGGAGAAAAGCCTGTGTTCTGCGCTGATATCAACCTTTTTAACACCCTAACCTTTGCAGAGCATGTCATGTTAAGGTCAGAACTAATAAGCATAATAGCTGCAAGCACTTTAAAACAATCATCTTAATGTTTGCCTTCGATGCACCAACAAACACTCTCCTGCATCCGGACCTTTGCTTGACGTCTCAAATGTCAGCTTCTCTAAGAACAATTTGTTAGCCAGCAAACATATTCCTCCGAGCTGAGACTGAAGTCTCTGTTGAGGTGCACAGCGGCGACCTTTAATTAAATAAAAATCCAATTTCACAGCACGCAGATTATCAGTCGCTGATGTGGAAAACTCTGATAGATGATGCTTCATGCGCACCGCAGGTTTCTGTGTTTAATGAAGATAAGTAGATTACAGTTTGCTGCTTTTAATTTGGCTGCTCAAAATTGCTCTTTTTGGATCTATATTATTAACCCTTTGAAACCTGCGCACATCGCCTTAATTTCTTACAAAAATATAGGTAGAAGGCGATGAGCAACAAAAGAAGAAATAACCCAAAAAGTGGCGGAAGTCCAACTTTTATACCTAAAATTTAGCATAAATAAATAGTTCCACTTAATAGCTCATCCGGCCCCCCGTATGTAGCGGTAATGTCCTCGCCGCAGCAGCCGCAGGTTCGATTCCACCCTCTGCCCTTTGCTGCATGTCATCCTCTGTTTTTTTCCCCCTTTCATGCTACAGCTTTCCTGTCAAATAAAGACTAAAAAAGCCACCAAATAATCTTTAAAAGATAAGTGAACAAACAAATACAAAAAAGTAAAAACAAAAACAAACAAACAAGGAAATGACCTGGAAAAATGAACTTAAAAAAATAATTCTGTAAAATTTTAAATATATAATCAAGATGATTATAGATATTGTTTTTTGGACATTTTTCCCTTGCTTTTTAAAAAATAATTTACTCCAAAATTAGCAAAAAGGAAAAGAAAAAGGGAAAAAAAACAAAACAAAAAAAAAACAAGGCAAACAAGACTTGCAAAACGTGCCAAAAAAATTATATTATTTCTCCAACACAATGTTAAATACATAATAATGATAATTGTAAATAAATCTTTTCCATATCTTTTTTTCTAAATCTACTAATTTCTTGCAATATGCAGAAGTTGCTCATTGCCTTTTGCCCCATTTTTTCAAAAGAAAACAAGCCAATTTGCTCACGGTTGAATGTTCATGTTCATGTTCAATGTTGTGAACGGTGTCTGAACGCAGCGTTAGAAAAGTGATCCAGCTTTCAGAGGGTTAAGCAGTTGATCCATAACTCTCATCAGGGGAGTAGATCTATATTAAAAGCTGGCGAAGGCTAATCCCAGTACTTCAGAGAGGATTAAAGCTTCTTAAAGCTCGACACTCGCGTTTCTTCGTGTCCTTGATGGATATCATTTGAAAGAAAGGTTGCAGCAGCTGCATTCCTCGTTTAGCTGTGACCAGCAGAGCGTCACTGTCTCTCTGATCAGTCACTGCTGCATCTCAGAAATCACATATCTGTTTTCCATCGCAAGTTTTGGTGCACAGTGAGCATTACGCAAGACGCACAGAAGAGTGTGTGAAGTAACTCGGCCACAAAAATGAACGACAGGTCCAACAAACCCTGAGCCACGCCCTCGTCTCTGCACAGCCACGGCACAAAATAAATCACTTCTCAATTCTCAAACAGCTCCGCACTGATTGAAGTCATTCTGGGTCAGTCAGGTGTAATAACGTGTTTGGTGCCTGTGTGACATATAGTATATTAGTATATTGACCATTTAACCTTTTAAACTAACGAGTATTGATTGACTCTCTTCTGCATTTTTTCAGTCAGTAATAGAAAGTAAGAAGATGAGCATGATAGTACAGTATTCGAAAATGTCCCGGGAACTGTGAAAACCGAGCTCAGGTCAGCTGCCTAACACAAAGAGGCCCAACACATCGTGTTACCTCATTTGGCGATACATAGTAAATTATCAGACAGTCATGTAAAAAATGTCTTCAGGATTATTACTTGGATGTTCCCAGATAATAAATTTAATATCATCTTCTCTTTGGTTTTTTTTCGTACTAACTGGGGAGAGCCTGAACAGCCTCATAAACACATTAAAGTCCTATCATTATGATCAGCATGAAGATATCTGGCCACACGAGATTTTTCATCATCATTCGACAAACACGGCTGCAAATGTTGCTCTGGAAAATTACAAAACAGGTTTACGACATAACTGCCTTAGATAGTGATAAAATGTTAATGATGGGTTTTTTTTTTATTCTGTTTATTTATTTATTTTATTTTTTTGTATTTTTCTAAATAACATAAAGACCTTTCAATCATTTAAAAAGGGAAAATAACTTTTTAAAAAGAAACAAAATAAAAAGAAAATAGAATGAACAAATAAATAGTTGGGAAGAAAAAAGGGGGGATTGAATAAATAAAATCAATAAAATAAAACTGCGTTAGAAAAGAGGTAGAGAGGTAAAAAAAAAAAAAAAAGATTTTTCATAGACAAGGGTATCGGATCAAGATGTGGTGTTTTTAATATGTTGTGCTGCTCAAATAAATAATGAAAGCAGTTTAAATTTACGTGGAGATTTCCTCTCATCAGACGAGCTCTACAGTAGATACGTCCGTCTTTAAGCTGTAAGGCTCCATATTTATCTGAGCATGAGCACAAATGAAGCAGTTTTGCAGGTTATTTTAATGCATGCAGCAGCACTGATGCACTGAAGCACCTTTTTTTTTGCCTCACATATTTCACCCAAACTTCATGGATCAGCAGTGTCCACACTCAGTTTCTCTTTTGGATTCAAACACAAAGTGTCCGTCCAGGACCTTCTGCTAATTTCTCCTCTCGTCTCTGTCTTCAGTTATCCAGTTTGGGATGGTGACTCTTTTCGTGGCCTCCTTTCCTCTGGCTCCGCTCTTCGCTCTCCTGAACAACATCATCGAGATTCGCCTGGATGCTAAGAAGTTCGTTATGGAGCTGCGAAGGCCGATTGCATGCAAAGCCAAAGACATCGGTAAGTGTCCCCCAACCCAACTGAAATAAGCGTTTACTCCTGTAGGTGTTTCCAGCTGCATCACCTACATTATAATAATCCAGTAGAAAAGCCTCAGCGAGAAGAGATACGCTTTAGCTTTATTTTCAAAATGATCGTTATTTCTCCGTGTTTCCTTTCAGTGTTAGAAATTAAAATTCCTCAGACAAGTTTCAGCGTACATACACAGGCATGTAAATATTGCTTGTTCAGACTTGGAAAAACGTTCACCCATTCTTTAAATGAGGGTGCGAACATAATGACTCCGAAGGCAGTGATTCTTGGATGTGAAAGCATCCTTAAATGCACCAGATATTCATATTTAAATCACAATAATAACAGTCAGCTTTAATGTCAAAGAGATATTATGAAAACAGGCAACACACATAATGACGTCTGTCCACAGCTGTGCTTCTGCCATCTAGTGGCGGCTGGTACTGACTGAACTTACACAGTGCTGACATGGTGAAGATGTTCTCACCTTATAATAATAATAATAATAATAATAATAACAATAATAATAATAATAACAGAAATTCCCTTAATTGGGCCTGATAGTTTTACCTCAGCAGTTAACCCCTTTGAAACCTGAGCTGTTGGCTCTCTAGGCAACGAGCAACTAAACAAAAAATGAAAATAAGCAACAAAAAAGAATAATAAAAAAGAAAAACAAACACAAAACGACCTTAAGAAAGTGCTAAAAAACAAAATGAAAATGTGTGTACATGTGTTTGTGAAGCGCTTTGTAACTGCGTGTTTTAAAAAAGTACTATATAAAAAAAGCTTTGCGTATTTACTCATTTATAAAGCACTTTTAAAAGTGTTACAAAATGCTTTATAAGGCAGAAAAATAAAAGAGACACATTTTAAAATCAACAGGTTTTAAAATAAAAGGGATTAAAAAAAAACAATTTGGTGTATAAAAACGAAGAAAGAAAAGAAAGTCCAAAGGAAATTAAAACTCAAGTAAAAGAAAGGCTTTCCTGTGAAAGTGTGCGGCTCTGACTGCAAACACTTTGTCCTCGTTAGTTTTCATCTGCTGGAACAAACAAACAACCTTTTGCGAAACGATCTTTAGAGGTCAGAGACGCAGCAGAGAGAGGCCGTCAGTTATGATAAATGAGCCTTCACTGAAAAAAGAGTCATCGATCACATCATTTATTTACATTTAATAAAAAGTATATTAAAAAGTTAATTAGCAGGTTCGAGTTAAGTCTTTAAAAATTAAAAATAGTGCTTGAAAAAGTACTTGAAATGTCCGTATGAACCCTGTAATCAGTAAAATCTACTGAATCATACTGTAGGTCAGTGTAACGAGGCGAAAACCGGAGCGACGTTCATGTTAAAAGCTCCGCCGCTCACAGTCCTTCTGTCTCTCTGCAGGTATCTGGTACAACCTCCTGAGAGGCCTCAGCAAGGTCGCAGTCATCGTGAACGTAAGTCTCACATC
Source organism: Plectropomus leopardus (assembly GCF_026936395.1). Taxonomy (NCBI): domain Eukaryota; kingdom Metazoa; phylum Chordata; class Actinopteri; order Perciformes; family Serranidae; genus Plectropomus; species Plectropomus leopardus. The sequence continues at coordinate 4,544,270 of NC_142176.1, read as the reverse complement.
CGTACAGTCGCTGTGCAGTCGCACGCCCAAAACACGTTTGCAAAACTCCCTAATGGCGTTCTCTTCTTTCTTTTTCCCAAATCTTTTTATTCAGGTTTTCAAAATTAACTTACAGTTTGAATGGAAATGCAGTGAAAATAGATTTTTTTTTTTTTAATACCGATTGGTGGAAAACATTTTTTGATAAATACAATTAATAGCCTAAAGGGTAAGATGTCATCCATGTCAAGCATCTCAAACAACTTTACAAAATATATTTTTTCACATAAAAAAGAAAAAAGGGCAAGAGATTAAAAAGCAAATAAAATAACAGAGAAAACAGGAAAAAATATAGGCATATGTATGCATTTACATACATTTACACACATACACACACACATACATATCTACAGAGGTATAAATAAAATTGTACGGGGGATTGAGAAGGATGTCATGAAAGTCAACAGTGCCTTTCTGATTTTTATTTTTATTTTTTAATTTAAACAGGGCGAGTTAGGGGAGGAAGGTTGGTGCGCTGCAGTTTTTCCTCACGCCCTCTCAGTGAAAACTGGATCTTGTCCAAGTGTAGGTGGTGCTTAACGTCCTCCACGAGGGCAGAGTGGGTCGGAGCCTCTGCTTGTTTCCAGTTTAATAATATCGATCTACGTGCACGTAGAGTCACACATACAGCCATGTTACGTTGAGATCTGGTTAATGCAAGATCAGAAACTTTGATTCGAAAGAGAGCAGTCGGAGGATCCAAAAGTCTGCACAGGATGTCTGACAGTGACTGTTAATCAGGGCTCTCTGTCCCGCAGGCCTTTGTCATCTCCTTCACCTCTGACTTCATCCCGCGGCTCGTCTATCAGTACATGTACAGCCCTGACGGCTCCATGCACGGCTTCGTCAACCACACTCTGTCCTACTTCAACGTCAGCGACTTCCAGCCCGGGACGGACCCTCTGCAGCCGATGCATCTGGGCTACAGGGTCGAAATCTGCAGGTGAGGTCTCACTTTACAGCCGAGTGCACACGAGTCTGCTGCAGACGTGTCGAGACAATAACTGAAGAAATATTTTAAAAATATGTTTCCAAATACCGTCTGTGTAACGTCACCATTGTCCCCCTCCTCGTCTCGTTCATTGCTATTCATTTTTTGTTTGTCACTTATTTTGTGCTGTATGTTTCCATGTTATTCACAAAATAAAAATAAAAAAGGGGGAGGCGAGAAGCTAAACAAGAAATGGCAAAAAAAATTGCAAGAGATTAAAAAAAAAAATTACAAGAAAATTCCCTGAAAATAAGCACTAAAAAGAAGAAAAAGAAAATGAAAGTGCTAAAAATCAAATACTTTTTTTTTCTTTTTCTGTAAAATAATTTTAAATATATAAATATATAAAAGTATTATGCATATAGTTTCTGGACAATTTTTCTCTTAATTTTTGATAATATATAAAAATCCCTCCCTACTAATTTTCAGATCATTTTTCTGCAGTTTGCAGGACTTAAATTGCTAAGCTGCTCATTTTGTGTTCTTCCTGTGTTTTTAAATGATTTTTTTTTTAAATTATGTTTTTAAATTATTCACGTCTTTCCGTCTGCAGATATAAGGACTACAGAGAGCCTCCCTCGTCCAGCACGCCATATGAACTCTCGAAGGAGTTCTGGGCCATCCTGTCCGCCCGCCTCGCCTTCGTCGTCGTCTTTCAGGTCTGGAACAACACACACAGATAATAAATATGAGAGCGCGCACACACACTGCACGCCTCGACATGCTTTCAAACAGCCGTGTCACCCACTTTCACCATTCATGTCGTATGTGTGCAAAGCAAACAAACGTGCAAACGACTCATTTATATTTGATGAATTTATGACCTCTGAGCGACACGCGGTCCTTCACAGAGTGGAAACGTCTCTGTGGACGCGTGTGTGATGAAGAGCGAACAGGCAACAAGTTGTTACCTTCAAATAAAACTTATTTACCGTAAACTTCAGTCAATAGCCCGAGCCTGAACTCAGCAGGCTTCTATTTGGGACAGGCGTCTATATGAGATGGTTTTTTAAATTAATTTCACACAGAACCGTATCTCAGCAGAGATGGAAACACATTTAATTTATTTAATTTTATTAAACCTTCTGAGACCTGGGCAAATTGGCTTTTTATTTTATTCAAAAAAATGAGGATAAAATAAAATAAAATAATAATAAATTACTCAGTAAAATATGCTAAAATAAGATAATAAAACTCAAAAAGATAAAACAGTAAAATATGATAAAATTTGATAATAAAACATTAAAGGATAAAACAGTAAAATATGATAAGATTAGATAATAAAACTCTAAAAGATAAAACAGTAAAATATGATAAAATTAGATATTAAAACCTTAAAATATAAAACAGTAAAATATGATACAATTAGATAATAAAACTGATAAAAAATTAGATAGCAGCACGATAAACGATAATTCTAAAACTAAAATAAAATAAGATAATATGTAAATCAATAAAACAGACTAAGAGGATAAAATAAAATTCAGTTAAAAGTCAGACTATAGAAGCAGGTCTTGAGTTTTAAAAACACTGATATCACGTGCTGCCCTCAGGTCTTCACGTACGATTGTATTATTTTGACAAACTTTGTTCAAAGTTACATAATCCTGATTTAGGCTGTAATATCTGTGGCTCTGTGCTTCGGTGGTTCGTGTGTGACGTGATCCGATCTGCTCTGTCCCGCGCAGAACGTGGTGATGCTAATGAGCGACTTCGTGGACTGGCTGATCCCGGACATCCCCAAAGACATCAGCCTCCAGATCCACAAGGAGAAGATCATGATGGTGGAGCTCTTCATGAAGGAGGAGCAGGGCAAACGGCTGACCATGCGGGAAAACCACAACCTGGACAACTCCGCCGCAGACAGTCAGAGCCCGCCGCAGCCCCGCTCGCGACCCGTCTCGCACGCAAACTGCTCTTAAGCTCCTCGCTGCTGGGAGGAAAAAAAAGTGCAAACAAGCAAACAAGCAAACAGCACACCTGTACACAAACTGTAAATAAGTTAATCAGCTGCACGCCAGCTGTTCGAGGTTAGGACAGTCATCCATAAACACGTGGACAGGTTTTAATAATCAGCTTTTGCTGCGAAACATATTCACATTCCTTATTAAAGAACTGGTTGCCTCTTTTTAACACTTTTCCCACGTTAACATTTTACAGCACGACAGACAGCCATTGACCAAAAACTCAAATAATTGGACCAAACTCGCAGGATTCACAAAACGTTATTTATTGGATGTACTGTATTTTGAAAGGAACAAGCCATTCGCTTCGGATGACTCTGGGAAAATTCCTCGTCAATGAGATCATCATTCAGGACGTCCGAGAAAACAGAGCCAAACCCCACCTGCAACCTGATGAGTCACGCTTTGCCGCCTCTCCCACGGGACTTGAATGCAGCGTCTGTATGTTTAAATCCGTCCAAACGTCCTTCTGAGGAGACTTTCCTCCTGATATCTTACCGGTGAGATGAGGAGATTTTCCCTCCGGCTGTCAGCGTGTAAAGCTCAGACGGGCCTTTGTTTTTCTTTGCACAAATGCAGGAATTTAACGATGTACTTTTTTGAATATGCAACATGTTCAAGCACATGTGCTCCGGTTGCTGGGAGGTTTCGGCCTGCTGATTTGTACTTTTCTCTTGTGTACGAGCGTCGTTTGGCTCATTGTTACATTTTGAACAAACTGCCTGACAGTGGCGTTATTCCTGGAAGCACAAGTCACATTATTATTATTATTATTATTATTATTATTATTATTATTATTATTATTATTCATTCCAATGAACTGGAATTCTTAAAGCTGCAAATGGCGAGATTTAGAAAGTGATGTCATGCTCCCTCTCACCTGGCTGAGGTGTTGCACTGTAGAAACCCACTACATCTTCTGTTACACCGTTACAATCCTCGAGAGGAACATTTTCCGCACATTAAGGTGTAAAATGGAAATAATTCCTTAAAGCTGCAGCAGAACGAGCTAAAAACACAGCACTAACATATTAAAACCACCATCAGCAAACGTTTATTTACACATTCAGCACAGAGCGGCACTCTCTGATTAACCCTTTGAAAACTGGATCGACATCGCTTTTCTCGAGCTGCATTCAGATGCCTTTCCCAGGAATGTAAATCTTTATTGTCCGGAGCAAATTGGTTTGATTTCATGGGAAAAAAACAACAAGCAACTTGGCAAAAAAACGGCCCGCAAATTGCAGGATATTTATAGTTTTAGAACTTTGTTTAATTTTTTTAAAAAGTAGAACTATGTAATAATTAAATATTTAAAACTATTTTACAGAATTACTTTAATTTTTAAGCACCCTTTTTAGGTCATTTTCTTGTTTTGTTTTTCAGGACGTTTTCGTGTGTGTTTGTTTTGTGTTGTCTGTGTGTGTGTACGTGTGCTATTTCATGTCATTTTCTTGTACTTTTTTAAAATTGATTTCTTGTTTTTTCTGGGTCATTTCTTTTTAGGTTACTCTGCTTTCTTTCCTTTTTTTGAAAGATAAAAGATTTGCTCATGTTTTAAAGGGCTAACTTGTTAAAACTTTATCTGTTTTTTCTTTGATATTGAGCAAATAATAGTGTTTTTTGTTTTGTTTTGTTTTGGTTTTTTTAGACAAAAGTCTACTAGCTCCTGGAAACGAGGTTAATGCAACGAAGTTTGCAGACTGTAAAACCAAAATAATGAATTGAAAGACACTAAAACTCTCTGGTGAAACCTGCTGTGGCTGTTATCAGCCCATTAAATGGCTGTTTTCAGGAGCATCGACTTCAGGGCCTCACTCTGCCTCTTATAATCACGTTTATTGTTTGGCAGCGCCCTCTAGTGGCAGTAGTAATTTTGACAGATACGGCCGTTGCCATCTTGCGAGGGTGATTGATAGCCAGATTCTGCGCTGTAGCGATACCCGCCAAAACACCTGTCAGGTGCGAGCAGCAGTGTTGAATGCGAGCGCACCGATTGGCTATCACGGCATAATGAAATAACTCATTTAAACAGAACTTATCATAAACAACAAACACTCGAACAAACATCAGAGTGATGAAAACTTCCTCCAGTGACAGAAACCATCTTTGGGAAACATTTATTTGGCGTGTACGTTGAGTTTTTGGTTTGTCCCACTCACTAACATGAAGGGGCGGGCTTTATGACCTATACTGCTGTCAGACACCAGGGGGCGATCAAGACTGAAAAGCTTGACTTTGGGGTCATGTTGTCCACCTTTATATACAGTCTGTGTGCGCTAATGACGATCCTACAGCAAAGTTCACCTAAACCTCACCAACTACTTCATAATAGTTAACTGTTTAAAACCACCTGCTGGCCTGCTGGCAGGTGCAGTTTTGAATCATTACAACGGTGATAACAACTGATAAAGGTCATTTAATGGGCTGATAACATTTGAAGAGCTGCTGTGGAGCTGAGGGAAACTTCAGAGTTGTTGTTTACTCTCTGTGGGTTTTTTACTACAAGCGACACACTTAACACGACACATAGTGATGGTCGATATTTTACATTATTAGCTGCTATAATCGACAGGACTCTACATGAACGCCCATGCTGCTCTGTGTCTGCTGGATGTGTGAATACAACTGTTTGCAAACAAATTCGCCGTAACACTTAAAAAGTGATGTCAGTGTGTTTCAGCTGGCGTCTGCTGCCCCCCAGTGGCCACAAAACCAGTTAATACAGGTTTAAAGAGCTGCAAGGAAACAGGAGAATCCAGCATTTAATCTTTTGCTTCATTTGGTGTCTTTTGGATCAAAAACTGTGCGGTTTAATGATTTCACCTCACAGAGTTTCTTCAGACCAAATTCCTGTCATTTTTTATACAGTTTATCATCAGTCACTTTTGAACCATCGATGGGAAAAGTTGCCGTTTTAAAGATCCCAGAAGAAGACGAGTAAATGTTTTAGTATCGCTGATTAAAACTATAAAAGCCATTCAGACCTTGTATATCGTGAAGGTGCTCGGCTTTATTTGTTAGCGGGTTTTGCTGAGTATAAAAACGTATGATCGATTTAAGGTTGTGCACTGAAAACCCAAACTATAAGGATAGTTTGGATTTTTGAAGTGAGCTTGTATGAGTGACTCCTCCATCGATCGGATATTACAAACAGTGGACGTCAGCCAGAACGCCCTCAGTTTGAGGAAGCAGGCTGGAGTCCAACATGTGCACGTGGTCAGCAACAAAATATATTTTAATCGCCTAAAAAAACCCATCAGCATCAGTTCAAGTGTGCGCTGTATTTAGAATATTTTCACGGCTTTATCTTTTTGTTCGACGGTGATTTCCAACAGGAAACTTAAGCTGCTGTGTTGCTCTTTTCAAAGCCAGACTCCATTTACAAAAACAGGAATTTTACATCGCTGAGCGCAGGAGCTGCTGGTCTGCTGCTCCCTGCTCTGTTAGTTAGTTCGTGTTTTTATGTGACTTTGGCATTAAAAGGTTGTTTGTTGTAAGTTGGGTTTCACCAAATTCACACATGAAGACAAAATGACTAACTGACAGAAGCAGCAGTCGACCAGCAGCTCCTAAAACCTAAAATGACTGTTTTTGTCAGTGGAGTCTGGTGGCTCTGACGAGAGCATACAACTGAAGACATTTAAGGATTTCCCGTCTGAACTGTCTGACTGACTAAAAAGGTAAAGCAGTTAAAATACTCTCAATATAGCACAGATGTAAACTGATATTGATTTTTTTATAGATTTTTTTTTTAGGTGTGATTATTTTTAGGTGGCTAAAATATGTTTTGTTGCTGACTCCGTCAACAGCAGTTCAGTGTTTAGCTTCAGTGCCAAACTCATTCAGTTCAGCTCAGTTCAATTCAGTTTTATTTTATTATAAAGCCTATTATCACAAATCACAGTTTGCCTCAGAAGGCTTTAAAGCATACATCTCTATGTTCTTGGACCCCCGCAGCGACTAAGGAAAACTTCCCGAAAAAAAACCTTTAACAGGTGAAAATATAGTAGAAAACTCATACAAACCTATTTCCAAATTTTCAAACTATCCCTTTAATGTGTTCATGTGGAAGAGCCTGAGCAAGTTGGCTTCATTTCTTTAAAAACACAGGAAGAAGGCAATGAGCATTTAGCAAGAATTTGCTCAAAAAATAGCAAAAGTAAATAAGAAAATGACCTGATAATTAGAAAAGAAAAGTAAAAATGAGCAAGTTCATGATCTAAAAAAAAACGTGCTAAAATAAAAAAGATTTTTTTCTGTAACATAATTGTAAGTATATGATTATAGTAATCTTAGATATAGATTTGTTTGTTTGATCTCTGCTAATTCCTATAATTTTCTCTCTTTTTTAAAAGTAATTTTCACGTTTTATCATTTTCTTGCTTATCTTTTTCCCATTTTTGAAAGAAATCAAACAGATTTGTCCAGGTTTTCAAAGGGTTAAATGCTTTTGAAAGGTATCTCAGTGCAGCACAAGAAAACTGATGTCGATCCATGTAGTAAGGGGTTAATGTCACGTGTACATATACATGTGCATGCATACAGTGTGTGTCTTTGTGCTCATATAATAACATAAAAATTGCATTTTTGGAATCCTGGGATTTAGGATTATTGCGGTATTTAAAATAACGTGAGATTGTAATTTCTCTGGCGTCTCGCTCGAGGGCAGTGACAGTTTTACTGACTCTCATCCTGCCTTATATCCTCCCTGCTGCCACACAGATTCCCAAAATCCTCCCTGGCTCATCCGAAATCTCCATTTAGCAGTTTTCATACAACCAGTGGAACCAGGAAAGGCCGCACTCTTTCTGCATTTTATTATCATGCCTTATATTAACCCTCTATGGTACACATAATGATGCCAGTTGGTAAAAAAAAATGTTTTTAATGTTGTTTTTTGTCATAAAATAATAAAGTTAGTGAGTTAGATATTTATTTTGAGCATGCCAAATAAAATAGGAGAACAGCATAAAGTATAAACAAGAAAAACAACATATATTTCATAAACAAAAGTTAAGTATTTCATGTCCAAAGAGGTTTGAAATACTTCCCTGTTTTTTATTCAATATTATAAAAAAATATTAATATGTTATTCAATATTCAGCGTACATACCGTGATCTAACCAAATAAATATAATGTAAGGAAATTTTTTTAAAAATATGTCAGGGTAGGTTTGCTTCAATTGTGATTTTTTTCTTTTTTTAAGATTGTAAAATGACTGAAAAAGATGTTTTCAGATCTTTTTTGTGGAGAGTTGGGGATGATGGAGCTGAATTGTGAAGAAGACCCCAAAAAAGGGACACAACAGAAATTCACGTTACAATATAAACTATTGTTTTCTTTCGGACCCCGGCTCTTTTTTCAGGTGTTAATGCACAGTTGAGGATGTATTGTGCTAAAATGTTACTTTGAGGCTGCACGGTACCATAGAGGGTTAACCTCGTAACGTAGTTTGGCATTTTCCTAAAATCTTTAACTGTTCAAGCACAAAGACTGAATGATAATTTTCTTGTTTGTATTTATCAAACTGCAAAAACACGTGAGTGACTGGAGAACGTAAATGTACCGTCTCATCCATGTGTCAACCCCCCCCCCGCTGTAAATATATGAAACTACCCCAAAATTTAAGCCCTCACCCCAGACTGATAGAATGTACTCTAAATATTTTTTTTTAATTATCAGTGATGTATAATCACTTTAGGTCAAAATAGTGTATAACTGTGTATTTTTTTAGTGTCATGACGATGCATTTCTAAGTGCGTTTAATGTGTTGGGGGGGCCGCTGATCTTTCAGTGTCTTCGTTTGTTTTCATTATTTTAAGTACCAGATAAAATGGACCTACGCCGCTGTATCTTTGAAGGATGGCGGGAAAAACATCTCCCAGTAAAGACCACAAAATCCTCTCTGGGACGTGACTCGCTCCTCTGAGCAAAGACTGCACATTTTATTTTTTACCAAATCCTAGATTCTGTTCGTACGTAGGGTTGGCGTTGACATCAGTGACAGACGACGTACACTGCAGAGTTCAGTTTCCTCTGAATCTCTTATAACCGGAGGTCGCGTGTGAAGACCCCTCGATGTCCCTCACGAGGTCTCCTGTCGCCATGTTGTATTTACAGCACCAGTAAAACGCTGCGAGCTGTTGTGACATGCTGATATTTGTTGTAATGTACGTCAAAGCACATTTCAGGACATGCGTGAGTGTATATGCATGTGTAACCGACTCGTCTGTCTCGGAAACTTTGAGTCTTTTTTTTTTTGTTTGTTTAAACTAACTGCAAATAAATGAGAGATGAACTGCCTGGAGTTTAAACATTTATTAAATATTCATTGATTTCACTTCGTATTGGTACTTTGATTAATTGCACATTTGCAGCATTAAAGTACAACATATACTACAGTGAGTCTTGTACTTTTATCTTATTCTGTGGTAACGTCATGAAGAGCACTGGTTCCCAAAACGAAACCCCAGCAGAGGTCACCAAAGTGAGCGCGAGGAATTCTTGATTATCAGGGAACACAAGAAACTTTTTTTTAAATGTGTAATGTATATATATATATATATATACAGAGAGAGATGTGTACATATAGAGATAGATATAGATATGGATATAGATAGATAGATGTGTGTGTAAGTCAATGGATTTCCAAATATGTTTAAGCCATGTATGAAATTAATGAAAAAACGAATAAAAAGCTACATCATACATACATACATATATATATATATATATATATATATATATATATATATATATATATATATATATATATATATATATTCCCTGCACCTTATGTGTGACGTCATCCAGGTGTGCCTGAAAGCAGGTAAGACCCGAACAAACCGACAGCATACAGCAGCATCTTTGAGCAGATCTGATTTAACTAAACTTTTACATAATTTCACCTGAAACCCGCGAAGGAAAAAAAACTCCAAACTCACAAACACGCGGAAGTGAAAGTAAAAGTGACGTATTTCCGGGTTCGGGGACACGACAGACGGAGACATGAGCGCCCAACAGTTTAACTGTGTTTTACTGGAGATTTCCAACCATCTGTCCTCCGACCAGCTGGACAATCTCAAGTTTCTGTGCCGGGGCCTGGTCGGTAAACGGCAGATGGAAAACATCCGCACCGGGACGAAGCTGTTCGAGGTTTTAACGGAGAGAGGGAAGCTGGGACCGGGAAACACCGAGTTTCTGATCCGGATCCTCTCAGACGTCCACAGACAGGACCTGGTCCTCAGACTGAACAGCTGCGAGACTCAGTCTGGACCTAACGACGACCAGCCGGACCCGGAGGAGACAGGTGAGACACGCGGAGACACACGGAGACACGGAGCAGAGCCGCGGAGACACAGGGGCGGTCAACAGGAAACACAGGGCTCAAAGTTACTACAACACAACTACCAGACTACTATTACTACTACATCACTACTATTACTACTATTCTAGTATCACTACTACTATTACTAAGCTACTACTACGGTCATCTTTTCCTGTCACTGCCATAAGGCTACTGACTAAAAACAGGGGCGTCTCTAAGAGGTGGCCCCCCCATGGCCCCCTCACACATAGACACGTAAACATAAGTGTCATCTTTGACAGTGATGAATATTATCATAACTCACGGAATTTCTTAAATTATTTTCAAGTTATTTGATTTGTAACAAATGGTAGCCATGTATTTGTAATTCAGAATAATTGGTGAAATTTAAAAAAAGCATGTTTTAATAACAAAATGTTTAATCTTATGTAGACAGTAAATAAACATAGTTTAACCCTCTAAAACCTGAGAGCAACATCAGTATTCTTGTGTTTCGTTCACACGCTTTTCACAAGCTTTCTGACCCTTTGAAAAACTGAACAAATTAGTTTGATTTCTTTTGAAAACTTAGGGAACGAAGGCAATGAAAATGGGAAATGTCCCAAAAATTACAAGGATTTTTTCCTAAAATTAAACAAAGGAAAGGATGTTTATAAAATAAGTCAAAAATAAGGGAAATGTCCGGAAAACTATTTTCATAGTTAGAATAATATTATATTTAAAATTATGTTACAGAAAATAAAATATATTTATATTTTTTAAAAGTATATAAAAATATACTGCTTATTTTCAGATATTCTTTTCTAGTTCTAGTTTTTTTTTTTGGTTTTTTTTTTTTCAATGTCCCAAAAATTGCAATAATTTTTTAAAAATAAGCCAGAAATAGGGAGAAATGTCCGGAAAACTATATTTATAGTTATAATAATATTATTTTTAAAATTATGTTACAGAAAATATATTTAAGTTAGGTTTTTGACTTTTTTGTTGTTGCTTATTTTCAGGTAATATTCTTGAATGGTTTTTGCTTTTTTTTTTACCTATTTTTTGGGCCACATCTTCTGAAGTTGCCCCCCCCCCCACATGTTTTTGAGAGAAATAAAAACAATTTGCCCAGGTTTCAAAGAGTTAAACTAGATAAGATAATTGAAACAATTACAACAAACAGCACCAGTGAAGAAAAAGTATTGTATTTAGAATACAGAATAATTGGTTAAATTAATTTAAAAAAATGCAGGTTTTCGTACCCAAATGCTTAATCTTATGTAGATAGTAAATATTAGTTCTACGACAAACTCATGTTATAAATTCTAAGTATGAAAAAACAGGAAAAAAACTCTAGCATATGCTCCAAAAAGATTTACTCAGTACCTCCACACCTGTGACGTTCAGGCAATAGTCCTTCCTCAGACCATTGCCCAAAATGTCACAGGTGTGGAGGTACTGAATTTATTCATTTTTATATTCAAATTTTAAATTGACCTTATAAATAAACAAAAAAAAGTTGCTGGGGTTTTTTTTGTAAATGATGCTGACGGTTTCAGTTTTGATTAAACATTTGCTAAAGGCATTTAAGAGTTTTGTGTTGGTTTGTTATATTCCAAATTCCAAATATTGACAAATAATTTTTATTGTAAATGCACGTCGGTCCTAAATATCGGTTATTCTGAATCATCTTTTCTTTTGTTAACACTAAAATGAAGTTTGTATATTATTGTGTTGACTGTAAATAAGTGAAGTGAAGCTCTCTGAGCTGCTTTAGACAGCTGATCATGTAACCACCTACTTCTGAATCCAAACATCCAGAGGGGAAGTTGTTGGTTTTTTTTTTTTCTAAATTAGCCACAAACTATTTCCAGTTGCTGCCAAATCCCACCATGAGCCCGAAGACGTTGTTTGCGTTTTGCATCGAGATGCTTTGTTTCAGAGAAAGGTGTCACCCAAAATTAAACCCTCGATGTCTCCTCCTCCCTCGTCAGCCAAACTGGACACCGCCACAGACGTGATCACAGAGAATCTGGGAAGGAATTGGCGCAAACTGGGCCGCAAACTGGGTTTGACGGACGTGAAGCTGGAGTCCATCTCCAGGAGGCATCCCACCGAGCTGGATGAAACGGTGAGGGAGCTGCTGAAGGAGTGGAGGAAGAGTCGAGGAGCCGAGGCTCGCGCGGAGGAGCTGATAAAAGCTCTGAGAGCCTGCGAGTTCAACCTGACGGCCGATAAAGTGGAGGACAGACTCGCAGGACGCTGATGGAGATTTATTCATCAGATGAACTTTAGGAATTAAACTTTGATCAACCTTCAAGAGAAGAGATTCACTTTAAAGACAGCTATTCGCAGATATATAAAATTATGCAAAAAAATGATCTTTTGATTAATAAATCGACTTGCTGAATGTCAGAAAACATGATATGGAATTATGTTTTTATCAGAAGATAATAGATCGCCTAATAATCATCCAGCAATGTGGAGACTTCTGCAGATGGTTATAGACACTTTACAGAATAATGACTTATTTTCATTCTACAGCGTCTTTCAGACACAAACTAACAGAGTGTTTTACAGTAAAAATAAATAATAAAAGGAGATAAAATCCAAAACATATCTTAACCCTCTAAAACCTGAGAGCAACATCAGTATTCTTGTGTTTCGTTCACACGCTTTTACAAGCTTTCCGACTCTTTGAAAAACTGAACAAATTAGTTTGATTTTTGAAAACTTAGGGAACGAAGGCAATGAAAATGGGAAATGTCCCAAAAATTACAAGAATTTTTTCCTAAAATTGTGTTTTGAAAACAAGGAAAGGATGTTTATAAAATAAGTCAAAAATAGGGGGAAATGTCTGGAAAACTATATTTATAGTTATAATAATATTATATTTAAAATTATGTTACAGAAAATATATTTAAAAATATTAAAATATTAATAAATATTAAAAAATATATATATAAAAAATATACTCATATATATATTTAGTTCTTGTTGTTGCTTATTTTCAAGTAATATTCTTACATAGTTTTTGCTTTTTTTTGCTTTTTTTTTGCTAATTTTTGGGCCACATCTGCTTGAGTTGCTTGTTGCCTTCCCCCCTAATGTTTTTGAGAGTAGTAAAAACAATTTGCCCAGGTTTCAAAGGGTTAAACTAGGTAAAATAATTGAAACAATTACAACAAACAGCACCAGTGACGAAAAAGTCATGAAATTATAGCACGTTTAAAAAAAAAGAAAAAAATTAAAGTAGAGTTTGAGCTCCTGTGCTGAGTGCAGGACGAGCCATCGAACGTATGAAACATTTTACGCCGGTTTTAGAGAAAATAAACAAGGATTTTGACGTCTGACCAGTCACAGAGTTTCAGGATTTAAGGAGGATTCTGGGATTTTGATGCTGTTTCTGCAGAGTCGCCCGTGAGACATAAGACGTGTCCCAATTCAGGGTCTGCTTTCGGAGGACGCAGCCTACGCGGTCTACGGAGGCGAATCCTTCGGAGGCACCTCCGAAGGCCGCATCAAGTCGTTAAATGGGACAGTCTAATTCGGAGGATTTCCTGGTCAGTCGTCAGTTGATTCCTGCTGTCAAGGTTCACCAGAGAGAGGAAATTATTATTTTTTTAATTTATATTTTTCTGGAGGAGGAGGAGAAGCGTCTCTGTCCGCGTCGTAAGCTGATTTGTCTCCGGTCCGTAGAGCCTCGCTCTCCTCTGCGGGGCGACAGCGCCGAGCTCGCTCTACATTTCTGTAGCTAGTATGTTAGGTGGCTGGCGTAATCGGCCTTCGAATGCAGCCTCCGAAGGATGCAGACACTGAATTGGGACACAGCTACAGTCCTTCCCTCTTTGACTGCACAGATACGAGGACACCAGACGCAACACATCGAACGCCATTACCTGTTTGATACTCAATCCAGTATAAAAAACACTTAAAGTCCTGTAATTTTTATTAGCGTCCAGTCACTGGACACGTGAATATATGAATAATAAGTTCTTAAAAAAATATAAGTGTAAAAATCAACTCAAATCAAAATCATCTGTTTCGCTTTCTGGTGAAAAGTTACTATTGTTTTTTGTTGTTTTTTTATTAGTTTGTTTAAATAAAACAAATACACATTGTGTTAATCAGAGTGGTACTGATCTCCACAGCTAACTTTCTGCCAGAAAATGAAGAAAAATATTTTACAAAATGTCAAAATCTGCTGCTCAGATTTTCTGAATCAGAATAAAATGAAATGAACAGGAAAAATTTGTGAGGGAAATTGCTTTATTTTCTGATCTGAAGCCACCAAATTGTTAACACGGATGATTTATTTTTATGTGATATGAAAACAAAATGGCATTAAAGTAAAAGCGTCTCATTAACCTCTCCAGAATCTACAAAGTACCTTTTGTGTGTTTTCTGTCATTTCATGAAACAATCAGGCAGCAGTCAGCGTTTGATGCTTTAGAAGCAGATTTATTGTTGTAGGACGACCTAAACTTCCCGAATCTGCTTCTTCGGCAGATGTCATCAAGTTGGCAGGTCAAAGGTCATGTTTCTGCCGAAGAAATACACATCATTAAGGAAGTGTTTTTAGAAGAAAAATGCAAAAGTGGGATCGATAGATGTTTGCTGTGCGAACATCAGATGTTACAATGTTGACTTAAATCTTAAAGTGATAGATGTAGATTTTGGAAGTGGGGCTGTATGAGATACTTATGTATAGTCAGTGTGTTACAAACAGTAGCTGTCGGGTGGCGCACTCCCGCTTTGTAGAAATGGACAGGATGCACACGGCACAGGGGTTGACAGAAAAACTTATTTTAAAATATAGTGGGTGCTGTATTTAGAGTATTTTTCATTGCTTTACCTCATCGTCACACAGCCTTTTACTTTGGCACTTCTCTGAACTTTTAATAATTTCTTGCTTATTTTTGGGCCATTTCTTGTTAATTTACTTATTGCCTTCCACTTGTGTTTCTGACAGATATCAGAATTTTCTCAGATTTTAAAGAGTTAAAATTTCAAAAGAAAGACTTTTCCTTTTTTAGTAGTGCCATGCTCGTTTAAATGTGGCCCTATAGCATGATATCTGTTTGAAAATGGCTGCAGTGACTTGACTCTGAGGTCAGTTGGGTATTTTTCATGTTTCTGTGTGTGTTTTTTTGATGTTTCTGTGTGTTCATCCACAGTTCACTTACAGCACTTGTAGAGCCTGTTCAGCCTGTCAATGTCGTTCTTGCTCATTTGGGTGGCCTGGCCGAATGACACGTTGCTGTTGGGAATGGGCACCATAGTGGGACGGTTGTTCTTGGAGAAGGCGTACCTGCAGGATCACAGATACCACAATGAAAAGTAGGTTGAGTTTGGATTTTATTACCAGGAGAAAAACAACCTCTGATACTGTTGCATTTAGTTCTTTAGTGTGATAATCCCCTCCCTGAGCTGCCACCTCATCGTGGTGGAGGGGTTTGCGTGTCCCAGTGATCCTAGGAGCTCAGTTGTCGGGGGCTTTATGCCACCCATGGCATACAGGTCCTAGGGGAGGGACCAGACAAAGTGTTGCCCACTTTGACTAAGAAAAATGGTCCGAAGTGTCCCTTGCCCGAACGCGAGTCAGCAGGGCCCCCCCCTGGAGCCAGGCCTAGGGGTGGGGCTCAATGGCGAGCACCTGGTGGCCGGGCCCGGTCGGGCACAGCCCGAAGAGGCGACGTGGGACCTCCTTCCAGTGGGCTCACCACCTGTAGGAGGGGCCAAAGGGGTTGGGTGCCATGTGAGTTGGGTGGCAGCCGAAGGCGGGGACCTTGGCGGTCCGATCCTCGGCTGCAGAAGCTAGCTCTGGATGTGGAATGTCACCTCTCTGGTGGGGAAGGAGCCTGAGCTGGTGCGCGAGGTTGAGAAGTTCCAACTAGATATAGTCGGCCTCACCTCGACACACAGCGTGGGCTCCGGAACCAGTCTTCTCGAGAGCGGTTGGACTCTCTTCCATTCTGGAGTTGCCACTGGTGAGAGGCACCGGGCAGGGGTGGCAATACTCGTTGTCGGACTTGTGGCGGCATGTCTTGGACACTCGGGTGAAGAGAGGGGCGGAGCTGTCAACCGATCACCACCTGGTGGTGAGTTGGCTCCGATGGTGGGGGAGGACACCGGTCAGACCTGGCAGACCCAAATGCATTGTGAGGGTCTGCTGGGAACATCTGGCAGAGTCTCCCATCAGAAGAAGCTTCAACTGCCACCTCCGGGAGAGCTTCGACCATGTCCCGGGGGAGGCGGGGGACATTGAGTCTGAGTGGGCCATGTTCTGTGCCTCCATTGCTGGAGTGCCTGTCGGGGCAGCAACACCCAAACCCGTTGGTGGACACTGGCAGTAAGGGATGCTGTCAAGCTGAAGAAGGAGTCCTATCGGGCCTTCTTGGCCTGTGGGACTCCAGAGGCAGCAGACAGGTACCGACAGGCCAAGCGGAGTGCAGCTACGGCGGTTGCCAAGGCGAAAACCTGGGCGTGGGAGGAGTTCAGTGAGGCCATGGAGAACGACTTCCGGATGGCTTCAAAGAGGTTCTGGACCACCATCTGGCATTTCAGGAGGGGGAAGCAGTGCTCTGTCAACACTGTGTATGGTGGGGACGGGGCGCTGCTGACCTCGACTCGGGACGTTGCGGATCGGTGGAAAGAATACTTCAAAGACCTCCTCAATCCCACCAACTGTGGAATTGTGGACTTGGAGAAGGCATTCGACCGTGTCCCTCAGCGAGTCCTGTGGGGGGTTCTCCGGGAATATGGAGTTTCAGACCCCCTGATACGGGCCGTCCTTTTTTAATTAATTCATGGCTCCTACATTTTCCAAAAAAAGGCTAGTAAGTCCGAAAATCTTAATGGACACTGATGGCAAGAACACGTGAATGTAAATGGCACAAGCATGTAGTTCTCCATACTTCTCATATTGCATGACAGAGTTGTAGTCATAAGGAGTTCCCTGGTTCAGAGTGGCAATCTTGTCGAAGTTGTACTCCATTCCTGCCGAGATGAGAGAAAATATGCACGATGTTAGGTCGCACATATACTGTTTTAAAGTAAAGCGAGAAAATCTGAATTTCAGTTACACAAACATGAGCTTTACAGGTGACAGAGAAGAAGGTGAAACTCAAACAACTAGACTATTTCTGCCTCTAAGACCACTTTAAAGTCATGCAACTGGAGGTGAGAAACTCTAACCATCGATGATGTTTTCCCAGTACACCCTGATGTGGTTGTCCCTGTCGGAGCGGGTCTGCTCGTGGTTGAAGCCGAGTGCGTGGAGCAGCTCGTGCTGGACGGTGCTGTGGTACAGACAACCCTGACGGCTCAAAGACACAGTCTGACCTCCACCCTGACGGCCCACGTAGGAGTAGCAGCTGATGACACAGAAACACAGAGCAGATTTAACAAATCATACAAGATATCACCAGATAGCTTCTCTGCAGAGCAAGTGTACATATGGTGCATCAATTCATAGCCTGGGCTATTATTTACTCAAGTCAACAGGCTTATATTTGGGACAGGCGTCTATATGGGACAGGCTTTTATTTCCTTTCACACGAAACTTGCTCATCAAAGATGTAAGTACAATCAAATTGTTTATTTAACCTTTTGAAACCTGGGTTGTTCAAAAACATGGGAAGAAGGTCAAGAGCAACAAAGAAATGACCAGAGAGGAACAAGAAATCTGTGATTAGTACAAGAAAATTACTGAAAAATTTGTTCCAAAAAAAGGTAAAAGACAATGTGGTGTATTATGCTCAGTTTCTTAAAGTTCCTAATTTGGTCAGGCAAGGAGGCCTCGAAGTTAGTGGTCTAGGGATGTTTAGGCCTGGAAGACAAGTGTGTAGAATACTGGCGCCAGGCTAGAAGTAATATGGAATAAGGCTCCTTCCAAATAAGGAGATACTTGTGGGGTTTTGTGATTGATCACAGCAGGTAAAGAGTTGCTTTACGGACAAATGTATTGATGCCTGTACGTATATAAGAGACTTGCATGAGCTGAAAGGGAGAGATTCGCATTGGTCCTGAATCCTCTCCCAGGCAGACCATGGGGCCTGGTGGATGCTGAACTTTGCTGCAATAAATTGATTATTATGCAACCGAGTCGGTGTCCGCGGAGGTTTCTTCATCTTCCACACATCATTGCTACTTAAGAAACAACTACAACAAGACATGACCTGAAAAAAAGCGTAAAAAGCTTTCTTGTTTACTAAACAGATAACATCATCTACTTTGGAGCTCACGGTTTCAGTAAAATTAGCTGAATGATTGAATTGTGAGAATCTTACCAAGCTAATGGTGTGTAGCTTGTCCATATTGACAAAAGTTAACATGTAGGTGATTAATGTGAGACATAAGCACCTAACTAAGGTTATCTCCAGCATTTAACCAACAACCCAGTTTTATCCAAAAAATGTCAATAAAAATGAACTGCATGGTAACAGAGCCTCTAATTGGGACGGGCCTTTATGTGTCGCCACACATGGCTAGTAAAAGAGACTGGGCATTTGATTTGGACTAGGCTTATATTTGAAGTTTCTATGGTAATATATGATATTCTGTATTCCCTTTTTTTCTACTAGTCACTGGCGTGACTCTAGCACTGAGTCGTGGACCTACAGTCAGACTCTTACCCGTTCCTGGACTCGATGCTCAGCCACTCGCGATCTCCTTCCCTGTAGGGTCTGAAATGGATGCAGGAGACGGCAGAGAAAGACTCAAGTCCACGAACAATGATGGACCTCTCACGGGAGGCTGAGAGGACAAATGAGGCAGGTTAATAATATCACTTTTTTTTAAAACTGCTTTAAGTTGTGTAATCGAGCTGTATGATACATTGTGGTTCTATATTTTTTGTAGAAACAAGTTTTATTAGTTTTATTATTACGCCATCATTATTTCTCCAAAAATAAATAAATTAATTAATTTAATTAAATCATTATTAGTATGAGTATTATTATTAATATGCATTTTCCTGTCTCTTCATGTTGGTTGATGATGGTTTCATTTATAACACAGTGACATGAATTATAAAATTATCATATGATTTGTTTGTAAAAAAAAAAATGTTTTTTTTTAAATTTCTAACATATGGGTGTATTTAACTTAAGCCTACATAATAACAAAGAACAGTCTCATTTAGTTGCACAAAAAATATCAGATATTTATTAAAATAATTTAACTAAATTAGCTGTTAGTTAAAAAGGAAATCTGTCATTCCTAAAAGAAAAAAATCTAAATCCAACAGTCGGGGCTTACAGTAGTGGTTGGCGATGTAGTAGGGGATGTAGACCTTCCCATCGGTCCACTTGAGCCACAGGCAGCCTCTGGAGGTGCAGGGGTCTGCGTTTCTGTCAGCCAAAGACTTGACAGCGATGTCTCCTCCGATCAGGGTGGGCTCATCCAGGTCAGGGGCTGCACAAAAAAGTGTATATAGTGTGAAATAAATAAGGAAATGGATGGGGTCTTAATAAGTTTTGAGTTATAACATATCAATAAATCCATCATAGCTATGCAGTTTAAAAGAAAAAGAATATCGACTTTGGATTTGAATTCACCTCAACTACCTGACTGTAATATTTGATAAGTGAGAGGCATTGTCTTGGATGAAACAGCTGATAGTCTGAGGGCAGGGCAGTCAGATAATTGAGCTGTTGTACAAACTGACTGCAACTGACACTAAAATCCTATGTAAAATTTGTCAAGATGATGTTACTTTCAAAAATCCACACTGTAAAATGTCACAAGTTGACCTTACTTAAAATAATCCTGAAAAACGATTGCCTTGAAAAAGGACAGTAAATATAACTACAACTCTTAATTTATGTTGATATGTGATTAACATTAAAAAGTGGTATTGCCATGTTCTTTTTAAGTGTTAGCAACTTAAATAAACCAACTTAGTCTGACTCAACATGACAAAGAAGAAAGATGATTTTGCCAATGATGAATTTAGGAGATCTGCAAGTTCTGTTTTGTGAACATGTTTAAGAAAATAAAAATTTGATCTACTAGTTTTCAATATATAGCACAGTAAACTTGGTTCACTGATGTTGCTAAATCATAGAAAGACTTATTTACTTAAACTTGTCAATTTTAAGTTTCAGTAACTTCACAAAATTCAGTAAAAATAACTAAATTTTAAGTAAACTTAACAATTTGATGAATAATAACAAAATAAGACTCATAGTTATATTTAGTTTTTCAAGGCAATCGGGTTTCATTGATTTAGTTAAATCAACTTTACAGAGTGTAGGAAACAGATTGCCGTAAAAAATGTAAGTAAGTAAGTAAATATAACTATTAATCTTAATTTATGTTTATTTAATAGCAAACTGTTGAGTTTACTTAAAATCTAGTTATATTTACTCTTTTTTTTTAAACATTGTTGCAACTTAAAAATTACAAGTTTAATTAAATCAGTCGTTCTAAGTTTTAGCAATTTCAGTAAACCAAGTTTTAGTTTATATATCTGTATTCTGCTGGTTGCACTCTAGTCAATTATAATTGCATTTTATTATACATGTTAAGAAAATAGCACACGCAGTCTTCTAACTTCATCATTGGAAAAATCCTCTTTGTCATCATCAAGATAAGTCAGGCTAACTTGATTTACTGAAGTTGCTAACACTAGGTAATTTCACTTGTCATTTTTAATTTGCAACAACTTCACAAAATTAGGTAATTGCAGTTACATTTCAAGTAAACTCAATACTGAGTAGTAAACATAAATCCAAATTTATAGTTATATTTACTTGTACTTAAGTGATGTTTGTGCCATCCTCACTTCTGCACCACTGCTGCTGTTCGTTTAATATGAACAATGTTTCCTTTTTTGTATTTGAAACAGGTAATACAAATGCAGGTAGACTGTCTCCTCTTTAACAAAATAATTAACTTTTAGTAAGAAATACTCCTCTGATATATCTGGATTTAGTTAAATTATAATTTATATGCTTGCAAAACAAAATGTTGCATTCAGTGAAAGCATTTTTAAATTTATTTGTCATGCAATACGGACACAACAACATGGTTATGGTCTTACTAAGGTTCGGAAACTGAAACAAAACAGTTACGTTTTTATGGGAAAGCTTTACGCACTGCGGTCTCTGTTTGCTCTCTCCAGCAGTTCACCAACAGAAAGCTCCCTGGCTGTGTCCTCCTCGAGGGTAGCAACCTCTGCAAAACAAATGATAGCACAATCAAAACATTTGTGATATAAAAAATAATGTTACAATATACAATATGTGGTAAATAAGCAGCAAAGGCAGGATTGCCTGCATTTGTAAAAGAAATTCTTTCCAGACTTATGAATGTAAAGTTAATTCAGTGTATAAAAAGGTGATTAACTGGCTGTAATTTTGAGCATCCTACCCTTATTTTACAGTCATTAACATAAATTACATCAACATTATAATAAAGTTAAATTTATTCCAGTATTCTACAGTAGAATGTGAGGTTTTCGGTGTAATATTGGCTGCAAAAAGCATCAAGGTTTATAGCATTTTGCTTTCTTTTTCCAAATATTCTGTACATTACTGCAAGAATTTTGTCGTATTTTTACAGCTATTTGTTACAGTATGGGAAAATTTGTTACAGTGAATGTTGCAGTAAAAGTACAGCTGAATTCTAACAGTAATGTGCAGTTTTTCCAAAATACAGTAAAATACCATATATGTTGGTGCTTTATGGAGCTGATATTACACCGTAAACCACACAGAATTATGTAATCATTTCACAAAAATATATTGATAATGTAATTTATGAAGTGACACTGGAAAATAACTGTTGGATGCTGGCAACTACAGCTGCCAGTAGTTTACGATAATTTTAGGAGAAAATTTGTTGCAGTGATGGATAGTTATTACTTTTCATACTTTCATCAAATATCTAATAGCTATAAAAGGAGATTCTGCCACATTCGAAAAATATAAAACGCTTTTCTTTTACTGGTCAGTTTTTGCTTAAAGATGGATAAAAGTGTCAATAATAGATTCTTACCTTCCTGCATTCAGCAACAGTAACATGGAAAAGAAGAGCAGGATACAGTATTACTGAAGACACCAGAAAACACATTTGTTTTTGTTTTTTTTGTTTTTTTTTAGACTGAGAGATAAATCCAGCCCTTAACCTTTTAGTTAACACGCTGGGTAATAGTATATAAATTGTGAAAAAAAAAAATCATCATCAGGATTCATTTAAAAATAACTTTTATTTAATTAATATTGAACACAATGGGGCTCCATATATTTCAGCATTTTAGAGGCAGTGTGGATAAAAAGAGAAGATATGTATTGTTTGTAACTTTATAGCCATTATGCATTAATTTCCATGTATTTATGCAAATTTTCTCTGTCTTTTTTCAGTCAGTTTCCATGTCAGACTTAAATACATGGGATTTAATTAGGGAGCTGGTTGTCCCTAGTAGTTGGTTAAACATGAACTTAACATTTCCTCTATTAATGTCACTCCCTCTGGTTAAATCTGCTCAAAATGTAGCTTCAACCTAAAAACCCATTTTAAATAACATCATTTTTTATTAATAATGTCATGGGTTTTATTTTATTTTCCATATTATTTTGTTCATTCTGTGCATTCAATTCTTATCCTTAATTTATCTTTTTTTATTAGTATTATCAAGCATGTTTTATTTATGTGAAGATGCATTCTATGTATTCTATTCTGATTTTATTTTATTTTTACAAGCGTTTTGTTCTGATTTTATGTCTTTGTCTTTTGGTGTGAAGCACTTGGTGCTATACAAATAAAGTTTATTATTATCATTATTATTATTAGTAGTAGTAGTATTAGTAGTAGTAGTCTTAAGATAAAAGCTCTGTAACTTGATTTTTTAATTTCTTTGGTGTGTCTTTTAGCATATTAACATTTATGATATTAATTTCTGTTTGGGCCCTATGCAGGCCCTCATGTCACGTCAGAGAGACGAGATGGTTCTGGATCATTTTTACCTCAGCCCAGGAAGAGGAGACCAGCAGCAGGGTCACCAGAGACCAAGAGAAAACCAGCATGGCTGCAACAGACCTGCAATAACCAGAGAGAATGAAGAGAACGGAGATGACATGAAAACATAAATTATACTTTAAAAGAAAACAAACACAACTAAACTATGCCATCATAACATATAATCCATCTAGACAATATTGCTCTGTAAGCAGGCTGAGGCTTTAAACGTCACCTAAACTGTGCTTGAATGATGGAGTGTGTGGCGATAAAGGACGATGTTGTTCTTACCTGAGAGCCTGAACAGAGAATGTGTTGCTGTGAACAAGTGAGAGTTTTTATACTGTCTGTGTACTCCAAGGACAAATAAACAACATGATCAAAATACACAAACACAACAGCACACCTTTATCACTGTTAATGGAAACTCCTGAGTCCTTGCAGCCTGTGAGAAACATTGCGTCTGTCCCAGGTGTGTCAGTGGGTGTGTGCATGGTGTACAGAGCTGCCTGTGCAAATAAACATAAATCCCTTACAATTCAATAAAAGTTATGGAAAAGCCAAAAACATACATGTGATTGATGATCCACTAGATGTTGAAGCTTCCCTGCATGGATTTGCTCCCATTCAGTAACAACAGGAGCACTGGAGAGGTCCAACACTGATGTTATGTAACAATGCCTGGCTCAGAGATTTTTTAAGTTCATCCCAAAGGTGTTCAATGGTACATAAGCCAATATTATTTAAATTTTTATTTCGAGATAACAAAGTGTGTTTGCTCATGATGACAGGTACATCTATGCTGATTCTTGAGAAAACAAAATGCCAATTTCTTGAGATAATGAGGTAATTTGTCAGAAGAAAATAAAATGTTTTCTTTAAATCGCAAGATAGTGATGGACAACCCAAAATTGACTGTCTGGTCCATTTGATCATTGATTTCATAAATCTATCAGTTACACTCTTTACACTATTGTCTTAACTTTTGTCTAAAAATTGTAGGTGATTTTACAATACATACATTTAAATGCTGTTTTCTCAAAATTTGTATTTTATACTCTAAGCCAAAAATCTCAACTGCAGCAGCACTTAAATACACCAAACTTCATAATTCTACTGTTGTCTATATTATTAAGGTTTTTACAGAGGACCTAGCTGATATGTCATTCATAGCTTGATTTATAAAACATTTTATTCCTTAGAACATGGTCAAAATAGATTTTTTATGGCTGTTTTATATAGATAGATAGATAGATAGATAGATAGATAGATAGATAGATAGATAGATAGATAGATATTAGTATGTACTATTATATCACACATAGCACATACAATAATACTAAAATCAAACAAGAATTTTTAACCTAACTTTATCTAAAGTTCAGATGTCTGCTCTGGCAATGTATGTACAGTAGAACATATTTAATCAGATAATGTATTTTAAATATTTGAACATAAAATTTCAGATAATTCATTATATAAAAAATAATTGTCTCAATGTTAATATACAGATAGATATATTACTTCAGGTTGTATCATGATATGGTGCGCTTTTAAAAAAAATATATGCGGCCTTTTGCTTTCTAAATGGTGTTTTACTTTGTCGTGGTTTAAGAAGTATTTTAAATATGGTTTATTATTGGTGTTAAAGTTTAATGGCACTTTGCTTGTTTAGCTGTCAGCCAATCACGAGGCCGGAAGGTCAGGTGGTCAGTCATGGCGAACAGAGCTCGAGAGACGCTAAGAGGAGGAGAGAGCAGCGAACAGCGACGAAGAAAAAGTACTAAATAGTGAGCCGAAAATGTCTGACCCTAAACACGGGAGCATACACAGTCTGTGGTGCTAGTTTCGTAACCGTGTATGGCGGTAAAATACGTTTTTACAAAGTAACGCGCCGGAAAAAGCGAGTGGACTGTTTAGCCCGCTAGCATCTAAAGCTAGCTAGCACCGACGTTAGCTCGCTAGCTGTTAGCTTCGTTAGCAGTTTAAATTAACGGTCGGCGGATCGAGAGAGAAACGTTACATCTGAAGAGGACAACATTTCACCGCGGGACTCGGCGCTTGGACATCTGCTTTTGTTTTTTAGGTATCGGCCTTTGGATTTAACGCGGTGTTTTGTTCTTGTGTGAAGGACCTTGTGAGACATCGGCAGTTGGTTCACCGACCCCGGACAGGACCCGGATGGTGCGGTAAGATTTCGTAACGTTACTCGCTAAACGGTTTGCTAAAATTGTATTCGGAGTGGCTCTAGTCGTGGTTACTAACCCTTTCATTGTCATTTATAAACATGACAGTTTTTTTTGCTTTGTTGTTCTGGCGTTAGTCAGGGGCGTAACACCAAATTTTGGGCCCCATGCATAAGAAGTCTATGTGGGCCCGCTTCCCTTTTCTCTTGATCCATGTCTCTCTCATGCAATTAACTCTTTTAGACAATTTGGTGCATTTAACATGCTTCTCATGACAAGTCTGTCTGTGTTCATGCATATGGCATGCGTTTTGGCAAGACTGTGTGCTTGATCTTTGGATTTCCAGCTCAGCTCATACAAGAAGTCTGAAATACTCTGTGTAAAAGTTTTTTAACCCACAGCAATCAACGCATAAAGACATGCATAGTATTATTTCTGGGTGTCATTCTGGGCTTTTGCTTTTGTTATTTTTGCTTTAGTCCACCTTATGATGTCATTTTTACCATATTTGGCATATGGAGAAAGGAAATGCTATTTCCACTAGGTGCACTGTCACAATCAATATTGCTGCAAATCATTGACTAAGTCCAGGCTGTGGTAATTATATTTGAAAAAAAACAATCAGTGCATGTAGTAACTCATTTTTTGTATTTTTATTTATTTATTTATTTATTTTTATGTTTCATTTAAAAACAGTGCCATCATGACAAAACCTGGTATTTAAAGAGTTAAAATTCTAAAAATGTATGAATATTTTATATTTATTATAGAGAGTGGTGTTTGTTAAAAAATTAAACTCAATCAAAGTAGAAAACCATGATAATATATAATATTTGTATAGCCTGATTTTGAAAAGCACATTTAGTGTGCAGAGTGTGTATTTGACACTCCACAAAAAAAAGTGTTGCTGCTAATAATAGACATATATTAGGCTGTGGTAATAAAGGAAATCTTCTTAGCACGTTGTATATTGAAAATAATTTACTTTTTGTGTATTTTCATCAAAACACATACTGGCATCATGATAAAACCTGGCATTTAAAAGGTTTAAATTCTGAAAATTACTGAATACTTGATATTTGTTTTAGGACTGATGTTGGTTTACAGAGTAACTAATGAAAGTCAAAAATAATATTCATGTTTTAAAGCTTGATTTTGAAAAGTGCAGTTTGTGTATGTGCAATATGGAAGCAGGCTCCAAGGGTTTGACAAAAAAAAAAATAGTATGGTATTCAATAATTTGACAGACTTTTTAGTCGGTTATCTAAAGTTTCTGTGACTGGGGTTGCACGTGGACAGGCTATTTAGGGATCTTGTTATATCAGTTTTTCAAAATGTAATGGTGTGTCTTCATCAGCATTTTCCCTGTATCCTCGCTGACAGTTAAAACATCTGTCACTGCATCTGACAGAAAGGAAAAAAAACCCTCTTCTGGTCTTATCAGTGTGGGACATTCAACACACTGCTATCAATATAAACCCACCCACACCAGCAAGCTGTGACAAGGACACTGTGGTGGATGTAGACGAAGTGTAGTGGGGACAGTTCATACCATGCACAACTATGTCTATGTCTGGTATGTTAACATTTCTGTCAAAATATTCATTGTTAGAGATTGCACTTGATAGAATAATGAATAAAAGACTGAACCACTTTCAAAATTAAGGCTGATATTAATGTAAGCCAATATAACTTAAGAAAACAATTACTTGTATCAATAGCAAATATGAGAAAGCCTGAACCTTTGATATTTAGGACATTTTTGGATGCCTTGTTTGAGTGAGCCACTAAAGACACAGTCTAGATTTGTTTCAGCTGTTTAATCAAAGGAATAATTAAACATGATCAAAAATGCACTTATTTGCTGTCTTTCCAAGTTTAAGATGAGATATCAATCTAGCTTTACATTAAGACAAGAAATGAGGAGGAGCAGCCAGCATGGCTCTGTCCAGAGTTTAAAAATGCGCACGTCAAAAAATATGAAGCTCTCTGATTAATATGTTCAAATCATTTGTTTGTTTGAATCTCACTGGCTCCAAGAAGCTGAACACAATCATTGCAAGGAACTTTCAGCAAGTAGTTTCCCCAAAAGCCACAAGTTGTTGTGTTTATATGGTCAAAATACATACTTTGTGTGTGCCTGTGTGTCTGTGTACGTGTACGAGTAACTTTGATGATACAATTAGTATGGAAATTGAGTACAGATGTTATTTACTTTATCTTTTTCAAAAATTACAAATCTTGTCTACATTTGTGAAAATTGTTTCGCAGTGTTATTATTCTCTATTTGAGAAAATACAATTTGGACATTTTAGTTTGCGACATGCACAAATTTAGATGTCTTTTCACGCATTCCCAAATCCCCAAATGTTATTGACTTCATATTTATTTTAACTAATGTCATTTGTGACTTTGTCCACACGAGGGCAGTGCTCATTTCTGAATGTGTAAATACTGAGGTTTTCAAATAGTTTCAAAAACAATATCAGGTACTCCAGTATAACCTGTCAGTGTTCATACTGTCATATTTCCTAGAAATATCGTGCAGATTATTGGGATTAAACACTCTTAACAGTGACATCAGCAATACAAACATTTAAAATGTATATTGCATGGAGGAAATTGTACTGTTAAACTTCCAGAGACAAACTGTGTTATCATGAGAAAAGTGATGTCCTCTGAGAGACACTGTCAGTAACTACAACTTGGCACATTTTAATGGTGCTTATGTCTATACTCACTGGGAAAAGTTAGCTTCTTATTTTAGCACCAATATATATAAACTTAATATTGATTCAACAGTTCAATATTTACTTGCTGAAAATAGAAGCATAGAAATATAAAACCTTATTTTGAGTAGAAGTAATTTTGGTATTCTGATTGAACTGAACTAAAAACAGTCACAAACAGATGGTATAGTTTCAATTATATTCCGTATCACTATTACCATTTTTATTTTGATTACCAAGACACATTTCTTGACATTATGTTCCATTCCTCAAATCTCTTATCACAAATATAGCACAAAATCCTTCCAATGATTTGAACAAGCGGCCAAAAGTTTTTGGATAATTCTCTTACAGAAGCTCATCAAAACCATCTGGACTGTGACAAACATATTCAGGCTGATTTCTAATTTGCCAAAAAGCTTGAAGAGTATTTTGGAGATTCGTTGTTCCACTTATTTACCTACACCCCCAAACCGCCGGTGCTGCAGAGCACCACACAGCTGCTGAATGTTTTCATGATACACAGTGGTGGTGTGTAACTACTTACGTGTAAGTAAATTATATAATAAATGTAACTGTAATCATTAACATTTATCTGAGAAAAAATGTGTAAGTAAATTTTAGGTACAAAGTAAAATGTTCATGATTACAAAGGGGTTAAATCTGAACATATTCTTTTCAGAACATTAAGTTATATGTAGAATATAATTTCTAAATTGTTAAGATCAATTCTGTTGCTTTGCATCTTTTCGCCATGCATTAATGCCTTCTTTTAGCAGCGTGTTTCAAAACTTTTTTCAACTTTTTTGCTGACGTTAAACCATTTGTTAGAAAGATAATCAAGTAATTAATGCCATGTAACTTTGATGAAGAAATTAACATAGTTACATTATTTAACAGGGTAACTAATAATTTGAATGCTGTATCAGTTCAAAAGTAACCTTCCAACACTGATAGTCCACAAAGATGTCAACAGATCTCATAATTGTTGAATTTGTTAGAGGAAATGTGGTAATCTGGGGACACCACTGACCACGATTGACAAAACCTGTGTGCACTTTTTAGATATTTTACATCCCAAACACCTAAAAGAGAGTTGTAAAGCAACAGTAATGTACTTTAGATGTATATACTCAGAAAAAAGCAAAAGAGGATTAATTTACCTCCACTTAAATAAAGTTGCACCATGTTCAACATTTATCTGCATTTCATTAACGAAATTACCAGATAAAAATATATATTATATAGCATATGTAGGTATGTATCTTCATTATGTCATTTATATATTTTTTCTTTCTAATTCCCCGTTATTTAAGTCGATACACAGATTTTTTTCATTCTTTATTTTCAGTATTTGTACTTCTTTGCACCGTGGGCATGGAGAGAAATGTATTTTACATTCCTGTATGTCTAACATACATGGCAGAAATTGACAATAAAGCTGACTTTATTATTCGTATGTGGTTTGAAAAGATTTTCACAGTGTGCTACTCAGTCATGGATGAAGTTCCCAGAGTAGTCCAAGAAGATAGTGAGTCAGCGAAATCTGTGTTTTTATTCCAGACAAAGTATCTTAACAGTCGGATCATCGACCGTTGTGATCAGAGACGAGTTGAATTACACTGAAGTCTGAGAGAAACTGCCGCTCAAACTGCTACATAACTTCTGTTTCTTACCCGTCCTTGGACTCGATGCTCAGCCAAAAAAAGCCTTTTTCTCAACGGAGTTTGGCTGTTTGCACTCCACGCTAACTGATAGCTGTCAGCCCAAAAACCAGCGACATCTCCACGAAACAGGTGATCTCTCACCTGGATCAGGACTTTGATATACATCAAAGGGTGGGAGACGACGGTAAATACTGCCCCCTTTACTTGACGTTGTAAGTCCGCCATCTTTGCAGAGACAGTGGAGATAGGAAGTCTTTCGTCTTGCGTCAGAGGAGGCGATGGCGTCCGTAGTTTATTCTCTAAAACGGTACCGCCACCTGCTGGAGCTCCGGAGTCACAGCGCCGAGAGCAAACCAGAGACAGCCGGCCAGCACGCGCTGCCCGGGGGCCACTTCTGTAAAATGACACAGGGCCAGGGGCCAGTCACAGCGGACCCCTGCATGTTTCTAGGATTTAAAATTAGGATTTTAGGACTTGTCTATGGTTTTGCACATTTCTAGGAGTTAGGGACTTTTCTAGGATTTGGGGACTTTTCTAGGATTTTAGCACATTTCTGGAATTTTAGGACATTTCCAGAATCTAATAACATTTCTAGAATTTGAGGACTTTTCTTGTATTTTAGGACAAAAGCAGCCCAAAAACCAGCGACATCTCCACGAAACAGGTGATCTCTCACCTGGATCAGGACTTTGATATACATCAAAGGGTGGGAGACGACGGTAAATACTGCCCCCTTTATTTGCTGTTGTACGTCCGCCATCTTTGCAGAGGCAGTGGAGATAGGAAGTCTTTCGTCTTGCGTCAGAGGAGGCGATGGTGTCCGTAGTTTATTCTCTAACACAACTCATAAACTCTTAGCTTTGCCGCCGTCTTCCCCGAATCACACACACCACGCTGTCTCCAGGAAGAATAACAACCAACCCTCCTAACTTTCTGCCAATCACAGGTGAGTCTTCTCATGCAAATCACTGTGATAGGCAGCAACAAGAGACTGACAGGCTTAACGTCAAAGCATCTCATATTACAGGCATGGTGTGTTCACTGACCTGAAGAAAACTGGTAACTCTGAACTCTCTAACTGATCCCTTCCTTAATTAAGCAAAACTGCCTTAACACTGTGAACCTGACATCACAATTAACATAAACATGTCAGTCAGTCCGTTACAATATTTCTATGATATTACGAATTTTCTAGGATTTGGGGACCTGTCTAGGATTTTGGCACATTTCTGGGATTTTAGGACATTTATAGGATTTTAGGAGTTGTCTTTGGTTTTTGCACATTTCTAGGATTTGGGGACTTTTCTAGGATTTCAGCACATTTCTGGGATTTTAGGACATTTCCAGTATCTAAGAACGTTTCCAGAATTTGAGGAATTTTCTAGGAATTTGGGACCTTTCTGGGATTTTTGCATATTTCTGGGATTTAGGACATTTATAGGATTTTAGGACTTGTCTATGTTTTTTGCACATTTCTAGGAGTTAGGACTTTTCTAGGATTTGGGGACTTTTCTAGGATTTTAGCACATTTCTGGGATTTTAGGACATTTCCAGTATCTAAGAACTATTTCCAGAATTTGAGGACTTTTCTAGGATTTTGGGACCTTTCTAGGATTTTAGCATATTACTGGGATTTTAGGACATTTATAGGATTTTAAGGACATTTCCAGAATCTAATAACATTTCTAGAATTTGAGGACTTTTCTAGGATTTTGGGACTTTTGTAGGATTTTAGCACAGGAATTTAGGACTTGTCTATGGTATTTGCATATTTTGTAGGAATTTGGACTTTTCCAGTATTTAAGGACATTTCCAGGATTTTTAGGACATTTCCAGGATCTAAGGACATTTCAAGAATTTGAGGACTTTTCTGGTATTTTGGGACTTTTCTAAGATTTGGGGATTTTTCTAATATTTTAGCACATTTCTGGGATTTTGGGACATTTATAGGATTATAGGACTTGTCTATAGTTTTTGCACATTTCTAGGAGTTAGGACTTTTTTTTAGTATTTTAGGACATTTGTAGGATTTTAGGACTTTTCTGATATTTTAAGGACATTTCAAGGAATTTAGGATTAATATTTTGGGACTTTTCTGTGATTTTAAGACATTTCTAGGGTCTTAAGACATTAGGGGCTTAGCTAGGATCTCTCTTGAGAGGTAAGGGAAATCCTGCACTGGCAGCTCTTTTGTAAAGAAGCTCTATTTTGCAGGGCGCCTAGTAGCACAGTTTGTAGAGCGTGTTTTTTTTTTTTTTTGCTGAGGTTAAAACATTTGTTGAAAGGTAATCAAAAATTAATGTCACGTTACTTTAATGAGGTAAATAACATAGTTACATTATTTATTACATTATTTAACAGGGTAACTAGTAATCTGAACCCTTTATCAGTTCAAAAGTAACCTTCCTAACACTGATAGTCCACAAAGATGTCAACAGATCTCATAATTGTTGAATTTGTTAGAGGAAATGTGGTAATCTGGGGACACCACTGACCACGATTGACAAAACCTGTGTGCACTTTTTAGATATTTTACATCCCAAACACCTAAAAGAGAGTTGTAAAGCAACAGTAATGTACTTTAGATGTATATACTCAGAAAAAAGCAAAAGAGGATTAATTTACCTCCACTTAAATAAAGTTGCACCATGTTCAACATTTATCTGCATTTCATTAACGAAATTACCAGATAAAAATATATATTATATAGCATATGTAGGTATGTATCTTCATTATGTCATTTATATATTTTTTCTTTCTAATTCCCCGTTATTTAAGTCGATACACAGATTTTTTTCATTCTTTATTTTCGGTATTTGTACTTCTTTGCACCGTGGGCATGGAGAGAAATGTATTTTACATTCCTGTATGTCTAACATACATGGCAGAAATTGACAATAAAGCTGACTTTATTATTCGTATGTGGTTTGAAAAGATTTTCACAGTGTGCTACTCAGTCATGGATGAAGTTCCCAGAGTAGTCCAAGAAGATAGTGAGTCAGCGAAATCTGTGTTTTTATTCCAGACAAAGTATCTTAACAGTCGGATCATCGACCGTTGTGCTGATGAGTCGAGGTCTGCAGCTTCTGTTGTTCAGTCTTCCCTCTGATCCGTCTGTCAGCACAATCTGAACAGGCTTCTTCTGTAACAGAGAACAGGATCAGGTCAAAACGTAGAGTAACAGGCAGTGTTTGTGTGTATAAACTTTATGTATTCACTATGTGCTCATGTGGACACTCACAGCACTGGTAGAGTCTGTTGAGCCTGGCGATGTCGTTGCGACTCATCTCCTTAGCGTTGCCGAAGGACACGTTGTTGTTAGGGATGGGCAGCATGGTGGGCTGGTTGTTCTTGGAGAAGGCGTACCTACAAGAGGACACGGAGCAGTTAGACTGAACCACAGCACATCCTGCACACACACAAACACGTATGACGACACACAGCGGGGCTGACGTGAAGCAGGTCGTGCTCACTTGTGGTACTGCATGACAGAGTTGTAATCGTAGGGAGTGCCCTGGTTCAGGGTGGCGATCTTCCTGAAGTTGTGCTCCATTCCTAAAAAACAAAAAGTAAAACTAACATTAGTCAACATTAAAATGTTTGGGTAACATTCACTCCGACTCTGGACAGAAGTGAGTCCATCTGTTGGAGAAAGATCCCAGTAAGCTGCAGAGCTCCATGCTTTAGTACTGATGTTTTCATGTTCAGAAAACTTCAGTCACACAATGCAAATCTGTTTCATATATGATCAGTAACAAATACGAAAATTTGGTCAATCCCTGGCAGTGTGATGTTCAGGGTTTTTTTGTCCATAAGGGAGCACTAAGGACCCAATAAACTTTTACTGAACACCAGATGAGAGACATAGCTTTTCTTTGAGGAAATTTTTGGAGAAGCAGTTAAGCCCAAAGTCTTTCCGCTTTGTTGTGTGTTTTGTATAATTCCATGTCGCCACTCTAAATTCGGACGTTTTTGCAGGTCCGTAAACACAGTGCAAGCAGACCTCTTCACGAGATCTCCTTTTCCTCAGCAGCTGTTTGTAGAGTTTGAGTCGCTTGTTGGATAATAGATCAGTCGAACCGATCGCAGCTGATCAGATCAATGGATGAGAGGAGCAGCTGCGACAGAGGAGAGTGAATGCAAACTTTTAGACCCAGCGTAATCCAGGATAAAGTTTTCATTTCTTGTCACTCCTTTCCAAATATGTGAAATGAGTCATTTTGTGTTTGTCCATTTCTTTTGCTTTATGTTTTTAACTGTTTGTAATTATTACTTTGTTTTTTGTCAGTCTGTTTTTGTATAATATTTTCTTTATTTCCATTTTACATGTTCGAAATAAATAAAAAATCGAATCAAATCACTTTTTCTGACATACCCCTCTGTGACCAGAGTACGCTCTGTGCAATGACTAATCAAACAATATGTATTCCAAAATCGCTCCAAGTGAGCGATTTTGGAATACATATCGTTATCTTTTCCATATAGTTTATTTAGTTTATTGTTTTATATTTATTGTTTTTTATATATGTATGTATATATATATATCTGTTAGCAAAAACTATATACTTGCATTCTCATTCTTATTTATTTTTTTATCTATTCATGTATTCTCCAATTTATTTAACCTTTTGGTGTGTAGGGTGGGGTGTGGAAAAAAGTTAGACAGTATGACATTATGAGACACATTATAAAACATTATTTAAGCACTGCTACAAATATCAAAAAAAGGTGTTCAAAACTAAACTAAGGTGTGAATAAACACTCAAATGAATCTCCTCACAGGATTTTTGTGAATGTGGATAAGTTTAGTGGTTTCATACGAGAGACAGGAGTCCTGTCATGTTTGCGTGACTGTGACAGTCGAGGTTAAATATGCATTGTGATGCAACATGAATGACGAATGGCCAGAAATCACTGTGCTGTCAGTGGTGATTCTTCCTCTTACATTATGATCCTACCTCATTGTCGGCCCAACAGCAGGCAGACAGCAGCAGCAGAGCCAGAGCTGTGAACTTGAAAACAGAAGTGCGAGCCATCTCAGCAGATCTGCAGGGCACAGACAGGAATCAGTTTCCGCTCAGGAAATATGCAGTGGTTGAACCAAAAATTCAGACGGCTGAATCTTTATACTCTGACAGAAAGCGCACACCTCTTCACTGCACTGTGCTGCAGATGTTTGCAGCTGAACTCACCTTCGATCCTCTGTGTGGACTTGTGCAGCTGAGGTTTCACTCCAGGTTTTTATATGTGTTCAAGCTCAAATATGGATTATCTGGGTACTAAAAAAGCCCAAGACTCAGCTAAACTCACAGGCTTATCAGTCACATATGGTTCGGACACATATGCAGACAGAAACATCTCAATACCTCTATGGGTGGGAAAACGGACACTTGTTGCATTTCCATCATGCTGTACACTTGCATCATACTGTACAAAACACAAGAAATAATGAAAAAGGTCACTTTTATTTCTTATTTGTTGTCATTTGCTCTATTCTTTTGGACTGTATTTATGTAACAGGGTTGCTAAAAAGTGTGAAGAGTGATCAGTTGACCTCAGCTGTTTTTGTAAATTATAAATCAAATCATGTTTTTGTACTGTTCAGTATGACGCCTCACAAATGCAGAGGTGCACAATACAAAAACAAAGCCTGTACAGCGTGATAAGACGCACCCTCTGTCATTTTGTCCACCTTGTGATAAATATAAACAAATAAACAAAAGGAGCACTTGACAATTTACAACAAGCTATTTCAAAATGACAACAAAAGGCCATATGATTGGATGGACTCCTCTTTGACAAATTTAGTAGTTTTTAACAGGTATTATATAGGACAGTAAAACATTTTACAGGATTATATTTGTTATTTTTTCACACTACATCTTTAAGAATTAAAAAGTGTGCAAATGGACATGCATGTTTGTGCTTAGTCTGGCATTCAGAGGAAGTCCACAAAAAAAGGCTTATCAGTGACAGTATGTGATAAGTTTTATTACCTGTGTGTGTTTATCAAGCAATTCATGAAAATACTTTTTTTTATTGTTAAAAAATGTTTTATGACTATAATTCAAACTTGAAACCATTTTCCAAATGGAAGTATGTGTAAAAAGTCTCCGTTTGGAAAATAAATAAAAGCTGAAATTCTTCATCCACAGTATATAAACCGTCAATTTAGATACGAGGCTATGCTTTGAAACCAGTATACCACTGCAACCCAAGTCACTTAATATCTTTTTAGGTTAAAATATGGAGCAACAGACACAGACTGTGAATTCACGTTTTTATTCATCAGTAATATTCTGTCCAGCTCATTAACAGTCATGCATGCAAGCAGACATTTTTGTGATGATGTGATTGGACATTTTTTAATTCTCACTAAGACAGCACAAAAGTTCATTTGATTATGTTGTAGGTTATATCTCATTCATTAAGCACAAGAAGCATTAATGGTTTCGCTTGTGGATGAAGAGTTGCATCAATTTGCTTCATTCCTCTTGATTCCTGCTGGAAAAAGAGGGAATTTATTAAAAATATATTTAATGAATATATGTACCTGTGTGTACACACACAAACAGACACGCACATGCGCGTGCACATATAGTTAGACATTTCTCTTAAGTAACAGGTGTGTTTACAGTTTGACTGTGCAGTAAAAATATGTTTTATCGCTTTATCTCCTTCCACCACAAGATTTTGCTTTTGCTAACTAAAGGAAGCAATTCCACATTGCTGTAATTTTAAATTAACATAACACTATGTATCATAGGTTGATGTCTGACTAACAGGAAACATGGATGCGCATAAATCTACATCAGTGTACATCCTACCATAATAAAATGTCAGAAGAACATCTATAATTAAAAAATGAATAAATTAAAAGAAGAAGACAGAAGGCTAGGTTCAGCATAAAGTAAACTTATGTTACGTCACATTAATGATAGTTTGTATTTAGCAGGTTCCAAAACCCATTGTCACCCACTTACTTTGATTTAGAGGACATGATTTCTTTGCACCGGCTCCAGGTCACGTCTGTATCCAGGTGTACCTGATATTAATTCAAAAAGATGGCCAAATCTGTTAAAGCTGCTTAATTTCTTTACATTACATGAACATGCATAGTTATTGATCTTCATGTCTAGTCTGTCTTAAGGCCTTTGCACACCAAGTCTGCATTTGGGACCTGCATGCCTTTTGTTTTTTTTTAAAGCCAGCTCCTACCCACAGCACATATTAAACTTGGATCCCAATGCAGACCTCTAGTCCTTATGTCCATAGCCTATACTCTATGGAGTACGCCCCTAGTGATTAACTCAAGGAAATGCATGTCTTTTCAGATATCATGACAAAAATGGCAATGGAAAGTAAATTTGGAGTGTTATTTTGCATTAAAATCTTGAGGAACATGTGCATGGAGCAGAACAGAGACAAAAACAAGCAGAAGTAAAAAATCAGAAAGTACAACAATAATTCACACCTTATGCAACCCATCAAGCTCTTGTCAGTTGGTATTAAAGAGTACTGTTTGTAATAGCAAGGTAGGAAGCGAGGAAGAAGATGGGAATATTTGTAGTTTAGAAGAAATTCTCTGCAGATATATACAGAAACAAGTAGGATGTTAAGTTGGGGAGATAAAAGGGTACTTACTGCAGTTATAAAGGATGTTCACCCGATTGATGTCATTATCACTCATCTCCCTGGCCCTACCGATAGCTACATTTTCATCGGGGATAGGAATGATGGTTGCCTCTCCGTTCTTGGAGAACGCAAACCTGTGGTGCAAATAGACAGCAGTGATGAGAGGTTTAAACTGTACTCATGTTCTGTAAAAATGACCAATGGCAGCTTATAAGGGGTCATTCTCTGCATTCAAGAGTCTTTTGACCGTTTGGGGGCAGAAAAAGGTCAATAACAAAACATGAGATCTAACATGTAACACCTTATAATGTTTTTACAGCTTATGTGTCTGCACACAGTTGTCAGTTTACACATCAGGGCTGACATTGGAGACAAGTGGAGTGTTTTGAGTATTGTTTTAGGACAGAAGGGAATAATATGCACCATCCTCTAAAAAGGCTATTACATGATTTCATTAAAGCAGAGCTAAGTAGTATATTATTATGATGCTCAGTGAATGAACTTAGACATTACCTTGTATAGTGCATGACAGAGTTGTAGTCATAGGGAGTGCCAAGGTTCCTTGTGTTGATCTTCCGAAAATTGGATTGAAACCCTGCAGAGGATCACAGTTCAGTCAAATGTTGTCTCTGTTTCTTTACAGTTTGCCAGTCAAAATGGCTGAGAAGTGCAGTGAATAGTTATATCTGCACAAAACTACCCTATAGAGTCTATACATACGGTATTCTCATTCTAGAGGGCTTGATGAACGCAAAATTCAAACCCTGAGCCACTATATATGTGCTAAAATGAAGTTGTCATATTTTTTTTATTTATTTTCAATCAACATTTTTCACCTGAGGTTAGCTGTATTTAAAGAATACTTCACCTGCAAAATGGCCATTTATATATCAGTTACTCACAGTGTGTTTATTGAATTTGTCAAAGAAAACTTTGTTTTTCTCACATGCCTCCATGCTGAACAATTTTCTTTTTTAAAACTGCATAAGTTATGTTGAGTTTGTAAATTCATGTTTTGCTGTCGTTTCATGTGTTCCCCAGTGACTTTAATTCATTATGATCGCAAAAATGTGTTAGTACAGCCTGTACTTCAAGCAACAGCCTGAGAAACGGTGAAACCCTGTCAGATGTTATATTTTATATCATCTGAAAAGAGGATATCTAGTCACTGGTTAGATGGAGGGAAGTTAACTGCAAAGTATCCCGATAAGTGGAAGACTCCTTTTGGTTGTTTATACCTTTTGCAAAGACATCACAAAGGTATCATCTATATCCTTTATTCTGAAAGTCCGTAACCGGACCCACCATCCCTGACGTTCTCCAGCAGAATGCGAACATGCTCGTCCCTGTCGGACCGGGTCTGCTCGTGGTTGAAGCCCAGGGCGTGGAGCACCTCATGTTGGATGACTGACCGGAAAACACAACCACGGCGACTCAGAGACAACGGCTGGCCATTACCACGACGCCCAATGAACGAGAAACAGCTGAAAGAGCGAAGTAGATAATACTTTGACATTGACTTTAGTCCTGCATATGTGGCATGTGCATCGATTGGTCCATACCCTGAGAGAGACTGGATGTCCAAAAAGTCCTGCTGTCGATCCAAGGGGGTGAAGCGGATGCAGGTTCTCTCAGCAAATGATCGCAGGCCATCGATGATGGTATTTCTCTCTCTTCGGGCTTGACATTAGAACGACAAAAACAAAAGAGTTTTGTAATACTATGCTAAGAGTGCCTGCTACGTTGTTGTGTCATTTGTGCGCTGCGGTAGCTGCTCGGCTAAATGATCACTTGTCACTGATCTGCTGTAAGTCACTCTTTTGTGAGTAATTTGTTTATTCAGCTATGTGGCCCATAATGTAAAATGTGAAACAATGTAATCAGTTTAACTCATTGCTTGCCTCAGTTACATTTAATTGACTTGTAATGTCCACTGAGGTGAATGCATCATTGCAAAATTCACAAATCTTCATTTCCAGTGCAAGTGATAGACTGCCTTGGGATATTGTTGTAAGTGATGCTGAATCACCTTCCTGAAATATTAAATAATAATATTCATAATGATCATGGTGATATTAATGCATTGCATTTATATAGAGCTATAATAACACAAAGCAATTAAGGTATTTGTCTCCTTCACAAACTATAGATAAAGGCAGTCCTTAATTTTGTTGCAGATTAAAAAATAACTACATTAAAGTCCAGCCTTTAATACTTACAGTACTGGTCGGAGATGCGGTACGGTATGTAGACGTTGCCATCGGTGGCTTTAGGCCACAGGCAGCCTCGTGTTGTGCAGGGATCAG
The DNA here is from genome assembly GCF_026936395.1 of Plectropomus leopardus. NCBI lineage: Eukaryota > Metazoa > Chordata > Actinopteri > Perciformes > Serranidae > Plectropomus > Plectropomus leopardus. The sequence goes on along the minus strand of NC_142176.1, from coordinate 4,504,477 downwards.
CGTTCTGGAAACCCTCTGGCACTGCTATGTCTCCAAACATCACCAGAGGTTCATTGAAGTTTTTTCCTAAAAAAAGAATGGCATGAGGATGACAGAGAAAACGATTTCACCCTTTTTATTTTACTGCATTTCGTTTTCTTGATTTATCTGCTGTGTTACAGGCAGGTCAGACCTGCACAGAATACATCTGCTTTATACTTTCAGGAAACGCCACCGTCATGTATTAATTCCAGTTTTGTTCTATATTTTTAATTTTACATTATTATTACTGCTGTACATTTAATGCTGAATGAAAATTTCAGACATACCAACATCAACATTGGCCTTCTCTATCAGCGCAAAGACGCTGAACTCGTCATCCTCGATGTTGTTACCTGTAAATTGAAACAGTTTGTTCATGTATCAGTCAGCGTTGGAAATTAGCACCAGAATGCTGGTAAAATATGCAAGTGACTGCTATATTTGCAGAACTCACCAGCCACAAAAACAATGGTAATCTAATAAGAGGCTGGTAGATTTTGGAAACCACCAGCCACATCGGCAAGTGGACAAAAAGCCTAATTTCCAACCCTACAATCAGTTAAATGATGCACAACTATGGATTTACTGAATTTTGGCTGTCTGAAAGGTAGCCACGTCTTACCAGAGTGCTCCTCGCTCTTTTCAGAAGAAGCCTGTAATAAGATGAAGAGTAAATGTAGGTTAAATATGGTTGAATGGGTACGGAGCCACAGGATTAAAAGATGTGAAAATTAGCGTCTGTGTTTAGTCATATAGAGTTTAGAGTTTTAATTTCTGTTTTCTGATTTCTGTTTGAGATTAGTGTGGTGGGTCCTACAGCCATATCAGATCAGTGATTTTTATTTTAAATTTTTTAAATCATTTAGTTATTAAATATACCTTTTATATTGTATCTCTCTACTCTGTTATATGTGCTATCTATAATATATATAGCACATTTAACACACACATATTTATTAATTATTATTATTATTATTATTATTATTATTATTATTATTATTATTATTATTATTTACCAAACATCTTTCAAGGCAGAGATTTCAATACTTGGCAGAGTGTAAAACAACCCACAAAATACAGAGTATACCAAAGCGTTTGGTCTAAAAACATTTTCCATGTCCATCTCCTAGAATTAAATCAAAAAAAGTTCCCCAATACTGTACGTTGAGCAGTCAGTCGATATCAAGATCACTTTACATTATTTAAGAAAAACTGAATTTGGGGCTGTAAAATATCAGAATATATATGTAATTATTGAGAAAGTGTGTGTCTGTCCATATTAGTGTAAACTGTGTGCTGATTCTTACCTGTATAGTGAAACTGTGCACAGAGCAGAAGAGGACGCTGAGCGCAGCAGTCTGGAGGATCATGGCTGATTATCAGACGGCAGCAGAAGACCGAGACAGTGCCCAGGAAAACAGAAGTGTGCCAGCTTATATAGGTGAGAGGGCAACTAACTTTTATCCTAATATGGCACACTGCTTACCAAAGACTTGTTGACAAATTAATCTTTACTAGAAGTGGCAGTTATTGCTTAAAATGAGCTGTTGTTTGTGTAATAACTGCGTTTTGGTTTTTTTTTTTGTTTTTTTATCCTGCAGTTTTTCCCCAACCAAAAGCAGATAAATGTAACTGATCACCACGACCCTTACCCCCATTTAAAAACAAAAACAAAGAAAACAACTATGCTACAACAGGTCACCATGCACCACCATGGCTTTCTGAAATAATCAATAGAAAATGTAGTCATTATCATTAATGAACGTTTTTTTGTGTTCAAAGTTTGAGTACAATTATAAACATTCATACATAGCTGCATCTCATCCGTATGTGCCCATATGTTTTAGAAATTTTGCCAGTAGTGATACTCCCCTCCCCACCCCGGCTGGCCGAGACTGACCTGTGCTGTCTAAGTCGTATAATTTAAAAATAAAACTAGTAATAATAATATTAATAATAACATTTAATTAAAAACAACACAGGTTTTGAAAAAAGCGGAACCGGGTCCTCAATAGAACCAGGTTTCGCTGCCCATCCCTAGTGCTCACATGTGCATTAAACTAATGCTAATGTCTTCATTAAATTATGTTTATCAGATATAATGTCTGCAGTTTGTTTTTAATCACTAAGAACTTCATAAAATATAAACGGGCGAGTTATAAAAACAAATCAGCTGTCATAAAGGAGGAAAATAGTTTTAGAGACCAAAACCGTTTTTTGTTCCAGACTTTAAACATGTTTATTTCTGCTGTAAAGTTTAACGTGAGGGTCTATGAGGACTGACTCGCTCTTGGAGCCAGCCTCAAGTGGATGGTAGAGGAACTGCAGTCTTTGGCGCTTCCACAGTGACCTTATTTTTCAGCTCTGGAGGTTGCCGCTTGGCTTTAATGCATCACTTCACTGTGTTATTGTTAAATACTTAATCATTTTAGATTATCATCAGTGAGGTAGCTGTTATTGATCAGTTCTGGCCTGTACAGGCAAACCACACTTCTGTGTGAGTAGTGACAAAATTAAAGGAATGAATAACTTATCAAGATGAAAATATTATTATTTTTTTTAAGGTTAATATTGTAAAATTGAAGCTAAAAATACTCAGAAAAAATAAGAAACGTCTTGAATCCCACATCTAGAGGGATCCTATTACTTGATGATGAGTAATTGATGATGCAACACCACTTACGTAATGTTTTACAGAAACTACATTCAGCACATTTGGGGAAATGGGAAGGAAGATATGCACAAGACATCAAGATTATTTTCATTTGATATTAAAACAGACCCTCTGTGTGGTTAAATCAGAGGTGCCGAGTTGCAAAAGCCTTTTTTTCGTGTTTATATGACTTCTCCAAAATGTGGCTGCAGTTGCAATATGTGTCTGGTTTACACACAGATTTGCAATGTCTTGCAAAAAGTGGAACAATGACTTTGGGAAAAAAGCTCAACTAAAAAGACAATCGTTGTCTAAGTATACCAATATAATGCCAGAAAATCCGACAGTATTGTGCTCCTGATGTTCAGATTTGTTTTTAGCTCCAAAAAGCATTAAAGTAAATGGTTTTTCTGTGTTTTATAAGAATGTTACAATCCTGTCAAATTTCTTCAAAGTGTACACACTCACAGATCTAAATACAAAGTTTATTATAGTTAACTAAAACGAAATTAAATTTTTTAACTAGGAAAAAAACATTGGAGTTAATAAAAATGTCCCTAAGTAAATAAAAATTAAGTAAGACTTTAGAAATAAATAAACCTCATTGAAATTATATAGTTTACTAACAAAACTAAAAAAATAATTGTCTTTAGTTTTAGTCTTTGACAGTTTGGTCAAAGTTTAGTCAACACAGCAAACATGAGGAAGCATTGGTGCATGTGTTTATGAAACTTGAGACACCACCACCCCCATCCCTGAGATTGTAATAAAAAAAACCTAAAAACTAACACTGGATGGAAATAAAAACAATCAAAATAACAAATCTGTAATAGCTCTGCTACGTGTGCATTTACACTCTAACTAATCACAGTGCACATTTATAAGTCTGATTACACACACAGGGATTCAGATGGAGTTACACAACTCTCCACACACATTTGCAAATACTTCTGCTACAATAATGGCTCTACAGATATTGGCTTCACAAAATGTAAGCAGCACATGTGGCGTGACAGTGTGCAACATCTTCCCAGTTACAGACTGCAGATGGAGCACATACCTGCTGCCTTAAGATGAATTTAATGTATATCTTTATATTAGGGCTGTCAAAGGATTTGTTTTTTGAATTGCAATTAATCAAAGCATTTCTATAGTTAATTGCAGTCAATCACATTTCTCAATTACATGTTTTCAGTGTTATTATTTTGCATTAGAAAACAGTGATGAAGTCCATATTGACAAGTTGAGCAATTCTTACCTTATTGTCTTGATTAGGAATCAAATGAAAGCAGAAAACTGCATGGGACAAGCAAAAAGTGGGCATGTCTGTAAAGAGGGGGCTCATGGGTACCCACAGAACCCAATTTCATTCAGATACGAGGTCAGAGGTCAAGGGACCCCTGCATTTGGAGCCTTATTTACCCGTTTCCTAAAAAGCTAGCATGGCGGGGTTGGTATCACTGGATTCCTCAGGTCCTCTAGTTTCATATGATACAAGCATCATCAATCTAGCTTTAAAACTCGGTGCAGCCTCTTAAACACGGAAATTTCTGCCAGCGATTAATGCAAACTTAAAAAAATTAATGTGTAAACTACAGACCTGAACATATTTAACATAGACATTTCCATGTTGATAAGAACCCCTCCCAGCACCTGCAAGCTATAACATAGCTACCAAGAACATCTTTTTTTTATTTATTGTTTTTATTTTGCACTTTTTTGCCCCCAGTGTTTAACCCAAGTGGTAACATGGTAATAGGCATAGTAATCAAAACTCTCTGGAGCTGCATTAAAAACAATTGAAAGACAGAAAATTAAATGACCCTGTAAAATTGCATCTATGACAGGTATTTTCTTAATTAAAAACATTAAAAATAACCACTTCAAAAGAACAGTATGTAAGATTTACGGGTATTTAGTGGTGTCTTGCTGTGAGGATTGCAGCCTGAAACTTCTACTGGGTAAGATTTCCACAGTGTTTATTGTTCGGGAGGTTTTTAGTGGGAGCCGAATTATCTGCAGAGGCCTCTTCCTCCAAATCAAATGGATGAGGTGATTAAAACTGGAAAAAATAAAATACTGCATAAAGTAGTTTCATGTTGGAAAAATTGTTTTCTGATGCTGTTCGGCAAGTCCCAGATGTGCCATTGGCATAGCACCTGCTAATGCATGATCACTTTATTTGTATTCCAGATGTTGAGGAAGTTTTTACTGTCGGCCGAATGATCGACAGAAGTCTCTTCCTCTCCAAAACAAACAGACACAGTAAATTAAACCTGTAAAAACACTGAATGAAGCAGTTTCATGCTAAAAATCAGCGTTTTTCTGATTCCTGTCATGGAGGGGCTGCTAACTACAGTGGACGATGCAACAATGCAGATGGCCCAGTGCTGGTGTGTCCGTTGTGAGTTATTTTAAAAGCGAGGACCTGCTCTCTATGTTAGATATAAACGGCTCATTCTAAGGCAGTAAAAACAGAACTGATTATACACACAAAAAAAACGTATTTTATTATATTCCCTTTATGCCAACTTATGCCCCTAAATCCTTCACACTGGACCTTTAATATTTAAACTCTGAAAATTTATAGTTTGAGTCTTGTATTGTCAACTAGTTTATGTCGTCTTCTGCAGAGTTCTCCAGTGCTGAGTTTATGTAATCCAGTCTGCTGCAACGACTTCTCATCACACTGAGGCCCAGAGATTTCCTAACAGAGGTTGGTGGCTTTGTCTTGTGTCATGTCAGCGGTGTAAGAACAAGTGAGGAAAATGTCCCAGTGTTGCATGTTTTGCTGTGTTCAAGTCACATTCTGATTTCTTGTTCGGGTTTTACCAGAGGCTAAAGTGTTTTAACCTTTTAAAACCTGGAGCGACATCAGTTTTTTGCTGCATTCAGACACTTTTAACAAGCATTTAAACCTCTGAAACCTGAGAAAATTGCTTTGATTTCTTTTTAAAACATGGGGAAAAAATGCAATGGGCAACTTGGCAAGAAATATTCCGCAATTTGCAAAAAAATAGTAAAAGGTGACAAGAAAATGAACTAAAAAATTAGCTGTGGTGAATATCAGATTATTAGATATTCACAAAAAAATGGGGAAAAGTGTCTGGGGAAAAAAAACATTTTTTTATGTTCACCTCCTAACAACATTTTCTTCTATTTTTTAGAATTGTTTTCTCCTTTTTTTAAATTTTCTTTTTTTCCTTTTGCTTATTTGTTGGTAATTTTCTCGTAACTTTTTATTTTATTATTGTTATTATTTAAAACAATATTTTTTACTAATTTCTAAATCTTTTTTGGTAATATTTTTGGGAAGTTGCTCAATTCATCTTTCCATGTTTTTGAAAGAAATTCAGCCCATTAGGTTTGAAAGGGTTAAATGAACAGTTTTGCATGTTTTTGTTGAATACTCAGACGTTCTCACACATCAGTTTAACTGATGTCATAAATCAGAAGATGAATTGGTGGACTTAAGAAGTGTGTAAGAAGCCAGTAGTACTAATTACAATGTCCTTGTGTTCTTTAAAAAGATTACTTACATATAAAATGCATAAACCATAACTGATAAACAAGCTCTTTTTGCACTCATCCACATGGAAAGCACAAAAAACATCCCATCATAAACATATTTATTTTTGTTGTGAATTATAATATGGTCAGCGGGCCAGTCGACATTCTTTACATGGGCCCCCAGATTTGGCCCATCGGCTTTGGTGATTCTCTGTCTTCTCATCTAGCACCATCATCAGGTCAAATGTTTTAGTGTCCAAAACTTTTGTCTTTTTTTCTTCTTCTTTTCTTAATTTAAATGCTGGTTGGTATCCAAAAACTTGCATTACCACCACCTACAGGATACAGAGATACAAAATAGTAATAGTTACAAATGTTTTTGTTTTCCAACAGCTTTTCTTAAAAGATGCTGTACATCTCAATGTCATGTAATTTTATGTAGACATGGAAACTGCACAATAAAACATTAATCTTATATAAAACAAGGAGAGATGCATTTTACCAGATTTTAGCAAAACTGCTATTTTCCACCAGTAGTTCCTGGGTAGGTAAGTGAGAAAAATAAATTAAAATCTGAATTTGGTCATTAAGTTTTACAAACATTACCATCCCCATATCCCACCCCACCTAATCATGATGAATCACAAATTTCTGTAAAATTGCAGCAATAAAATTATCAGTGCACAATCATTCCCACATCCTAACCCCCCACATCATTTATAAATATGTGCAGAATATAATGAATAAACGAATATATAAATATATGTACACAATTCTGCTGCAACAGCTTCTAACTTTTTGTCAAGAGGAAGAAACCAGCAGCTAAAAACTTCATCTAAACCTTACAAAAGCAGCATAGCTTCCTGTCTTACACCATATCTTGCCTTACCAACTTCCTCACTCTTATGTATTTTTATACCTGATTAGTTTTGTCTCCCTTACTGTCTTTAGACAGTTTATCTCCCATGCAACATGACCCCTCTTACAAAGAACACCCTCTGCTTCTTTCCCTGCTCACCCTGCAAAGGTGTGGAAAATTCTCATATCACTGAATGCTGACAAGTAGCTTTTTCCCACCCATATACTGTGGGGACAAACATTTTTCAAATGCATGTGTCTGAACCATATGTGACTGATAAGCCTGTGACTTTAGCTGATTCTTTTGCTTTCTTTGTACTCAAATAATCCATGTTCGACTCACTGATGTAGTTGAATATTTTTGAAAAAAAGGTGGAGTAAAACCTCAGCTGCACACAGAGGATCCATGTGCCAATGTCTGCAGCATTTTATATCCAAAAGGCCAAATATCAACCTCACAGTGACTTCATAATATTCTGCAAAATCACTTTTCTGGCCAATTTTCAGTGTCAAATCTCAAAAACAGATGGAGAAACATTTGGTCAGACACTAATCCTGGGTGCCCACCTTGATCTTGTGTGTGTGTGAAGCATCCATGTTTTCACAGACATGGATGTAAACTGTGACAGCAACTTGACGGGTTGATGGAGGCACACAGCTGCGTTGCTGTAATTCTAGTTTTAATAATATCAAAACATTTATTACAAGCTAAGGGCTGACGTGTTTCCTTGCACCACTTTTTCTTATTCTCTTCCCGATTCCAGTTGTCTGTCATCTCGTGCACAACAGGTTTGGCAGAGCGGGCTGCTCGGTGCGTGTGGTGCACACTGCGGTCCATAGTGACGCAGCACGCAAATGATGATCCCCACTTTTTGCTGCATGTTATGCACATCTCACCCGGCTAGCATTGACTGCTAAAATGAGTAATCTGCAGCTGCCAGGGGACAAACAGCAAGAAAACACAAACAAACCTACATATTGAACAACACAAAACACTGTCTGCTTTGAGCAATAACTGCCACTTGTTGCTTTCAGCGTTTCCTGAGCGGTATGCCCAATAGGATGAAAGTTAGTTCACCTCCTCACCTATAAAAGGTGTTAAGCTTCTGCTTTCCCAGCCATCGTCTTAGTCTTCTGCTGCCGTCTGATATCCAGCCATGATCCTCCAGGCTGCTGCGCTCAGCGTCCTCAGTTTCACTGTACAGGTAAGAATCAGCAGACACTTCACATTAATATGGACAGACTCTTTCTCAATAATTACCTGAATACATGCAATTGTTCATAACATAGTTTGACATTAAATGTGACACATTCTGAAACTTCTCAATCTCTGCCTTAAAAGATGTATATTAAAATTCTGAAAAATAGAAATACTAGTTATCAAAGTTTCCACCGTGCCTCGTTTGTCCTTACCTGCCATCTGTTTAGCGCCTACCACAGTAATATCAGATGGAGCTGAACTCTGTCTGAACTTACAGTGAAGTCTTATGTCAGAAATCATTTTAATTCAGTGGCTTCAGATCGATTCAACTGCAGTTAACCGACTTTTACTCTTACAGGCTTCTGCTGAAAAGAGTGAGGAGTCATCTGGTAAGACAGGGCTACTTTTCGATTTGTAAAGCTCTGTAAATATATAATAATACATCATTTAACTAGATAAACAAATTGGTTCTGTCTTACAGGCAACAACATCGAGGACGATGACTTCAGTGTCTCCACGCTGTTGGAGAAGGCCAATGTTAATGTTGGTATGTTCATCTCCACTGCAGCTGCTTTATTTATCCCTTTAATAATAACTGAAATTATCATTCAGCAGCAAATGTGCTGTAAAGATAATCTAAACTCAAACACAGAACAGCAATAATCTTTTAAACGTTAGGAATAATACGTAATGCTGGTGTAACAGTAGATACCTGTAAGTTTACAGCAGATGCACTCAGATCAGAAACATCAGTGTGGAAGGAGACCTGCCTCCAACTCAGCAGCTGAAACAAGAAAACTAAATGCTACTCTATCAAACAATGGAAACTTTTTCTTGATCGTCCTCGTGTCATTTGCAGGGAAAAACTCTGGTGATGTTTGGAGACATAGCGGTGCCAGATGGTTTCGAGAACGCTGATCCCTGCACAGCACGAGGCTGCCTGTGGCCTAAAGCCACCGATGGCAACGTCTACGTACCGTACCGCATCTCCAACCAGTACTGTAAGTACTGACAGCTGGGCTTTTATTTTGGTTTGTTAGGATATGAGTGTTTATAATTTACCAGTTTGCACACTTTTTATGTAATTTGTTTTAGATGAAGCAGTATTATTAGGCTCATAGTACTAGTAGGAGTAGGCTACTGTAGAAACTTTAATGATATACTAAATAGGTAGCAGTAGTTGCAGGGGGTAAAGGCTTCGTTTCAAGATAGGGGACACATGTAAAATGGGTGCTGGGGACTTGATGTATATGATGTTGAAGGTTTCAGTTTTGAACATTTGCTAAAGGCATTTAAGAGAGTTTTGTGTTGGAATTGGTTATATTTTCATTTCATTTCATTTTTATTGTAAATGCACATTGGTTCCAAATATCGGATATTCTGAATCATCTTTTCTTTTTTTAACAATAAAGTTTGATTATTATTGTGTTGACTGTAGATAAGTGAAGTGAAGCTCTCTGAGCTGCTTTAGACAGCTGATCATGTAACCACCTACTTCTGAATCCAAACATCCAGAGGGGAAGTTGTTTTTTGTTGGTTTTTTTTCCCCTAATTTAACCACGAACTATTTCCAGTTGCTGCCAATTCCCACCATGAGCCCGAAGAGGTTGTTTGCGTTTTGCATCGAGATGCTTTGTTTCAGAGAAAGGTGTCACCCAAAATTAAACCCTCGATGTCTCCTCCTCCTTCGTCAGCCAAACTGGACACCGCCACAGACGTGATCGCAGAGAATCTGGGAAGGAATTGGCGCAAACTGGGCCGCAAACTGGGTTTGACGGACGTGAAGCTGGAGTCCATCTCCAGGAGGCATCCCACCGAGCTGGATGAAACGGTGAGGGAGCTGCTGAAGGAGTGGAGGAAGAGTCGAGGAGCCGAGGCTCGCGCGGAGGAGCTGATAAAAGCTCTGAGAGCCTGCGAGTTCAACCTGACGGCCGATAAAGTGGAGGACAGACTCGCAGGACGCTGATGGAGATTTACTCATCAGATGAACTTTAGGAATTAAACTTTGATCAACCTTCAAGAGAAGAGATTCACTTTAAAGAGAGCTATTCGCAGATATATAAAATTATGCAAAAAAAAAGATCTTTTGATTAATAAACTTGCTGAATGTCAGAAAACATGATATGGAGTTATGTTTTTATCAGAAGATAATAGATCACCTAATAATCATCCAGCAACGTGGAGACTTCTGCAGATGGTTATAGACACTTTACAGAATAATGACTTATTTTCATTCTACAGCGTCTTTCAGACACAAAGTAACAGAGTGTTTTACAGTAAAAACAAATAATAAAAGGAGATAAAAATGATTATATGAATGATAAGTTCTTAAAAAAAATATAAGTGTAAAAATCAACCTGTTTCGCTTTCTGGTGAAAAGTTACTATTGTTTTTTTGTTTTTTTTATTAGTTTGTTTAAATAAAACAAATACACATTGTGTTAATCAGAGTGGTACTGATCTCCACAGCTAACTTTCTGCCAGAAAATGAAGAAGAATATTTTACAAAATGTCAAAATCTGCTGCTCAGATTTTCTGAATCAGAATAAAATGAAATGAACAGGAAAGATTTGTAAGGGAAATTGCCACCAAATTTTTAACACGGACGATTTATTTTTATGTGATATGAAAATAAAATGGCATTAAAGTAAAAACGTCTCATTAACCTCTCCAGAATCTACAAAGTACCTTTTGTGTGTTTTCTTGCATTTCATGAAAAAAATCGGGCAGCAGTCAGCGTTTGATGCTTTAGAAGTTTGCAGATTTATTGTTGCAGGATGACCTAAACTTCCCGAATCTGCTTCTTTGGCAGCTCTGATGTCATCAGTTTGGCAGGTCAAAGGTCATGTGCAATTTCAGCAGAAGAAATACACGTCATTAAAGGAAGAAAGATGCAAAAGCAGGATCAATAGATGTTTGCTGTGCGAACATCAGATGTTACAATGTTGACTTAAATCTTAAAGTGATAGATGTAGATTTTGGAAGTGGGGCTGTATGTAATTTTCTCAGGTTTTAAAGAGTTAAAAATGCAAAGGAAAGACCATTTTTAATAGTGCCATTCTTGTTTAAATGTGACCCTATAGCATGATATCCGTTTGAAAATGGCTGCAGTGACATGGCTACTTTTTATGTTTCTGTGTGTGTTTTTTTGATGTTTCTGTGTGTTTGTCTTCCATCCAGCTCAGCCACAGTTCACACACAACACTTGTAGAGCCTGTTCAGCCTCTTAATGTCGTTCTTGCTCATCTGGGTGGCCTGGCCGATTGCGACGTTGCAGTCTGGGATGGGCACCAAAGTGGGACAGTAGTTCTTGGAGAAGGCGTACCTGCAGGATCACAGATACCACAATGAAAAGTAGGTTGAGTTTGGATTTTATTACCTGGAGAAAAACAATCTGATACTTCTGTTGAATTTAGCTCTTTAGTGTGATAATGTTTAAAATATAAATTAGCGCTGGTCAGTAGCTCATGGGAGTATCCAGTGTTTATGCGATAATTGTTATGTAGCGACTACAGGAAACAAAAAGTCGCTGAGATGCTGACAGGTCCTGGTCTATTGGCCAATAAAAATTTGCTGAGTATGATCAAAAAAATCATTAATGAAAAGGAATCAAGTTCTTATGATTTGCACAAACTTAAAGTAATCACAGCGATCCCCTTCACCCTCTCTCCCATGCACCCGACACCAGTGAAAAACCAGATACTCATATAGATTATGAACGCCACTGTCCATATCCACGTGACCAAACTCTCCCAATAACCGAAATCATGAAACTAATAAATAACAAAAGTAACATCCCAAAAACATTATCAAAAAACATGTAACATGGCAACATAATTTTTGTTCTTTCTGTGTTTCATGTTGTTTGTTTGGGAGTTTGATTTTTTTTGTTCCATGTTATCTGTCTGTAACTTTTTTTCTGGTTTATGGACACCGAGAGGTGACTTGTTTTTAATTTGCGTGCACGTTTTGATAAAAGGTGCACAAATTACTAATACAACAACACAACAAATAAATTGCACTTTTTTAACCAAAAGTGATTGCAGCTCCTATCTCCTATCCTATTGATTTCATTCGTAGTGATTATTTTTGACAAATTATAGCCCACCCCATCCCTTCAGCCTGTTTAAATACCATTAAAGGACCAATACAACACATAAAATGCACTTTTTCACTTGCCAAAAAGTGATTGCAGCTCCTATCGTGTCACTGAAAGGCTGTATCTGCCTTAAAATTACTTGATTTCATTCTTAAGGGTTGGAATTGACTGACTGCAAACACTTCAGTCCTTTTTTATGAGTTTATCCCTTAGGGACTTTTTGGCACACTTTATGTGCTTTTAATTCTTTATTTTTCTGTATTTGATTTGCTAATTTGTGCGTGTGTTTAAATAAGTTTAAAAAAGACATCCATGTCACCTCCCAGGCTCTGTACTGGTTAAATAACGGTTAAATTGAGGTTAAATGTTAAAAAAAAACTCCTTTCTTAATTAATTAATTAATGGCTCCTACATGTTACAAAAAAAGGCTAATAAGCCCGAAAATCTTAATGGACACTGATGGCAAGTACACGTGAATGTAAATGGCACAAGCATGTAGTTATCCGTACCTCCCATATTGCATGACAGAGTTGTAGTCATAAGGAGTTCCCTGGTTCAGAGTGGCAATCTTTGCAAAGTTGGACTCCGTTCCTGCCGAGATGAGAGAAAATATGCACGATGTTAGGTCGCACATATACTGTTTTAAAGTAAAGCGAGAAAATCTGAATTTCAGTTACACAAACATGAGCTTTTCAGGTGACAGAGAAGAAGGTGAAACTCAAACAACTAGACTATTTCTGCCTCTAAGACCACTTTAAAGTCATGAAACTGGAGGTGAGAAACTCTAACCATTCATGATGTTTTCCCACTTCACCCTGACGTGGTTGTCCCTGTCGGAGCGGGACTGCTCGTGGTCAAAGCCGAGTGCGTGGAGCAGCTCGTGCTGGATGGTGCCGTGGTACAGACAACCCTGACGGTTCAGAGACAGAACCTGACATCCACCCTGACGGCCCACGTAGGACCAGCAGCTGATGACACAGAAACACAGAGCAGATTTAACAAATCATACAAGATATCACCAGATAGCTTCTCTGCAGAGCTTGTACAACAACAATATAAACAAGTATATATACAGTGCATTCTGTCAGATCGTTTCTATAATACCATAAAACTTCAATTCATAGCCTGGGCTATTATTTACTAAAATCAACAGGCTTATATTTGGGACAGGCGTCTATATGGGACAGGCTTTTATTTCCTTTCACACAAAACTTGCTCATCAAAGATGTAAGTACAATCAAATTGTTTTTTTTAACCTTTTGAAACCTGGGTTGTTCAAAAACATGGGAAGAAGGGCAAGAGCAACAAAGAAATGACCAGAGGTTAGCAAGAAATCTGTGAAAGGTACGAGAAAATTACTGAAAAATTTGTTCCAAAAAAGGTAAAAGACAAGAGATGACCTGAAAAAAAGCGTAAAAAGCTTTCTTGTTTACTAAACAGATAACATCGTCTACTTTGGAGCTCACGGTTTCAGTAAAATTAGCTGAATGATTGAATTGTGAGAATCTTACCAAGCTAATGGTGTGTAGCTTGTCCATATTGACAAAAGTTAACATGTAGGTGATTAATGTGAGACATAAGCACCTAACTAAGGTTATCTCCAGCATTTAACCAGCAACCCAGTTTTATCCAAAAAATGTCAATAAAAATGAACTGCATGGTAACAGATCCTCTAATTGGGACGGGCCTTTATGTGTCGCCACACACGGCTAGTAAAAGGGACTGGGCATTTGATTTGGACTAGGCTTATATTTGAAGTTTCTATGGTAATATATGATATTCTGTATTCCCTTTTTTTCTACTAGTCGCTGGCGTGACTCTAGCACTGAGTCGTGGACCTACAGTCAGACTCTTACCCGTTCCTGGACTCGATGCTCAGCCACTGTGTATCTCCTTTCTGGTAGGGTCTGAAACGGATGCAGGAGACGGCAGAGAAAGACTCAAGTCCACGAACAATGATGGACCTCTCACGGGAGGCTGAGAGGACAAATGAGGCAGGTTAATAATATCACTTTTTTCTAAAACCACTTAACTTTAATATCATTTAAGTTGTGTAATCGAGCTGTATGATACATTGTGGTTCTATATTTTTTGTTGAAACAATATTGCCTATGTATTTGCAGACATTTTATTATGATCACACCATCATTATTACTCCAAAAATAAATAAAATAAAATAAAATCATTATTAGTATTAGTTTTATTCAATATTATTAATTTGGTAGGTGTGTTTTGCTGTCTCATCATGTTTGTCTTAAAGTTGCAGAAGTATTCAGATCCTTAAATGAAGATAAAGTAGCAATACTGCTCTGTAATAAAGTCTTAAATTCCAACTCTTAGTTAGATTTCGAAATATTGGTAATGAATGTACTATATCAGAATAAAAAGTACTAAATGCAGAAAAAAATACTCCCGTGACTATATATCGCTGAATCATTATTAATGCTGCAGTACTGGGTAATAGCATTATACTGTTGTAGTTAGTCAAGGTAAGAGTTCATTTTAACTATGTTAAATACTGTTGAGTAGTTTCATTTATAACACAGTGACATGAATTATAAAATTATCATAGGATTTGTATGTAAAAAAAATCAGTAATTAGGTAATGTATGAAAAATGTTTCATACAATCAGATTAGATTTAAAAGATTTTTTTTAATTTCACACATACGGGTGTATTTAACTTAGCCTACATAAAAGAAACAAAGAACAGTCTCATTTGGTTGCACAAAAATATCAGATATTTATTAAAATAATTTAACTAAATTAACTGTTTGTTAAAAAGTAAATGTATCATTCCTAAAAGAAAAAATCTAAATCAAAAAGTCGGGGCTTACAGTAGTGGTTGGCGATGTAATAGGGGATGTAGACCTTCCCATTGGTCCACTTGAGCCACAGGCAGCCTCTGGAGGTGCAGGGATCAGCGTTTCTGCCAGTCAAAGACTTGACAGCGATGTCTCCTCGGATCAGGGGGGGCTCATCCGGGTCAGGGGCTGCACAAAAAAGTGTATATAGTGTGAAATAAGGAAATGGATGGGGTCTCCATAAGTTTTGAGTTATTTACATATGAAGTATACATCGGTATATAATTATATAATTTCACATATTATCACATATTTTATTTTTATTTACATATTTTATTAATACATACATACATATATATATATAGTATGTGGTAGAATCATTATTATTTCATATACAATTTGGGTCTCAGACACAGGCTGGCACAGGGAAATGGCAGCTGGCAGCGCGGATCTCCAACACAGCGGTTGGCAGCGTGGATTTCCCACACTGCAGATCTCTGACTCAGTGGCTGGCAGCCTGGTTTTCCAACACCGCGTATCTCCAACACAGGCCGGCACAGCGTTATCTCTGAAACTGCAGCTGGCAGTGCAGATCTCTGACACCGCGGATCTCCAACACAGGCTGGAGCAGCGCGGATCCTCTTAAGGGCAGCTGGCAGCGCAGATCTCTGACACAGCGGCTGGCAGCGGCACACTGCCGCTGGTGCGCAGTGTGACAGGCAGACAATCAGAGTGGAGCTTCTCTTCATAAAACCAAAGTGTCTGAATAAACAAACAGCCAATGGCTCAGTGGTGGAAAGTGATTTCTGTAGACTTCTACAGACTACTTTGTTTTAGTTTCAGGTTATCACTGACTTGAGATCAGTGGGAAAGCTCGGACACGTTGCGTCACTGACGTCCCTTGTGTGCGGCCCCTACCGTTTCATTTAAAAACGTCCACGGACAGAAAATACGCCGGCATGTTAGATAACTTTTTATCCACACCTGAGGAGGAACAGGACAAGGAGGAGCTTCCTCCACCTGCAGAGCGAGTGAGTTTAAATATATTTACATGTGTGAAGTGTGATGATTTGAAATGCGCAAGGTTTAGGGGCCGGTGTGTGCGTAATTACTGACAGAACAGACGTCCACGTCTGTTGCGCTTGTTGTTGCGTGTGAAAAAAGAGGTCAGTGAAGTCATCTCAGTAATCATCTCAACTTGTCTATAACTTGTTGTTGCTGAGAGGGCGGTATTACTTTTCATGCATTCAGACACTGATTTGAGCCCCACCAGTGTATGGATTAGTCCCACGTTTATATAGCTAAAAAACATTTTCTGCAGTCGCCACTGGCAGCAAGGTTCAGTAACACAGCAGGTCATCAATGGTTGATTTGATGATTGAGCTGTTGCACAAACTGACTGCTACTGACACTAAAATCCTGTGTAAAAGCTGATAAGATGATGTTACATGTTACTTTTAAAAATCCACACTGTAAAATCTGTCAAGTTCATCTTACTTACAATAATATTGGAAAACGATTGTCTTGAAAAAGGATAGTAAATATAACTAGAACTCTTAATTTATGTTTGTATGTGATTGTTAACTTTAAAAATGTCAAGTGGTATTACCTAAAGTGTCAGCACCTTCAACAAACCAAGTTAGTCTGACTCGACTTGACAAAGAGCAAAGATGATTTTGCCAGTGATGAAGTTAGGAGATCTGTAAGTTCTGTTTTGTGAACATGTTTAAGAAAATAAAAATTTGATCAACTAGTTTTCAACCAGCAGAATTAAAATATATAGCACAGTAAACTTGGTTCACTGATGTTGCTAAAACATAGAAAGACTGATTTACTTTTTACTAGTTTCAATAACTTCACAAAATTCAGGAAAATAACGAAATTTTAAGTAAATTTAACAATTTGATGAATAATAACAAAGTAAGACTCATAGTTATATTTAGTTTTTCAAGGCAATCATGTTTCATTGACTTTTTTGTTCTTAAGTTAAATCAACTTTAGAGATTTTACAGTGTAGGAAACAGATTGCCTTCAAATAATGTGAGTAAATATAACTATTAATCTTAATTTATGTTCATTTAATAGCTTACTGATGAGTTTACTTAAAATTTAGTTATATTTACTCAATTTTCTGATATTATTGTAACTTAAAAATGATAAGTTTAATTGAATCAATCTTTCTAAGTTGTAGAAACTTCAGTAAACCAAGTTTTAGTTTATATATCTGTATTCTGCTGGTTGCACTTTAATCAATCATATTTGCATTTTCTTAAACATGTTAAGAAAACAGGACTCGCAGTCTTCTAACTTCATCATTGGAAAAATCCTCTTTGTCATGATCAGGCTAACTTGATTTACTGAAGTTGCTAACACTTAGAAAGTTAATTCCATTTGTTATTTCTAAGTTTAACTTCATAAAATTAGGTAACTGCGGCTACATTTTAAGTTTTTACTCACTGCGGTCTCTGTTTGCTCTCTCCAGCAGTTCACCAACAGAAAGCTCCCTGGTTGTGTCCTTCTCGAGGGTAGGAACCTCTGCAAAACAAACGATAGCACAATTCATACATTACATGCAACACACGGTGCTGGCCAATAAAGACAATCAAAACATTTGTGACAGAAAAAATAATGTTACAATATACAATATGTGGTAAATAAGCAGCAAAGGCAGGATTGCCTACATTTGTAAAAGTAATTCTATTCAGACTTATAAATATAAAAATAATTCAGTGCATAAAAAGGTGATTAGCTGTAATTTTGAGCGTCCTATCCTTATTTACAGAGTCATTAATATAAATTACATCAACAGTATATTAAAGGTACATTTATTCCAGTATTCTACAGTAGAATGTGAGGTTTTCGGTGTAATATTGGCTGCAAAAAGCATCAAGGTTTATAGCATTTTGCTTTCTTTTTCCAAATATTCTGTACATTACTGCAAGAATTTTGCTGTATTTTTTACAGCTATTTGTTATAGTATGGGAAAATTTGTTACAGTGAAAGTTGCAGTAAAAGTACAGCTGAATTCTAGCAGTAATGTGCCGTTTTTCCAAAGTACAGTAAAACACCATATATATTGGTGCTTTATGGAGCTGATATTACACCGTAAACCACACAGAATTATGTAATCATTTCACAATAATATACTGATGATCTAATTTATGAAGTGACACTGTAAAATAACTGTTTGATGCTGGATAGATACAGAAACAAGTAGGATGTTAAGTTGGGGAGATAAAAGGGTACTTACTGCAGTTATAAAGGATGTTCACCCGATCGATGTCATTATCACTCATCTCCATGGCCCTACCGATAGCTACATTTTCATCGGGGATAGGAATGATGGTTGCCTCTCCGTTCTTGGAGAACGCAAACCTGTGGTGCAAATAGACAGCAGTGATGAGAGGTTTAAACTGTACTCATGTTCTGTAAAAATGACCAATGGCAGCTTATAAGGGGTCATTCTCTGCATTCAAGAGTCTTTTGGCCGTTTGGGGGCAGAAAAAGGTCAATAACAAAACATGAGATCTAACATGTAACACCTTATAATGTTTTTACAGCTTATGTGTCTGCACACAGTTGTCAGTTTACACATCAGGGCTGACATTGGAGACAAGTGGAGTGTTTTGAGTATTGTTTTAGGACAGAAGGGAATAATATGCACCATCCTCTAAAAAGGCTATTACATGATTTCATTAAAGTAGAGCTAAGTAGTATATTATTATGATGCTCAGTGAATGAACTTAGACATTACCTTGGATAGTGCATGACAGAGTTGTAGTCATAGGGAGTGCCAAGGTTCCTTGTGTTGATTTTCGTAAAACTGGATTGAAACCCTGCAGAGGATCACAGTTCAGTCAAATGTTGTCTCTGTTTCTTTACAGTTTGCCAGTCAAAATGGCTGAGAAGTGCAGTGAATAGTTATATCTGCACAAAACTACCCTATAGAGTCTATACATACGGTATTCTCATTCTAGAGGGCTTGATGAACGCAAAATTCAAACCCCGAGCCACTATATATGTGCTAAAATTAAGTTGTCATTTTTTAAAATTTATTTTCAATCAACATTTTCACCTGAGGTTAGCTGTATTTAAAGAATACTTCACCTGCAAAATGGCCATTTATATATCAGTTACTCACAGTGTGTTTATTGAATTTGTCAAAGAAAACTTTGTTTTCTCACATGCCTCCATGCTGAACGAAACATTTTTTAAAAAGTTTTAGAGTCATTGGGGACCATGTTGAACACCAGGGAAATCATATCAGACATGCATTTTCACCCAAAATGTGACAATATAAACCACTTTGACCTACATGTAGTACCCCCTAAGCGTACCTCAGCACATGTACATGTATTCTCCACCTGAGCAGAGAAATGAGGCATGCTACATGCATGTGACTATTTGTACTGAGATCTTTTAAACTGCAGTGTTTTAGCAAAAACGCATGTGTTTGAGAAGCACCGAGCAAACAACTTGGTAAATGAGACTTGGATTATACTGCATGAGTTGTGTTGAGTTTGTAAATTTAATGTTTTGCTGTCGTTTCAGTAGTGCAGTAGTATAATAATCTGTATTCGATCAGCATTGCCTAGTTTTACAGTTGGATCGGATTTTGGTCCGAGTTTGAGAGAGAGGGTCAGATCTGCCTCTTGATCTGTTTCTCGACTCTTTGTGTACACTTGTCAGCATGTGTGGCGGGCATCGCGAAAATGCGATAGGACAGCCTGTAGTTCAAGCATCAGCCTGATAGCCAGCGAAACCCTGTCAGATGGTGTAAAATATGATATCTGACAGGGTTTCACGGAGAAAAGGGGATATCTAGTCACTGGTTAGATGGAGGGAAGTTAACTGCAAAGTATCCCGATAAGTGGAAGACTCCTTTTGGTTGTTTATACCTTTTGCAAAGACATCACAAAGGTATCATCTATATCCTTTATTCTGAAAGTCCGTAACCGGACCCACCATCCCTGACGTTCTCCAGCAGAATGCGAACATGCTCGTCCCTGTCGGACCGGGTCTGCTCGTGGTTGAAGCCCAGGGCGTGGAGCACCTCATGTTGGATGACTGACCGGAAAACACAACCACGGCGACTCAGAGACAACGGCTGGCCATTACCACGACGCCCAATGAACGAGAAACAGCTGAAAGAGCAAAGTAGATAATACTTTGACAATGACTTTAGTCCTGCATATGTGGCACGTGCATCGATTGGTCCATACCCTGAGAGAGACTGGATGTCCAAAAAGTCCTGCTGTCCATCCAAGGGGATGAAGCGGATGCAGGTTCTCTCAGCAAATGATCGCAGGCCATCGATGATGGTATTTCTCTCTCTTCGGGCTTGACATTAGAACGACAAAAACAAAAGAGTTTTGTAATACTATGCTAAGAGTTCCTGCTACCTTAATTTTGTTGCAGATTAAAAAATAACTACATTAAAGTCCAGCCTTTAATACTTACAGTACTGGTTGGAGATGCGGTACGGTATGTAGACGTTGCCATCGGTGGCTTTAGGCCACAGGCAGCCTCGTGTTGTGCAGGGATCAGCGTTTGGGAAACCCTCTGGCACTGCTATGTCTCCAAACATCACCAGAGGTTCATTGAAGTTTTTTCCTAAAAAAAGAATGGCATGAGGATGACAGAGAAAACGATTTCACCCTTTTTATTTTACTGCATTTAATTTTCTTGATTTATCTGCTGTGTTACAGGCAGGTCAGACCTGCACAGAATACATCTGCTTTATACTTTCAGGAAACGCCACCGTCATGTATTAATTCCAGTTTTGTTCTATATTTTTAATTTTACATTATTATTACTGCTGTACATTTAATGCTGAATGAAAATTTCAGACATACCAACATCAACATTGGCCTTCTCTATCAGCGCAAAGACGCTGAACTCGTCATCCTCGATGTTGTTACCTGTAAATTGAAACAGTTTGTTCATGTATCAGTCAGCGTTTGAAATTAGCACCAGAATGCTGGTAAAATATGCAAGTGACTGCTATATTTGCCACAAAAACAATGGTAATCTAATAAGAGGCTGGTAGATTTTGGAAACCACCAGCCACATCGGCAAGTGGACAAAAAGCCTAATTTCCAACCCTACAATCAGTTAAATGATGTACAACTGTGGATTTACTGAATTTTGGCTGTCTGAAAGGTAGCCCATCTTACCACATTGCTCCTTGCTCTTTTCAGAAGAAGCCTGTAATAAGATGAAGAGTAAATACTTGTTAAATATGGTTGAATGGATACGGAGCCACAGGACTAAAAGATGTGAAAACTTGCCAGTGTAAGGACTCAAAAACCCTCACACTGGCTCCCTGTCACTCAGAGAAATGATTTTAAAATCTCATTGCTTGTCTATAAATCACTCTGTGGCTCAGCACTAAAATATATTTCTGACATGCTTGTGCCTCAAGAACCTTCTGAACCCTCAGGACATCTGAGGCCGGCCTACTGAGCGTCCCAAGAGTCAGAACTCAACATGGAGAAGCATTGTTTTGTTATCATGCAGCACAAACCTGGAAGAACCTCCCAGATGAGGTTCAGCAAGCTGCAACTCTGACCACTTTTAAGTCAAAACTAAAAATGTTCCTCTTTCACACTACGTAATTACCACAATTATATTTTAAACTTGATTTTAAATCATAATAGTTAAAAATAATCTTTTTCTTTGCACCTCTTGTCTGCACTTTTGCTATTTTTAATGGTGATTTATATTTTACATTCTTTAAATCAGTTAGTAATTAATTTTACCTTTTATATCTTATCTTCTTATCACTTTACTCTTTTATTGTAAATGTCTATCCTTTATTTAATATATATATATATTTACCATACAACTTTTAAGGCAGAGATTTAGATTATTTTGGGGGGGGCTTTATTGCCTTTAATTGATAGTACAGTGTGAGCGTGAAGGGGGTAGAGAGAGAGAGGGAGCAAAGGGCCAAGGCCAGACTCGAACCCGCGGCCACTGCAGCGAGGACACAGCCTCTGTACATGGGGCACTGCTCTATCCACTGAGCCACCAGGCCCCCCAAAGGCAGACATTTAAATACTTGAAATGCATGCATTCCTGCAGAGTGTAATGCAATCCACAAAGTATAAGAGAAAACACAATATCACAATATGCTTTTATGCAGTTTACCAAAGCATTTGGTCTAAAAACAGTTTCCATGTCCATCTCCCAGAATTAAATTTAAAAAAAGTTCCCCAATACTGTACGTTGAGCAGTCAGTCAATATCATGATCACTTTGTATTACTGAATAATACATGTATTTGGGGCTGTAAAATATCAGAATGTATCACATTTTATTTCAAATTGTTTTATTGAAAATTGCATATATATATGTAATTATTGAGAAAGTGTGTGTCTGTCCATATTAATGTAAACTGTGTGCTGATTCTTACCTGTATAGTGAAACTGTGCACGGAGCAGAAGAGGATGCTGAGCGCAGCAGTCTGGAGGATCATGGCTGATTATCAGACGGCAGCAGAAGACCGAGACAGTGCCCAGGAAAACAGAAGTGTGCCAGCTTATATAGGTGAGAAAGGCAACTAACTTTTATCCTAATATGGCACACTGCTTACCAAAGACTTGTTGAGAAGTTCATCTTAAATACAAACCCTAATTCCAATGAAGGGGCGTTGTGTAAAACATAAATAAAAACAGAATACAATGATTTACGAAACCTTTGCAACATATATTCAATTGAATACACTACATGGACAAGATATTTAATGTTCAAACTGATGAATTTTTTTTTTGCAAATATTCACTCATTTTGAATTTGATGCCTGTAACACATTCTAAAAAAAGCTGGGACAGTGGCAACAAAAGACTGGGACAGTTAAGGAAAGCACAAAAAACACCTGTTTGGAATATTCAACAGGTGAACAGGTAATTGGAAACAGGTGAGTGTAATGATTGGGTATAAAAGGAGCATCCCTGAAAGGCTCAGTCGTTCACAAGCAAGGCTGGGGCGAGGTTCACTACTTTGTGAACAACTGCGTGAGCACAACAGTTTAAGAACAATGTTTCTTAACGTACAATTGCAAGGAATTTAGGGATTCCATCGTCTACAGTCCAAAATATCATCAAAAGATTCAGAGAATCTGGGAGAAATCTCTGCACATAAGCAGCAAGGCCAAAAACCAACATTGCATACCTGTGGGCTATTACCACGTGGGCTCAGGAACACTTTGGAAAACCATCGTCAGCTAACACAGTTCATCGCAACATCTACAAGTGCAAGTTGAAACTCTATCGTGCAAAGCAAAAGCCACTTATCAACAACACCCAGAAACTTACGCAAAGGGGAGGGGCCATCACAAGACCCTTATGATGAAGAGTTTCCCTCGCCCGGACGGGCGGATGGAGAGTTCTCCTTCTGGGGACTCCTTCGTTCTGCTGGGGGACTTTAACACTCACGTTGGCAATGACAGTGAGACCTGGGGGGGCGTGATCGGGAGGAATTGCCCCCCCCCCAATCTGACAGTGTTTTGTTATTGGAAATGAACACCATGTTCAAGCATAAGGGTGTCCATATGCGCACTTAGCATCAGGACACCCTAGGCCGCAGTTCAATGATCGACTTTGTAGTCGTATTGTTGGACTTGCGGCCATATGTCTTGGACACTTGGGTGAAGCTGAAGAAGGAATCCTATCGGCCTTTCTTGGCCTGTGGGACTCCGGAGGCAGCAGACAGGTACCGACAGGCCAAGCGGAATGCAGCTGCAGCGGTTGCTGAGCCGAGGAGTTTGGTGAAGCCATGGAGAACGACTTCTGGACGGCTTCGAAGATGTTCTGGACCACCATCCGGCATCTCAGGAGGGGGAAGCAGTGCTCTGTCAACACTGTGTATGGTGGGGACGGGGCGCTGCTGACCTCGACTCGGGACGTTGTGGATCGGTGGAAGGAATACTTCGAAGACCTCCTCAATCCCACTGACATGCCTTCCGGTTAGGAAGCAGGGCCTGGGGACTCGGGGGTGGGCTCCTCTATCTCTGGGGCTGAGGTTGCTGAGGTCGTCAAAAAGCTCCTCGGTGGCAGGGCCCCGGGGGTGGACGAGGTCCGCCCGGAGTTCCTCAAGGCCCTGGATGATGTGGGGCTGTCGTGGCTGACACAACTCTGCATCATTGCGTGGACATCTGGGGCAGTGCCCTTGGTATGGCAGACTGGGGTGGTGGTCCCTCTTTTTAAGAAGGGGGACCGGAGGGTGTGTTCCAGCTACAGGGGGATCACAATCCTCAGCCTCCCTGGTAAGGTCTATCAGGGGTGCTAGAGAGGAGGGTCCGCCAAATAGTCGAACCCCGGATTCAGGAGGAGCAATGTGGTTTTTTGCCCCGGTCGTGGAACTGTGGACCAGCTCTGGACCCTTGGCAGGGTCCTTGAGGGTGCATGGGAGTTTGCCCAACCACTCCACATGTGCTTTGTGGACTTGAGAAGGCATTCAACCGTGTCCCTTGGGGAGTCCTGTGGGGGGTTCTCCGGGAATATGGGATTTCGGACCCCCTGATACGGGCTGTCCGTTCCCTGTATGACCGGTGCCAGGGCTTGGTCCACATTGCCAGCAGTAAGTCAAACTTGTTTCCAGTGAGGGTTGGACTCCGCCAGGGCTGCCCTTTGCCACCGATTTATTTCTAGGCACAGCCAGGGTGTTGAGGCGGTCGGGTTTGGTGACCTCAGGATTGACTCTCTGCTCTTTGCAGATGATGTGGTCCTGTTGGCTTCATCAGGCCGTGACCTTCAGCTCTCACTGGATCGGTTCGCAGCCGAGTGTGAAGCGGCCGGGATGAGAATCAGCACCTCCAAATCCGAGGCCATGGTTCTCAGCCGGAAAAGGGTGGAGTGCCCCCTCCGGATCAGGGACAAAATCCTGCCCCAAGTGGAGGAGTTTAAGTATCTCGGGGTCTTGTTCACGAGTGAGGGAAGGATGGAGCGGGAGATCGACAGGCGGATCGGCGCAGCATCTGCAGTAATACGGACTCTGCACCGATCTGTCGTGGTGAAGAGGGAGCTGAGCCGAAAGGCAAAGCTCTCGATTTACCGGTCGATCTTCGTTCCTACCCTCACCTCATGAAAACGTGTGGTGCATTATGAAGTGCAAAATACAACAACGGAGTAATGAGCAACTGAAGTCCTGCATCAAGCAAGAATGGGAAAGAATTCCACCTATAAAGCTTCAACAGTTAGTGTCCTCACTTCCCAAAGGCTTATTGAGTGTTTTTAAAAGGAAAGGTGATGTAACACAGTGGTAAACATGCCCCTGTCCCAGTTTTTTTTAGAACGTGTTGCAGACACAAATGTCACAACCATGCCAGATGCAGTCACGAAACGATACGGGCGTGTAGTCGACTCGCCATCACAATGAAGGCTGGGTGTGTGTGGTGGTTTGTATATGATTGAAGCAGGGCTCTAAGTTTGGACATTTTGCGGATCTGTGAATGCGGTGCATTTGAACATTAAATATCTTGTCTTTGGGCGGCACGGTGGCGTCGTGGTTAGCACTGTTGCCTCACAGCAAGAGTTGCGAAACCCGGTTGGAACGGGGCTCGGTCCGTGGGCGGGGACCCTTCTGTGCGGAGTTTGCGTGGTCTCCCCGTGTCTGCGCGGGTTCTCTCCGGGGTCTCCGGCTTCCTCCCACAGTCCAAAGACATGCAGGACAGGTTTATTGGTGACTCTAAATTGCCCTTAGGTGTGACTGTGAGCGTGAAAGGTTGTCCATCTATATGTCTGGCGATAGTCTTGCGACTTGTCCAGGGTGTACCCCGCCTTCTGCCTGATGACAGCTGGGATTGGCTCCAGCCCCCCCGCGACCCTTACAAGGACGAGCAGTTACGGAAAATGACTGACTGAATGAATATCTTCTCTTTGTAGTGTATTCAATTGAATATAGCTTGAAAAGGATTTGCAAATCATTGCATTCTGTTTTTAGTTACAATTTACGCAACATCCCAGCTTCATTGGAATTGGGTTTTGAAGGGGTGGCAGTTACTGCTTAGTTGCTTGCTTAAAATGAGCTGTAGTTTGTGTAATATCTGGGCACTGTTTTGTTTTTTTTTTCTCCAGTTTGTCCCCAGGCAAGAGCAGATTACACATGTTAGCTTACTCATTTTTTTGCAGAGAAAATAAATTTCTCACCCAAACAACTGTATTAATTAAGTTTCTTACCAAAACCTAAATTTTCTTTTTCTTGATGTTGCATTTAAACACATCATGATGACATTTTATTTCCCTTTGCCTAAAAGTCATTTTACTGTGCCAACCCCAAACACATCACAATGAAACCTTCTTTATTTAGCTCATTTGCTCCAATCCTGCCGATTTCAACTCGGATTTCAACATTGGATTACTATTTTTAACAAACGTGATTTGCTACAAAGTTTGGTGTGCTTACACTGCTGCTGTGAGTGGATGATGGTGAGGACTGTGCAGCAGTAGCTGATGTAGTAGAAGGTTTTTATTTTTACCTTGAAGACAGTTGAAGGTACTGCATTTAGGATTAATTCGACATACAATCACTGTCTGTGGACCAATGATCGGATTTAAATGACGTGGCTGTCGTGTTCTTCTGTTAAAAAACATGAAAACGTGAGACCGACTTTCAGTGTGCCTGAACGTAACTTTACTGACCCCCCACCCAGCATGCCTTATTCTACAACAGTAGTTCTTATTGGCTTATGTCTTTTACATATCTTTATCTCAGGCTGCTCGATAAGCTCAAACATTATTGATTTTTAGGGTTTTGAAAAAAGCAGAACCAGGTCCTAAATAGAGCCAGGTTTCGATGGCCATCCCTAGTGCTCACATGTACATTAAACTAATGCTAATGTCTTTATTACATTAAATTTGTAAGATATAATTGCGGCGTTCCGATTCACATACTAATTCTTTTTACATTTAGTACGTACTGCAGCTGCCCTCACAAAGTACATACTGTTGCATGCAGTATGCATACAATTGGGACATACTAAGCCATTCTAAGGTAACATTCATTCAAATATTGATTGCAAAAGCTTAAGGAGACATCTATACTTCTCCAAAATGTGGCTGCAGTTGCGATATGTGTCCATTTTGCAAACAGATTTGCAATGTCTTGCAGAAAGAGGAACACTGACTATGGGGAAAAGGTCATTTAAAAGGCTATTGGAAAAATATTTTTTTTTGCGAGAAAAATTAAAATTTTTGTGAGAAAAAAAAAATTGCGAGAAAGTTTTTAAATTTTTTCAGAGAAAAAAAATACATTTTTGTGAGGGAAAAATTAAAATTTTGCAAGAATTTTTTTTTTCACTCAGTGAAAAACACATGAAAACATTTTTTCTGCAGATGGAACACATACCTGCTGCCTTCAGATTAATTTTTATTGTTTTATTATTCAGATATCTGGAGGTCAGAGGTCAAAGGACCCCTGTGAAATGTGGCGTGGTTGGTATCACTGGATTCCTCAGGTCCTCTAGTTTCATATGATACAAGCATCATCAATCTAGCTTTAAAACTCGGTGCAGCCTCTTAAACACGGAAATTTCTGCCAGCAATTAATGCAAACTTAAAAAAAATTAATGTGTAAACTACAGACCTGAACATATTTAACATAGACATTTCCATGTTGATAAGAACCCCTCCCAGCACCTGCAAGCTATAACATAGCTACCAAGAACATCTTTTTTTTTTATTTATTGTTTTTATTTTGCACTTTTTTGCCCCCAGTGTTTAACCCAAGTGGTAACATGGTAATAGGCATAGTAATCAAAACTCTCTGGAGCTGCATTAAAAACAGAAAATTAAATGACCCTGTAAAATTGTATCAGTACATGACAGGTATTTTCTTAATTAAAACACTAAAAATAACCACTTCAAAAGAACAATATGTAAGATGTATTTATTTAGTGGTGTCTTGCTGTGAGGATTGCAGCCTGAAACTTCTAAAGTTTTTACTGTCGGCCGAATGATCGACAGAAGTCTCTTCCTCTCCAAAACAAACAGACACAGTAAATTAAACCTGTAAAAACACTGAATGAAGCAGTTTCATGCTAAAAATCAGCGTTTTTCTGATTCCTGTCATGGAGGGGCTGCTAACTACAGTGGACGATGCAACAATGCAGATGGCCCAGTGCTGGTGTGTCCGTTGTGAGTTATTTTAAAAGCGAGGACCTGCTCTCTATGTTAGATATAAACGGCTCATTCTAAGGCAGTAAAAACAGAACTGATTATACACACAAAAAAATCTTATTTTATTATATTCCCTTTATGCCAACTTATGCCCCTAAATCCTTCACACTGGGCCTTTAATATTTAAACTCTGAAAATTTATAGTTTGAGTCTTGTATTGTCAACTAGTTTATGTCGTCTTCTGCAGAGTTCTCCAGTGCTGAGTTTATGTAATCCAGTCTGCTGCAACGACTTCTCATCACACTGAGGCCCAGAGATTTCCTAACAGAGGTTGGTGGCTTTGTCTTGTGTCATGTCAGCGGTGTAAGAACAAGTGACCTGCGTGCCACCACCAGCATTGATGCTTGTGGTTTTTTGTGGAAACAATTATGGGATGGATTGCCATGAAGTTTGATACAGACATAGATTTACCCCCAGAATGTAACTTTCTCTGTCTTCTCATCTAGCACCATCATCAGGTCAAATGTTTTATTTGTCAAATACTTCTTCTTTTTCTTCCTCTTCTTCTTCTTTTCTGAATTTTAATGCTGGCTGGTATCCAGAGAGCTGTATTACCACCATCTACAGGATTTAAACTAAAATCTCACTTAATCCCTCTATAAAGTTATCATAATAATTCCTCCCCATCCATTTACCACTCTGTTATAAATGATCTGTTTCCGGACAGCTTCTCTTAAAAGATGCTGTACATCTCAATGTCATGTAATTTTATGTAGACATGGAAACTGCACAATAAAACATTAACCTTATATAAAACAAGGAGAGATGCATTGTACCAGATTTTAGCAAAACTGCTATTTTCCACCAGTAGTTCCTGGGCAGGTAGGTGAGAAAAATAAATTAAAATCTGAATTTGGTTGTAAAGTTTTACAAACATTACCATCCCCATATCCCACCCCACCTAATCATGATGAATCACAAATTTCTGTAAAATTGCAGCAATAAAATTATCAGTGCACAATCATTCCCACACCCTAACCCCCCACATCATTTATAAATATGTGCAGAATATAACAAATATATGAATATGTGAACAATTCTGCTGTAACAGTTTCCAACATTTTGTCAAGAGAAAGGAACCAGGAGCTAAAAACTTCATCTAAACCTTACAAAAGCAGCACAGCTTCCTGTCTTACACCTTGTCTTGCTTTACCAACTTCCTCACGCTTATGTATTTTTATACCTGATTAGTTTTGTCTCCCTTACTGTCTTTAGACAGTTTATCTCCCATGCAACATGAACCCTCTTACAAAGAACACCCTCTGCTTCTTTCCCTGCTCACCCTGCAAAGGTGTGGAAAATTCTCATATCACTGAATGCTGACAAGTAGCTTTTTCCCACCCATATACTGTGGGGACAAACATTTTTCAAATGCATGTGTCTGAACCATATGTGACTGATAAGCCTGTGAGTTTAGCTGATTCTTTTGCTTTCTTTGTACTCAAATAATCCATGTTCGACTCACTGATGCAGTTGAACATTTATAAAAATGTGGAGTAAAACCTCAGCTGCACACAGAGGATCCATGTGCCAATGTCTGCAGCACAATGAAAAATGTGCACTAAAACATACATCATCAGAGCCTCTTTCCTCCCCATGCAGAAGTACTTAAAAAATCAAAACGTGTGTGTTTTTGATGAGTGAAGAGCCAGTTATCACTTATTATTTATTATTTATTACTATATTATGTTATACTGAACTTCTATGGTCTTTTCAGTCCTGACAGAACTTCCCATGTCTCCATTACTACTATTTCATCCTTAAAGAAATTTAATGCACGTGTTACAGACATAAAACAAAATATTCCAGGCTGAATTTCAGTACTTTCAGTTTCTAAAATGATGCAAAAGGAGTGGAATATTTGAATTTAGCGTTGCAGCCATTAAAAACACGGCATCCCATTTTTATGGAACCTTCCCTAAAAAGGTTTTAAAAATTTTAAAAAATAAAAACACGCCTTTCTTCCCTTGATACCTTGAGAATAATAAACTTGGATGGGTTATTGCCTCCACAGAGGTAGTTTTGGCCGGACAAACTATTTTTGCAGGTTTTCTGTCAGTCTGTCCATCCCATTCTAGTGAATGCGATATCTCAAAAATGCCTTGAGGTATTTTTTTCAAATTTGGCACAAATTTCTATTTGGACTTAATGATGAACTGGATAGTGTTGCGGTCATAGGTCAAAGGTCAAAGTCATTGTTACCTCGTTTGTCACATTCTTGTGAACAGGACACCTCAAGGAATTTTTTTTTCTTCTCAAATTTGGCACAAACATCCACTCAGACTCAAGGATGAACCGATTAGATTTAAGTGCTCAAATCTCAAGGTCACCAGGACTTTGATTTTACTCTTTGTGTAAATGTAAATGTGAAATCTCAATAACACCTTGAAAAAAAATCTTCAAATGTGGCACAAACATCCACTTTGAGTTAGAGTTTGGTGGTCAAATGTCAAGGTCACTGTGATCGTCTATCGGATTCTTGTGAAGGTGGTATCTTCTGAAAATTTTGCACTAATGCCAACTCACGCACAGCAATGAATGGATTCAATTTTGGTGGTCAAAGATCAAGGTCACCGTAACTTTGCATCCTTCTCATTCTCATGAATGTGAAGTTAAAAAACACCTTGAGGGAATTTCTTCAAACTTGGCTCAAACATTTTTGAGTCAAGGATGAACTGATTAGATTTTGTTGTTCAAAGGTCAAGGTCACTGTGACCTCAAAAACCATTTTAACCCAAGAATTCACATTTAGGACAAAATGTCCCACTAATGTCTAAAAGGATAAAATAAAGTGCTGACATTTTATATCCAAAAGGCCAAATATCAACCTCACAGTGACTTCATAATATTCTGCAAAATCACTTTTCTGGCCAATTTTCAGTGTCAAATCTCAGAAACAGATGGAGAAACATTTGGTCAGACACTAATCCTGGGTGCCCACCTTGATCTTGTGTGTGTGAAGCATCCATGTTTTCACAACATGGATGTAAACTGTGACAGCAACTTGACTGGTTGATGGAGGCACACAGCTGCGTTGCCGTAATTCTAGTTTTAATAATATCAAAACATTTATTACAAGCTAAGGGCTGACGTGTTGTCTGTCATCTCGTGCACAACAGGTTTGGCAGAGCGGGCTGCTCGGTGCGTGTGGTGCTCGGTGCGTGTGGTGCACACTGCGGTCCATAGTGACGCAGCACGCAAATGATGATCCCCACTTTTTGCTGCATGTTATGCACATCTCACCCAGCTGGGGAGGCATAAGCTAACACAACCAACCAAGCCACCGTGCAGCCCCCCACTTCCTTAAAATGACAATGTGCAGCTTTAATTTGAAGGAGTACATTGATTGTATTGGACAAAACATTTACTGGGAAGCTTTTTTATGTTGAGGGGAGACTCGTCTTTACCCACAGAATCGTTTTCTTGTATAGCATTGACTGCTAAAATGAGTAATCTGCAGGGACAAACAGCAAGAAAACACAACAAATCCCACATATTGAACAACACAAAACACTGTCTGCTTTGAGCAATAACTGCCACTTGTTGCTTTCAGCGTTTCCTGAGCGGTATGCCCAATAGGATGAAAGTTAGTTCACCTCCTCACCTATAAAAGGTGTTAAGCTTCTGCTTTCCCAGCCATCGTCTTAGTCTTCTGCTGCCGTCTGATAATCAGCCATGATCCTCCAGGCTGCTGCGCTCAGCGTCCTCTTCTGCTCTGTCCACAGTTTCACTGTACAGGTAAGAATCAGCAGACACTTCACATTAATATGGACAGACTCTTTCTCAATAATTACCTGAATACATGCAATTGTTCATAACATAGTTTGACATGAAATGTGACACATTCTGATTTTTTACACCCCCAAATTCAGTTTTTCTTCTATAATATAAAATGATCTTGATATTGACTGACTGCTCAACGTAGAGCGTTGGGGAACTTATTTATCTATTTGTGGGAAAAATTGACATGGAAACTGTTTTGAAACAAAAATAATTTGGTAAATTGCAAAAAGCAAAATGTGATTTTGTCCATCATTTTATATTTCGTATTTTGTGGATTGTATTACATTCTAATCTAGTGCGAGAATGCATGCACTCCAATCTCTGCCTTAAAAGATGTATATTAAAATTCTGAAAAATAGAAATACTAGTTATCAAAGTTTCCACCGTGCCTCGTTTGTCCTTACCTGCCATCTGTTTAGCGCCTACCACAGTAATATCAGATGGAGCTGAACTCTGTCTGAACTTACAGTGAAGTCTTATGTCAGAAATCATCTTAATTCAGTGGCTTCAGATCGATTCAACTGCAGTTAACCGACTTTTACTCTTACAGGCTTCTGCTGAAAAGAGTGAGGAGTCATCTGGTAAGACAGGGCTACTTTTCGATTTGTAAAGCTCTGTAAATATATAATAATACATCATTTAACTAGATAAACAAATTGGTTCTGTCTTACAGGCAACAACATCGAGGACGATGACTTCAGTGTCTCCACGCTGTTGGAGAAGGCCAATGTTAATGTTGGTATGTTCATCTCCACTGCAGCTGCTTTATTTATCCCTTTAATAATAACTGAAATTATCATTCAGCAGCAAATGTGCTGTAAAGATAATCTAAACTCAAACACAGAACAGCAATAATCTTTTAAACGTTAGGAATAATACGTAATGCTGGTGTAACAGTAGATACCTGTAAGTTTACAGCAGATGCACTCAGATCAGAAACATCAGTGTGGAAGGAGACCTGCCTCCAACTCAGCAGCTGAAGCAAGAAAACTAAATGCTACTCTATCAAACAATGGAAACTTTTTCTTGATCGTCCTCGTGTCATTTGCAGGGAAAAACTTCGATGACCCTCTGGTGATGTTCGGAGACATAGCGGTGCCAGATGGTTTCGAGAACGCTGATCCCTGCACAGCACGAGGCTGCCTGTGGCCTAAAGCCACCGATGGCAACGTCTACGTACCGTACCGCATCTCCAACCAGTACTGTAAGTACTGACAGCTGGGCTTTTATTTTGGTTTGTTAGGATATGAGTGTTTATAATTTACCAGTTTGCACACTTTTTATGTACTTTGTTTTAGATGAAGCAGTATTATTAGGCTCATAGTACTAGTAGGAGTAGGCTACTGTAGAAACTTTAATGATATACTAAATAGGTAGCAATAGTTGCAGGGGGTAAAGGCTTCATTTCAAGATAGGGGACACATGTAAAATGGGTGGTTTGGGGGTCCAAACCTGAAAATTTTCAGCTTCTAACACTTAATTTCCTGCAAATCCTAATTTCCTGGAGATTTTTTTGACTTTATTTTTTACCTTTACTGCATAAATTCATGACGGAAACATCTTTAAATTTATCAAAATGAAAGTCCTCTGCCTCTTTCATGAAGAAACCAAGATATTAGCAATACCATTTCAAGCCAGGTCAGCCATCGTTAGCAATACCAGTAGATAACAACACATTATGTTATGTTTTGCACATACAAACACTGTAGCAACATTTCCACAGATACAAGCTGGACAGGACTGCGTGTACAACTGTTTTTAAGGGACACAGAGTTATGGTTGTAGCAGTGTAGTCGTACTAGTAGCAGTAATAGTGGTTATTGTTGTAGTAACAGTACTAGTATAGTAGTTGAACACTAGAATAACATTTTAATAACAGTGCTAAAAGTCACCCCTCAGAAGATTATAGCTGCTGTGCAGCAATGG
The DNA here is from genome assembly GCF_026936395.1 of Plectropomus leopardus. NCBI lineage: Eukaryota > Metazoa > Chordata > Actinopteri > Perciformes > Serranidae > Plectropomus > Plectropomus leopardus. The sequence continues at coordinate 4,470,447 of NC_142176.1, read as the reverse complement.
GTCGGGACCGGGCATTTTTAGCAGCAGGCAAATTTGAAACAATTAACAACTACACACTAGACTGTGACTTCTGCGTCACAGGAGGCTTGAATTCACTACCCAGATACGGAGGATAAGTCACTATCCCAGTCAGCTACATGCCAAGAGAGAAACCAGAGATGGCTTTACACTGCGACCGAGCCGACCACCAGGGGGCAGGATATCAGCTGTCTGTGCATGGAAAGGCAGATTTCAAACTGCTGTCAAAAATTGAGTTTTCAAGACAAAATTGCAGACTTTATCTAGACCACACAGAGATGCTGATAGTTTGTTTATACAGAGATTTATTTGCTCCATAAGTGACAGACTGATGTTTAAAGATGCTATTTTCCCAAAGACTGCAACAGTTTACATGAGGGCAGAATTCAAAATGTTGTCTAAAACTCAGTTTTTGAAATGAAATTCTGAAATGTTACACAATTACTTTACCATGACAGCAAAATCTTATCAATTCTTTTCATGAACCTTGAAGATTTACTTGGCAAGAATTTGCAAGTATATGTTTACAGAACCATTTACAGTCAAACATTTGGATGTAGTGTTAGTTAAATTTTTGATAAATCAGAAACCTGTGTAGATGGTTTGTGTAGGACAATCTGAAGATGCCCTGCAGCAAGTTTGGTTCAATTGAACAAAAAATGTCAGAGGAGATAGTTTTAATTAGTTTTACAGTTTTTCATAAAAACAGAGTTATGGACTTAATAATTTTTACATCAGTGAAGTGTACAAAAGTTTCTTCACAATAGGTGTAAGTTTTAAAACAAATGATTTGTTATGAATTTTTTAAACTTTTGAAATGCAGACGTCACTGTAGTGCCATTTTCAGGACTATTGGTTTGTGTTAGCAGCTGAGGAAGTTCGTCATGGGACTGGACCCATGTGCAAAGTTTAGTTTATTTGTATGCATGGGAAGCTGGATTTTGGAAGAATAACAATAACATTGAGGAAAACAAGATGGACCAGCAGCAACCCACAAAACCGATGTTGAATGATTTTTTTATTTTACTATCAAGCCCGCAGAGAGAGAGATACCATCATCAGAGGCCTGCGATCATTTGCTGCATCCACCTGCATCCGTTTCACCCCTCTGAACGGACAGAGGGACTTTGTCGACATCCAGTCTCGCTCAGGGTACTGACCACACGGTGCTGCATGTGCATGCATGAATACAGTCATAATAAAGTGTAATTAGGTTCTTCTTTCTCTCAGGTGTTTCTCATTTGTAGGGCGTCGTGGTAATGCCCAGGTGGTGTCTCTGAGTCGTCAGGGCTGTGTTTTCCAGCAGATCATCCAACACGAGCTGCTCCACGCCCTGGGCTTCAACCACGAACAGACCCGGTCTGACAGGGACCAGCATGTTCGCATTCTGCTGCAGAACGTCATTCGAGGCGCGTCCAGTCACAGACTCTTGTTTTTCAAAATGCAGTACCTTTGTAATGCTTTTGCAAAAGACATAGCTCAATACAACTTACCTTATCACTTTTAATCTCTCAAGTGAAAAATATGACTTGAGTTTTTTCAGGTATACAGTAGCTACGGGTGTGAATGATGCTGTTATAAAGCCCTCCAAAAGAGAAACCATGTGAACAGAAAGTGTTGTTTCCTTTAACTTTTCACACTTTTTTTGAACTTGGCAAACTTTAATAAAACAGAGACTTGTTCCTGCAGGAATGGAGTTCAACTTCAGGAGGATCCGAACAAGGAATCTCGGCACTCCCTACGACTACAACTCTGTCATGCACTATGGACGGTACCGTCTCCGTTCACTCACTAAGCTCGCAACTGTCCCGACATCAGCTGTCAGCGGTCATTTTAACAGTACAGGTGTACAGTTTAACCCTCTCATCACTGCTGCTGTGTGTTTGCTCCATAGGTTTGCCTTCTCCAGGAACAGGCAGCCAACCATCGTTCCCATCCCCAACCCCAATGTAGCCATCGGTCGGGCCACGCAGATGAGTCCGACCGACATCCTTCGAATTAACCGCCTCTATCGCTGCAGTGAGTACGTTTTACCCATGTAGCCTTCTGTCTCCTCAACTCAACTTCTTATTGTTTCTGTAGAGTGGCCATCTGCCTTAAAAAAAGTTGGGTTATTTGTGTAAATTTAAAAAAAAAAATAGGGAAACATGATCCTAAGCTCTAGTGCTCGAGCACTGGTGGGTGTGGTGGTATGTGGAGATAATTAAGATAATAAGTAATAATAAGAGTAAGATTATATGAAAATGAAAAAGCCATCCAAGGTGCAATACAAAAAGAAGTTGAAATTATTAATAATTATTGTTTGTTGTTAGTGATGATTAAACATATAATAGTTACAATAGATTATACATATAAAAGATTTTTTTTTTTTTTTAATACGGGGTTCTTGTCCTTGGTGCCGAATGTGCTTGGTCTGGTACTGTTTCAGTATCTCTGTCTAATATTTCCTCTGCTGCCTAAATTCTCACCTTTCTTCCTCCTGCCTACCTGCCAGGCTACCACCTACGAACAGTGTTCTCTCATACCTAAAACTGACACTCTAAAAATCTGCCTGAAATGGTCGCACATTAAAAAATGCATGCAACCTCATGTTGTGCATGTTTACACCCATCTTTACTTAGACCGGACATAAAGATCAGAACCTGCTCATGTGCACTTACGTTGTTGCTTTACCATAAAGAAATAAAGCAGCTTTTACAGGTTTTGTTTTTTTTTAATGCATGTCAGATACGAGAGCCTCCAAACGTGACCCTGAAGTGAGCAGAGAGACCGTGTCCTCTGAATGAAAGTAAGTGCGATAAGATGTTTTTTGTTTTTTTTTTAATGTGATGAACTAAGTTTACTTTAGCCGACTCTAGCCTTACATTCTGTGTTCAGATAGAAGTCTCCATCTCTTTACTTATTTTTTGTTGGTAATAAATGCTGTTTTTCTGGCATTTTTGTCGTGATAAGATAGCGGCAGCTCCAGCAGGAAACATGAATGCACAGCTACATTTTGTGTTGGTCAAACATCAATCCATAATATACAGTGTATGCTAGTTTATAAATGAAGGTTTTAAAGAATTGCTTCCTTTCGAAATGAGAGGCTGTAAGCAGGGTGTGTGTTTTGTTTCAGCACTTGGGTTGTCGGTCAGAAAATTTTGAGCATCAAACACTTAATTTCTTGCATTTTAGTTAATTTTTAATGCACTGATATGTGCCAAGCTGTAAATGTCTTTAATTTTGTGAAATTAAAAGGCTGCTGCTACTTTCATGTTTTTATTGGGTGAGACGAATGCACATGTTGAGGGGGGCGTGTCTCCTGCGTCTCCCCAAAATGAGCATCTGATTATAAGCAAAATTGTGTGGTGGGGGGCATAAAAATGAATAAAAACAGCATTTTTACTGCAGCGTCACATTGTCAAAATACCTGTTACTTAAGAGAGTTCAAATGTTTGACTGTATGTGCAGCGCACGCCCATGTGTGCATGTTTTTATGCACATTTGTGCAAATTATTCCTACTTTTTTTCTTTCTTTTTTTTAACAAATTCCATCATTTTTCCAACAGGAAATAAAGAGGAAATGAGGCAAATTGATGCAGCTTCTCATCTACAAGCAAACAAGGAAATGCATCCTATGCTTAATGCATGAGATTTAATTCAGAATTTGATTAAATGAGCTTTTGCGCTGACTTAGTGAGAAATGAAGTGTCCAATAAAATTATCACAAATTTACTCCTAAATGAATAACTGCTTGTGAGCTTGACTGAATACTGCTGATGAATAAAAATGCAGATTCATGTTAACCTCAGCTTGTGTCTGTTTGCTCCATATTTGACCTGAAAAGATCACAAGTGGCGAAGAATTGTACCAGAGTTCACTATGACAAAAGATTTTAACGAAAAACAAGGTTCATTCATTTATCTAGAGGCAGGACTGTAAATGAGGTGATCAGTAATATTCACTTTTTTGTGTGATTCTCATGTTGTTGGCCCAGAGAAGCTGCTTGATAAACACACGCAGCTGATAAAATGTAACACGTACCGTAGTTAATAAGCCTCAGATTCAGGACGAACATGCACGTCCACTCACATACACTTTTTAATTATTAAAAGATGAAAGAGTGGACAAAATAACAAATGCATCCTTGTAAAATGTTGTATACTACCCCATAATCTCCTTTATTAAACACTACATTTATAAAAAGAGGAGTTTATGCAACCATTTGGCATATGTTGTCATTTTATAATACATTCACATAAATTAAAGTCCTCCTCTGGTGTAAGAGGTGGACAAAATGACAGAGGCTGCATTTTATCACACAGGTGTCGCTTTTGTTTTGTGCAGCTCTTCATACTGAAGCTTGATATTTGTCATCAAATTCACAAATAATGTTTCATTTATAATTTACAAAAACAGCTGAGGTCAACTGAACACTCATTAAACTTTTTAGCAACCCTGTTACATAAATACAGTCCAAAAGAATAGAGCAAATGACAACAAATAAGAAATAAAAGTGACCTTTTTCATTATTTCTTGTGTTTTGTACAGCATGATGCAAATGCAACAAGTGTCCGTTTTCCCACCCATAGAGGTATTGAGATGTTTCTGTCTGCATATGTGTCCGAACCATATGTGACTGATAAGCCTGTGAGTTTAGCTGAGTCTTGGGCTTTTTTAGTACCCAGATAATCCATATTTGAGCTTGAACACATATAAAAACCTGGAGTGAAACCTCAGCTGCACAAGTCCACACAGAGGATCGAAGGTGAGTTCAGCTGCAAACATCTGCAGCACAGTGCAGTGAAGAGGTGTGCGCTTTCTGTCAGAGTATAAAGATTCAGCCGTCTGAATTTTTGGTTCAACCACTGCATATTTCCTGAGCGGAAACTGATTCCTGTCTGTGCCCTGCAGATCTGCTGAGATGGCTCGCACTTCTGTTTTCAAGTTCACAGCTCTGGCTCTGCTGCTGCTGTCTGCCTGCTGTTGGGCCGACAATGAGGTAGGATCATAATGTAAGAGGAAGAATCACCACTGACAGCACAGTGATTTCTGGCCATTCGTCATTCATGTTGCATCACAATGCATATTTAACCTCGACTGTCACAGTCACGCAAACATGACAGGACTCCTGTCTCTCGTATGAAACCACTAAACTTATCCACATTCACAAAAATCCTATGAGGAGATTTAGTTTTGAACACCTTTTTTTGATATTTGTAGCAGTGCTTAAATAATGTTTTATAATGTGTCTCATAATGTCATACTGTCTAACTTTTTTCCACACCCCACCCTACACACCAAAAGGTTAAATAAATTGGAGAATACATGAATAGATAAAAAATAAATAAGAATGAGAATGCAAGTATATAGTTTTTGCTAACACACACACACACACACACACACACACACACACACATACATATAATAAACTATACAGAAAAGATTAAAGAGAAGGACCACTGAACTGTTTTTACAATTTGAACCACTAAAGTTTACCTAGTACAAAGTTGTACTGCTTATACACATATAGACATGGATAAGATTAGGCATATGACGCGTATACACATAGATATATGCATGTGTCCTCACATATTTGAATTCTTTGTTCAGTTTTAATGTCAACATGCTACTTTAAGACACAGTATTTGGTTATTAAACAGAGAAAAAGGATTGTTAACTTTCAGCTGTAATTTCACTGGTTCTGTTTCTAATATGTTTGTTTTCTGTCCTCTGATCCCACGCTGAACCTGCAGGCAGGTATGTAACCTATAATCCTAATGGTCAGACCTGTAGTACTGACACACACAGTACTGCTACAAAGTGATATTGTGTTGATGTCACTGTGCAGAGGAGACTGCAGAGGAGGACTTGGGGGATCTTTCTGTCTCTGAACTTCTGGAGCGAGCCAACCGTAATCTGAGTGAGTGTGAGCTGCTGCAGCCACCGTCCTCCTCATGAAAACTGCTGAGATTATTCTTCTATTAAGGAAAGTTCAGCAGGTTTTTCAGGTGCTGTGTGATGTGTTTCAGTCCGTTCTGATGATGATCCCATCCTGACTGAGGGGGACATCGCCATCGACAGCGAGGCCGAGAGAAACGCCGACCCTTGCACCAGCCGCGGCTGCAAGTGGGGAAAGTACACTGACGGAAAGGTCTACATTCCTTATTACATCGCCAGCCACTTCTGTAAGTGTCACACAGACGCCCAAACATGCTCTGACCATTTGCACAGGTTCCCAATTTCAAAACTTTTCTGCAAAATAATGCAACAATCTGTAGGAACTGCTATCAGAGGCGGGACAAAGTCAGTGTTTTGCTAGTCACAGTTAAGTAACAGTCAACACTCAAGTCCTAAACTTTGAGTTTTTAGTCCTAAATAAGTCACATTGTGCCCTTCAACAAATACTGTGTCATTTCAGCGATGTATGGAAATTACATGAATGCTTTTTAAAAATTGTATATATTTGTTAAACCAGTTTGTTTGAACAAGGAACTGAACTTTATCGAAGAAGAGAAGTGCTGACATTGCATGTTCATCACATATAGCACCGTTAACTAGTCACGACAGAAATAATAATATGATATGTTTTGGTCCTAGTTTGTTTTATAATGTGAACTGTAAACAGAATAAATTAATGTTGTAGAAGACATTGTGAAAAAATGTCTCAAACCTGAGCCAAGTAAGGTGTCATTGATGTTCAAGTCAAAGTCGACTTGAAAGTCTTTTTTATTTTGTCAAGTCATTGAATTTGTGAATCGAGTGTGATTCAAGTGAACACCTCTGCTGTTCACTTCAAAAGGAATCTGCTGTTGTGAACACACAATTATCTTGAATACAATGCCACCTCTTTGTGGTTAGCACTGTTGCCTCACAGCAAGAGGGTCCTTGGTTCGAATCCCGGTTGGAACGGGGTTCGGTCCGGGCGGGGACCCTTCTGTGTGGTGTTTGCGTGGTCTCCCCGTGTCTGCGTGGGTTCTCTCCGGGTCTCTGGCTTCTTCCCACAGTCCAAAGACATGCAGCTCAGGTTAACTGGTGACTCTAAATTGCCCTTACGTGACTGTGAGTGTGTGTGGTTGTCTGTCTCTATGTGTCGGCCCTGCGATGGTCTGGCGACCTGTCCAGGGTGACCCCGCCTTCTGCCCGACGACAGCTGGGATTGGCTCCAGCCCCCCCGCGACCCTTACGAGGACAAGCGGTTACAGAAAATGACTGACTGACAATGCCACCTGCACTTTTTCAAACACCATTTCTGGAAAAGAAAATCTGTCAAATTTTGAGGCCAGTATCTGTTTTGAAGCTGACTGTTGTGTGGCGTTTTCCTGACAGCCTCCCGTGAGAAGGCCATCATCACCCGTGGACTGGAGTCCTTCTCCTCCTTCTCCTGCATCCGCTTCAGGCCCAGCAGGAGCAGCGACCGCGACTGGCTGAGCATCGAGTCCAAGGACGGGTAAGAAACAGAAGTTATGTAGCAGTTTGAGCGGCAGTTTCTCTCAGACTTCAGTGTAATTCAACTCGTCTCTGATCCCGTCCAGCTGCTACTCCTTTGTCGGCCGTCGTGGTGGTAAGCAGGTGGTGTCTCTGGCCCGTCGCGGATGCCTTTACCACGGCACCGTCCAGCACGAGCTGCTCCACGCTCTGGGCTTCAACCATGAGCAGACCCGCTCTGACAGGGACAACCACATCAAGGTCCTGCTGCAGAACGTCCAGTCTGGTAATGGAGCTGTTTATTATTCATTATTTTATTCAAGTCCATTCAGATACGAGACCCTGAGATGATTTGTTGGCTCTTAAACACGTGCAGACCTAATGTTTCACAGTTCATTCATTAACCTTTTGAAAAAGACACACTGAAAATACAACCTGACAGCAGAGTTTCGCACACATTCATTTACCTGCAGCAGCCTGCCACCATTGAAACATCTACCGCCATGTTTGGATTTTAAATTTGTTTGTTTGATTAGTCATTGCACAGAGCGTACTCTGGGCACAGAGGGGTACGTCAGTAAAAGTGATTTGATTCGATTTTTTATTTATTTCGAACATGTAAAATGGAAATAAAGAAAATATTATACAAAAACAGACTGACAAAAAACAAAGTAATAATTACAAACAGTTAAAAACATAAAGCAAAAGAAATGGACAAACACAAAATGACTCATTTCACATATTTGGAAAGGAGTGAGAAGAAATGAAAACTTTATCCTGGATTACGCCGGGTCTAAAAGTTTGCATTCACTCTCCTCTGTCGCAGCTGCTCCTCTCATCCATTGATCTGATCAGCTGCGATCGGTTCGACTGATCTATTATCCAACAAGCGACTCAAACTCTACAAACAGCTGCTGAGGAAAAGGAGATCTCGTGAAGAGGTCTGCTTGCACTGTGTTTACGGACCTGCAAAAACGTCCGAATTTAGAGTGGCGACATGGAATTATACAAAACACACAACAAAGCGCAAAGACTTCGGGCTTAACTGCTTCTCCAAAAATTTCCTCAAAGAAAAGCTATGTCTCTCATCTGGTGTTCAGTAAAAGTTTATTGGGTCCTTAGTGCTCCCTTATGGACAAAAAAACCCTGAACATCACACTGCCAGGGATTGACCAAATTTTCGTATTTGTTACTGATCATATATGAAACAGATTTGCATTGTGTGACTGAAGTTTTCTGAACATGAAAACATCAGTACTAAAGCATGGAGCTCTGCAGCTTACTGGGATCTTTCTCCAACAGATGGACTCACTTCTGTCCAGAGTCGGAGTGAATGTTACCCAAACATTTTAATGCTGACTAATGTTAGTTTTACTTTTTGTTTTTTAGGAATGGAGCACAACTTCAGGAAGATCGCCACCCTGAACCAGGGCACTCCCTACGATTACAACTCTGTCATGCAGTACCACAAGTGAGCACGACCTGCTTCACGTCAGCCCCGCTGTGTGTCGTCATACGTGTTTGTGTGTGTGCAGGATGTGCTGTGGTTCAGTCTAACTGCTCCGTGTCCTCTTGTAGGTACGCCTTCTCCAAGAACAACCAGCCCACCATGCTGCCCATCCCTGACAACAACGTGTCCTTCGGCAACGCTAAGGAGATGAGTCGCAACGACATCGCCAGGCTCAACAGACTCTACCAGTGCTGTGAGTGTCCACATGAGCACATAGTGAATACATAAAGTTTATACACACAAACACTGCCTGTTACTCTACGTTTTGACCTGATCCTGTTCTCTGTTACAGAAGAAGCCTGTTCAGATTGTGCTGACAGACGGATCAGAGGGAAGACTGAACAACAGAAGCTGCAGACCTCGACTCATCAGCACAACGGTCGATGATCCGACTGTTAAGATACTTTGTCTGGAATAAAAACACAGATTTCGCTGACTCACTATCTTCTTGGACTACTCTGGGAACTTCATCCATGACTGAGTAGCACACTGTGAAAATCTTTTCAAACCACATACGAATAATAAAGTCAGCTTTATTGTCAATTTCTGCCATGTATGTTAGACATACAGGAATGTAAAATACATTTCTCTCCATGCCCACGGTGCAAAGAAGTACAAATACCGAAAATAAAGAATGAAAAAAATCTGTGTATCGACTTAAATAACGGGAATTAGAAAGAAAAATATATAAATGACATAATGAAGATACATACCTACATATGCTATATAATATATATTTTTATCTGGTAATTTCGTTAATGAAATGCAGATAAATGTTGAACATGGTGCAACTTTATTTAAGTGGAGGTAAATTAATCCTCTTTTGCTTTGTTCTGAGTATATACATCTAAAGTACATTACTGTTGCTTTACAACTCTCTTTTAGGTGTTTGGGATGTAAAATATCTAAAAAGTGCACACAGGTTTTGTCAATCGTGGTCAGTGGTGTCCCCAGATTACCACATTTCCTCTAACAAATTCAACAATTATGAGATCTGTTGACATCTTTGTGGACTATCAGTGTTAGGAAGGTTACTTTTGAACTGATAAAGGGTTCAGATTACTAGTTACCCTGTTAAATAATGTAATAAATAATGTAACTATGTTATTTGCCTCATTAAAGTAACGTGACATTATTTTTTGATTACCTTTCAACAAATGTTTTAACCTCAGCAAAAAAAAAACACGCTCTACAAACTGTGCTACTAGGCCCCTGCAAAATAGAGCTTCTTACAAAAGAGCTGCCAGTGCAGGATTTCCTTACCTCTCAAGAGAGATCCTAGCTAAGCCCCTAATGTCTTAAGACCCTAGAAATGTCTTAAAATCACAGAAAAGTCCCAAAATATTAATCCTAAATTCCTTGAAATGTCCTTAAAATATCAGAAAAGTCCTAAAAATCCTGGAAATGTCCTTAAATTCTAGAAAAGTCCAAATTCCTAGAAATGTGCAAAACCATAGACAAGTCCTAAAATCCTATAAATGTCCTAAAATCCCAGAAATATGCCAAAATCCTAGAAAAGTCCTAAAATACAAGAAAGGTCCTCAAATTCTAGAAATGTTCTTAGATACTAGAAATGTCCTAAAATCCCAGTAATATGCTAAAATCCTAGAAAAGTCCTCAAATTCTTAAAATGGTCTTAGATACTGGAAATGTCCTAAAATCCCAGAAATGTGCCAAAATCCTAGAAAAGTCCTAACTCTGAGAAATGTGCAAAACCATAGACAAGTCCTAAAATCCTATAAATGTCCTAAAATCCCAGAAATATGCTAAAATCCCAGAAAGGTCCCAAAATCCTAGAAAATTCCTCAAATTCTGGAAACGTTCTTAGATACTGGAAATGTCCTAAACTCCTATAAATGTGTTAAAATCCTGGTAGAGTCCTAAAATAGTCCTAGACAGGTCCCCAAATCCTAGGAAATTCGTAATATCATAGAAATATGTTTAAATCCTAGAAACATGCAGGGGTCCGCTGTGACTGGCCCCTGGCCCTGTGTCATTTTACAGAAGTGGCCCCCGGGCAGCGCGTGCTGGCCGGCTGTCTCTGGTCTGCTCTCGGCGCTGTGACTCCGGAGCTCCAGCAGGTGGCGGTACCGTTTTAGAGAATAAACTACGGACGCCATCGCCTCCTCTGACGCAAGACGAAAGACTTCCTATCTCCACTGTCTCTCCAAAGATGGCGGACACGTGTGGACAAGTCTTACTGGGATCAGGACTCACCGTCCTCTCCCACCCTTTGATGTACATCAAAGTCCTGATCCAGGTGAGAGATCACCTGTTTCGTGGAGATGTCGCTGTTTTTTGGGCTGCTTTTGTCGCAGTTAGCCGGCATCTGGACTGACTGCGTTACTCTGACAGCTATCAGTTAGCGTGGAGCGCAAACAGCCAAACTCCGTTGAGAAAAAGGCTTTTTAAAGTCGCAGCGCTCATCTGTCAAAGATCGCGAAAAAATTTGGCCATTTTTTGAATCGCCGCGATCGTGTCTTTGATTCGGCGTGCGATAAATACACATTACATTCATTTTAACGTCAACAACATCAAGTATGTTATTGGTCCCTGTGTTGTCCCTGTGACCTTCTGTTTCCAAAATACTCTGTCGTTAGCGGAAGTAAAGTGTTTAATTTACTTAAAGTTCACGTCGTCTTCTTATGTGTTATTGCTTCGTTACTTTCTGTGTGGATATTTTACAAAAACACTTCACGTGACATATTTCCAAATAAATAATTCATGTTTTCTAACAAGCGACTTGGCTGCGATAGTTGAGTGGCTAGCAGCTAGTTAGCTGTCAGTCAAACAGCTCGGCTATCTAACGTTAAAATCTTTACGTTTTTCGCGTATTTACAAAACAGTAAAAGTATTTTTTAGTTGCTGAAGTATTCACGCAGTGTGGTCGAGCTGACCTGTTTTTCGGTAAAAGGTCAGGGACGAGCTAACAGTCGTTGGTTGACATGTTTGTTATCTCTGCAGTTTGTTTGACACACGGAGCCGTTAGCTCCCTGTTAGCTCACATGGATTTTAATCACGAATTTAAACATTTATGGCCGCATCAGGGGCTCAGTTTTCGGGTTTCGGTGACCCGCACTGACCGGTGTCCTCTGGCCCACTAAACTAGCCTCCAAGCTAGCGGTTGCTAACTAGCTAAAGTCAGTGTTAATTAGAGAGCTGATTGAGTTGTTATAAAGACATAATAATTTAATTAGCGCACAGGGACACGTTTGTGTCGCGTGGATATTAAATTATTTAAGATGAGAAAGTGAACAAAACACTGAAAATTAAAAATATAAGTTGACTAAATGTGTCAAAAAATCAGAAAAAAGAGGAAGTGCTGGAGAGCCACAGTTTAAAATCCAATATATTAGGAAAATAAGGCAGTACAGACAGAAGTTTTACTAAAGTTTTTATTTATTGCACAATGAGAAATGCACAAAATTACAAGAATAACACACTGTACAGTGCAAGGAGAAGCAAAAAACGAGCGGGGTTATTAAAAAATAGTTTAAAATTCCACAATATTGTAAGAAACACAATATTAATTAATATACTAATAACTAAAACACACACACACACTTACTTCCCTCTCTGCAGACAAAATGCGTTTTTCAAAATTGGTCTATAAAAAATACTACACATTAATATGATTTTCTACTTTCATTTTTTTAAATGTTATTTTTAAACATCAGTCCTCGTCATTGGCGGCTGGTGATAAAAAATTTTGGGGGGGCGCACTGGGGAGTGGGGATTACAACACAACTATAAACTCTACTTGAACATAAATTTTGCTCTCCTCTCCTTCAGGCCAGCAAATTTTTCAATGACTTTCTGATTTAAATCTGTCATTTCACAAACGAGTCTCTTTTCCATGGAGAGCATGCTAATTCTGCCACAAAACTGTAGCTTCATGCTGCTGTCAAGGTTGCTACGGCTACTTTCATGCCGTTTGCATTTTTCAGAGAGATGTTTCAGGTCTCTGACCCCCGTTGTTGTCCACAGAGCTTCAGTGCCAACACTTAAAAAAGCAAGCAGGGAAAGCAACAAAGAGCATTGCTAACTTCACATCCAGTTAGCCAACTGTGTTTAGCATAACACAGGCGGGAGAAGCCCCGGGTGTAACTCCGCCCACGGCCACTTCCCTGCTGCTGGATTTTTAAGTCCGGTTGGTCCGGTCCAAGCTCCTTAATCCGCTTCTTTTCCTCCAGTGAACTCCTCGTGAAATTATTATTTTGTAAAGAAACAACCCAATTTTGTTTTGCTGCCGCCATTGTCTCCTGTCTTGTCGTGACTTGTCCGTTTGCATCCGTATGCGCGCGTCTACGCTGCCAGGGGTGTGACTTTGATTGACAGGTATCATCAATCAATCAGGTTGGATGAACAATGACAGACAACGCGCTGATTCGTCGGAGGAGAATCTTTGAGTAACAAATTAGAGACCACCGTGAAGTCACGTGGAAGAAAAGTTTAACGGCATACATACGCACTCATTTGGCCGGCGTCCCTCGCCTTTGAAACATATGTATTTCAGCCTGCACAAAAAACAACTCTGAATAAACCCAATATGGGATGGGAAAGCTTGAAAAATTAAAAGTCAGACACATTTTCCACATTTTCTGAGTGCACAGATGTGATAATTACTTTTTATTGCATGATTTATGTGTACTGTGTGTCTATACTTTTTCCTGTAATTTTGATGGGGGCGGCGCCCTAGCGCCCCCTATTGACAAGCCGCCACTGTTTGTGTGTGTATATATATATATATATATATATATATATATATATATATATATATATATATATATATATTAGAATTTTATCCCTTTGATTTCTCATGATGCCATATGTTTTTAGTTGGGGAAAAAAACACAAAATAATGAATTTTTAGTATACTACATGCTACATAGAGCAATATAGATTTTTTTATTCATCACATCCTAGGACATGAGTTGCAGCAACACTGATTTTAATCATTACATTATAAAATAATTACATTATTGTTTTTTGTGTAGTGTCAAATACTCACAGACTCTGCACACAAAATGCATTATTCAAAATTAGGCTGTAAAAATATTAATTATAAAATATTAAATATGATTTTCTACTCTTAGTTTTTTAACCATCACAAATATCAAATTTCATTTTTATTTTTTTTAACCCTTTAAATTCCAGGTTTCAATAGAGCATTTTTTGCACTTAACAGTCTGAACGTAACAATTTTCTCCTTACAGTGTGTTTTAGACTTATTGTAGGAGCTGAGCGGGAAATTCAAAGTGTGTTAAAATGCGTGTGTTGTTATTGTGTTTCAGGTAGGACACGAGCCGCTTCCTCCGACTTTGGGCAGGAACCTGTTTGGCAGACAAGTCTACCAGCTGCCTGGACTTTTTGCTTATGGTGAGTCTGAATCTCCACATTAAGCTCCTCTCAGAAACAGTCTGTAACGTTTGTAACAGGACGACATTTAACCACGTGTTGCTGTTTACGTGAATGTTACACCTCTGTCTGTGTCGCAAGTGTTACTGACGTTTGACCCAGTCAGATTTCAGAAAGTGACCGGGTCGCTGCAGAGTTAAGGGCTGTTAAATGCTTTTTTTTCAAGAATACTTTTATTTAACTTTAACAATTTTACACACTGTATAATAACAACAGGTACAATCCTCCCCATTCCCGCTAACCCCAAATAACAGCTGAAGTATGGTCGATAGGACGGACCTCGGTCTCTGGAGTCACACAAAAATGAAAAATGAGCAGAACATCAGTTTTCTTGTGCTGCATTCAGACGCCTTTCACAATCTGTAAAACCTGAGAAAAGCAAAGCAAAAACATAATGAGCAGCTTGGCACGAAAATGTCTCGTAAACCGCAAAAAAAAAGAAAAAGAAAAGCAGAAAAGGAAATGAAAATAATGAGAAAAATGTCCCAAAAACTATAATCCTAATTTATTACATTGAAAATAATGTTACAGAAAAAAGACAAAAGGGACTTTTGTGGCACTTTCTTGAAGTTTTTTTCTTTTTTTTAAAAAAACTTATTTACTAAACTTTTTCCTTTTTCTTTTTTGTGTGCCTATTTTCTTCTAACTTGTTACAGATTTTTGAAGCAAATTATTGGGCCATTTCTCTCTAAGTTGCTCGTCACACTTCCATATTTTTGAACAAAATCAAGCCCACTTGTTCAGTTTTGTTTTTTTTTTTTTAACTTTATTGCCAGCCATCAATAACAAGCAATTAACAGACAACAAGTCAAAAACAAAAACAACAACAACAGCCTTGAGACTGGGCTACCCATATTGAAATATGTATACATATATATACACACATATATACCATATACAAAATCGAATAGTGATGAGACAAACGACTAGTTGAAAATAAAATAATAAAAATAATAAATAGAAACATTTCCCTTACTAATACAAAATTCCTAACTCAGATAGTCAGTGACTGGTCTCCACCTCCTTTTAAAAATCCTTACTTTTAGTTGTAACTGAGCGGTCATATGTTCCATTATGTATACGTGTTTGACTTTTTGTAACCATTGAGTAATGGTAGGAGGGTTAGGGTTCAGCCAATTAATAGTAATCATTTTTCTTGCAATCATCAACAAAACATGCAATAAATAACATTGGTCTGCAGTATACAAGTGGTCAGGTAGTACATCCAGCAAAAAAAAACACAGGTTCCAGGGGTAAATCCACTTCCAAAATTTTCTCCAGCTCTTCTTTGATGTTTTTCCAAAATGTCTGTATTTTTGGGCAGTCCCAGAATGTGTGTGTATGGTCGCCAACCATGCCACAGTTCCTCCAACATTTGTTGCCAGAGTTGTTTTTAAATATCGAGGTTACTAGTGGCGTCCTAAAGAACCTAATTTTAACCTTCCAGTCAAACTCTTTCCAAAGCTGACTTCCAATCCCTCTGTGACATGCTGTACACATATTTTCCCACGTTTCATCCTCCACTACTGTATTTAGCTCCAGTTCCCATTGTTGTTTAATGTGTAGTGTGTTTTCAGATAAATCTATCATTAATTTTTTATATATATGGGATATTTGTTTTTTGGGCAAAGCAGGTTGCTCAAACAGATGTATAAAATGCATTTCTATATTTGTGGGTCCTTTTTTAATATTTTCCCAGTTTGTATTTTTTGTAACATAGTGTCGGATTTGTAAGTATCTGTATAAATCACTGGTTGGTAGTGAAAACTCCTCTTGTAGTTGTGAAAAGGATTTGAACAAATGTCTGTCGATTAGTTGGTTTATTGTGATTAAGCCTCTTTCCGCCCATCTTTTATAGGCTTTATCATATACACTTGTTCAGGTTTAAAAGGGTTAATATTAAAAGACACAGATGTTTGTGTAAAAGGCGGGGTCCGAAAAATGGACTTCTTTAACAGAATATACACTAAGAACTAAATACATAATCGTCAGTTTGACTGTGAGCTTTGGAGGTATTTAAATGCTATATTTTTCTGTTTTTTTTAAACTTGTGATATTTTGTAGGAATGTGAGCGCTCTTCTGCTTTTTGAAGTAGAAATATAAGGCCCCTAAATGTCTTTGTACTTTAAACAGTAATGACGAAAGCAGGCGTGAAGCTTTGTCTACGTTCAGTGTTTCTCACCCAAACGCGTGTTTGTTCGGAGGTCGAACAAACCGGTTCGGTGCTTTTTTTGTCCTCAGAGACCATTTGTGCAGAAATTTTAAACAATGCATAGTTTACACCAATATTTGTTTATTGTCAGTGAGGTCTTTCTGCTTTGCTTTCGTTGCTGCGTTACCGTCACCGTCTGTTCGGTCAAAGGAAAAACACGAGACCAAACTGTTCGCCTGCAAACGGCACATGATAACACCCAAAATGCACGTTTGATATTCTCTTAACAAATAAAATAGATGAATAAATAAATAATAAAAGAATGCATCATGTGATACAGCATTACTATTATGACAGAGACAGTAACAGATACAGAGAAGTACCCAAAAAAAACACTGCATCTTTTCAGTGTTTTTTAACCGTATCCGGCCTCTTCCCCACGAGTCTGTCTCGAACTTCCATCATACATGCAGAAAGTTTCTCGCACATTTTTTAAAAATTTTATCTGTTTTAAAAAAAATATTCTACTTAGATTGTACTCAATTAAAACAGCATAAAATCCAAATAAATAAAGAAATATTTTTTAAAAATGTGTCGGGAGAGGTCAGGAAGCCAGAGAACAACAAACAATAACAAAAAGTCAGAAAAAAAGAAAAAAAAACACCCTAAATGAACATTTTACAGTAATATAAAATAAAAGATAAATGACAAACAAAAAGCAAAAAAGTAACCAGTGAGTCAACATTAATCAAAGAAAAAACAAGAATTACACAGAACACAATACAAACTCCAAAGGAAAATAAATAAATAAATAATAATAAATAAAAAAAAAATTAAAAAAGACATACAAAATAATAATACATGACTGAAATGTAATGATGAATATGGAATAAAAAAAGAAAAAAAAGCATGCATATAAATTCATGTCATATTTCCAGCTGAGTTGCGTGCCTCCTCCTGGCCTCAAGCTGAACAGGCTCTGCACCGTTAATCCCGGCAACAGAGAGCTGCACAGACAAAATCTCGATTAAAGAATAAATCCACTGTTGAATTCGGGCATCTTTTTTATATAAACACCTTACTGTTTTTAAATGGCCTTTAATAAAACGTGCTGTTTTGTATTTTCTGAATGTTTCAGCAAAACACATCATCAAGATCGATGGGAAAGCAGGTCTCTTCAACGGGCTCGGTCCGAGGCTCTGCGCCGGATCCATCGGCACCATCGTGCACAGCAGAGTCCTGCAGGTAGACCTGAAGAGGATGCTGTCACACTTGCTCTTTAGATGAAGGATGAAGAGCTGCTCTTTAGATGGATAAACAAGGCTGTTAATGTTGTCAAGAAAGGAGTTCCTTTACGGCTGAATAATTATTAGAAATATTATCAAAATTACAATCTGGTGTTATTTAGATGAATGCGATAACTAAATAACTAAAGCTGCACTGTTTTATGATGATGGCAATTTTTTTGATGATTCATGGCTTAAAAATCACACTCCAGATGAAAATGAAAATCATAATTTTTCTGTTTTTTCAGTGAAAATGACCTGTCACTGCCTCTAAAGTCATGACTCATGTCACAATCACAGTATCTGTTAAAATAATCCTAATATGATCTTTTTTGGCGCACTATTGTGCTTTGGAGCCTCTGGATTTAAAATGGATGGTACTGAAGAAGGACTTACTCATTTTTGTTTATCGGCGTGTAAATGTCTTTATTCACAAGCACAGTTTTACCATGTTAACCTCTAGTTTCTTACAGAAATGTCAGGAACAGGGCACACCTCAGGTAAGAGTCGTCGTTTTTGTTTTTTAGATATATTACTGGTGCTTTTAAAATTCCTGAAATACATCGATGACGCTGAGGTTTGTTTCTGTTGTCCAGGTAATGGGAGGTCACAAGGCTGTGGAGGGCTCCCTACAGCACGTTGTTAACGAGGTGAGACACGAGTCGCAATAATAATAATAATAATATTTATTTGTAGAGCGCTTTTCAAGAAGAAACTTTACATAATTCCAAAGGATTATAAAATGGAAAACATTCAAATACATAATAAAATACACACAACATTACAGTTCATATGACGTGAATTAGTACATAATAATGAAGGACGGCCAAAAAGCAACACACCAAACTAGAGCAGGTTTTATCTGTGGAGTTCCTCTTCATTCATAAACACGTTTTCTTCTTTTATATCACCTTAAATGTCTCGTCTTGACTATACAGACGTGTGCGTACCCGAGGGGCGTTTTTACATTCCTGCTCTGAAGAATTTCTCAGTTAGAAAGAAATAGTAGATCGGCTCCAGGCCTCTCTATTTTTTATTTTTTTTAAATTTTTATCTGGCAGAACCACGTAAAAACAAAATATTAACCATAGCATACTAAAAAAGTTTGTGAAAACACAGCGGGTGTTTGGTATTTTTAAAATCCCCCTCCAGACATAATTTTAAGCGTTTAGAAAGTTAAAAAATTCCTCCCCACAACTTTCATTTCTTTCATCTTGGTTGGACAAGTTGGTCATTATTTCTTTTTTTTTTTTAGGATCAAACGAGGTATATTTATATTTATAGAATGCAGTTTTAAAAGACTCCTGAAATGTCCACTTAAATGTTTGATATGATGTTACGTTTACGGTGTTTGTTTTCTGTCTTTTCCACAGACAACCAAAGAGATGATAGCTCGCTCCTGCGCCACCATTGTCACACATCCCTTCCATGGTACGTCACAAAAAATCAAAACGTAAAATCTTTCAGATGTCTTTAACTGGCTGACCGTCGCCGTATGTGGTAAAAACGCAAAAAATGTCTCACTTACTGCAGGGCGTCAGTTAAGACGGCGTCTTTAATACGTTAATGAACAGTCATCACCAATCACGTGAACAATGTTTCAAAATACACGTAAAAAAATACATACCAATAAATAAATACCCAACCACAGACAAAATACACGTGTAAATATTTAAATATTGTCTTTTGTACATTCAGTATCTAGAAAAAATATATTTGAACATTCAATAAATGTCCTAAAGACCCAACAGTGTCCTAGAAAAAATATAGTTTATATATATATTAGTGCTGGGCATAGATTATTCTCACTGCAATCCTGTAGTTAATCTAGATTAATCTAGATTAAAATTATAGATTTGAATTTTGCCAAAGACATTCAAAATAATATCTTTCTATCTAAATGATGAAAATGCATCACAAACTGCTTGAGAAAGCTGTTCTACTATAATATTTGGTAAAGAAAAATAATGTTCCATAAGATTTACTTTGGTGTTTAACTTTTTTTTATTTTGTTAAACACAGACATTTAGGAGCACAGGTTCTGTCTCCATGTGGAAAAAGCTTTTTCCTGCTAACTGGAATGAACAGCAGAGGGCGCAGCCTCTGATAACATGACCCTAACTGAACTGTGGGCCTACATTTGAGGTCATAAAGAAGACCATTAACAGTCAGCAGCTTTGTGACGCAGCTTGAGCAGGCAGACCAGCTCCCGCCTTGTTCACGCCCCCTCCGCGTAATTCGACCAGGTATACATCCGCGCTTAAACAACAAAGTGATATTATCGCGCGATAAGAATCCCGCGTTAACGCAGCACGTTAACGGCCCAGCACTGATATATATACACACACACACACACATATATATACATATGCAAGAAACATAGAACATATTTAAAAAATATGTTTTCTCATAGTGCATTATGACAGGATTAACTAAGAGGCACCTCTTTAGTAAAGTGTCTTTCTTCCTCTTTTTTTAATATAAAGATTTGCTTCAGGCTGACCGCAGCTGTATACGTTGACGTGGTTTCACTTGTGATTCGTGACTCGAGAGACTCGAGACTGCATGTCAAGTCTGTTCTCCTCGACTTGTTTTTCAGTGATTACATTGCGATGTATGGTCCAGTTTATTGGGAGGGAAACAAAATACAGGTAACGTTTTCATGTTTTAGACACAAACCCTGAATGAAAGAGCCTTTCGAACGGTGAAACTTTTGAATAAAAATGTATTTTCTTGTGTTTTCAGTGGAGTGTTGGACTCCATCATCACAGTCTACAGAGAAGAAGGCGTACTGGGCTTCTTTGCGTAAGTTTGACTCTTTTTTTCTTTCTTTTTAAACACACCAGGTTTTTGGCACTTTTTCTTGATGGTCAACGAACGCACACTAATATTGGTGCGTTTTTGACACACGTAATACCTCTGTAGAGTGTTTACCGTGTTGCTAAATATTTCCATACGATCGCAGTACAAACTGTGTTGATGAAAAAGCTACAAACATTGTTTATATTGTCACTCGTGCTGTATGTGATTTAGGGTACGACCAATATTTTCAGGGCCAATACCTTACTGATGATTATAGTTAATGAGACTGTGACCAATATTTGGAACTGATATGCATTTATAATAAAAATGAAAATATTTCTGTTAAAATTTAGAATTTGGAGCAAAACAAACTCCAACACAAAACTTTGTTTTAATGCCATCAGCAAATGTTAAATCAAAACTGAAACTTTCAACATCATACACAGTAAGTTCGATTCAACTTTTTTCAATAAAGTGTAGTGAAAATTTAAATAAAAAAATTAATTAATAAAAATAACTCCCTGAGGTGACACTTTCTTTGCACTTTTTATTCAACTCATTTTATTGGCGATCATTAAAATAAAATATGATCAGCAAAATGCCAAATATTAGCCTCTATAGTTGACCAGGCCAATAATGTGTCAACCCCTAAAATAAAGATTTTTGGTCCCGTTCATGACAAAAGGCTTCATGACACAGCTGAACCTTTTTTTCCTCATATTTGTGATCTTTTAATCTGAAATGATGGTTTTCTTTGTTTGTTTTCAGCGGTATGATCCCTCGCCTGCTCGGCGACATCCTGTCTCTGTGGATTTGTAACCTGCTGGCTCACCTCATCAATACATATGCCATCGATGACTCGGTATATAGCTCTTCTTAGTTCACATAAAGCCGTAATTCTATTTTTTTTGTTGTTTTTTGATCACAAGGTTACGTTTTGAGATGACAGTTATAAAACCCAGCCCTGACTGGCACACTCTGTCAAAGGATCAACTTTAAAAATTACTAAAAAAACAAACTCTAGCTGTGTCCCAATTCAGGGTCTGCATTATTCGGAGGACGCAGCCTACGCGGTCTACGGAGCCGACTCCTTCGGAGGCACCTCCGAAGGCCGCATCAACGGTTGTTAAATGGGACAGTCTAGCCTTGTGTGTGTGTGTGTGTGTGTGTGTGTGTGAGAGAGTGAGTACTAAAGCTGGAGGCTGCATTCGAAGGCCGGAGGCTGGAGGACACATCGCTACTATCCTTCGTGGCCTTCCATTTCCCAAGATTCCTTGCGCACCCGTGATTTTCAAAAATAATTGCCATCTGCGGCACAGAGCGGAGATCGGAGCGTCGATTTAACTTAATGTGGGTTTTTACTCATTTGAAAATCAAACACCAGATATGTTAAACTTAAAGGGAACATTCAAATGTCATAATTTCATTCATAATATGTGACGTTAGTAATGCTAACACGTAGCCACCTAGGATACTAGCTATGGGAATGTAGAGCGAGGGACCGGAGATAAATCAGCTTACGACGCAGACAGAGACGCTTCTCCTCCTCCTCCAGCAAAATATAAAATAAAAAAGGGCGGGAACATCTGGTGACCCAACCAGGACATCATACTGTCCCATTTAACAACCGTTGATGCGGCCTTCGGAGGTGCCTCCGAAGGAGTCGCCTCCGTAGACCGCGTAGGCTGCGTCCTCCGAAGAATGCAGACCCTGAATTGGAACACGGCTTCTGCCTTCTCGTAATTACGGGCGTTTTCCTTTTGTATGAGACACTCCTCTTGAACTTGTCTAGTGTCTCCACTGTCTCGATGCACTACTTGACAAAACCACGATGTCATATCGGAGGGACAATAACAGTTAATTTGACTAAAATACAGACCTCGCTTATCCTGTGCGATTGTGCTGCACGCAGCAACGATGTGCTGTGTGTTTGTGCGGCGAGAAGATGAGATAAACGTTATTGTCCCAGAGGCAATTTTACCTACAGCTGCAGAATACATGATAAAACTTCAGTAAAACCGGCAGTCCTTTTCCTGGGCCTCCTTACGCTGCACTTTAAAACACAACAGTTAAAATGTGGCCGGTTGTTTGTTTAATAGTGTTATGTATGTTAGGATAAAGGAGAACTTGAAACGGATGTTTTTTTATCTGCTAGTGCCCGTATACGTATTCGTGTAGAATATGCACCGGGTCCTTTAAAATCCTGTGTACCGGCTTAACTGCCATTTTTTTCATATGTTGTTAACGTGCTGTTAATCTGATTTTTCTGCACAGATGAGTCACACAGGAGAAATCAAGAACTGCTCTCAGGCTGTGACCGGGGTAAGTATGACAAAAATGCAGCAGTGCATCGGTCCGTCTGTTTGCAGCTCGTGGTTAGGTCATGTTGCTCCTCTGCTCCTGTCTTGCAGTTCTTCGCCAGTATGCTCACATACCCTTTTGTCCTGGTGTCAAACCTCATGGCTGTCAATAACTGCGGGTGAGTTGGCGGCGGATTATTTGCTGTTGTAAATCCTCACCAGTGTTCAGTCGAGCAGTCTTATATCTAACACTGTCCTCGCAGGCTTGCTGGAGGCCTGCCTCCATATGCATCAGTATATCCCACCTGGGTGGACTGCTGGAGGCATCTAAGCAGAGAGGTAAAAATATCACATGCCAAAATATATTCTGGTGTTTTTGGCCATTTTTGCATGTTTAAATGCTATGGCGTGTCTCAGCACGCTATTTTATGCTGGTTAGAGGTGTTTTAAGCAGTTTTTGGGACTGCCTTGGTTTTTTTTTTGGTTTTTTTTTTGGACATGTTATATTATGGTCAGTGTTTCCTCTAGGATTTTTTTCAGCAGCAGGGGCAGGCTCTCCGGGGAGCCGTGGCGGCTTAAACAAATGGCTGAATGTAAAAATAAAAAATAATAACAAAAATTCAACAATAAAATAATAAAAACAATAAACAATAATTTCTTGATGGGGCTGTAGTCAGTGGCAAAGTTTGCACCCAGGCTCAGAAAAATGGATGTTTCTGAGTTTTTTGTAGACCAGCTCTGAGGCTCTGTTGTACGGAAATTCCCCAAGAGGCCCGCTGATGCTCAGCAGCATACAGGCTGCACGGTGATCCGCCTGCAGCCTGTTTCTCAAGTCAGTCTTCACCTACAAATAGAACAAGCTCAAGCTTTGAACAAGCTCGTCTGAAAATGCAGTCAGCAGTTACATCATGGCGTGTATATCGCTTAATACTATTAATTAGTTTACTCACGTTAGCGACACTGAGTTGAGTTGGCACCGGGCCCAATTAACTTAAGCTACGTAACCTTAGCTGGCCATCAATATTTTGCGAATGTTTATTTAACTAATAAAATCTATCATAAGTTTTCTTAAGCTAATAAGTCTACCTTTTCTCCGGTAAGTTGCACGCTATTTTCAAGCCGACACTCGATGCCTGGATGCGAGCAGCTCATTACCGTCTGCACCAGTGAGTTCTGCTGGGAGGGGCGGTGCTATCTACCCCAAAGAGTAGATACGGAGCAAGATAGTTATCTGCCTCAGCACTCGCGACACGCAACGCAGTGCAGGACTGTGCTGTGATGCGGCGGTGGTGTATTTGCAATTTAAAAAAAACCCAAAAAACCCCCAAAAAAAACGACATTTGAAGGTGCGGCGGGCCGCCACTCCTAAATGAGTGTAGAGGAAACACTGACTGGTTAGAGGTGTTTTAAGCTGTTTTTGGGACATGTCATTTTTTGACATTTTTGCCATACTATAGCCTTGGTTTTTTTTTTTGGCGATTTTTTGGACATTGTATATTATGGTGTTTTTGGCCATTTTTGCATGTTTAAATGCTATGGCGTGTCTCAGCACGCTATTTTATGCTGGTTAGATGTGTTTTAAGCAGTTTTTGGGACATGTCATTTTTTGACATTTTTGCCATACTATAGGCTTGGTTTTTTTTTTTTGGCGATTTTTTGGACATTGTATATCATTGTCTTTGGGGCCATTTTTGCATGTGTAAATGCTATGGCATGTCTCAGCACGCTATTTTATGCTGGTTAGAGGTGTTTTAGGCAGTTTTTGGGACATGTCATTTTTTGACAGTTTTGCCATACTATAGCCTTGTTTTTTTTTTTTTTGGCGATTTTTTGGACATTGTATATTATGGTGTTTTTGGCCATTTTCGCATGTTTAAATGCTATGGCATGTCTCAGCACGCTATTTTATGCTGTTTAGAGGTGTTTTAAGCAGTTTTTGGGACATGTCATTTTTTGACATTTTTGCCATACTATAGCCTTGTTTTTTATTACTATGGCGTGTCTCAGCACGCTATTTTATACTGGTTAGAGGTATTTTAACCCTCTGGTGCATAGCGGTCACTGCAGTGGACAGCTACTAAAATGTCATTTTCTCTTTAAGGCATTGGTTTCTATGGTGGAAATGCATATCAGCCTCTAGAGTGCTCTCTGCTGCCACACTCCATTGAGGTCAATTCAGTGGTCAGTCGGTGTAACTGCAATTAAATTTCCTCTGAATCCAAGATGGCCGACAAACAGCCACCCCTGCTGACCATTGCTGGCATATCCTGTCAATCCTTCTATGCTGGAAGAGCCCCACTGGTAAAAAAAATATGATGATATACAGTAACATCTAAGGAAGGATATTATCTGTTTGGAATATGAAATTTTTATGTCCAATATGTAGTAAATTACGATTAACCATGTGTCCAATGAAGTGGACATCATGCATCACCCAGTATATTTTTTAACACAAGTCATATAATTGCTTCATTGTTTCTTGTTATAAGTCAGTGTATAATTGTTATATTTATAAGCTATTCATTTAAAATATATATTTTTTTGTGCAGATTAGCTATAGTTTGTTACTATAATAATTATTTTTATCATATTTTGTAGACTTCAAATGCAGCAAAGAATAAGGCAGCCTACAGAATAGTCCAGGAAATTCCATCCAGCTCCAGTGATGATGAGGACAGTGATGATGAGGACAGTGATGATGAGGACAGTGATGATGAGGACAGTGATGATGAGTGGCTGCCAGAGAAGAACAGAGACATAGGTGCTGAGGATGATGGAGATACAGACAGTCAGGATGCAGAAAGTGAGGATGATGAGGGGCAGGATGCAGAGGAAGGTCAGCATGATCAGGGAGCTGTGGAAGATGGGCACATGGCACCTGACCATACTCAAGCCCGCAAAAATATCTGGAAGGTCCAAGACAATGACTTTGATGGAGACTTGCCACCTTTTCTAGGAGAGTGGAAATTGAATGTGGAGGGAAGAGATCCCATAGATTTCTTCAGACATCTGTTTCCAGCAGATCTCATTGATGATATAGTGCACAACACCAATTTGTATGCTCTCCAGAAAGGGAAAGAAAATCTAGCAGTGACAGGAGAAGAAATGCAGATTTTTTTAGGGATCAACCTGATCATGGGGTACATTCGGTATCCTAGGGCACGAATGTACTGGTCTAGTGAGGATGGCCTTCGTCTTGGAATAATTGCAAATGCCATGTCTGTAAACAGATATGAGCAAATCCTGAGATACCTACACTTTGTGGATAACTTGACTTACCAGCCAGAGAACACAGATAGGCTCTTCAAAATAAGACCATTGCTAAGCGCACTTCAGGAGACATTCAAGGCAGCAGCAGACCCTGAGGAATTTCAGTCAGTTGATGAACAGATCATTCCTTTCAAAGGCCTACTGTCTATCAAACAGTACATACCAAAAAAGCCCAAACCCTGGGGAGTGAAAGTGTGGGTGAGGGCAGGAACCTCAGGCTATATGAACAGATTTGAAGTGTACCAAGGCTCTGCAAGTAGTGGTCGCATCAGTGGATTGGGAATGGCTGGAGATGTGGTGATGCGTCTTTGTGATGACATAAAACACAAAAATCACAAGGTGTTTTTTGATAACTTCTTCTGCAGCATTCCAGTCATCGAGGCCTTGAAAGACCAAGGCATCTATGGCACAGGTACATGCAGAGCAAACAGGCTGAAGGGAGCAAATCAGAAACTCAAGAGTGAAAAACAACTGAAAGAAATGGGCAGAGGAGCTTGCTCTGTTGTCAGCAATAATGCAAACATCACTGTCACACGTTGGCTCGACAGTTCAGTCATCCACATGGTCTCGTCCTGTGCTGGCCAGTCCCCTGAAGATGTTGCCAATAGATGGGTCAAGAAGGAAAAAACGATGATGATGGTCCAAAAACCCTTTTCTGTGGCCCTTTACAATCAACACATGGGTGGGGTTGATCTCGTTGACCAATGTCTGGCAATATACCCCCACAGACGTCGAAACAAGAGGTGGTACATCCGAGTGTTTTTTCATTTTTTGGATGTGACCATTGTAAATGCCTGGCGCCTCTACCTGATGTCTGGTTTGGAAAAGATGAGACTCCTCCTCTATAAAGCTTCTGTGGCTCGTGCACTGATAAATAGTGGCACCCTCCAGCAAAGCAAAAGAGGAAGACCCAGTGGGACCCCACAACCCGTGAAACGGAGAGCAGTCACCAAAGTAGCCCGTGAGGTCAGGTTTGGCACAGGATATCACTGGCCCCAACTCACAGAGGTGAAAAATGCAAACAGATGCCATGATGCTGCATGTACACGGAAGACCAAATACACCTGCATGCAATGCTGTGTGCCACTGTGCCCTGGATGCTTTGCGAACTTTCATTCAGCCTAGGTGTGATGAACACAGAAGTGTTCAGAGATGCAGAGACTAAAATGTCAGTTCGTGTTCTCTTCCAACATACTAATATAAGGGCTTGGTAATACTGTCCTGCATCCTTATAGAACTGTGGAGACTCACAATAATGTTTCTCCTGTTGGAGATGGTTTGACACATTCAAGTGTAAGATTCACGGCTATGAGTGTCATTGGTTTTCTTATTCAGGCCTAAACATCGTGCGTATACAGTGTTGAAATTTCCAGAAAATTGTTGAAATGTTTTTCAAAGCATTTAAAGAAACAAGTGTTTGTATATTTACAATAGAACACAAGTTAATTCATTTTTACAGTAAGTTCACAATGTTTTATATTGAGTGCTCAGGCGCATGTAGTCCACTGGATTGGACATGTGAAAAAATCATATTTTTGGAAAAAAAAAGTTGAACATTTTTTTTCATGTCCTGAGAAGTATAAAAACACTTTAGAAAAAAATCTTGACCAAGGCTTTCATAATTCATGCATCAGAGGGTTAAGCAGTTTTTGGGACATGTCATTTTTTGACATTTTTGCCATACTATAGCCTTGCTTTTTTTTTGGTGATTTTTTGGACATTGTATATCATTGTCTTTTGGGCCATTTTTGCAGGTTTAAATGCTGTGGCTTGTCTCAGCACGCTATTTTATGCTGGTTAGAGGTGTTTTAAGCAGTTTTTGGGACATGTCATTTTTTGACATTTTTGCCATACTATAGCCTTGCTTTTTTTTTGGTGATTTTTTGGACATTGTATATCATTGTCTTTTGGGCCATTTTTGCAGGTTTAAATGCTGTGGCATATCTCAGCACACTATTTTATGCTGGTTAGAGGTGTTTTAAGCAGTTTTTGGGACATGTCATTTTTTGACATTTTTGCCATACTATAGCCTTGCTTTTTTTTTTGGCAATTTTTTGGTCATTGTATATCATTGTCTTTTGGGCCATTTTTGCATGTGTAAATGCTATGGCATGTCTCAGCACACTATTTTATGCTGGTTAGAGGTGTTTTAAGCTGTTTTTGGGACATGTCATTTTTTGACATTTTTGCCATACTATAGCCTTGGTTTTTTTTTTTTGGCAGTTTTTTGGACATTGTATATTATGGTGTATTTGGCCATTTTTGCATGTTTAAATGCTATGGCGTGTCTCAGCACGCTATTTTATGCTGGTTAGAGGTGTTTTAAGCTGTTTTTGGGACATGTCATTTTTTGACATTTTTGCCATACTATAGCCTTGGTTTTTTTTTGGCGATTTTTTGGACATGCTATATTATGGTGTTTTTGGCCATTTTCGCATGTTTAAATGCTATGGCGTGTCTCGGCACGCTATTTTATGCTGGTTAGAGGTGTTTTAAGCAGTTTTTGGGACATGTCATTTTTTGACATTTTTGCCATACTATAGCCTTGGTTGTTTTTTTTTTGGCAGTTTTTTGGACATTGTATATTATGGTGTTTTTGGCCATTTTCGCATGTTTAAATGTTTTGGCGTGTCTCAACAGCTATTTTATACTGGTTAGAGGTGTTTTAAGCAGTTTTTGGGACATGTCATTTTTTGACATTTTTTCCATACTATAGCCTTGGTTTTTTTTTTTTGGCGATTTTTTGGACATTGTATATTATGGTGTTTTTGGCCATTTTTGCATGTTTAAATGCCATGGCGTGTCTCAGCACACTATTTTATGCTGGTTAGATGTGTTTTAAGCTGTTTTTGGGACATGTCATTTTTAGACATTTTTGCCATACTATAGCCTTGCTTTTTTTTTGGCGATTTTTTGGACATTGTATATCATTGTCTTTTGGGCCATTTTTGCAGGTTTAAATGCTGTGGCATATCTCAGCACACTATTTTATGCTGGTTAGAGGTGTTTCAAGCAGTTTTTGGGACATGTCATTTTTTGACATTTTTGCCATACTATAGCCTTGGTTTTTTTTTTGGCGATTTTTTGGACATTGTATATTATGGTGTTTTTGGCCATTTTTGCATGTTTAAATGCCATGGCATGTCTCAGCACACTATTTTATGCTGGTTAGATGTGTTTTAAGCTGTTTTTGGGACATGTCATTTTTTGACATTTTTGCCATACTATAGCCTTGCTTTTTTTTTGGTGATTTTTTGGACATTGTATATCATTGTCTTTTGGGCCATTTTTGCAGGTTTAAATGCTGTGGCATATCTCAGCACACTATTTTATGCTGGTTAGAGGTGTTTCAAGCAGTTTTTGGGACATGTCATTTTTTGACATTTTTGCCATACTATAGCCTTGTGGTTTTTTTGGCGATTTTTGGGCATGCTATATTATGGTGTATTTGGCCATTTTCATGTTTAAATGCTATGGCGTGTCTCAAACGCTATTTTATGCTGGTTAGAGGTGTTTTAAGCTGTTTTTGGGACATGTCATTTTTGACATTTTGCCATACTATAGTCTTGGTTTTTTTTTTTTGGCGATTTTTTGGACATGCTATATTATGGTGTATTTGGCCATTTTTGCATGTTTAAACGCTATGGCGTGTCTCAGCACGCTATTTTATGCTGGTTAGAGGTGTTTTAAGCAGTTTTTGGGACATGTCATTTTTTGACATTTTTGCCATACTATAGCCTTGGTTTTTTTTTTGGCGATTTTTTGGACATTGTATATTATGGTGTTTTTGGCCATTTTCGCATGTTTAAATGCTATGGCGTGTCTCAGCACGCTATTTTATACTGGTTAGAGGTGTTTTAAGCAGTTTTTGGGACATGTCATTTTTTGACATTTTTGCCATACTATAGCCTTGGTTTTTTTTTTTTGGCGATTTTTTGGACATGCTATATTATGGTGTTTTTGGCCCATTTTCGCATGTTTAAATGCTATGGCGTGTCTCGGCACGCTATTTTATGCTGGTTAGAGGTGTTTTAAGCAGTTTTTGGAACATGTCATTTTTTGACATTTTTGCCATACTATAGCCTTGCTTTTTTTTTTTTGGGGAGTTTTTGGTCATTGTATATCATTGTCTTTTGGGCCATTTTGCAGGTTTAAATGCTGTGGCATATCTCAGCACACTATTTTATGCTGGTTAGAGGTGTTTCAAGCAGTTTTGGGACATGTCATTTTTGACATTTTGCCATACTATAGCCTTGGTTTTTTTTGGCGATTTTTTGGTCATGCTATATTATGGGGTTTTTGGCCATTTTTGCATGTTTAAATGCTATGGCGCGTCTCAGCACGCTATTTTATGCTGGTTAGAGGTGTTTTAAGCTGTTTTTGGGACATGTCATTTTTTGACATTTTTGCCATACTATAGCCTTGTTTTTTTTTTTTTGGCGAGTTTTTGGACATGCTATATTATGGTGTTTTTGGCCATTTTCGCATGTTTAAATGCAATGGCATGTCTCAGCACGCTATTTTATGCTGGTTAGAGGTGTTTTAAGCAGTTTTTGGGACATGTCATTTTTTGACATTTTTGCCATACTATAGCCTTGGTTTTTTTTTGGCGATTTTTTGGACATTGTATATTATGGGGATTTTGGCCATTTTTGCATGTTTAAATGCTATGGCATGTCTCAGCACACTATTTTATGCTGGTTAGATGTGTTTTAAGCTGTTTTTGGCACATGTCATTTTTTGACATTTTTGCCA
This sequence comes from Plectropomus leopardus, assembly GCF_026936395.1. Classification (NCBI taxonomy): domain Eukaryota; kingdom Metazoa; phylum Chordata; class Actinopteri; order Perciformes; family Serranidae; genus Plectropomus; species Plectropomus leopardus. The sequence goes on along the minus strand of NC_142176.1, from coordinate 4,439,528 downwards.
TACTATAGCCTTGGTTTTTTGGCGATTTTTGGACATGCTATATTATGGTGTTTTTGGCCATTTTCATGTTTAAATGCTATGGCATGTCTCAGCCTATTTTATACTGGTTAGAGGTGTTTTAAGCAGTTTTGGGACATGTCATTTTTGACATTTTGCCATACTATAGCCTTGCTTTTTTTTGGTGATTTGTTGGACATTGTTTATCATTGTCTTTTGGGCCATTTTTGCAGGTTTAAATGCTGTGGCATATCTCAGCACACTATTTTATGCTGGTTAGAGGTGTTTCAAGCAGTTTTTGGGACATGTCATTTTTTGACATTTTTGCCATACTATAGCCTTGGTTTTTTTTTTTTTGGCGATTTTTTGGACATTGTATATTATGGTGTTTTTGGCCATTTTTGCATGTTTAAATGCCATAGCATGTCTCAGCACACTATTTTATGCTGGTTAGATGTGTTTTAAGCTGTTTTTGGCACATGTCATTTTGACATTTTGCCATACTATAGCCTTAGTTTTTTTTGGCGATTTTTTGGGCATGCTATATTATGGTGTATTGGCCATTTTCGCATGTTTAAATGCTATGGCGTGTCTCGACACGCTATTTTATGCTAGTTAGAGGTGTTTTAAGCTGTTTTTGGGACATGTCATTTTTGACATTTTGCCATACTATAGCCTTGGTTTTTTTTTTTTTGGCGATTTTTTGGACATGCTATATTATGGTGTATTTGGCCATTTTTGCATGTTTAAACGCTATGGCGTGTCTCAGCACGCTATTTTATGCTGGTTAGAGGTGTTTTAAGCTGTTTTTGGGACATGTCATTTTTTGACATTTTTGCCATACTATAGCCTTGGGGTTTTTTTTGGCAATTTTTTGGACATTGTATATTATGGTGTTTTTGGCCATTTTCGCATGTTTAAATGCTATGGCGTGTCTCAGCACGCTATTTTATACTGGTTAGAGGTGTTTTAAGCAGTTTTTGGGACATGTCATTTTTTGACATTTTTGCCATACTATAGCCTTGCTTTTTTTTTTTTGGCGAGTTTTTGGACATTGTATATCATTGTCTTTTGGGCCATTTTTGCAGGTTTAAATGCTGTGGCATATCTCAGCACACTATTTTATGCTGGTTAGAGGTGTTTCAAGCAGTTTTTGGGACATGTCATTTTGACATTTTGCCATACTATAGCCTTGGTTTTTTTTGGCGATTTTTTGGGCATGCTATATTATGGTGTATTTGGCCATTTGCATGTTTAAATGCTATGGCGTGTCTCAGCACGCTATTTTATGCTGTTTAGAGGTGTTTTAAGCTGTTTGTGGGACATGTCATTTTTTGACATTTTTGCCATACTATAGCCTTGGTTTTTTTTTTTTGGCGATTTTTTGGACATGCTATATTATGGGGTTTTTGGCCATTTTCGCATGTTTAAATGCAATGGCATGTCTCAGCACGCTATTTTATGCTGGTTAGAGGTGTTTTAAGCAGTTTTTGGGACATGTCATTTTTTGACATTTTTGCCATACTATAGCCTTGGTTTTTTTTTTTGGCGATTTTTTGGACATTGTATATTATGGGGTTTTTGGCCATTTTTGCATGTTTAAATGCCATGGCATGTCTCAGCACACTATTTTATGCTGGTTAGATGTGTTTTAAGCTGTTTTTGGCACATGTCATTTTTTGACATTTTTGCCATACTATAGCCTTGGTTTTTTTTTTGGCGATTTTTTGGACATGCTATATTATGGTGTTTTTGGCCATTTTCGCATGTTTAAATGCTATGGCATGTCTCAGCACGCTATTTTATACTGGTTAGAGGTGGTTTAAGCAGTTTTGGGACATGTCATTTTTGACATTTTTGCCATACTAGCCTTGCTTTTTTTTTTTGGTGATTTTTTGGACATTGTATATCATTGTCTTTTGGGCCATTTTTGCAGGTTTAAATGCTGTGGCATATCTCAGCACACTATTTTATGCTGGTTAGAGGTGTTTCAAGCAGTTTTTGGGACATGTCATTTTTTGACATTTTTGCCATACTATAGCCTTGTTTTTTTTTTTTTGGCGATTTTTTGGACATTGTATATTATGGTGTTTTTGGCCATTTTTGCATGTTTAAATGCCATAGCATGTCTCAGCACACTATTTTATGCTGGTTAGATGTGTTTTAAGCTGTTTTTGGCACATGTCATTTTTTGACATTTTTGCCATACTATAGCCTTGGTTTTTTTTTTGGCGATTTTTTGGGCATGCTATATTATGGTGTATTTGGCCATTTTCGCATGTTTAAATGCTATGGCGTGTCTCGGCACGCTATTTTATGCTGGTTAGAGGTGTTTTAAGCTGTTTTTGGGACATGTCATTTTTTGACATTTTTGCCATACTATAGCCTTGGTTTTTTTTTTTGGCGATTTTTTGGACATGCTATATTATGGTGTATTTGGCCATTTTTGCATGTTTAAACGCTATGGCGTGTCTCAGCACGCTATTTTATGCTGGTTAGAGGTGTTTTAAGCAGTTTTTGGGACATGTCATTTTTTGACATTTTTGCCATACTATAGCCTTGGTTTTTTTTTTTTGGCGATTTTTTGGACATTGTATATTATGGTGTTTTTGGCCATTTTCGCATGTTTAAATGCTATGGCGTGTCTCAGCACGCTATTTTATACTGGTTAGAGGTGTTTTAAGCAGTTTTTGGGACATGTCATTTTTTGACATTTTTGCCATACTATAGCCTTGGTTTTTTTTTTTTGGCGATTTTTTGGACATGCTATATTATGGTGTTTTTGGCCATTTTCGCATGTTTAAATGCTATGGCGTGTCTCGGCACGCTATTTTATGCTGGTTAGAGGTGTTTTAAGCAGTTTTTGGGACATGTCATTTTTTGACATTTTTGCCATACTATAGCCTTGCTTTTTTTTTTTTGGCGAGTTTTTGGACATTGTATATCATTGTCTTTTGGGCCATTTTTGCAGGTTTAAATGCTGTGGCATATCTCAGCACACTATTTTATGCTGGTTAGAGGTGTTTCAAGCAGTTTTTGGGACATGTCATTTTTTGACATTTTTGCCATACTATAGCCTTGGTTTTTTTTTTGGCGATTTTTTGGGCATGCTATATTATGGTGTATTTGGCCATTTTCGCATGTTTAAATGCTATGGCGTGTCTTATTTTATGCTGGTTAGAGGTGTTTTAAGCAGTTTTTGGGACATGTCATTTTTTGACATTTTTGCCATACTATAGCCTTGGTTTTTTTTTTTTGGCGATTTTTTGGACATGCTATATTATGGTGTATTTGGCCATTTTTGCATGTTTAAACGCTATGGCGTGTCTCAGCACGCTATTTTATGCTGGTTAGAGGTGTTTTAAGCAGTTTTTGGGACATGTCATTTTTTGACATTTTTGCCATACTATAGCCTTGGTTTTTTTTTTTGGCGATTTTTTGGACATTGTATATTATGGTGTTTTTGGCCATTTTTGCATGTTTAAATGCTATGGCGTGTCTCAGCACGCTATTTTATACTGGTTAGAGGTGTTTTAAGCAGTTTTTGGGACATGTCATTTTTTGACATTTTTGCCATACTATAGCCTTGGTTTTTTTTGGCGATTTTTGGACATTGTATATTATGGTGTTTTGGCCATTTTAGCATGTTTAAATGCTATGGCGTGTCTCAGCGCTATTTTATACTGGTTAGAGGTGTTTTAAGCAGTTTTGGGACATGTCATTTTTGACATTTTGCCATACTATAGCCTTGGTTTTTTTTTTTGGCGATTTTTTGGGCATGCTATATTATGGTGTTTTGGCCATTTAGCATGTTTAAATGCTATGGCGTGTCTCGGCACGATATTTTATGCTGGTTAGAGGTGTTTTAAGCAGTTTTTGGGACATGTCATTTTTTGACATTTTTGCCATACTATAGCCTTGGTTTTTTTTTTGGCGATTTTTTGGACATTGTATATTATGGTGTTTTTGGCCATTTTCGCATGTTTAAATGCTATGGCGTGTCTCAGCACGCTATTTTATACTGGTTAGAGGTGTTTTAAGCAGTTTTTGGGACATGTCATTTTTTGACATTTTTGCCATACTATAGCCTTGGTTTTTTTTTTTGGCGATTTTTTGGACATGCTATATTATGGTGTTTTTGGCCATTTTCGCATGTTTAAATGCTATGGCGTGTCTCGGCACGCTATTTTATGCTGGTTAGAGGTGTTTTAAGCAGTTTTTGGGACATGTCATTTTTTGACATTTTTGCCATACTATAGCCTTGCTTTTTTTTTTTGGCGAGTTTTTGGACATGCTTTTTTTTGGGGTTTTTGGCCATTTCGCATGTTTAAATGCAATGGCATGTCTCAACGCTATTTTATGCTGGTTAGAGGTGTTTAAGCAGTTTTGGGACATGTCATTTTTGACATTTTGCCATACTATAGCCTTGGTTTTTTTTGGCGATTTTTTGGTCATTGTATATTATGGGGTTTTTGGCCATTTTTGCATGTTTAAATGCCATGGCATGTCTCAGCACACTATTTTATGCTGGTTAGATGTGTTTTAAGCTGTTTTTGGCACATGTCATTTTTTGACATTTTTGCCATACTATAGCCTTGGTTTTTTTTTTGGCGATTTTTTGGACATGCTATATTATGGTGTTTTTGGCCATTTTCGCATGTTTAAATGCTATGGCATGTCTCAGCACGCTATTTTATACTGGTTAGAGGTGTTTTAAGCAGTTTTTGGGACATGTCATTTTTTGACATTTTTGCCATACTATAGCCTTGCTTTTTTTTTTGGTGATTTTTTGGACATTGTATATCATTGTCTTTTGGGCCATTTTTGCAGGTTTAAATGCTGTGGCATATCTCAGCACACTATTTTATGCTGGTTAGAGGTGTTTCAAGCAGTTTTTGGGACATGTCATTTTTTGACATTTTTGCCATACTATAGCCTTGTTTTTTTTTTTTTGGCGATTTTTTGGACTTTGTATTTTTTGGTGTTTTGGCCATTTTGCATGTTTAAATGCCATAGCATGTCTCAACACACTATTTTATGCTGGTTAGATGTGTTTTAAGCTGTTTTTGGCACATGTCATTTTTTGACATTTTTGCCATACTATAGCCTTGGTTTTTTTTTGGCGATTTTTTGGGCATGCTACATTATGGTGTTTTTGGCCATTTTCGCATGTTTAAATGCTATGGCGTGTCTCGGCACGCTATTTTATGCTGGTTAGAGGTGTTTGAAGCAGTTTTTGGGACATGTCATTTTTTGACATTTTTGCCATACTATAGCCTTGGTTTTTTTTTTTTGGCGATTTTTTGGACATGCTATATTATGGTGTTTTTGGCCATTTTCGCATGTTTAAATGCAATGGCATGTCTCAGCACGCTATTTTATGCTGGTTAGAGGTGTTTTAAGCAGTTTTTGGGACATGTCATTTTTTGACATTTTTGCCATACTATAGCCTTGGTTTTTTTTTTTTTGGCGATTTTTTGGACATTGTATATTATGGTGTTTTTGGCCATTTTTGCATGTTTAAATGCCATGGCATGTCTCAGCACACTATTTTATGCTGGTTAGATGTGTATTAAGCTGTTTTTGGCACATGTCATTTTTTGACATTTTTGCCATACTATAGCCTTGGTTTTTTTTTTTTGGGCGATTTTTTGGACATGCTATATTATGGTATTTTTGGCCATTTTCGCATGTTTAAATGCTATGGCGTGTCTCGGCACACTATTTTATGCTGGTTAGAGGTGTTTTAAGCTGTTTTTGGCACATGTCATTTTTTGACATTTTTGCCATACTCTAATATAGTTTTTTTGGCGATTTTTTGGACATTGTATATTATGGGGTTTTTGGCCATTTTTGCATGTTTAAATGCCATGGCGTGTCTCAGCACGCTATTTTATGCTGGTTAGAGGTGTTTTAAGCAGTTTTTGGGACATGTCATTTTTTGACATTTTTGCCATACTATAGCCTTACATTTTTGGTTATTTTTGGATATTGTATATTTTCACAACCCACAGATGCTAAGTTTAGGGACAAAGGAATCAACACAGCGCTGTGGTGTTAAACCGGCGGGAAAACCATTTATTGTTCGGTACAAGAGTAAGAATGAGGGAACTTGCCCAGCATCAAATGGGCAGCACATACACATACAAACTATCAAAGGGAGACGGTGGTGGCAGATCAATAAACCCAAAAAAACCTTCTTAAGCCTACCAAATCCATCTCGCTGCTTACTACAACTTCTCTTGTTGCCCAAAACACAAATAGCACAACCCTCCGTAAGGCCTAGTGTGTTAGACAAATAGTTACCTAGCTGTGGTGCGACGCCAACATGTGTTAAACATGAAATACAATGAAAGCTAATCTAGAGCCCAGCTCCCTCGTACACAAATTAACATGAACTACGGAGTTAACAATCACGAGTTTACATTGATCTCGCCAGCACAACACCGAGGCGAACTGCTCATGGGTAAGAACAGCTGCCCCGGCAAAGGTACGGTGGACTTAAATAGACAAAAGAAAAACACATGATTGGAGGAAGCACTCATCGAAAGGGAGGAAGGAGGGACCACGGGCACCACCCGACTGGTCGGCAGGAAGGCGTGCAGCAGCAGGAGGAGAAAAGAGCCACAGGCAGAGGGGACACCCCAAGGTGCGAAAGAGAGGAATACCCGACGATGTGGCGAACCTCCGATAACATCATCAGTCACGCTGCCTGAAAAACGAGTCCGCCACAACCCCAATACGAACAACAACCAAAAACAACACTGACGCCTGTAACATATATTGCGGTAATTTTGGCCATTTTTGCATGTTCATATGCAATGGTGTGTTTCAGCACCATATTTTATGCTGTTTTGAGGTGTTTTAAGTTGTTTTTGAGACATGTCGTTTTTTGACGTTGGACCATGGAATATATAATGTCCAAAAAATGACCAAAAAAGCAAGGCTATAGTATGGCAAAAATGTCAAAAAATGACATGTCCCAAAAACAGCTCAAAACACCTCTAAACAGCATAAAATAGCGTGCTGAGACACGCCATAGCATTTAAACATGCGAAAATGGCCAAAAACACCATAATATAGCATGTCCAAAAAATCACCAAAAAAAAAACCAAGGCAAAAGTATGGCAAAAATGTCAAAAAATGACATGTCCCAAAAACAGCTTAAAACACCTCAAAACAGCATGAAATAGCGTGCTGAGACACGCCATAGCATTTAAACATGCAAAAATGGCGCAAAAGACAATAATATACAATGACCAAAAAATCGCCCAAAAAAGAGCAAGGCTATAGTATGGCAAAAACGTCAAAAAATGACATGTCCCAACAATAGCTTAAAACACCTCAAAACAGCATGAAATAGCGTGCTGAGACACGCCATAGCATTTAAACATGCAAAATGGCCAAAAAGACAATAAAAAACAAAGACCAAAAAAACGCCAAAAAAAAAAAACCAAGGCTATAGTATGGCAAAAATGTCAAAAAATGACATGTCCTAAAAACAGCTTAAAACACCTCAAAACAGTATGAAATAGCGTGCTGAGACACGCCATAGCATTTAAACATGCAAAAATGGCCAAAAAGACAATAATATACAATGACCAAAAAATCGCCAAAAAAAAAAAACCAAGGCTATAGTATGGCAAAAATGTCAAAAAATGACATGTGCTAAAAACAGCTTAAAACACCTCAAAACAGTATGAAATAGCGTGCTGATACACGACATAGCATTTAAATGTGAAAAAATAGCCAAAAACACCATAATATAGCATGTCCAAAAAATCGCCAAAAAAAAAAAACCAAGGCTATAGTATGGCAAAAATGTCAAAAAATGACATGTCCCAAAAACTGCTTAAACACCTCAAAACAGCATAAAATAGCGTGCTGAGACACGCCATAGCATTTAAACATGCAAAAATAGCCAGAAACACCATAATATAGCATGTCCAAAAAATCGCCAAAAAAAAAAAACCAAGGCTAAAGAATGGCAAAAATGTCAAAAAATGACATGTCCCAAAAACTGCTTAAAACACCTCTAACTAGCATAAAATAGCTGCATGAGACACGCCATAGCATTTAAACATGCGAAAATGGCCAAAAACACCATAATATAGCATGTCCAAAAAATCGCCAAAAAAAAAAAACCAAGGCTATAGTATGGCAAAAATGTCAAAAAATGACATGTCCCAAAAACTGCTTAAAACACCTCTAACCAGCATAAAATAGCGTGCTGAGACACGCCATAGCATTTAAACATGCGAAAATGGCCAAAAACACCATAATATACAATGTCCAAAAAATCGCCAAAAAAAAAAACCAAGGCTATAGTATGGCAAAAATGTCAAAAAATGACATGTCCCAAAAACTGCTTAAAACACCTCTAACCAGTATAAAATAGCGTGCTGAGACACGCCATAGCATTTAAACATGCGAAAATGGCCAAAAACACCATAATATACAATGTCCAAAAAATCGCCAAAAAAAAAAACCAAGGCTATAGTATGGCAAAAATGTCAAAAAATGACATGTCCTAAAAACAGCTTAAAACACCTCTAACCAGCATAAAATAGCGTGCCGAGACACGCCATAGCATTTAAACATGCAAAAATGGCCAAAAACACCATAATATAGCATGCCCAAAAAATCGCCAAAAAAAAACCAAGGCTATAGTATGGCAAAAATGTCAAAAAATGACATGTGCCAAAAACAGCTTAAAACACATCTAACCAGCATAAAATAGTGTGCTGAGACATGCTATGGCATTTAAACATGCAAAAATGGCCAAAAAGACAATGATATACAATGTCCAAAAAATCACCAAAAAAAAAAGCAAGGCTATAGTATGACAAAAACGTCAAAAAATGACATGTCCCAAAAACAGCTTAAAACACCTCAAAACAGTATGAAATAGCGTGCTGAGACGCGCCATAGCATTTAAACATGCAAAAATGGCCAAAAAGACAATTATATACAATGACCAAAAAATCGCCCAAAAAAGAGCAAGGCTATAGTGTGGCAAAAACGTCAAAAAATGACATGTCCCAACAATAGCTTAAAACACCTCAAAACAGCATGAAATAGCGTGCTGAGACACGCCATAGCATTTAAACATGCAAAAATAGCCAAAAACACCATAATATAGCATGTCCAAAAAATCGCCAAAAAAAAACCAAGGCTATAGTATGGCAAAAATGTCAAAAAATGACATGTTCCAAAAACTGCTTAAAACACCTCTAACCAGCATAAAATAGCGTGCCGAGACACGCCATAGCATTTAAACATGCGAAAATGGCCAAAAACACCATAATATAGCATGTCCAAAAAATCGCCAAAAAAAAAACCAAGGCTATAGTATGGCAAAAATGTCAAAAAATGACATGTCCCAAAAACTGCTTAAAACACCTCTAACCAGCATAAAATAGCGTGCTGAGACACGCCATAGCATTTAAACATGCGAAAATGGCCAAAAACACCATAATATACAATGTCCAAAAAATCGCCAAAAAAAAAACAAGGCTATAGTATGGCAAAAATGTGAAAAAATGACATGTCCCAAAAACTGCTTAAAACACCTCTAACCAGCATAAAATAGCGTGCTGAGACACGCCATAGCATTTAAACATGCAAAAATGGCCAAAAACACCATAATATACAATGACCAAAAAATGCCAAAAAAAACCAAGGCTATAGTATGGCAAAAATGTCAAAAAATGACATGTCCCAAAAACAGCTTAAAACACCTCTAACCAGCATAAAATAGCGTGCCGAGACACGCCATAGCATTTAAACATGCAAAAATGGCCAAAAACACCATAATATAGCATGCCCAAAAAATCGCCAAAAAAAAAACCAAGGCTATAGTATGGCAAAAATGTCAAAAAATGACATGTCCCAAAAACTGCTTGAAACACCTCTAACCAGCATAAAATAGTGTGCTGAGATATGCCACAGCATTTAAACCTGCAAAAATGGCCCAAAAGACAATGATATACAATGTCCAAAAAATCACCAAAAAAAAAAGCAAGGCTATAGTATGGCAAAAATGTCAAAAAATGACATGTCCCAAAAACAGCTTAAAACACATCTAACCAGCATAAAATAGTGTGCTGAGACACGCCATAGCATTTAAACATGCAAAAATGGCGCAAAAGACAATAATATACAGTGACCAAAAAATCGCCCAAAAAAGAGCAAGGCTATAGTATGACAAAAACGTCAAAAAATGACATGTCCCAAAAACAGCTTAAAACACCTCAAAACAGTATGAAATACCGTGCTGAGACGCGCCATAGCATTTAAACATGCAAAAATGGCCAAAAAGACAATTATATACAATGACCAAAAAATCGCCCAAAAAAGAGCAAGGCTATAGTGTGGCAAAAACGTCAAAAAATGACATGTCCCAACAATAGCTTAAAACACCTCAAAACAGCATGAAATAGCGTGCTGAGACACGCCATAGCATTTAAACATGCAAAAATAGCCAGAAACACCATAATATAGCATGTCCAAAAAATCGCCAAAAAAAAACCAAGGCTATAGTATGGCAAAAATGTCAAAAATGACATGTCCTAAAAACAGCTTAAAACACGTCTAACCAGCATAAAATAGCGTGCTGAGACACGCCATAGCATTTAAACATGCAAAAATGGCCAAAAACACCATAATATAGCATGTCCAAAAAATCGCCAAAAAAAAACCAAGGCTATAGTATGGCAAAAATGTCAAAAAATGACATGTCCCAAAAACAGCTTAAAACAGCTCAAAACAGCATGAAATAGCGTGCTGAGACACGCCATAGCATTTAAACATGCAAAAATGGCGCAAAAGACAATAATATACAATGACCAAAAAATCGCCCAAAAAAGAGCAAGGCTATAGTATGGCAAAAACGTCAAAAAATGACATGTCCCAAAAACAGCTTAAAACACCTCAAAACAGCATAAAATAGCGTGCTGAGACACGCCATAGCATTTAAACATGCGAAAATGGCCAAAAACACCATAATATAGCATGTCCAAAAAAATGCCAAAAAAAAAACCAAGGCTATAGTATGGCAAAAACGTCAAAAAATGACATGTCCCAAAAACAGCTAAAAACACCTCAAAACAGTATGAAATAGCGTGCTGATACACGACATAGCATTTAAATGTGCAAAAATAGCCAAAAACACCATAATATAGCATGTCCAAAAATTACGAAAAAAGCAAGGTTATAGTATGGCAAAAATGTCAAAAAATGACATGTCCCAAAAACAGCTTAAAACACCTCTAACCAGCATAAAATAGCGTGCTGAGACACGCCATAGCATTTAAACATGCAAAAATGGCCCAAAAGACAATGATATACAATGTCCAAAAAATCGCCCAAAAAAAAGCAAGGCTATAGTATGGCAAAAATTTAATTCAAACTTGAAGTCAAGTCAAATTTGACTTGTCCCAAAAACAACTGACTCGTACGCTCCGTGATCCGAATGTGCCTAAATTGTCGCGATAGAAGCTGTGCTAATTCTGCCGCCACCAACACTCATCAAACTCACCGTAACCTGGAAACAAAGTTACAGAAAGTAACAAAGTATATTCAAAAAGTATTTGCAAACCGCACTCGTACTTCAAACTGTGACTGCAGCCCTTGCTGAAAAATCATAAGCGTCATGGCATCGTATATCGTTTGGAAATCATAGAAATGGCAGATTTTATCGTAGGTTACATTAATACTGACACACAGGCCGCGATTTAACACTTCTGTCTTCTCTTCATTTCAGGGCAACATGAGCAGAGGCAACAGTTTATTTTTCCGAAAGCTCCCAGCAGGAAAGATGTACGCAATGGACCAGAAGAGATTTTTTTAAAGCCTCGAGAGAACTGAGCTGAACATAGTTGTGATAATGAAACAAAAAAAAAGAATCAGCATTGCCTGAACTGGAGGTCGGACAGTCGGCACTTAATCCTTTTTTTTTTTTGTATGCACTTGTTTACTATGAGGGTATTTTTTTTCTTGCCATCATGTCAAATAAAAACTCACTAATTTCCAGATAATTATCAGGAGGCTTTGTTTTATTAACACGAATTTACAGATTGAAACAGCGGGGTCGTAAGATAATGACATGGAGCGAAAATGCGATTAAACCCCACATGTAGAAAATCTAGGATCGCTCGTGCTGTCTAACCTGTCCGAATAATGTCATCAATGACCGATGTGACCAATGTAACTTCACACCAATTCAACAGTCGCCATGATGTCAACCTTTGCAAACGAAAAGCATTAAGTGCGTTTTGTATCTGGAGTACTTTAACAGATCTCCGCAGTTTCCCCGGGGTCAATACTGTACGTAACTCATGTGGTTCACTAAAACTTAATTCAGTTTTCAGCGGACTGTTTTTGGCGACTGTGTTCACAGAGTCGGTGGTTTTTACTCTAAATTCTAGCACCGACTGAAACGGTGGCGTCGTAAGATAGTGAGATGGAGAGAAAATGCGATTCAAACTCACATGTAGAAAACCTAGGACAGCTCACGCTGTCTCACCTGTCTGAGTAATGTCACGGATGACCAATGTGAAGCCCTCCCCGTGTTTATTTTTTGATATAAATTATTGACCATGACTCCCCTTCATCCACATAATGGGATTTGTTTGAAAACAGCACTTCTGCATGTGGTAATGTCTAATAATTCACGTTAGTGATCGAGTGGGACCTCTTGTCATGTGGTATTGTCTTGATGTGTTAATTATGTCAAAGCTCGCTGCTCGGCGAGCGTCGTGCTAACGAAAAGGACTCGGAGGTGATGTTGTTCAGGAGCATGTATGGATGTACAGACGCATGGAGGCTGGCCTGAGATGACCACTTTCTTTTTGGCGCTCTGAGCAGCCGTGTGCTTGTATCAACTCGTTCTGACTGACCCAAATAAAAACGGCTTTTTTTCGACCTTGTCTGTCTTGTAAAGGTGTTTAGTGTAGAGTTTTAGAAGTAGGTGAAACGGTATATGCATTTAGAAACACTCAATGAAAAGATGATCAGGAGTCAAAGTTAATAATTTAGATATTAAAACAGAAACTTCTCCTCTGTCTATTATTTATTAACATTATCTTTTGTTTCAAGGCAATAAAGTAAAAAATATATGCTTAATGCTGTAATGGTTAACTCCATTATTACCATTTGTTTTTTGACTCGTACCCTGTTACATGATCAATCTGATACTGCCAAAATATATTAATACTAAGCCATGACCTTATGAAATTACATGACATAGAAAAGTATATCAAAAATATTTAAAGAAATATAGAATAGTATGAGTTAAGTCATAGTATAGCACACTGAATATTTTATAAAAGTAATGGTAAAATGGTAAAAAAAAAAATGTAATACTACATTATGCCAAATAAAAATCTGAGTAGTGTGTCAGACAAAAGTTATAGTAGTGTTTTTTGTATTTCATAGTACAGCCTGTCAAAAAAAAGAAAAAAATCTCATAGTATTGTTTGTCAAAAACATTGAAAAAAAATCATACTAAAGTATGCTGAAACAAAGAATAGCATGTCAGACAGAAGTCATTGCATAACATGTCAAAAACAATTTAACAAATGTGTATGTCAAAAAAAAGTCAGTATAGTATTTTGGGAAAATAAAAACTTTAAAAAAAAAAGTTGAGTCTAGTATGAAAAAAGCCACAGCCTAGTATTTTTTAAAAAACAAAACAAAACAGAAAGATGCAGTTTCTTAATAAAGTATGTCAAAAAAAGTATAGTATAGTATGTCAGGAGAAACACGTCAGTATAGTGAGTTGAAATAAAAAAATTTTAAAAAGTCATAGTATGGGTTGTCGACAAAGAATTGGGAAAAAAAGTCATAGTATGTCAAAAAACTTGAAAAAAGTTATAGTACAGTATGTAAAAAAATGGGGGAAAAAAAGTCATAGTATAGTGTTGAAAAAATCCTGAATAGTATGGACAGTATGTGGAAAAAAAATTAAAAAATAACAAACTACAGTATGCGCTATCAAATATATTGCAAAAATGTCACAGAAAAGTGTGTCAAAAAAAAAAGTCCGAACAGCATGTTGATAAAAACTCCGGTGAACAGCTGTTTCACGTCATTGCTTCAGTCTCGTAACTTTATTTGTGAGCCGTTTCGAGCACCAGACAGAATTGAGACACTGACGATCATTCTGTTGGTCTTTTCATTTGATTTATTGACAAAAATGCGAAAAGAACAGCACATTCAGCAATAAAACCTCTTAAAATGACTCGACAATACTCAGTCTCCGATCTGAGACACACTCGGCTATTTTACAGACAAAGTTGCATTACAGTTTTTTTTAAAGAAATGACAAAAAAAAAAAAAAAGACGTCACAGGATTTTACCTACAAGTAACCAAATATTACAGATTGGAGTCTCTACAACTGCAGACAATTTAACAGTCGCCATGATGTCAACCTCTGCAGCCTGAGAGCGGCTCGAAAAGCATGAAGTGCGTTTTGTATCTGGAAAACTTTAACAGATCTCCGCAGTTTCCCCGGAGGAAACGCTGTATTAACTCATGTGGTTCACTAAAACTTAATTCAACTCTAAATTCTGTTATTAACAAACTACGTCGTTGCGTTACAGAATAGTGCTGCTTTTAATGAAATGTTTCACGGCACAAAGTGTCCAAATACGTGCAGAGGACACGTCCACGTCACAGTGTGGTCACTGGTGAAGTCACCTGTGACCACGCTGCCTGGAAGCAACAGGCAGAAACGAATCTGTTCAGTGCTTTGTGGACGTTTGAAGTTATGTTGAATAGTTGAAATCACTAACGAAGAATCGGTTTCTAACTCAGAAAAAAGGCGCGGCTATGCAGAAACCTTTGAAAGAAACTCCCATCAACAGAAGGTGAGTTCTCGAGGACAAAAAAAAGACGACATCTGCGTCCACAATGTCCTCCTGGTTCTACGCTACGTGTTAGAGGCAGAGCTGCCCGGGTCTTCTGCAGGTTTGTTACCGCTGTGTTTCGTGTTGATGTGTTGAGTCATTTCCTTACGGTTCGTTACGATGTGGCCGCACTGCACGCACGTGTACCGCCCTCTCGTGTGCTCCCAAAGGATGCGTCTGCTGCAGGCCAGACCTGATGGATGAAAGAAAGATTAATGTCTCGACAAAAGAAATGAATTTACCAGATTCAGCCTCCGTGTTATTTTACAGACGGGTGAATGATTCATTGTAACTCCAGTTAAAGTGCGTTTATATATATATATATATTATATCGGTGCTCATGCTGGTTTTTAAAAGCAAAGTTTTTTTTTAGTTTGACTTATAATTGAACTTTTTATTTTATTTTTAATACATTTTTAAGTTTTACTACTTTTACTACATTTAATCATTTAACCTATTTACTTATTTTACTTTGTGCTGTTATCTTGTCATTTACTTCTTATTTACAGTTTGAGTATTTTACTTATTTATCTTTTATTATTAGTAATATCATTTTATCAGTTTATTTACTTGTTTACGTGTTGTTTTTGTCATTTTTCATTTTGTCATTTATCTTTTATTTTAAGTTTTATTCTGCCTCTGGTGCTTCCTCACGTATGGTAGCTTTTCCTCAGTTCCTCCGTTTCTGGTTTTAAGGAGTATTTCTATTTCTTAATGCTTTATTTAATCACAAAGTCACACACACACAAATGAATGTGTCTGTGTGCATATGTGAGCGTGTTAATGTGTCTGTTTGTATGAAAAGTGCTACACCAAAAAAGTCTGATTGATTGAGTCAAAAAAAGGACACAATGTGACTGATGACGTCCAAACATCACTGCTGCTTCACAGGAAACTTCATTTCCTTTGACAGTTTGGACATTTTGTCAGATAAACTTCGTGATAAAGGCATCGGTGCAAATATAAGAGAGAAAAATAACTTACAAATATTGTTATTTACAGGAAAAAGACCAAATTATATGTGAGAGGCTCACCTTGATTCTTCTTCCAGACTGCGGAGGTCACAGGAGGAGAGCGAGGAGCCGATCCTGGAGCAGGTGGGAGGGGCTCAGGAGACCTGGTCTGCGTCAGGTGCTGCTGACTCTGGGCCTCAGGGGGCTCGGGGGCTGCCGCCGGGACGTCCAGGTTTGAAGGCAGGGGCAGATTAGGGACTTCGGTCTTGATCTGAGGTTGTGGAGCCGCGTCTGTGAGTTGCGGTGGACCAAGCTGGGGAGGGGCGGTCTCGGGATTAGAGGAGAAGGGGGGGCCGAGGACAGGTGGGGCAGCAGAGTCTGTCTGAAGAACAGCAGCAGGGAAGGAGCCGTCTGGGTTTGGGATTTGAGAAGGTGGCTGCTGGGGTGTAGACACGGAGTCCAGCTGTGGGGGCTTCTGGTCCACGTCCATGGGGGTCTCGTTTGGGTTGGGCAGCGGGACCGCCGGTTCAGTCGGCTTTGCTTTGCCCCGTGGCACTTTGGAGCAGGTGTGCAGGTGAGTCAGGAGGCCGCGGTACGATCGCAGCTTTGTGCGACAGCTCTCACACCTTCACGAAAAGAGGAAACGACACATTAAAGGTGTTTTACTGCTGAATTTACACATCCTGACGAAACATTTTACTGCTGAATTTACACATCCTGACGAAAACATTTCACTGCTGAATTTACACATCCTGACGAAAACATTTCACTGCTGAATTCAAAGGTTGCATCATTATCAGTTATTCGTGATACAATAACCATCTCAGAAAATATCAGGGTTTTACAGTATCACAATATAAGATTATACACATAGATTATTATTGTTATTATTATTATTACATATTATTGACAAACGGGCTGTTTTTCTGAATTAACAATTAGATTTGAAACGTAAAGCCTTTGTATTCATGGACGTAAAAGTAAAAAGTCCGACAGGCAGGTGAGAAACGAGGGAGATGTGCACATACGGGTGAGATTCTCCGTCCGGTTGCTTATTTTTTTCAATAAAGTAACAAGAAGTGGTCGACCGATATTGTTTTTTTAGAGCCCATACACACATCGATTATTAGTAGTTAATGAGATTGATAACCAAAATTTGAAACTGATTTGTGTTTACAATATAAAAGAGAATACTTCTCAAAATTTTGAATTTGAAATACAATAAACTCCAACACAAAACTTTGTTTAAATGCTTTTAGCAAATGTTTAATCAAAACTGAACCTTTCAACATCATGTAGCGCAGGCAACTTTTTCATTTAAATAGAAAGTAAATAAATAAAAGTAGCTCCCTGAGGTTTTACAAAGTAAAAGTTCCTCCCATACGGACACTTTCTCCGCATGTATCGCAGCTGCCTCCCTGCTGTTGGCTGAGTGTAATGTGCACACTTTTTATTTAATTAACTGTATCGGAGATGATTAAAATAAAACACTGATACAGATCGTCAGGCTGATAATCTGTCGACCCATTGTAATAAACAAATGCAAATGTACGATAATCAAACATATCATGCTATACAGTGTCACGAAAAACTGCTGCAGCCTTGCTGAATACGCAGCGTCAAACTCACAGGAAGAATATGTTTGGTTTGTGGTGATGCCTCATATGTTCCATCAGCTTCTGCATGTTGGGGAAGGAACCGCTGCATCCGACGGTGGAGCACAGCAAGACCTTTCCTGAGGAGAGGACAGAGAGCGTCAGCCTGGTGCGCGCCGGCTCTTTCACCGCGCAGACGCTTCAGATTCTCCCACAGCTCCCTCCCCTCAAACGTCCAACCCAAACTACACCACACCTGAAACTCACGGCCAGATCATCTTTGAGCTAATAAAACTGCTTTTAAAAATGTCCAAGGCTGCACTGTATGTTTTTCTAGCTCCAAAGTGAAGTGGCGTATTGTGTTTCAGTGTTGTCCAGCATCTAAAAACGAGAAGAAAAATAGTCGTTCTTAACTTCCCCTTTTCTGTGCTTACATTTAGATGATTTTCTTACTTGTAATTTCTTACAAATTTTTTGGTCATTTCTTCTCTTATTCCCATGTTTTTGAAAGAAATTAAGCCAATTTGCTAAGGTTTCAAAGGGTTAACAGTTGTAAATTAATAATAAACCTTATTTGTATTTACTTATATTGTAAAGTACATATATGTGTACATATATATATATATATATATATATATATATATATATATATATATATATATATATATATATACAGTACTGTGCAAAAAATCTTAGGTCACCAGAGTTTTTGTTTTAGAAAAGTTGTAATGAGGACATAATATATACATTCATGGCTTAGTCTCTTTATGAAGATACAAAGAATATCAATAACACGTACAATGTTTTAAAACACTGAAGTCTGAAGTCAATATTAAGCGAGAAACATAGAATCATACAAACTTTCAACATCATGTACAGCAAGTTTCCAGCAACTTTTTAATTTAAATAAAAAATGAATTAATAAAAGTAGCTCCCTGATGTTTTACAAAGTAAAAGTTCCTCCCATGCTGACACTTTCTTTGTATTGCAGCTGCCTCCCTGCCGTTGGCTGAGTGTAATGTGCACACTTTTTATTTATTCAATTGTATTGGAGAAAATTAAAATAAAACACTGATACAAATAACCGGCAAAATGCAAAATATCAGCCCCGGGTAGCTCACACAATTCAAAGCTACCTGGTCTAAATACACCAGAGGATTAATATTGTAAATCTTATTTTGCCTAACAGGGTGCAGGACATGCTGAGTGGAAATATTTGCAAATTAAGCCTGATGAGGTTGTTTTATGCTGAAATATTTGCATTTTTAGGGCTGTATACTGGTTGTATTTAGTAAAGAGACTACTGAGAAACAAATATGAATGGTCATTATAACCTTGCTAAAATAAAGTTCAAAGTGGCCAAAGACCTTTGCACCGTACTGTGTATATCTATATATCTTTATATATATATATATATATATATATATATGTATGTAGGCCTATGATGGCGCTGTCTACGCGCTGCACGTCATCCCTCTCCCCCTTAATGCTATTAATCTTCTGTCCCATCTAATAAAGGCAAAAATGCCAAAAAATAGTCTTTAAAAACTCGAATACTGTTGGGTGGTAGTTGGCTTATTTTTCCTCTGTGAATGATTTGAACCGTTTTGAAGTCTCCAAATCCCTGAGAGTTTTTTGTTTGTTGGTTCTCTGCAGGCGGTTTTGTTTACAAATCTTCGGCCTATTTTTGAAGATTAAAACCAAGTTTGTTTTAAATGGTAATTTAGCTAACATGGAGCTATTGGCATTACATCACAATAGTACAAAAACTGATGAATTATCGGATTTATTGGCGCAATATGAAACCAAACAGAGCTGGAGCTCACCTGGGAGAGACTCGGCTGAGATCTCATGATCCTTGATGTGAGCCTCCAGACCGGCAGAGTCCGGATAGACCCGCCGACAGCCGTAAAACGGACACGGAGTCCTCTTGTTTTCTGAAAATGAAAAATAATACTGTTTAAATGTCGTTAATTTGACTCCTGATCGGTGGAAACACTGGTGTGAATAAAGTTAGTAACCTAGCGACAGAGCTCGAGCAGGTTAGCATGCTAACGTTAGCTAGCTAGCTAGCTAGCTCTGTCACAAAGCGTCTCGTTTCGTAAATCACAGCGGGATAAAAAAAAGTATCGAGTTTGGCATCTATCTTCACTTTTTGAGCTAAAATACGAACCTCCTTCTCCGTGTTCAGCCTTCGGCAGCACTGTGGTGCCCGAAGCCATCATTGCGGCGCAGCGGTTGAGTCCTGCAGCCAATTCAAAACCAGAACCGGAAGTTATGACCGGAAGTTAAGAGACGGACTACAAGGGCCAGAATGCAGTGCGACAAACAAGGCACACATACTAGTATTTCCGGTTCTTTTTAAAGCGACAAATCATTTTCAGAAAATTTGAATTTATTCGTATCCTTTTGTTTTTTTTATCTCCACAAATAATCGTTACCTTTAATTTGTATCCTTATGCTACATATAAAATGGAAATATAGTTTGGTAGAAATAAAAAAATACTAAAATAAATAAAAAAAATAAAAAAGAACATAATATTCTCCTCATTTTGTCTTCTTTTTACACTATGGTCCAGATTTGTGGATGAAAAGTGCAATATTGAAATTTGTGTTCAAAGTGGAGTTTTTATTGATCATATGAACATATCATGTACATAGCTGCATTGAGAGTTTATACATTAAATACAAATAATACATTTTCACTGGTGCAGAAAAGTCTAGTTATTGCATTGATCTTTAAAAAAAGCAACATTTATACAATATTCACTGCTCTCATGTTATTTTTAAATGGTGTCTGAACAGAAAATGTATGTAAACAAAACTTCTATTTATACCTCACTAACACATATGATTTAGAAGTCAGCTGCTTGAAAACAAAACTCTCAACATACTCGCTGAAACAATCAAATATACAAAACAAATAATTAAAAAATCTGATGTCATTACTTTGTGAAAATAAATGAGGGTAGATACAGTTTCCATTCACCTCCATTAACCTTAAAGATAAAGTCGTCATTATGCTCTTTCTTTCTGCAAACAAAAATGGCCCAAACTGAATTTCACACTCAAGATTATATTTTTTTTCTGTAAGGCCACAAAAACAGAGAGTGCAAAGCCACCAACAAAGATGCAACGCTGTTGCCGTGGAAACACAACAGTGCAAAACCTGACATCAATTTATATAACAACAATAAAAATAATAAAAGATTTCCATGTGCTTTTGCTTCATGTGCTTTTGTGGTTCACCCTTAGAGACCTGGATCGGCATCACTTTTCTTGTGATGCTTTCAAATGCCTTTCAAAAGTATTTAAACCTTTGCATGCTAAGAAAATTGGTTTGAATTCTTTTGAAAATATGGAAAAAGTGAGCAACTTGCCAAGAAATGTCATGCAAATTGAAAGACAGTAGTGAATTAAGAACATCATTTCTTTATAAAAGCTAGGGGAAAATGTCCAGAGAACTGTACGTTTATGATTGTTCTAATTATATACTTTAGGCTATTATTTTTAATATTTGCTTGGGTTTTTTTTGGGGGGGGTCTCCTTTTTTGTTTATTTTCTGGTCATTTTCTTGTACATTTTAATGATCTTTTGCTCATTTCTGGGTAATTTCTTCTTTCTTCGCTCATTGCCCTCTTCCCATGTTTTTGAAAGAAATCAAGCCAGTCTGCCCAGGTCTCAAAGGGTTAATATTTTTCAGTCATAGCTGTCTACAGTGTATTTAAAGTCTAACAGCTGCCGCACTGCGTGGCTGGTGTCGTCACACTCACAGTTAATATTTATATAGCACCGTCCGAGAGCAAACATCACAAAGTACTTCACAATAAAAGATTAATAAAACCAGAGACACAATAGAACAGTAGAAAAAGTAAATGAAGTGAAGTGTACAGAAGTCGGTCTTGAGCTGCTTTTTAAAGGTGACGCAGTGACGGTCAAAACTGTGCTAAGAGTTCGGCTTCAAGCGCAACATCACAAATTGATTTGAAAAACATGGGATGAAGGCAATGAGCGAAGAAAGAAGAAATAACCCCAATTTAGAAAGAAATTAGCAAAGACTTACAAGAGAATTACCTGAAAATATTTTTTATTAACAAACAATTTAAAAATAAAAAACATAAAGAAATGACCTTTCCCCTTTAGACATTTAAAAAAATATCTGTTTCCAAGTATTTCTTGCAATTTGTGGAGCATTTCTTACCAAGTTGCTGGTTGCCTCTTTTCCCATGTTTTTAAGAGAAATCGCACCTATTTTGCCCAGGGTGCAAAGGTTTAAGGAAGAGAAGCTTTGAGAATAATTGCAGAATAAAGCATCACATTAATTTAGGATGAATAATAAGTTGTCATTATGTGCAGAAAAGCCCTTTGTGAGTATCCTTATAATAAGAGTAGTGCCAGCAGGTGTTGACTACATGCATTAAAAAAAAGTTATTTTACATTTTCACCAAGTATCTTACAGTTTTACAACCATCATGTTCCCTGACCCCAAAACAATGAATCACTGTGTGAATGTGTAAACATGCTGTGGATAATACAAAGCTTCGTGGAAACAGAAGTGAACTGAAACCTTGGATTTGTTGTGTCGTCTTCACAGTCACTCACAGTGTTTGGTGTCACATTGCAGAGCACATTTTGGGAGAGCTGGTCTCTGCGTTCGCCTTCTGCCGGATGCACTCTGGAGGATGAAAAACAAGGAGACGTAATGCACCTGAACATCACAGACGCTGCCACTTCACATCCAACCATCACACACAGCACCTCACAGGAAACACACAAGCACAAAACGACCTCAATGCTACCTTACTGGGCATTTTTAGTCTTTTTATGTAGTTGGTCCAACCATATAGACACATTACCACGAGTTCAGAAACAATGCAACACTCAGCGGAGCTCCACAGGGCAGTCTGATGGGCTCACCTGCCAAGTCGGTCCGTGAGATCTCAACCAGCCCCTCGTACAGGCCTTTGATGGGGTTCTCGCCCGCCATCACGACTCCATGAAGCCAGATTAACAGCATTCTGTGACCGTGCTCCTTAAAGCTTTTCATACCTAGAAGTTCAGTTCAGAATCATAGTTCATGTAAAAATAACGTAAAAATGATATTTTATTATAATTTAGTATTTATTATATTTATTAACTATTGATAATTAAGGTGATTTGGAGGAATGTTGTGATTTTTGTCATGAACAGAAAGATGTGGAACAAAAACTGTCTCGTTGTATTTTCATATATTGAGCTATTGATGTGAGGTTGACCTTTGACCTTTTGAATATTAAATGTCATCAATTCATCCTATTATACATTTGTGTGAAATTTTGTCAAAATCAGTGTATGAATTCTGGAGTTATGGCCAAAACAACTTGCTTTTTGAGGTTATAGTGACCTCGAACTTTGACCTTGGACCACCAATTTGGAATCAGCTCATTGCTGAGTCCAAGTGGACGTTTGTGCCAAAGTCGAGTAAACTCCCTCAAGGTCTTTTTGAGATATTGTGTTAACAAGAATGACACAAACGCAAGGTCACAGTGACCTTTGACAACAAAATTTTTACAGTTCACTCTCGACTCGAAGTTGACGTTTGTGCCAAATTTGAGGAAATTCCCTCAAGGCATTCTTAAGATATCACATTCACGAGAATTAGATGTACAGACTTTTTCACTGCTTTCAGTTTTCATGCTGAATTATTCGACTCCTGCTCCAGCTCATACTTCTGTGCAGACATGAGAGGCGTATCGATTTTTCGGCTGCTGAGCTCCGACAGCTGGTCAGGAGAATTAAAAGAGAGGTTGGGAAACCTGCTCTGAGCAATTTGAAGAAAACCAATCATTACATGATTTTCTGGTATAAAACTGCTGGAGCCAACAGTTTTGAATTGTTTAAGACATTTACATTTTAAACCATTTCAAGGGGTCAGCGGAGCTCACCTGTCCACTGTTGCTCTATCGCTCGTATATGTGCGTCGCTGAATTCCCAGTGCTGTGCCAGGATCTTCCACTCGCCGCGGCAGAGCAGCTTGGTGGCCAGGTTCCACAGGACGGAGCGGAGGTGCTGCGTCTCCGGCTGGTGGTCCTGCTTGAAGGTCAGCGGCCTCCCGACCCAGGAGTCCTGCTCACTGCTCATCTGATCCTGAACGTTTTCATACATTGTGGACATAGTGTGGTGTACTGTGTGTAAAACGTCTGAAGTTAACACAAAACATCAAATAAATATTAAAACCAGTGCTCCATTCTTAATTTGCGTTCCTCGTGATTGCTATAGAGAACTAGGATGGATGTTTGTGCCAAATGGGAAAAAAACTCCTTAAAGGCATTCTTGAGAGCTGCAGTTACGAGAATCGGATGTGCGAATGGACGGATAACCCAAAAACATCATGACTCCGGCCTCAGCTACTGTCAGTGCGGAGTCGGCATTGGCTGTTTACTGACTTGTCAACCACACACCAAAAACAACGCCTTAAAACAGTGCTGCACATGAACTAGAAAACATCAGTTTCCAAAAGAGAAAGCATTCGATGTTTGTGTTTATGGTACATAACTTAACTCGCCTTCTCCCATTTATAAAAACGGTCAGCTTTGATGATCATGTCGACCAGGATGACGTGGTTTCCTCTGGCTGCCACCTCCAGACACGTTTTCCCCTGCTGTGCGCATCATACAGCCAATAAAACACAGGGAACAGAAGGTACATTACTCCGTTAAACGAAGTTGTCACGTGAGTGTGTTATTCAGGGACTATTTTCGTGCGTATGTCTACATGCGCATTGATCGGGTTTCACAGTAGGTGTTACAGAGAGCCGTTAGAAAAGTAGTTCTAGGCAATATAGCTGTACTGTACGGTTGCTTTCACGGGAGCTAAAATAAAAGAGCATCGACAAGAAGCTATGCTGTCCGTTATTCAACACAAGGAATAACTTCCGCAGACGTAAATAAAGTCAAAGTCAAAAGTCAAAGTCAGATTTATTTGTCAATTTCTTCACATGTACTTGACATACAAAGGAATCGAAATTACGTTTCTCACTATCCCATGCGTTGACAGATATCAGACAGGACAGGGCAAACAGTAAAGTGCACAGGCACAACAGAGTTAAAAATCGAATTAAAGAATTAAAAATATAGTCTATATAACAAAACAAAAGAACAAAAAACAAGAGCAAAAATAGTAATGAGTGTAGTAGAGAGAAAACAGATAAACCGAATGTAAACAGCAGAATAAATAGTGCAAAAACAGAATAATCAGTAAATAAACAGTGTAAACAGTGTAGTGCAAAAAAAGAATAACCAGTATATGAACTGTGTAAACAAAAACATTGTAGCAGCTGTGGGGGTTATTATTGCACAAATGAGAGGTAAAATTAATAACTTAACTCTCCTCAGGAGGGGAGAGAGGGGAGAGAGTTCAGCAGTCTCACAGCCTGGTGAATGAAACTGTTGGTGAGTCTGGTAGTGCGGGAGCGGAGGCTCCTGTACCTCCTTCCAGAGGGCAGGAGGCCTAACAGATTGTGTGCGGGGGTGGCTTGCGTCGCTCACAATTGTGGTGGCCTTTCGGGTGAGGCGGGTGGTGTAGATGTCTTGCAGAGAGGGGAGTGGTGCCCCAGCCATACTTCATGATATAAGCCAGGGCCGGTTGTAGGCAGGCATATATGAGGGGGCAGTCAGAAATGTGAAGGGAGCATCATATGTACACATCATGCTCCAGCACTTTTTTCCCGCTGTGCTTATAGTAACAGTGTTTTCTTCATTGAATTGGGTTGTTAGCTATGTATCCAACCCCAATCTAGAGATGTGGATTGCACTTAGTCAGGCCTCTACCTTCAGACCTGTCCAACTTGGGTGTCCCACCTGAAGACTAAGCTCCTGCTGGTATAGCTCTTAAGGTCACTGAGGCACGTAAACCCCCTGACCACAATAAAGTAGTAGTTATGCTAGCTGCTGTCTCTGATGTACTAGCAGGAGCAGGAGCAGGAGCATCATTGCTACTACTGTTAGTACAGGCAGGAGCAGCACTACACTTTTTAAAAGCTCTGAAAAACAGACGCAGCACACAGCATTAACTTTCTCTTTCTCAGCTGCAGGAAGCTGGAGTGGAAAATAAGTAAGCTGGCTTTGGAAAAACCGCTGTGATTAAATGAAACAAAGCAGTGCAGAACTACAGCATGGGGCGGGGCTTTATGTAGGGGTCTGTCAAACACCGCTCATTTGTCCTCAGTCTGTCACGTGCAGTGGACGTGGACTCATTTCTGTGCTTGTTATAACTGAGAAAACGCAGGTGCTTCTTCAAAGTCTTACGCCGAAACCTGAAACCTGAAACCACACTGTCCGGCTCGTCTTGGCTCATTTGCATACTAACAGTGATTGGATGTTTACTGAGGGCTGAGGGGAGGTGTGTGTGTGTGTGTGTGTGTGTGCGCGTGTGTGTGCGTGTGTGTGCGTGTGTGTGCGCGCGCGCTGACCAGCCTGTGAACACACACACAGCGGAGGGACAGATAGATGAGAGGAAGCTGATACTATCAGTGTTTCCTCTACACTCATTTAGACTTCTATACTGTAACCCCAAGGCCTCAGTGTTGACAAATGGGAACATGTCCTCTTGTTTCCCCCTACACCGGGGTACGAGGCAGGGATGTCCCGAGTCCTCTAATTTTTGCATTGGCGTTAGAACCTCGCCTCGCATATTTGTGATCTTTTAATCTGAAATGGTGGTTTTCTTTGTTTTCAGCGGTATGATTCCTTGTCTGCTTGGCGACATCCTGTCGCTGTGGATTTGTAACCTGCTGGCTCACCTCATCAATACATATGCCATCAATGACTCGGTATATAGCACTTCTTTCACACTGCTTAGTTCACATAAAGCCGTAATTCTATTTTTTTTTTTGTTTGTTTTTTGATCACAAGGTTACGTTTTGAGATGACAGTTATAAAACCCAGCCCTGACTAGCACACTCTGTCAAAGGATCAACTTTAAAAATTACTAAAAAAACAAACTCTAGCTGTGTCCCAATTCAGGGTCAGCATCCTTCAGAGGACGCAGCCTACGCGGTCTACGGAGCCGACTCCTTCGAAGGCACCTCCGAGAGGAAACAGAGAGGAACATTCAAATCTCATAATTTCATTCATAATACGTGACGTTAGTAATGCTAACACGTAGCCACCTAGCATACTAGCCTAGGGAAATGTAGAGCGAGGGACCGGAGATAAATCAGCTTACGACGCGGACAGAGACGCTTCTCCTTCTCCTCCAGCAAAATATATAATAAAAAAGGGCGGGAACATCTGGTGACGCAACCAGGAAATCATACTGTCCCATTTAACAACCGTTGACGCGGCCTTCGGAGGTGCCTCCGAAGGAGTCGCCTCCGTAGACCGCGTAGGCTGCGTCCTCCGAAGAATGCAGACCCTGAATTGGAACACGGCTTCTGCCTTCTCGTAATTTCGGGCGTTTTCCTTTTGTATGAGACACTCCTCTTGATCTTGTCTACAGCAGGACTTTATCTCAAAGAGGGCCTGATGGAGATCCGGCAGGGACAGTGAGGACGGCTCTGAGTACCTTGTCAACAGGGAAACCATTTGTGGCTCCATTTAGATGAGCTGCCACGTGAGTCACTTAATTTTTTTCAGATAACAATCAGTGATGTTTACGTGGTTCAAATCTTGTCTTAAATATGGTTAAGGGAACAAAGAAATTTAGTAATTGCTGCATTTGTTTTGGTTTTCTCAGGGTAAAAATTACATACCACAGGCAATGGGTATAATGTATAATCTTAACGTGTTTTTCCTTCTTCTGGACTGGAATATGAATGAGGACATTAAACTGGTAAATATTTGAAGGACTGGATAGTCTGTTAAAGGGGTATGATGGACACTCTTCCCATTAATACAGGTGTTAAACGTGTCACCATGATCCCCATTTAGAGAATTTATGGTCTAAATGTTGACCTAGTTGGGCTGATTCTATATTCTGTTGTAAAAGAGGGACTGGTGATTTTTGTTTTTGTAGGACTTGATTTTTGACTCTGAATATTTGTTCAAAATACTCTCCTGTTAAGTTCTGTACATGATAATATTAATATATTTTTTGTGGGGGGGGGGACTTAAAGAGCTTCACGGATGTACTATTTCGTTGGTTTGGTTCCAGGGTTAAGAGAGCTATTCCGTTCTTCATGGCTCTCACATGTATGTTTTTTTTTTTTTCCTTTATAAAACTGGTTAGACTTCTATACTGCAACCCCAAGGCCTCAGTGTTGACAAATGGGAACATGTCCTCTTGTTTCCCCCTACACCGGGGTACGAGGCAGGGATGTCCCGAGTCCTCTAATTTTTGCATTGGCGTTAGAACCTCGCCTCGCATATTTGTGTTCTTTTAATCTGAAATGGTGGTTTTCTTTGTTTTCAGCGGTATGATTCCTCGTCTGCTTGGCGACATCCTGTCGCTGTGGATTTGTAACCTGCTGGCTCACCTCATCAATACATACGGCATCGATGACTCGGTATATAGCTCTTCTTTCTTTCTTTGATTTGAGGGGGCAAGACATTTATTTGAGGGGGCGCTGCCCCCTCTTGCCCCTGCGCAGAGCCGGCCTCGTTTGGAAATCATAAAAATGGCAGATTTTATCGAGGTTACATCAATACTGACACACAGGTCATGATTTAACACTTCTGTCTTCTCTTCATTTCAGGGCAACATGAGCAGAGGCAACAGTTTATTTTTCCAAAGCTCCCAGCAGGAGAGATGTAAGCAATAGAGAGAGAACTGAGCTGAACCTAGTCAATAAAACGAAAGAGGGCCAAAGAGGGCCTGATGGAGATCTGGCAGGGACAGTGAGGATGGCTCTGAGGGGTACGAGGCAGGGATGTCCCGAGTCCTCTAATTTTTGCATTGGCGTTAGAACTTCGCCTCGCATATTTGTGTTCTTTTAATCTGAAATGGTGGTTTTCTTTGTTTTCAGCGGTATGATTCCTTGTCTGCTTGGCGACATCCTGTCGCTGTGGATTTGTAACCTGCTGGCTCACCTCATCAATACATATGCCATCGATGACTCGGTATATAGCTCTTCTTTCACACTGCTTAGTTCACATAAAGCCGTAATTCTATTTTTTTTTTTTTTGTTTTTTGATCACAAGGTTACGTTTTGAGATGACAGTTATAAAACCCAGCACTGACTGGCACACTCTGTCAAAGGATCAACTTTAAAAATTACTAAAAAAACAAACTCTAGCTGTGTCCCAATTCAGGGTCTGCATCCTTCAGAGGACGCAGCCTACGCGGTCTACGGAGCCGACTCCTTCGAAGGCACCTCCGAGAGGAAACAGAGAGGAACATTCAAATCTCATAATTTCATTCATAATACGTGACGTTAGTAATGCTAACACGTAGCCACCTAGCATACTAGCTATGGGAATGTAGAGCGAGGGACCGGAGATAAATCAGCTTACGACGCGGACAGAGACGCTTCTCCTCCTCCTCCAGCAAAATATAAAATAAAAAAGGGCGGGAACATCTGGTGACGCAACCAGGAAATCATACTGTCCCATTTAACAACCGTTGATGCGGCCTTCGGAGGTGCCTCCGAAGGAGTCGCCTCCGTAGACCGCGTAGGCTGCGTCCTCCGAAGAATGCAGACCCTGAATTGGAACACGGCTTCTGCCTTCTCGTAATTACGGGCGTTTTCCTTTTGTATGAGACACTCCTATTGATCTTGTCTACAGCAGGACTTTATCTCAAAGAGGGCCTGATGGAGATCCGGCAGGGACAGTGAGGACGGCTCTGAGTACCTTGTCAACAGGGGAACCATTTGCGGCTCCATTTAGATGAGCTGCCACGTGAGTCACTCAGTTTTTCTCAGATAACAATCAGTGATGTTTATGTGGTTCAAATCTTGTGTTAAATACGGTTAAGGGAACAAAGAAATTTAGTAATTGCTGCATTTGTTTTGGTTTTCTCAGGGTAAAAATTACATACCACACGCAATGGGTATAATGAATAATCTTAACGTGTTTTTCCTTCTTCTGGACTGGAATATGAATGAGGACATTAAACTGGTAAATATTTGAAGGACTGGATAGTCTGTTAAAGGGGTATGATGGACACTCTTCCCGTTAATACAGGTGTTAAACGTGTCACCATGATCCCCATTTAGAGAATTTATGGTCTAAATGTTGACCTAGTTGGGCTGATTCTATATTCTGTTGTAAAAGAGGGACTGGTGATTTTTGTTTTTGTAGGACTTGATTTTTGACTCTGTTTGGATATTTGTTCAAAAAACTCTCCCTGTTAAGTTCTGTACATGATAATATGAATATATTTTGGGGGGTGGGGGTGGGGGGCTTAAAGAGCTTCACGGATGTACTATTTCGTTGGTTTGGTTCCAGGGTTAAGAGAGCTATTCCGTTCTTCATGGCTCTCACATGTATGTTTTTTTTTTTCCTTTATAAAACTGGTTAGACTTCTATACTATAACCCCAAGGCCTCAGTGTTGACAAATGGGAACATGTCCTCTTGTTTCCCCCTACACCGGGGTACGAGGCAGGGATGTCCCGAGTCCTCTAATTTTTGCATTGGCGTTAGAACTTCGCCTCGCATATTTGTGTTCTTTTAATCTGAAATGGTGGTTTTCTTTGTTTTCAGCGGTATGATTCCTCGTCTGCTCGGCGACATCCTGTCGCTGTGGATTTGTAACCTGCTGGCTCACCTCATCAATACATATGCCATCGATGACTCGGTATATAGCTCTTCTTTCACACTGCTTAGTTCACATAAAGCCGTAATTTTTTTTTTTTTTTTTTTTTTTTTGATCACAAGGTTACGTTTTGAGATGACAGTTATAAAACCCAGCCCTGACTGGCACACTCTGTCAAAGGATCAACTTTAAAAATTACTAAAAAAACAAACTCTAGCTGTGTCCCAATTCAGGGTCTGCATCCTTCAGAGGACGCAGCCTACGCGGTCTACGGAGCCGACTCCTTCGAAGGCACCTCCGAGAGGAAACAGAGAGGAACATTCAAATCTCATAATTTCATTCATAATATGTGACGTTAGTAATGCTAACACGTAGCCACCTAGCATACTAGCTATGGGAATGTAGAGCGAGGGACCGGAGATAAATCAGCTTACGACGCGGACAGAGACGCTTCTCCTCCTCCTCCAGCAAAATATATAATAAAAAAGGGCGGGAACATCTGGTGACGCAACCTGGAAATCATACTGTCCCATTTAACAACCGTTGATGCGGCCTTCGGAGGTGCCTCCGAAGGAGTCGCCTCAGAGAACCGCGAGGGCTGCGTCCTCCGAAGAATGCAGACCCTGAATTGGAACACGGCTTCTGCCTTCTCGTAATTACGGGCGTTTTCCTTTTGTATGAGACACTCCTATTGATCTTGTCTACAGCAGGACTTTATCTCAAAGAGGGCCTGATGGAGATCCGGCAGGGACAGTGAGGACGGCTCTGAGTACCTTGTCAACAGGGGAACCATTTATGGCTCCATTTAGATGAGCTGCCACGTGAGTCACTTAATTTTTCTCAGATAACAAACAGTGATGTTTACGTGGTTCAAATCTTGTGTTAAATACGGTTAAGGGAACAAAGAAATTTAGTAATTGCTGCATTTGTTTTGGTTTTCTCAGGGTAAAAATTACATACCACAGGCAATGGGTATAATGTATAATCTTAACGTGTTTTTCCTTCTTCTGGACTGGAATATGAATGAGGACATTAAACTGGTAAATATTTGAAGGACTGGATAGTCTGTTAAAGGGGTATGATGGACACTCTTCCCATTAATACAGGTGTTAAACGTGTCACCATGATCCCCATTTAGAGAATTTATGGTCTAAATGTTGACCTAGTTGGGCTGATTCTTTATTCTGTTGTAAAAGGGGGACTGGTGATTTTTGTTTTTGTAGGACTTGATTTTTGACTCTGAATATTTGTTCAAAATACTCTCCCTGTTAAGTTCTGTACATGATAATATTAATATATTTTTTGGGGGGGGGGGGACTTAAAGAGCTTCACGGATGTACTATTTCGTTGGTTTGGTTCCAGGGTTAAGAGAGCTATTCCGTTCTTCATGGCTCTCACATGTATGTTTTTTTTTTTTTTCCTTTATAAAACTGGTTAGACTTCTATACTGCAACCCCAAGGCCTCAGTGTTGACAAATGGGAACATGTCCTCTTGTTTCCCCCTACACCGGGGTACGAGGCAGGGATGTCCTGAGTCCTCCAATTTTTGCATTGGCGTCAGAACTTACCTCGCATATTTGTGTTCTTTTAATCTGAAATGGTGGTTTTCTTTGTTTTCAGCGGTATGATTCCTCGTCTGCTTGGCGACATCCTGTCGCTGTGGATTTGTAACCTGCTGGCTCACCTCATCAATACATACGGCATCGATGACTCGGTATATAGCTCTTCTTTCTTTCTTTGATTTGAGGGGGCAAGACATTTATTTGAGGGGGCGCTGCCCCCTCTTGCCCCTGCGCAGAGCCGGCCTCGTTTGGAAATCATAAAAATGGCAGATTTTATCGTAGGTTACATCAATACTGACACACAGGCCGCGATTTAACACTTCTGTCTTCTCTTCATTTCAGGGCAACATGAGCAGAGGCAACAGTTTATTTTTCTGAAAGCTCCCAGCAGGAGAGATGTAAGCAATAGAGAGAACTGAGCTGAACCTAGTCAATAAACCGAAAGAGGGCCAAAGAGGGCCTGATGGAGATCCGGCAGGGACAGTGAGGATGGCTCTGAGGGGTACGAGGCAGGGATGTCCCCTGAGTCCTCTAATTTTTGCATTGGCGTTAGAACCTCGCCTCGCATATTTGTGATCTTTTAATCTGAAATGGTGGTTTTCTTTGTTTTCAGCGGTATGATTCCTCGTCTGCTTGGCGACATCCTGTCGCTGTGGATTTGTAACCTGCTGGCTCACCTCATCAATACATATGCCATCGATGACTCGGTATATAGCTCTTCTTTCACACTGCTTAGTTCACATAAAGCCGTAATTCTATTTTTTTTTTTTTTGTTTTTTGATCACAAGGTTACGTTTTGAGATGACAGTTATAAAACCCAGCCCTGACTGGCACACTCTGTCAAAGGATCAACTTTAAAAATTACTAAAAAAACAAACTCTAGCTGTGTCCCAATTCAGGGTCTGCATCCTTCAGAGGACGCAGCCTACGCGGTCTACGGAGCCGACTCCTTCGAAGGCACCTCCGAGAGGAAACAGAGAGGAACATTCAAATCTCATAATTTCATTCATAATATGTGACGTTAGTAATGCTAACACGTAGCCACCTAGCATACTAGCCTAGGGAAATGTAGAGCGAGGGACCGGAGATAAATCAGCTTACGACGCGGACAGAGACGCTTCTCCTTCTCCTCCAGCAAAATATATAATAAAAAAGGGCGGGAACATCTGGTGACGCAACCAGGAAATCATACTGTCCCATTTAACAACCGTTGACGCGGCCTTCGGAGGTGCCTCCGAAGGAGTCGCCTCCGTAGACCGCGTAGGCTGCGTCCTCCGAAGAATGCAGACCCTGAATTGGAACACGGCTTCTGCCTTCTCGTAATTTCGGGCGTTTTCCTTTTGTATGAGACACTCCTCTTGATCTTGTCTACAGCAGGACTTTATCTCAAAGAGGGCCTGATGGAGATCCGGCAGGGACAGTGAGGACGGCTCTGAGTACCTTGTCAACAGGGAAACCATTTGTGGCTCCATTTAGATGAGCTGCCACGTGAGTCACTTAATTTTTTTCAGATAACAATCAGTGATGTTTACGTGGTTCAAATCTTGTCTTAAATATGGTTAAGGGAACAAAGAAATTTAGTAATTGCTGCATTTGTTTTGGTTTTCTCAGGGTAAAAATTACATACCACAGGCAATGGGTATAATGTATAATCTTAACGTGTTTTTCCTTCTTCTGGACTGGAATATGAATGAGGACATTAAACTGGTAAATATTTGAAGGACTGGATAGTCTGTTAAAGGGGTATGATGGACACTCTTCCCATTAATACAGGTGTTAAACGTGTCACCATGATCCCCATTTAGAGAATTTATGGTCTAAATGTTGACCTAGTTGGGCTGATTCTATATTCTGTTGTAAAAGAGGGACTGGTGATTTTTGTTTTTGTAGGACTTGATTTTTGACTCTGAATATTTGTTCAAAATACTCTCCCTGTTAAGTTCTGTACATGATAATATTAATATATTTTTTTTGGGGGGGGGGACTTAAAGAGCTTCACGGATGTACTATTTCGTTGGTTTGGTTCCAGGGTTAAGAGAGCTATTCCGTTCTTCATGGCTCTCACATGTATGTTTTTTTTTTTTTCCTTTATAAAACTGGTTAGACTTCTATACTGCAACCCCAAGGCCTCAGTGTTGACAAATGGGAACATGTCCTCTTGTTTCCCCCTACACCGGGGTACGAGGCAGGGATGTCCCGAGTCCTCTAATTTTTGCATTGGCGTTAGAACCTCGCCTCGCATATTTGTGTTCTTTTAATCTGAAATGGTGGTTTTCTTTGTTTTCAGCGGTATGATTCCTCGTCTGCTTGGCGACATCCTGTCGCTGTGGATTTGTAACCTGCTGGCTCACCTCATCAATACATACGGCATCGATGACTCGGTATATAGCTCTTCTTTCTTTCTTTGATTTGAGGGGCAAGACATTTATTTGAGGCGCTGCCCCCTCTTGCCCCTGCGCAGAGCCGGCCTCGTTTGGAAATCATAAAAATGGCAGATTTTATCGTAGGTTACATCAATACTGACACACAGGCCGCGATTTAACACTTCTGTCTTCTCTTCATTTCAGGGCAACATGAGCAGAGGCAACAGTTTATTTTTCCGAAAGCTCCCAGCAGGAGAGATGTAAGCAATAGAGAGAGAACTGAGCTGAACCTAGTCAATAAAACGAAAGAGGGCCAAAGAGGGCCTGATGGAGATCTGGCAGGGACAGTGAGGATGGCTCTGAGGGGTACGAGGCAGGGATGTCCCGAGTCCTCTAATTTTTGCATTGGCGTTAGAACTTCGCCTCGCATATTTGTGTTCTTTTAATCTGAAATGGTGGTTTTCTTTGTTTTCAGCGGTATGATTCCTTGTCTGCTTGGCGACATCCTGTCGCTGTGGATTTGTAACCTGCTGGCTCACCTCATCAATACATATGCCATCGATGACTCGGTATATAGCTCTTCTTTCACACTGCTTAGTTCACATAAAGCCGTAATTCTATTTTTTTTTTTGTTTTTGATCACAAGGTTACGCTTTTGAGATGACAGTTATAAAACCCAGCACTGACTGGCACACTCTGTCAAAGGATCAACTTTAAAAATTACTAAAAAAACAAACTCTAGCTGTGTCCCAATTCAGGGTCTGCATCCTTCAGAGGACGCAGCCTACGCGGTCTACGGAGCCGACTCCTTCGAAGGCACCTCCGAGAGGAAACAGAGAGGAACATTCAAATCTCATAATTTCATTCATAATATGTGACGTTAGTAATGCTAACACGTAGCCACCTAGCATACTAGCTATGGGAATGTAGAGCGAGGGACCGGAGATAAATCAGCTTACGATGCGGACAGAGACGCTTCTCCTCCTCCTCCAGCAAAATATAAAATAAAAAAGGGCGGGAACATCTGTGACGCAACCAGGAAATCATACTGTCCCATTTAACAACCGTTGATGCGGCCTTCGGAGGTGCCTCCGAAGGAGTCGCCTCCGTAGACCGCGTAGGCTGCGTCCTCCGAAGAATGCAGACCCTGAATTGGAACACGGCTTCTGCCTTCTCGTAATTACGGGCGTTTTCCTTTTGTATGAGACACTCCTCTTGATCTTGTCTACAGCAGGACTTTATCTCAAAGAGGGCCTGATGGAGATCCGGCAGGGACAGTGAGGACGGCTCTGAGTACCTTGTCAACAGGGGAACCATTTGCGGCTCCATTTAGATGAGCTGCCACGTGAGTCACTTAATTTTTCTCAGATAACAATCAGTGATGTTTATGTGGTTCAAATCTTGTGTTAAAT
Source organism: Plectropomus leopardus (assembly GCF_026936395.1). Classification (NCBI taxonomy): domain Eukaryota; kingdom Metazoa; phylum Chordata; class Actinopteri; order Perciformes; family Serranidae; genus Plectropomus; species Plectropomus leopardus. The sequence goes on along the minus strand of NC_142176.1, from coordinate 4,404,063 downwards.
ACGGTTAAGGGAACAAAGAAATTTAGTAATTGCTGCATTTGTTTTGGTTTTCTCAGGGTAAAATTACATACCACAGGCAATGGGTATAATGTATAATCTTAACGTGTTTTTCCTTCTTCTGGACTGGAATATGAATGAGGACATTAAACTGGTAAATATTTGAAGGACTGGATAGTCTGTTAAAGGGGTATGATGGACACTCTTCCCATTAATACAGGTGTTAAACGTGTCACCATGATCCCCATTTAGAGAATTTATGGTCTAAATGTTGACCTAGTTTGGCTGATTCTATATTCTGTTGTAAAAGGGGGACTGGTGATTTTTGTTTTTGTAGGACTTGATTTTTGACTCTGTTTGGATATTTGTTCAAAAAACTCTCCCTGTTAAGTTCTGTACATGATAATATGAATATATTTTGGGGGGTGGGGGGTGGGGGGCTTAAAGAGCTTCACGGATGTACTATTTCATTGGTTTGGTTCCAGGGTTAAGAGAGCCATTCTGTTCTTCATGGCTCTCACATGTATGTTTTTTTTTTTTCCTTTATAAAACTGGTTAGACTTCTATACTGTAACCCCAAGGCCTCAGTGTTGACAAATGGGAACATGTCCTCTTGTTTCCCCCTACACCGGGGTACGAGGCAGGGATGTCCCGAGTCCTCTAATTTTTGCATTGGCGTTAGAACTTCGCCTCGCATATTTGTGTTCTTTTAATCTGAAATGGTGGTTTTCTTTGTTTTCAGCGGTATGATTCCTCGTCTGCTCGGCGACATCCTGTCGCTGTGGATTTGTAACCTGCTGGCTCACCTCATCAATACATATGCCATCGATGACTCGGTATATAGCTCTTCTTTCACACTGCTTAGTTCACATAAAGCCGTAATTCTATTTTTTTTTTTTTTTTTTTTGATCACAAGGTTACGTTTTGAGATGACAGTTATAAAACCCAGCCCTGACTGGCACACTCTGTCAAAGGATCAACTTTAAAAATTACTAAAAAAACAAACTCTAGCTGTGTCCCAATTCAGGGTCTGCATCCTTCAGAGGACGCAGCCTACGCGGTCTACGGAGCCGACTCCTTCGAAGGCACCTCCGAGAGGAAACAGAGAGGAACATTCAAATCTCATAATTTCATTCATAATATGTGACGTTAGTAATGCTAACACGTAGCCACCTAGCATACTAGCTATGGGAATGTAGAGCGAGGGACCGGAGATAAATCAGCTTACGACGCCGGACAGAGACGCTTCTCCTCCTCCTCCAGCAAAATATATAATAAAAAAGGGCGGAACATCTGGTGACGCAACCTGGAAATCATACTGTCCCATTTAACAACCGTTGATGCGGCCTTCGGAGGTGCCTCCGGAGTCGCCTCAGAGACCGCGTAGGCTGCGTCCTCCGAAGAATGCAGACCCTGAATTGGAACACGGCTTCTGCCTTCTCGTAATTACGGGCGTTTTCCTTTTGTATGAGACACTCCTATTGATCTTGTCTACAGCAGGACTTTATCTCAAAGAGGGCCTGATGGAGATCCGGCAGGGACAGTGAGGACGGCTCTGAGTACCTTGTCAACAGGGGAACCATTTGCGGCTCCATTTAGATGAGCTGCCACGTGAGTCACTTAATTTTTCTCAGATAACAATCAGTGATGTTTACGTGGTTCAAATCTTGTGTTAAATACGGTTAAGGGAACAAAGAAATTTAGTAATTGCTGCATTTGTTTTGGTTTTCTCAGGGTAAAAATTACATACCACAGGCAATGGGTATAATGTATAATCTTAACGTGTTTTTCCTTCTTCTGGACTGGAATATGAATGAGGACATTAAACTGGTAAATATTTGAAGGACTGGATAGTCTGTTAAAGGGGTATGATGGACACTCTTCCCATTAATACAGGTGTTAATCGTGTCACCATGATCCCCATTTAGAGAATTTATGGTCTACATGTTGACCCAGTTGGGCTGATTCTTTATTCTGTTGTAAAAGGGGGACTGGTGATTTTTGTTTTTGTAGGACTTGATTTTTGACTCTGAATATTTGTTCAAAATACTCTCCCTGTTAAGTTCTGTACATGATAATATTAATATATTTTTTGGGGGGGGGGGGACTTAAAGAGCTTCACGGATGTACTATTTCGTTGGTTTGGTTCCAGGGTTAAGAGAGCCATTCCGTTCTTCATGGCTCTCACATGTATGTTTTTTTTTTTTTCCTTTATAAAACTGGTTAGACTTCTATACTGCAACCCCAAGGCCTCAGTGTTGACAAATGGGAACATGTCCTCTTGTTTCCCCCTACACCGGGGTACGAGGCAGGGATGTCCCGAGTCCTCTAATTTTTGCATTGGCGTTAGAACTTCGCCTCGCATATTTGTGTTCTTTTAATCTGAAATGGTGGTTTTCTTTGTTTTCAGCGGTATGATTCCTCGTCTGCTTGGCGACATCCTGTCGCTGTGGATTTGTAACCTGCTGGCTCACCTCATCAATACATACGGCATCGATGACTTGGTATATAGCACTTCTTTCTTTCTTTGATTTGAGGGGGCAAGACATTTATTTGAGGGGGCGCTGCCCCCTCTTGCCCCTGCGCAGAGCCGGCCTCGTTTGGAAATCATAAAATGGCAGATTTTATCGTAGGTTACATCAATACTGACACACAGGCCGCGATTTAACACTTCTGTCTTCTCTTCATTTCAGGGCAACATGAGCAGAGGCAACAGTTTATTTTTCTGAAAGCTCCCAGCAGGAGAGATGTAAGCAATGGAGAGAGAACTGAGCTGAACCTAGTCAATAAAACGAAAGAGGGCCAAAGAGGGCCTGATGGAGATCTGGCAGGGACAGTGAGGATGGCTCTGAGGGGTACGAGGCAGGGATGTCCCGAGTCCTCTAATTTTTGCATTGGCGTTAGAACTTCGCCTCGCATATTTGTGTTCTTTTAATCTGAAATGGTGGTTTTCTTTGTTTTCAGCGGTATGATTCCTCGTCTGCTCGGCGACATCCTGTCGCTGTGGATTTGTAACCTGCTGGCTCACCTCATCAATACATATGCCATCAATGACTCGGTATATAGCTCTTCTTTCACACTGCTTAGTTCCCATAAAGCCGTAATTCTATTTTTTTTTTTGTTTTTTGATCACAAGGTTACGTTTTGAGATGACAGTTATAAAACCCAGCCCTGACTGGCACACTCTGTCAAAGGATCAACTTTAAAAATTACTAAAAAAACAAACTCTAGCTGTGTCCCAATTCAGGGTCTGCATCCTTCAGAGGACGCAGCCTCACGCGGGTTCACGGAGCCGACTCCTTCGAAGGCACCTCCGAGAGGAAACAGAGAGGAACATTCAAATCTCATAATTTCATTCATAATATGTGACGTTAGTAATGCTAACACGTAGCCACCTAGCATACTAGCTATGGGAATGTAGAGCGAGGGACCGGAGATAAATCAGCTTACGACGCGGACAGAGACGCTTCTCCTCCTCCTCCAGCAAAATATATAATAAAAAAGGGCGGGAACATCTGGTGACGCAACCTGGAAATCATACTGTCCCATTTAACAACCGTTGATGCGGCCTTCGGAGGTGCCTCCGAAGGAGTCGCCTCCGTAGACCGCGTAGGCTGCGTCCTCCGAAGAATGCAGACCCTGAATTGGAACACGGCTTCTGCCTTCTCGTAATTACGGGCGTTTTCCTTTTGTATGAGACACTCCTATTGATCTTGTCTACAGCAGGACTTTATCTCAAAGAGGGCCTGATGGAGATCCGGCAGGGACAGTGAGGACGGCTCTGAGTACCTTGTCAACAGGGGAACCATTTGCGGCTCCATTTAGATGAGCTGCCACGTGAGTCACTTAATTTTTCTCAGATAACAATCAGTGATGTTTACGTGGTTCAAATCTTGTGTTAAATACGGTTAAGGGAACAAAGAAATTTAGTAATTGCTGCATTTGTTTTGGTTTTCTCAGGGTCAAAATTACATACCACAGGCAATGGGTATAATGTATAATCTTAACGTGTTTTTCCTTCTTCTGGACTGGAATATGAATGAGGACATTAAACTGGTAAATATTTGAAGGACTGGATAGTCTGTTAAAGGGGTATGATGGACACTCTTCCCATTAATACAGGTGTTAAACGTGTCACCATGATCCCCATTTAGAGAATTTATGGTCTAAATGTTGACCTAGTTGGGCTGATTCTTTATTCTGTTGTAAAAGGGGGACTGGTGATTTTTGTTTTTGTAGGACTTGATTTTTGACTCTGAATATTTGTTCAAAATACTCTCCCTGTTAAGTTCTGTACATGATAATATTAATATATTTTTTGGGGGGGGGGGGACTTAAAGAGCTTCACGGATGTACTATTTCGTTGGTTTGGTTCCAGGGTTAAGAGAGCTATTCCGTTCTTCATGGCTCTCACATGTATGTTTTTTTTTTTTTTCCTTTATAAAACTGGTTAGACTTCTATACTGCAACCCCAAGGCCTCAGTGTTGACAAATGGGAACATGTCCTCTTGTTTCCCCCTACACCGGGGTACGAGGCAGGGATGTCCTGAGTCCTCCAATTTTTGCATTGGCGTTAGAACTTCGCCTCGCATATTTGTGTTCTTTTAATCTGAAATGGTGGTTTTCTTTGTTTTCAGCGGTATGATTCCTCGTCTGCTTGGCGACATCCTGTCGCTGTGGATTTGTAACCTGCTGGCTCACCTCATCAATACATACGGCATCGATGACTCGGTATATAGCTCTTCTTTCTTTCTTTGATTTGAGGGGCAAGACATTTTATTTGAGGCGCTGCCCCTCTTGCCCCTGCGCAGAGCCGGCCTCGTTTGGAAATCATAAAAATGGCAGATTTTATCGTAGGTTACATCAATACTGACACACAGGCATGATTTAACACTTCTGTCTTCTCTTCATTTCAGGGCAACATGAGCAGAGGCAACAGTTTATTTTTCTGAAAGCTCCCAGCAGGAGAGATGTAAGCAATAGAGAGAGAACTGAGCTGAACCTAGTCAATAAAACGAAAGAGGGCCAAAGAGGGCCTGATGGAGATCCGGCAGGGACAGTGAGGATGGCTCTGAGGGGTACGAGGCAGGGATGTCCCCTGAGTCCTCTAATTTTTGCATTGGCGTTAGAACCTCGCCTCGCATATTTGTGATCTTTTAATCTGAAATGGTGGTTTTCTTTGTTTTCAGCGGTATGATTCCTCGTCTGCTTGGCGACATCCTGTCGCTGTGGATTTGTAACCTGCTGGCTCACCTCATCAATACATATGCCATCGATGACTCGGTATATAGCTCTTCTTTCACACTGCTTAGTTCACATAAAGCCGTAATTCTATTTTTTTTTTTTTGTTTTTTGATCACAAGGTTACGTTTTGAGATGACAGTTATAAAACCCAGCCCTGACTGGCACACTCTGTCAAAGGATCAACTTTAAAAATTACTAAAAAACAAACTCTAGCTGTGTCCCAATTCAGGGTCTGCATCCTTCAGAGGACGCAGCCTACGCGGTCTACGGAGCCGACTCCTTCGAAGGCACCTCCGAGAGGAAACAGAGAGGAACATTCAAATCTCATAATTTCATTCATAATATGTGACGTTAGTAATGCTAACACGTAGCCACCTAGCATACTAGCCTAGGGAAATGTAGAGCGAGGGACCGGAGATAAATCAGCTTACGACGCGGACAGAGACGCTTCTCCTTCTCCTCCAGCAAAATATATAATAAAAAAGGGCGGGAACATCTGGTGACGCAACCAGGAAATCATACTGTCCCATTTAACAACCGTTGACGCGGCCTTCGGAGGTGCCTCCGAAGGAGTCGCCTCCGTGAACCAGCGTGAGGCTGCGTCCTCCGAAGAATGCAGACCCTGAATTGGAACACGGCTTCTGCCTTCTCGTAATTTCGGGCGTTTTCCTTTTGTATGAGACACTCCTCTTGATCTTGTCTACAGCAGGACTTTATCTCAAAGAGGGCCTGATGGAGATCCGGCAGGGACAGTGAGGACGGCTCTGAGTACCTTGTCAACAGGGAAACCATTTGTGGCTCCATTTAGATGAGCTGCCACGTGAGTCACTTAATTTTTTCAGATAACAATCAGTGATGTTTACGTGGTTCAAATCTTGTCTTAAATATGGTTAAGGGAACAAAGAAATTTAGTAATTGCTGCATTTGTTTTGGTTTTCTCAGGGTAAAAATTACATACCACAGGCAATGGGTATAATGTATAATCTTAACGTGTTTTTCCTTCTTCTGGACTGGAATATGAATGAGGACATTAAACTGGTAAATATTTGAAGGACTGGATAGTCTGTTAAAGGGGTATGATGGACACTCTTCCCATTAATACAGGTGTTAAACGTGTCACCATGATCCCCATTTAGAGAATTTATGGTCTAAATGTTGACCTAGTTGGGCTGATTCTATATTCTGTTGTAAAAGAGGGACTGGTGATTTTTGTTTTTGTAGGACTTGATTTTTGACTCTGAATATTTGTTCAAAATACTCTCCCTGTTAAGTTGTGTACAAGATAATATTAATATATTTTTTTTGGGGGGGGGGACTTAAAGAGCTTCACGGATGTACTATTTCGTTGGTTTGGTTCCAGGGTTAAGAGAGCTATTCCGTTCTTCATGGCTCTCACATGTATGTTTTTTTTTCCTTTATAAAACTGGTTAGACTTCTATACTGCAACCCCAAGGCCTCAGTGTTGACAAATGGGAACATGTCCTCTTGTTTCCCCCTACACCGGGTCTGAGGCAGGGATGTCCTGAGTCCTCTAATTTTTGCATTGGCGTTAGAACTTCGCCTCGCATATTTGTGTTCTTTTAATCTGAAATGGTGGTTTTCTTTGTTTTCAGCGGTATGATTCCTCGTCTGCTTGGCGACATCCTGTCGCTGTGGATTTGTAACCTGCTGGCTCACCTCATCAATACATACGGCATCGATGACTCGGTATATAGCTCTTCTTTCTTTCTTTGATTTGAGGGGGCAAGACATTTATTTGAGGGGGCGCTGCCCCCTCTTGCCCCTGCGCAGAGCCGGCCTCGTTTGGAAATCATAAAAATGGCAGATTTTATCGTAGGTTACATCAATACTGACACACAGGCATGATTTAACACTTCTGTCTTCTCTTCATTTCAGGGCAACATGAGCAGAGGCAACAGTTTATTTTTCGAAAGCTCCAAGCAGGAGAGATGTAAGCAATAGAGAGAGAACTGAGCTGAACCTAGTAAATAAAACGAAAGAGGGCAAAAGAGGGCCTGATGGAGATCTGGCAGGGACAGTGAGGATGGCTCTGAGGGGTACGAGGCAGGGATGTCCCGAGTCCTCTAATTTTTGCATTGGCGTTAGAACTTCGCCTCGCATATTTGTGTTCTTTTAATCTGAAATGGTGGTTTTCTTTGTTTTCAGCGGTATGATTCCTTGTCTGCTTGGCAACATCCTGTCGCTGTGGATTTGTAACCTGCTGGCTCACCTCATCAATACATATGCCATCGATGACTCGGTATATAGCTCTTCTTTCACACTGCTTAGTTCACATAAAGCCGTAATTCTATTTTTTTTTTTTTTTGTTTTTTGATCACAAGGTTACGTTTTGAGATGACAGTTATAAAACCCAGCACTGACTGGCACACTCTGTCAAAGGATCAACTTTAAAAATTACTAAAAAAACAAACTCTAGCTGTGTCCCAATTCAGGGTCTGCATCCTTCAGAGGACGCAGCCTACGCGGTCTACGGAGCCGACTCCTTCGAAGGCACCTCCGAGAGGAAACAGAGAGGAACATTCAAATCTCATAATTTCATTCATAATATGTGACGTTAGTAATGCTAACACGTAGCCACCTAGCATACTAGCTATGGGAATGTAGAGCGAGGGACGGAGATAAATCAGCTTACGATGCGGACAGAGACGCTTCTCCTCCTCCTCCAGCAAAATATAAAATAAAAAGGGCGGGAACATCTGGTGACGCAACCTGGAAATCATACTGTCCCATTTAACAACCGTTGATGCGGCCTTCGGAGGTGCCTCCGAAGGAGTCGCCTCCGTAGACCGCGTAGGCTGCGTCCTCCGAAGAATGCAGACCCTGAATTGGAACACGGCTTCTGCCTTCTCGTAATTACGGGCGTTTTCCTTTTGTATGAGACACTCCTCTTGATCTTGTCTACAGCAGGACTTTATCTCAAAGAGGGCCTGATGGAGATCCGGCAGGGACAGTGAGGACGGCTCTGAGTACCTTGTCAACAGGGGAACCATTTGCGGCTCCATTTAGATGAGCTGCCACGTGAGTCACTTAATTTTTCTCAGATAACAATCAGTGATGTTTACGTGGTTCAAATCTTGTGTTAAATACGGTTAAGGGAACAAAGAAATTTAGTAATTGCTGCATTTGTTTTGGTTTTCTCAGGGTAAAAATTACATACCACAGGCAATGGGTATAATGTATAATCTTAACGTGTTTTTCCTTCTTCTGGACTGGAATATGAATGAGGACATTAAACTGGTAAATATTTGAAGGACTGGATAGTCTGTTAAAGGGGTATGATGGACACTCTTCCCATTAATACAGGTGTTAAGCGTGTCACCATGATCCCCATTTAGAGAATTTATGGTCTAAATGTTGACCTAGTTGGGCTGATTCTTTATTCTGTTGTAAAAGGGGGACTGGTGATTTTTGTTTTTGTAGGACTTGATTTTTGACTCTGAATATTTGTTCAAAATACTCTCCCTGTTAAGTTCTGTACATGATAATATTAATATATTTTTTGGGGGGACTTAAAGAGCTTCACGGATGTACTATTTCGTTGGTTTGGTTCCAGGGTTAAGAGAGCCATTCCGTTCTTCATGGCTCTCACATGTATGTTTTTTTTTTCCTTTATTAAACTGGTTAGACTTCTATACTGCAACCCCAAGGCCTCAGTGTTGACAAATGGGAACATGTCCTCTTGTTTCCCCCTACACCGGGGTACGAGGCAGGGATGTCCCGAGTCCTCTAATTTTTGCATTGGCGTTAGAACTTCGCCTCGCATATTTGTGTTCTTTTAATCTGAAATGGTGGTTTTCTTTGTTTTCAGCGGTATGATTCCTCGTCTGCTTGGCGACATCCTGTCGCTGTGGATTTGTAACCTGCTGGCTCACCTCATCAATACATACGGCATCGATGACTTGGTATATAGCACTTCTTTCTTTCTTTGATTTGAGGGGGCAAGACATTTATTTGAGGGGCGCTGCCCCTCTTGCCCTGCGCAGAGCCGGCCTCGTTTGGAAATCATAAAAATGGCAGATTTTATCGTAGGTTACATCAATACTGACACACAGGCAGCGATTTAACACTTCTGTCTTCTCTTCATTTCAGGGCAACATGAGCAGAGGCAACAGTTTATTTTCTGAAAGCTCCCAGCAGGAGAGATGTAAGCAATGGAGAGAGAACTGAGCTGAACCTAGTCAATAAAAGCGAAAGAGGGCCAAAGAGGGCCTGATGGAGATCTGGCAGGGACAGTGAGGATGGCTCTGAGGGTACGAGGCAGGGATGTCCCCTGAGTCCTCTAATTTTTGCATTGGCGTTAGAACTTCGCCTCGCATATTTGTGTTCTTTTAATCTGAAATGGTGGTTTTCTTTGTTTTCAGCGGTATGATTCCTCGTCTGCTCGGCGACATCCTGTCGCTGTGGATTTGTAACCTGCTGGCTCACCTCATCAATACATATGCCATCAATGACTCGGTATATAGCTCTTCTTTCACACTGCTTAGTTCACATAAAGCCGTAATTCTATTTTTTTTTTTTTTTGTTTTTTGATCACAAGGTTACGTTTTGAGATGACAGTTATAAAACCCAGCCCTGACTGGCACACTCTGTCAAAGGATCAACTTTAAAAATTACTAAAAAAACAAACTCTAGCTGTGTCCCAATTCAGGGTCTGCATCCTTCAGAGGACGCAGCCCACGCGGGTTCACGGAGCCGACTCCTTGAAGGCACCTCCGAGGAAACAGAGAGGAACATTCAAATCTCATAATTTCATTCATAATATGTGGCGTTAGTAATGCTAACAAGTAGCCACCTAGCATACTAGCTATGGGAATGTAGAAGCGAGGACCGGAGATAAATCAGCTTCTGACGCCGGACAGAGACGCTTCTCCTTCTCCTCCAGCAAAATATAAAATAAAAAAGGGCGGGAACATCTGGTGACGCAACCAGGAAATCATACTGTCCCATTTAACAACCGTTGACGCGGCCTTCGGAGGTGCCTCCGAAGGAGTCGCCTCCGTAGACCGCGTAGGCTGCGTCCTCCGAAGAATGCAGACCCTGAATTGGAACACGGCTTCTGCCTTCTCGTAATTACGGGCGTTTTCCTTTTGTATGAGACACTCCTCTTGATCTTGTCTACAGCAGGACTTTATCTCAAAGAGGGCCTGATGGAGATCCGGCAGGGACAGTGAGGACGGCTCTGAGTACCTTGTCAACAGGGGAACCATTTGCGGCTCCATTTAGATGAGCTGCCACGTGAGTCACTTAATTTTTCTCAGATAACAATCAGTGATGTTTACGTGGTTCAAATCTTGTGTTAAATACGGTTAAGGGAACAAAGAAATTTAGTAATTGCTGCATTTGTTTTGGTTTTCTCAGGGTAAAAATTACATACCACAGGCAATGGGTATAATGTATAATCTTAACGTGTTTTTCCTTCTTCTGGACTGGAATATGAATGAGGACATTAAACTGGTAAATATTTGAAGGACTGGATAGTCTGTTAAAGGGGTATGATGGACACTCTTCCCATTAATACAGGTGTTAAACGTGTCACCATGATCCCCATTTAGAGAATTTATGGTCTAAATGTTGACCTAGTTGGGCTGATTCTATATTCTGTTGTAAAAGAGGGACTGGTGATTTTTGTTTTTGTAGGACTTGATTTTTGACTCTGTTTGGATATTTGTTCAAAAACCTCTCCCTGTTAAGTTCTGTACATGATAATATGAATATATTTTGGGGGGGGGGGGACTTAAAGAGCTTCACGGATGTACTATTTCGTTGGTTTGGTTCCAGGGTTAAGAGAGCCATTCTGTTCTTCATGGCTCTCACATGTATGTTTTTTTTTTTCCTTTATAAAACTGGTTAGACTTCTATACTGTAACCCCAAGGCCTCAGTGTTGACAAATGGGAACATGTCCTCTTGTTTCCCCCTACACCGGGGTACGAGGCAGGGATGTCCTGAGTCCTCCAATTTTTGCATTGGCGTCAGAACTTCGCCTCGCATATTTGTGTTCTTTTAATCTGAAATGGTGGTTTTCTTTGTTTTCAGCGGTATGATTCCTCGTCTGCTTGGCGACATCCTGTCGCTGTGGATTTGTAACTTGCTGGCTCACCTCATCAATACATACGGCATCGATGACTCGGTATATAGCACTTCTTTCTTTCTTTGATTTGAGGGGGCAAGACATTTATTTGAGGGGGCGCTGCCCCCTCTTGCCCCTGCGCAGAGCCGGCCTCGTTTGGAAATCATAAAAATGGCAGATTTTATCGTAGGTTACATCAATACTGACACACAGGCCGCGATTTAACACTTCTGTCTTCTCTTCATTTCAGGGCAACATGAGCAGAGGCAACAGTTTATTTTTCCGAAAGCTCCCAGCAGGAGAGATGTAAGCAATAGAGAGAGAACTGAGCTGAACCTAGTCAATAAAACGAAAGAGGGCCAAAGAGGGCCTGATGGAGATCCGGCAGGGACAGTGAGGATGGCTCTGAGGGTACGAGGCAGGGATGTCCCTGAGTCCTCTAATTTTTGCATTGGCGTTAGAACCTCGCCTCGCATATTTGTGATCTTTTAATCTGAAATGGTGGTTTTCTTTGTTTTCAGCGGTATGATTCCTCGTCTGCTTGGCGACATCCTGTCGCTGTGGATTTGTAACCTGCTGGCTCACCTCATCAATACATATGCCATCGATGACTCGGTATATAGCTCTTCTTTCACACTGCTTAGTTCACATAAAGCCGTAATTCTATTTTTTTTTTTTTGTTTTTGATCACAAGGTTACGTTTTGAGATGACAGTTATAAAACCCAGCCCTGACTGGCACACTCTGTCAAAGGATCAACTTTAAAAATTACTAAAAAACAAACTCTAGCTGTGTCCCAATTCAGGGTCTGCATCCTTCAGAGGACGCAGCCTCACAGCAGTCTCTGAGCCGACTCCTTCAAGGCACCTCCGAGAGGAAACAGAGAGGAACATTCAAATCTCATAATTTCATTCATAATATGTGACGTTAGTAATGCTAACACGTAGCCACCTAGCATACTAGCCTAGGGAAATGTAGAGCGAGGGACCGGAGATAAATCAGCTTACGACAGCGGACAGAGACGCTTCTCCTTCTCCTCCAGCAAAATATATAATAAAAAGGGCGGGAACATCTGGTGACGCAACCAGGAAATCATACTGTCCCATTTAACAACCGTTGACGGCCTTCGGAGGTGCCTCGAAGGAGTCGCCTCCGTGAACCGCGTGAGGCTGCGTCCTCCGAAGAATGCAGACCCTGAATTGGAACACGGCTTCTGCCTTCTCGTAATTTCAGGCGTTTTCCTTTTGTATGAGACACCTCTTGATCTTGTCTACAGCAGGACTTTATCTCAAAGAGGGCCTGATGGAGATCCGGCAGGGACAGTGAGGACGGCTCTGAGTACCTTGTCAACAGGGAAACCATTTGTGGCTCCATTTAGATGAGCTGCCACGTGAGTCACTTAATTTTTTCAGATAACAATCAGTGATGTTTACGTGGTTCAAATCTTGTCTTAAATATGGTTAAGGGAACAAAGAAATTTAGTAATTGCTGCATTTGTTTTGGTTTTCTCAGGGTAAAAATTACATACCACAGGCAATGGGTATAATGTATAATCTTAACGTGTTTTCCTTCTTCTGGACTGGAATATGAATGAGGACATTAAACTGGTAAATATTTGAAGGACTGGATAGTCTGTTAAAGGGGTATGATGGACACTCTTCCCATTAATACAGGTGTTAAACGTGTCACCATGATCCCCATTTAGAGAATTTATGGTCTAAATGTTGACCTAGTTGGGCTGATTCTATATTCTGTTGTAAAAGAGGGACTGGTGATTTTTGTTTTTGTAGGACTTGATTTTTGACTCTGAATATTTGTTCAAAATACTCTCCCTGTTAAGTTCTGTACATGATCATATTAATATATTTTTTTTGGGGGGGGGGACTTAAAGAGCTTCACGGATGTACTATTTCGTTGGTTTGGTTCCAGGGTTAAGAGGGCTATTCCGTTCTTCATGGCTCTCACATGTATGTTTTTTTTTTTTTCCTTTATAAAACTGGTTAGACTTCTATACTGCAACCCCAAGGCCTCAGTGTTGACAAATGGGAACATGTCCTCTTGTTTCCCCCTACACGGGGTACGAGGCAGGGATGTCCCGAGTCCTCTAATTTTTGCATTGGCGTTAGAACCTCGCCTCGCATATTTGTGTTCTTTTAATCTGAAATGGTGGTTTTCTTTGTTTTCAGCGGTATGATTCCTCGTCTGCTTGGCGACATCCTGTCGCTGTGGATTTGTAACCTGCTGGCTCACCTCATCAATACATACGGCATCGATGACTCGGTATATAGCTCTTCTTTCTTTCTTTGATTTGAGGGGGCAAGACATTTATTTGAGGGGGCGCTGCCCCCTCTTGCCCCTGCGCAGAGCCGGCCTCGTTTGGAAATCATAAAAATGGCAGATTTTATCGTAGGTTACATCAATACTGACACACAGGCCGCGATTTAACACTTCTGTCTTCTCTTCATTTCAGGGCAACATGAGCAGAGGCAACAGTTTATTTTTCTGAAAGCTCCCAGCAGGAGAGATGTAAGCAATAGAGAGAGAACTGAGCTGAACCTAGTCAATAAAACGAAAGAGGGCCAAAGAGGGCCTGATGGAGATCTGGCAGGGACAGTGAGGATGGCTCTGAGAGTGCGAGGCAGGGATGTCCCAGTCCTCTAATTTTTGCATTGGCGTTAGAACTTCGCCTCGCATATTTGTGTTCTTTTAATCTGAAATGGTGGTTTTCTTTGTTTTCAGCGGTATGATTCCTTGTCTGCTTGGCGACATCCTGTCGCTGTGGATTTGTAACCTGCTGGCTCACCTCATCAATACATATGCCATCGATGACTCGGTATATAGCTCTTCTTTCACACTGCTTAGTTCACATAAAGCCGTAATTCTATTTTTTTTTTTTGTTTTTGATCAAAAGGTTACGTTTTGAGATGACAGTTATAAAACCCAGCACTGACTGGCACACTCTGTCAAAGGATCAACTTTAAAAATTACTAAAAAAACAAACTCTAGCTGTGTCCCAATTCAGGGTCTGCATCCTTCAGAGGGCGCAGCCTCACAGCGATCACGGAGCCGACTCCTTGAAGGCACCTCCGAGAGGAAACAGAGAGGAACATTCAAATCTCATAATTTCATTCATAATATGTGACGTTAGTAATGCTAACACGTAGCCACCTAGCATACTAGCTATGGGAATGTAGAGCGAGGGACCGGAGATAAATCAGCTTACGATGCGGACAGAGACGCTTCTCCTCCTCCTCCAGCAAAATATAAAATAAAAAAGGGCGGGAACATCTGGTGACGCAACCAGGAAATCATACTGTCCCATTTAACAACCGTTGATGCGGCCTTCGGAGGTGCCTCCGAAGGAGTCGCCTCCGTGAACCAGCGTGAGGCTGCGTCCTCCGAAGAATGCAGACCCTGAATTGGAACACGGCTTCTGCCTTCTCGTAATTACAGGCGTTTTCCTTTTGTATGAGACACTCCTCTTGATCTTGTCTACAGCAGGACTTTATCTCAAAGAGGGCCTGATGGAGATCCGGCAGGGACAGTGAGGACGGCTCTGAGTACTTTGTCAACAGGGGAACCATTTGCGGCTCCATTTAGATGAGCTGCCACGTGAGTCACTTAATTTTTCTCAGATAACAATCAGTGATGTTTATGTGGTTCAAATCTTGTGTTAAATACGGTTAAGGGAACAAAGAAATTTAGTAATTGCTGCATTTGTTTTGGTTTTCTCAGGGTAAAAATTACATACCACAGGCAATGGGTATAATGTATAATCTTAACGTGTTTTTCCTTCTTCTGGACTGGAATATGAATGAGGACATTAAACTGGTAAATATTTGAAGGACTGGATAGTCTGTTAAAGGGGTATGATGGACACTCTTCCCATTAATACAGGTGTTAAACGTGTCACCATGATCCCCATTTAGAGAATTTATGGTCTAAATGTTGACCTAGTTTGGCTGATTCTATATTCTGTTGTAAAAGGGGGACTGGTGATTTTTGTTTTTGTAGGACTTGATTTTTGACTCTGTTTGGATATTTGTTCAAAAAACTCTCCCTGTTAAGTTCTGTACATGATAATATGAATATATTTTGGGGGTGGGGGTGGGGGCTTAAAGAGCTTCACGGATGTACTATTTCATTGGTTTGGTTCCAGGGTTAAGAGAGCCATTCTGTTCTTCATGGCTCTCACATGTATGTTTTTTTCCTTTATAAAACTGGTTAGACTTCTATACTGTAACCCCAAGGCCTCAGTGTTGACAAATGGGAACATGTCCTCTTGTTTCCCCCTACACCGGGTCTGAGGCAGGGATGTCCCGAGTCCTCTAATTTTTGCATTGGCGTTAGAACTTCGCCTCGCATATTTGTGTTCTTTTAATCTGAAATGGTGGTTTTCTTTGTTTTCAGCGGTATGATTCCTCGTCTGCTCGGCGACATCCTGTCGCTGTGGATTTGTAACCTGCTGGCTCACCTCATCAATACATATGCCATCGATGACTCGGTATATAGCTCTTCTTTCACACTGCTTAGTTCACATAAAGCCGTAATTCTATTTTTTTTTTTTTTTTTTTGATCACAAGGTTACGTTTTGAGATGACAGTTCTAAAACCCAGCCCTGACTGGCACACTCTGTCAAAGGATCAACTTTAAAAATTACTAAAAAAACAAACTCTAGCTGTGTCCCAATTCAGGGTCTGCATCCTTCAGAGGACGCAGCCCTCACGCTGATCTCTGAGCCGACTCCTTGAAGGCACCTCCGAGAGGAAACAGAGAGGAACATTCAAATATCACAATTTCCTTCATTATATGTGGCGTTAGTAATGCTAACACGTAGCCACCTAGCATACTAGCTATGGGAATGTAGAGCGAGGGACCGGAGATAAATCAGCTTACGGCCAGCGGACAGAGACGCTTCTCCTCCTCCTCCAGCAAAATATATAATAAAAAAGGCGGGAACATCTGGTGGCGCAACCTGGAAATCATACTGTCCCATTTAACAACCGTTGATGCGGCCTTCGGAGGTGCCTCCGAAGGAGTCGCCTCCGTGAACCCGCGTGGGCTGCGTCCTCCGAAGAATGCAGACCCTGAATTGGAACACGGCTTCTGCCTTCTCGTAATTACGGGCGTTTTCCTTTTGTATGAGACACTCCTATTGATCTTGTCTACAGCAGGACTTTATCTCAAAGAGGGCCTGATGGAGATCCGGCAGGGACAGTGAGGACGGCTCTGAGTACCTTGTCAACAGGGGAACCATTTGCGGCTCCATTTAGATGAGCTGCCACGTGAGTCACTTAATTTTTTTCAGATAACAATCAGTGATGTTTACGTGGTTCAAATCTTGTGTTAAATACGGTTAAGGGAACAAAGAAATTTAGTAATTGCTGCATTTGTTTTGGTTTTCTCAGGGTAAAAATTACATACCACAGGCAATGGGTATAATGTATAATCTTAACGTGTTTTTCCTTCTTCTGGACTGGAATATGAATGAGGACATTAAACTGGTAAATATTTGAAGGACTGGATAGTCTGTTAAAGGGGTATGATGGACACTCTTCCCATTAATACAGGTGTTAAACGTGTCACCATGATCCCCATTTAGAGAATTTATGGTCTAAATGTTGACCTAGTTGGGCTGATTCTTTATTCTGTTGTAAAAGGGGGACTGGTGATTTTTGTTTTTGTAGGACTTGATTTTTGACTCTGAATATTTGTTCAAAATACTCTCCCTGTTAAGTTCTGTACATGATAATATTAATATATTTTTTGGGGGGGGGGGGACTTAAAGAGCTTCACGGATGTACTATTTCGTTGGTTTGGTTCCAGGGTTAAGAGAGCCATTCCGTTCTTCATGGCTCTCACATGTATGTTTTTTTTTTTTTTCCTTTATAAAACTGGTTAGACTTCTATACTGCAACCCCAAGGCCTCAGTGTTGACAAATGGGAACATGTCCTCTTGTTTCCCCCTACACGAGTACGAGGCAGGGATGTCCAGTCCTCTAATTTTGCATTGGCGTTAGAACTTCGCCTCGCATATTTGTGTTCTTTTAATCTGAAATGGTGGTTTTCTTTGTTTTCAGCGGTATGATTCCTCGTCTGCTTGGCGACATCCTGTCGCTGTGGATTTGTAACCTGCTGGCTCACCTCATCAATACATACGGCATCGATGACTTGGTATATAGCACTTCTTTCTTTCTTTGATTTGAGGGGGCAAGACATTTATTTGAGGGGGCGCTGCCCCCTCTTGCCCCTGCGCAGAGCCGGCCTCGTTTGGAAATCATAAAAATGGCAGATTTTATCGTAGGTTACATCAATACTGACACACAGGCCGCGAGTTATCACTTCTGTCTTCTCTTCATTTCAGGGCAACATGAGCAGAGGCAACAGTTTATTTTTCTGAAAGCTCCCAGCAGGAGAGATGTAAGCAATGGAGAGAGAACTGAGCTGAACCTAGTCAATAAAACGAAAGAGGGCCAAAGAGGGCCTGATGGAGATCTGGCAGGGACAGTGAGGATGGCTCTGAGGGGTACGAGGCAGGGATGTCCCGAGTCCTCTAATTTTTGCATTGGCGTTAGAACTTTCGCATATTTGTGTTCTTTTAATCTGAAATGGTGGTTTTCTTTGTTTTCAGCGGTATGATTCCTCGTCTGCTCGGCGACATCCTGTCGCTGTGGATTTGTAACCTGCTGGCTCACCTCATCAATACATATGCCATCAATGACTCGGTATATAGCTCTTCTTTCAAACTGCTTAGTTCACATAAAGACGTAATTCTATATTTTTTTTTTTTTTTTGATCACAAGGTTACGTTTTGAGATGACAGTTATAAAACCCAGCCCTGACTGGCACACTCTGTCAAAGGATCAACTTTAAAAATTACTAAAAAAACAAACTCTAGCTGTGTCCCAATTCAGGGTCTGCATCCTTCAGAGGACGCAGCCCTCACGCGATCTCTGAGCCGACTCCTTGAAGGCACCTCCGAGAGGAAACAGAGAGGAACATTCAAATCTCATAATTTCATTCATAATATGTGACGTTAGTAATGCTAACAAGTAGCCACCTAGCATACTAGCTATGGGAATGTAGAGCGAGGGACCGGAGATAAATCAGCTTACGACGCGGACAGAGACGCTTCTCCTTCTCCTCCAGCAAAATATAAAATAAAAAAGGGCGGGAACATCTGGTGACGCAACCAGGAAATCATACTGTCCCATTTAACAACCGTTGATCGCTGCCTTGGAGGTGCCTCCGAAGGAGTCGCCTCCGTAGACCGCGTAGGCTGCGTCCTCCGAAGAATGCAGACCCTGAATTGGAACACGGCTTCTGCCTTCTCGTAATTACGGGCGTTTTCCTTTTGTATGAGACACTCCTCTTGATCTTGTCTACAGCAGGACTTTATCTCAAAGAGGGCCTGATGGAGATCCGGCAGGGACAGTGAGGACGGCTCTGAGTACCTTGTCAACAGGGGAACCATTTGCGGCTCCATTTAGATGAGCTGCCACGTGAGTCACTTAATTTTTCTCAGATAACAATCAGTGATGTTTACGTGGTTCAAATCTTGTGTTAAATACGGTTAAGGAACAAAGAAATTTAGTAATTGCTGCATTTGTTTTGGTTTTCTCAGGGTAAAAATTACATACCACAGGCAATGGGTATAATGTATAATCTTAACGTGTTTTTCCTTCTTCTGGACTGGAATATGAATGAGGACATTAAACTGGTAAATATTTGAAGGACTGGATATTCTGTTAAAGGGTTATGATGGACACTCTTCCCATTAATACAGGTGTTAAACGTGTCACCATTATCCCCATTTAGAGAATTTATGGTCTAAATGTTGACCTAGTTGGGCTGATTCTATATTCTGTTGTAAAAGAGGGACTGGTGATTTTTGTTTTTGTAGGACTTGATTTTTGACTCTGTTTGGATATTTGTTCAAAAACCTCTCCCTGTTAAGTTCTGTACATGATAATATGAATATATTTTGGGGGGTGGGGGGGGGACTTAAAGAGCTTCACGGATGTACTATTTCGTTGGTTTGGTTCCAGGGTTAAGAGAGCCATTCTGTTCTTCATGGCTCTCACATGTATGTTTTTTTTTTTCCTTTATAAAACTGGTTAGACTTCTATACTGTAACCCCAAGGCCTCAGTGTTGACAAATGGGAACATGTCCTCTTGTTTCCCCCTACACCGGGGTACGAGGCAGGGATGTCCCGAGTCCTCTAATTTTTGCATTGGCGTTAGAACTTCGCATATTTGTGTTCTTTTAATCTGAAATGGTGGTTTTCTTTGTTTTCAGCGGTATGATTCCTCGTCTGCTTGGCGACATCCTGTCGCTGTGGATTTGTAACCTGCTGGCTCACCTCATCAATACATACGGCATCGATGACTCGGTATATAGCACTTCTTTCTTTCTTTGATTTGAGGGGCAAGACATTTTATTTGAGGCGCTGCCCCTCTTGCCCCTCTTGCAGAGCCGGCCTCGTTTGGAAATCATAAAAATGGCAGATTTTATCGTAGGTTACATCAATACTGACACACAGGCCGCGATTTAACACTTCTGTCTTCTCTTCATTTCAGGGCAACATGAGCAGAGACAACAGTTTATTTTTCCGAAAGCTCCCAGCAGGAGAGATGTAAGCAATGGAGAGAGAACTGAGCTGAACCTAGTCAATAAAACGAAAGAGGGCCAAAGAGGGCCTGATGGAGATCCGGCAGGGACAGTGAGGATGGCTCTGAGGGGTACGAGGCAGGGATGTCCCCTGAGTCCTCTAATTTTTGCATTGGCGTTAGAACCTCGCCTCGCATATTTGTGATCTTTTAATCTGAAATGGTGGTTTTCTTTGTTTTCAGCGGTATGATTCCTCGTCTGCTTGGCGACATCCTGTCGCTGTGGATTTGTAACCTGCTGGCTCACCTCATCAATACATATGCCATCAATGACTCGGTATATAGCTCTTCTTTCACACTGCTTAGTTCACATAAAGCCGTAATTCTATTTTTTTTTTTTGTTTTTGATCACAAGGTTACGTTTTGAGATGACAGTTATAAAACCCAGCCCTGACTGGCACACTCTGTCAAAGGATCAACTTTAAAAATTACTAAAAAAACAAACTCTAGCTGTGTCCCAATTCAGGGTCTGCATCCTTCAGAGGACGCAGCCTACGCGGTCTACGGAGCCGACTCCTTCGAAGGCACCTCCGAGAGGAAACAGAGAGGAACATTCAAATCTCATAATTTCATTCATAATATGTGACGTTAGTAATGCTAACACGTAGCCACCTAGCATACTAGCCTAGGGAAATGTAGAGCGAGGGACCGGAGATAAATCAGCTTACGACGCGGACAGAGACGCTTCTCCTTCTCCTCCAGCAAAATATATAATAAAAAAGGGCGGGAACATCTGGTGACGCAACCAGGAAATCATACTGTCCCATTTAACAACCGTTGACGCGGCCTTCGGAGGTGCCTCCGAAGGAGTCGCCTCCGTAGACCGCGTAGGCTGCGTCCTCCGAAGAATGCAGACCCTGAATTGGTACACGGCTTCTGCCTTCTCGTAATTACGGGCGTTTTCCTTTTGTATGAGACACTCCTATTGATCTTGTCTACAGCAGGACTTTATCTCAAAGAGGGCCTGATGGAGATCCGGCAGGGACAGTGAGGACGGCTCTGAGTACCTTGTCAACAGGGAAACCATTTGTGGCTCCATTTAGATGAGCTGCCACGTGAGTCACTTAATTTTTTTCAGATAACAATCAGTGATGTTTACG
Source organism: Plectropomus leopardus (assembly GCF_026936395.1). NCBI lineage: Eukaryota > Metazoa > Chordata > Actinopteri > Perciformes > Serranidae > Plectropomus > Plectropomus leopardus. The sequence goes on along the minus strand of NC_142176.1, from coordinate 4,382,964 downwards.
TGGTTCAAATCTTGTCTTAAATATGGTTAAGGGAACAAAGAAATTTAGTAATTGCTGCATTTGTTTTGGTTTTCTCAGGGTAAAAATTACATACCACAGGCAATGGGTATAATGTATAATCTTAACGTGTTTTTCCTTCTTCTGGACTGGAATATGAATGAGGACATTAAACTGGTAAATATTTGAAGGACTGGATAGTCTGTTAAAGGGGTATGATGGACACTCTTCCCATTAATACAGGTGTTAAACGTGTCACCATGATCCCCATTTAGAGAATTTATGGTCTAAATGTTGACCTAGTTGGGCTGATTCTTTATTCTGTTGTAAAAGGGGGACTGGTGATTTTTGTTTTTGTAGGACTTGATTTTTGACTCTGAATATTTGTTCAAAATACTCTCCCTGTTAAGTTCTGTACATGATAATATTAATATATTTTTTTGGGGGGGGGGGACTTAAAGAGCTTCACGGATGTACTATTTCGTTGGTTTGGTTCCAGGGTTAAGAGAGCCATTACGTTCTTCATGGCTCTCACATGTATGTTTTTTTTTTTCCTTTATAAAACTGGTTAGACTTCTATACTGTAACCCCAAGGCCTCAGTGTTGACAAATGGGAACATGTCCTCTTGTTTCCCCCTACACCGGGGTACGAGGCAGGGATGTCCCGAGTCCTCTAATTTTTGCATTGGCGTTAGAACTTCGCCTCGCATATTTGTGTTCTTTTAATCTGAAATGGTGGTTTTCTTTGTTTTCAGCGGTATGATTCCTCGTCTGCTTGGCGACATCCTGTCGCTGTGGATTTGTAACCTGCTGGCTCACCTCATCAATACATATGCCATCAATGACTCGGTATATAGCTCTTCTTTCACACTGCTTAGTTCACATAAAGCCGTAATTCTATTTATTTTTTTTGTTTGTTTTTTGATCACAAGGTTACGTTTTGAGATGACAGTTATAAAACCCAGCCCTGACTGGCACACTCTGTCAAAGGATCAACTTTAAAAATTACTAAAAAAACAAACTCTAGCTGTGTCCCAATTCAGGGTCTGCATCCTTCAGAGGACGCAGCCTACGCGGTCTACGGAGCCGACTCCTTCGAAGGCACCTCCGAGAGGAAACAGAGAGGAACATTCAAATCTCATAATTTCATTCATAATATGTGACGTTAGTAATGCTAACACGTAGCCACCTAGCATACTAGCTATGGGAATGTAGAGCGAGGGACCGGAGATAAATCAGCTTACGACGCCCAGCGGACAGAGACGCTTCTCCTTCTCCTCCAGCAAAATATAAAATAAAAAGGGCGGGAACATCTGGTGACGCAACCAGGAAATCATACTGTCCCATTTAACAACCGTTGCTGACGCCTTCGGAGGTGCCTCGAAGGAGTCGCCTCCGTAGACCGCGTAGGCTGCGTCCTCCGAAGAATGCAGACCCTGAATTGGAACACGGCTTCTGCCTTCTCGTAATTACGGGCGTTTTCCTTTTGTATGAGACACTCCTCTTGATCTTGTCTACAGCAGGACTTTATCTCAAAGAGGGCCTGATGGAGATCCGGCAGGGACAGTGAGGACGGCTCTGAGTACCTTGTCAACAGGGGAACCATTTATGGCTCCATTTAGATGAGCTGCCACGTGAGTCACTTAATTTTTCTCAGATAACAATCAGTGATGTTTACGTGGTTCAAATCTTGTGTTAAATACGGTTAAGGGAACAAAGAAATTTAGTAATTGCTGCATTTGTTTTGGTTTTCTCAGGGTAAAAATTACATACCACAGGCAATGGGTATAATGTATAATCTTAACGTGTTTTTCCTTCTTCTGGACTGGAATATGAATGAGGACATTAAACTGGTAAATATTTGAAGGACTGGATAGTCTGTTAAAGGGGTATGATGGACACTCTTCCCATTAATACAGGTGTTAAACGTGTCACCATGATCCCCATTTAGAGAATTTATGGTCTAAATGTTGACCTAGTTGGGCTGATTCTATATTCTGTTGTAAAAGAGGGACTGGTGATTTTTGTTTTTGTAGGACTTGATTTTTGACTCTGTTTGGATATTTGTTCAAAAAACTCTCCCTGTTAAGTTCTGTACATGATAATATGAATATATTTTGGGGGGTTGGGGACTTAAAGAGCTTCACGGATGTACTATTTCGTTGGTTTGGTTCCAGGGTTAAGAGAGCCATTCTGTTCTTCATGGCTCTCACATGTATGTTTTTTTTTTTCCTTTATAAAACTGGTTAGACTTCTATACTGTAACCCCAAGGCCTCAGTGTTGACAAATGGGAACATGTCCTCTTGTTTCCCCTACACCGGGTACGAGGCAGGGATGTCCAGTCCTCTAATTTTTGCATTGGCGTTAGAACTTCGCATCGCATATTTGTGTTCTTTTAATCTGAAATGGTGGTTTTCTTTGTTTTCAGCGGTATGATTCCTCGTCTGCTTGGCGACATCCTGTCGCTGTGGATTTGTAACCTGCTGGCTCACCTCATCAATACATACGGCATCGATGACTCGGTATATAGCACTTCTTTCTTTCTTTGATTTGAGGGGGCAAGACATTTATTTGAGGCGCTGCCCCTCTTGCCCCTTCGCAGAGCCGGCCTCGTTTGGAAATCATAAAAATGGCAGATTTTATCGTAGGTTACATCAATACTGACACACAGGCCGCGATTTAACACTTCTGTCTTCTCTTCATTTCAGGGCAACATGAGCAGAGACAACAGTTTATTTTTCCGAAAGCTCCCAGCAGGAGAGATGTAAGCAATGGAGAGAGAACTGAGCTGAACCTAGTCAATAAAACGAAAGAGGGCCAAAGAGGGCCTGATGGAGATCCGGCAGGGACAGTGAGGATGGCTCTGAGGGGTACGAGGCAGGGATGTCCCCTGAGTCCTCTAATTTTTGCATTGGCGTTAGAACCTCGCCTCGCATATTTGTGTTCTTTTAATCTGAAATGGTGGTTTTCTTTGTTTTCAGCGGTATGATTCCTTGTCTGCTTGGCGACATCCTGTCGCTGTGGATTTGTAACCTGCTGGCTCACCTCATCAATACATATGCCATCAATGACTCGGTATATAGCTCTTCTTTCACACTGCTTAGTTCACATAAAGCCGTAATTCTATTTTTTTTTTTTTTGTTTTTTGATCACAAGGTTACGTTTTGAGATGACAGTTATAAAACCCAGCCCTGACTGGCACACTCTGTCAAAGGATCAACTTTAAAAATTACTAAAAAAACAAACTCTACCTGTGTCCCAATTCAGGGTCTGCATCCTTCAGAGGACGCAGCCTCACGCTGGGATCTCTGAGCCGACTCCTTCGAAGGCACCTCCGAGAGGAAACAGAGAGGAACATTCAAATCTCATAATTTCATTCATAATATGTGACGTTAGTAATGCTAACACGTAGCCACCTAGCATACTAGCCTAGGGAAATGTAGAGCGAGGACCGGAGATAAATCAGCTTACGACGCGGACAGAGACGCTTCTCCTTCTCCTCCAGCAAAATATATAATAAAAAAGGGCGGGAACATCTGGTGACGCAACCAGGAAATCATACTGTCCCATTTAACAACCGTTGGCTGCCTTCGGAGGTGCCTCCGAAGGAGTCGCCTCCGTGAGACCGCGAGGCTGCGTCCTCCGAAGAATGCAGACCCTGAATTGGAACACGGCTTCTGCCTTCTCGTAATTTCGGGCGTTTTCCTTTTGTATGAGACACTCCTCTTGATCTTGTCTACAGCAGGACTTTATCTCAAAGAGGGCCTGATGGAGATCCGGCAGGGACAGTGAGGACGGCTCTGAGTACCTTGTCAACAGGGAAACCATTTGTGGCTCCATTTAGATGAGCTGCCACGTGAGTCACTTAATTTTTTTCAGATAACAATCAGTGATGTTTACGTGGTTCAAATCTTGTGTTAAATATGGTTAAGGGAACAAAGAAATTTAGTAATTGCTGCATTTGTTTTGGTTTTCTCAGGGTAAAAATTACATACCACAGGCAATGGGTATAATGTATAATCTTAACGTGTTTTTCCTTCTTCTGGACTGGAATATGAATGAGGACATTAAACTGGTAAATATTTGAAGGACTGGATAGTCTGTTAAAGGGGTATGATGGACACTCTTCCCATTAATACAGGTGTTAAACGTGTCACCATGATCCCCATTTAGAGAATTTATGGTCTAAATGTTGACCTAGTTGGGCTGATTCTATATTCTGTTGTAAAAGAGGGACTGGTGATTTTTGTTTTTGTAGGACTTGATTTTTGACTCTGAATATTTGTTCAAAATACTCTCCCTGTTAAGTTCTGTACATGATAATATTAATATATTTTTTTGGGGGGGGGACTTAAAGAGCTTCACGGATGTACTACTTCGTTGGTTTGGTTCCAGGGTTAAGAGAGCCATTCCGTTCTTCATGGCTCTCACATGTATGTTTTTTTTTTTCCTTTATAAAACTGGTTAGACTTCTATACTGTAACCCCAAGGCCTCAGTGTTGACAAATGGGAACATGTCCTCTTGTTTCCCCCTACACCGGGGTACGAGGCAGGGATGTCCCGAGTCCTCTAATTTTTGCATTGGCGTTAGAACTTCGCCTCGCATATTTGTGTTCTTTTAATCTGAAATGGTGGTTTTCTTTGTTTTCAGCGGTATGATTCCTCGTCTGCTTGGCGACATCCTGTCGCTGTGGATTTGTAACTTGCTGGCTCACCTCATCAATACATACGGCATCGATGACTCGGTATATAGCTCTTCTTTCTTTCTTTGATTTGAGGGGCAAGACATTTATTTGAGGGGGCGCTGCCCCTCTTGCCCCTGCAGAAACCCGGCCTCGTTTCGAAATCATAAAAATGGCAGATTTTATCGTAGGTTACATCAATACTGACATACAGGCCGCGATTTAACACTTCTGTCTTCTCTTCATTTCAGGGCAACATGAGCAGAGGCAACAGTTTATTTTTCCGAAAGCTCCCAGCAGGAGAGATGTAAGCAATGGAGAGAGAACTGAGCTGAACCTAGTCAATAAAACGAAAGAGGGCCAAAGAGGGCCTGATGGAGATCCGGCAGGGACAGTGAGGATGGCTCTGAGGGGTACGAGGCAGGGATGTCCCCTGAGTCCTCTAATTTTTGCATTGGCGTTAGAACCTCGCCTCGCATATTTGTGATCTTTTAATCTGAAATGGTTGTTTTCTTTGTTTTCAGCGGTATGATTCCTCGTCTGCTTGGCGACATCCTGTCGCTGTGGATTTGTAACCTGCTGGCTCACCTCATCAATACATATGCCATCGATGACTCGGTATATAGCTCTTCTTTCACACTCTTAGTTCACATAAAGCCGTAATTCTATTTTTTTTTTGTTTTTGATCACAAGGTTACGTTTTGAGATGACAGTTATAAAACCCAGCACTGACTGGCACACTCTGTCAAAGGATCAACTTTAAAAATTACTAAAAAACAAACTCTAGCTGTGTCCCAATTCAGGGTCTGCATCCTTCAGAGGACGCAGCCTACGCGGTCTACGGAGCCGACTCCTTCGAAGGCACCTCCGAGAGGAAACAGAGAGGAACATTCAAATCTCATAATTTCATTCATAATATGTGACGTTAGTAATGCTAACACGTAGCCACCTAGCATACTAGCCTAGGGAAATGTAGAGCAAGGGACCGGAGATAAATCAGCTTACGACGCGGACAGAGACGCTTCTCCTTCTCCTCCAGCAAAATATATAATAAAAAAGGGCGGGAACATCTGGTGACGCAACCAGGAAATCATACTGTCCCATTTAACAACCGTTGATGCGGCCTTCGGAGGTGCCTCCGAAGGAGTCGCCTCCGTAGACCGCGTAGGCTGCGTCCTCCGAAGAATGCAGACCCTGAATTGGAACACGGCTTCTGCCTTCTCGTAATTACGGGCGTTTTCCTTTTGTATGAGACACTCCTCTTGATCTTGTCTACAGCAGGACTTTATCTCAAAGAGGGCCTGATGGAGATCCGGCAGGGACAGTGAGGACGGCTCTGAGTACCTTGTCAACAGGAAACCATTTGTGGCTCCATTTAGATGAGCTGCCACGTGAGTCACTTAATTTTTTTCAGATAACAATCAGTGATGTTTACGTGGTTCAAATCTTGTGTTAAATACGGTTAAGGGAACAAAGAAATTTAGTAATTGCTGCATTTGTTTTGGTTTTCTCAGGGTAAAAATTACATACCGCAGGCAATGGGTATAATGTATAATCTTAACGTGTTTTTCCTTCTTCTGGACTGCAATATGAATGAGGACATTAAACTGGTAAATATTTGAAGGACTGGATAGTCTGTTAAAGGGGTATGATGGACACTCTTCCCATTAATACAGGTGTTAAACGTGTCACCATGATCCCCATTTAGAGAATTTATGGTCTAAATGTTGACCTAGTTGGGCTGATTCTATATTCTGTTGTAAAAGAGGGACTGGTGATTTTTGTTTTTGTAGGACTTGATTTTTGACTTTGTTTGGATATTTGTTCAAAATACTCTCCCTGTTAAGTTCTGTACATGATAATATGAATATATTTTTGGGGTGGGGGGCGGGGGTGTGGGGACTTTAAGAGCTTCACGGATGTACTATTTCGTTGGTTTGGTTCCAGGGTTAAGAGAGCCATTCCGTTCTTCATGGCTCTCACATGTATGTTTTTTTTTTTTCTTTATAAAACTGGTTTGACTTCTTTACTGCAACCCCAAGGCCTCAGTGTTGACAAATGGGAACATGTCCTCTTGTTTCCCCCTACACCGGGGTACGAGGCAGGGATGTCCCCTGAGTCCTCTAATTTTTGCATTGGCGTTAGAACCTCGCCTCGCATATTTGTGTTCTTTTAATCTGAAATGGTGGTTTTCTTTGTTTGTTTTCAGCGGTATGATTCCTCGTCTGCTCGGCGACATCCTGTCTCTGTGGATTTGTAATCTGCTGGCTCACCTCATCAATACATACGCCATCGATGACTCGGTATATAGCACTTCTTTCTTTCACACTGCTTAGTTCACATAAAGCCGTAATTCTATTTTTTTGTTGTTGTTGTTTTTTGATCACAAGGTTACGTTTTGAGATGACAGTTATAAAACCCAGCCCTGACTGGCACACTCTGTCAAAGGATCAACTTTAAAAATTACTAAAAAAACAAACTCTAGCTGTGTCCCAATTCAGGGTCTGCATCCTTTGGAGGACGCAGCCTACGCGGTCTACGGAGGCGACTCCTTCGGAGGCACCTGGTTCAACGCACGATTCACGCATTCTGAGTAACAGCATGGTTGGGAACAGACCACAAGCTGGCACTGTGCGCGATGGGTGGCTTCTTGGTAAGTAAATTTGTCGTGTAATTGTCCTAGTATTGGTCCCTGTGATGCGCATTGAGCATGTGCGCCCCTAAATCATATCCCGTCTTCACCGCATCATTACTAGTCAGCGGTTAGAGTTAGTGACTTGCTGTGTTTTGCTGGTTAAACTACAGTCTCAGATCTTTCTGACAAGCCCCTGTTTGTCACTGTGCGCAAGGTACTCATGTTAATAACCCCATGCGTAAAGTGTGCGTAAAGACTTATCAGCCTCACCTTCTCCCCAGCGCACTTCTGCACTAATTTGCAGCAATAGTGTGTGATCCGTGTAAGTGTATAAACTTAATGAATGGAAGCTTAAAATCCCGTCTTACTCATCTTTTGTTTCTTATTTTCTGATCGTGCAGAGGGGAATCTCAGGTGCAGGGCTTATTTAAATATGATTTGCGTATTTAAATGGGGGCGTGGACAGGGAGTGGTCGGGTACTCCAACATGTGCGCTCAATTCCACGCTGATTGGGATGTACAAAGGGAATGTGCTTGGATTCATGCGTGCGCACAGATTCATACATCAGGATTTTTTTGTGCGTACGACGTTTTCTGGATTTGAGCGTACGCCATGTTTCAGTAGCAAATCCACGCAAGTCTTTGTACATGAGGCCCCTGCCCAGCCTGATTCATTCGGATCAGGTGGGGTTAATTAAGGGTAGGTCTTCGGCAGATAATGTACGTAGGTTACTACATCTGATTTGGCAGGTGAGAAATTGCCCTGAACCCATAGTCACTTTCTCTCTAGATGCAGAGAAAGCGTTTGACAGAGTTGAGTGGACATACTTGTTTAGAACACTACACAGGTTCGGATTAGGCCCCTCCTTTATAAAACTGGTTAGACTTCTATACTGCAACCCCAAGGCCTCAGTGTTGACAAATGGGAACATGTCCTCTTGTTTCCCCCTACACCGGGGTACGAGGCAGGGATGTCCCCTGAGTCCTCTAATTTTTGCATTGGCGTTAGAACCTCGCCTCGCATATTTGTGTTCTTTTAATCTGAAATGGTGGTTTTCTTTGTTTTCAGCGGTATGATTCCTCGTCTGCTCGGCGACATCCTGTCTCTGTGGATTTGTAACCTGCTGGCTCACCTCATCAATACATACGCCATCGATGGTGTCGGTATATAGCACTTCTTTCTTTCTTTGATTTGAGGGGGCAAGACATTTATTTGAGGGGGCGCTGCGCAGAGCTGGCCTCGTTTGGAAATCATAAAAATGGCAGATTTTATCGTAGGTTACATTAATACTGACACACAGGCCGCGATTTAACACTTCTGTCTTCTCTTCATTTCAGGGCAACATGAGCAGAGGCAACAGTTTATTTTTCTGAAAGCTCCCAGCAGGAGAGATGTAAGCAATGGAGAGAGAACTGAGCTGAACCTAGTCAATAAAACGAAAGAGGGCCAAAGAGGGCCTGATGGAGATCCGGCAGGGACAGTGAGGATGGCTCTGAGTACCTTGTCAACAGGGGAACCATTTGCGGCTCCATTTAGATGAGCTGCCACATGAGTCACTCAGTTTTTCTCAGATAACAATCCGTGATGCTTATGTGGTTCAAATCTTGTGTTAAATACGGTTAAGGGAACAAAGAAATTTAGTAATTGCTGCATTTGTTTTGGTTTTCTCAGGGTAAAAATTACATACCACAGGCAATGGGTATAATGTATAATCTTAATATTTGAAGGACTGGATAGTCTGTTAAAGGGGTATGATGGACACTCTTCCCGTTAATGTCACCATGATCCCAACGTGTCACCATGATCCCCATTTAGAGAATTCATGGTCTAAATGTTGACCTAGTTGGGCTGATTCTGTATTCTGTTGTAAAAGGGGGACTGGTGATTTTTGTTTTTGTGGGACTTGATTTTTGACTTTGTTTGGATATTTGTTCAAAATACTCTCCCTGTTAAGTTCTGTACATGATAATATGAATATATTTTTTTGGGGGGGCTTAAAGAGCTTCACGGATGTACTATTTTGTTGGTTTGGTTCCAGGGTTAAGAGAGCCATTCCGTTCTTCATGGCTCTCACATGTATGTTTTATTTATGTATTTATTTATTTATTTATTTTGTTGTTGTTTTTCTGTTTTGTTTTGTTTTGTTTTGTTCCGTTTTTCCTTGTATTTGTGTACATTGCGGTCACAGGGATACATCAAGGTCAGGCTACCTCTCACATGGTTCCACCTACATGGATATATGTTTCTCACAGTTAATCATGAAAATGAGAGTGAAATAGTAGAGTTGTTATGTTAGTATGGTAGATACACTTAAGTTCCTGTCTTGGAATATTAAAGGGGCCAATTTCGCTATTAAAAGGAAGAAACTTCTCCTGTATCTTAATCAAAAGAAAGTGGATGTTTTGTTTCTTGCAGGAAACTCATTTAGATAATGAGGAATCAACAAAGCTGCGGAGGGATTGGGTCAGTAAAATATTTTATAGGGCCTATTCATCTAGCAAAAGGGGCATTTGTATCCTACTACGTAAAAATGTAAATATCGCTATTCACAAACAACTCTCGGACAGAGAGGGCAGGTGGGTGGCAATAAGTGCAGATTTGTTTGGTAGCAGATGCTCTCTCATTAATATCTATGCACCAAATATAGACTGTCCAGATTTTTTCGCTAACATTTGCTGTGTCGCAAAACAATTGGGAAATACTTATATAATTATTGGGGGGGGGGGGGTTAATCAGGTAAGAGATCCAGCTATAGATAAATCGAGAGTCACTAATACAAGGTTAGTATATAAATCACAACTAGCCATTGAGGTTTTGGAAGATGAGCTGGGTCTGGTTGATATCTGGAGAACTCTTCACCCCCAAGAAAGGGAATATACATTCTATTCATACCCACACTCTTCATATTCAAGAATAGATTATTTTCTAATATCTAAACAATTAGTGAACACAGTTATCGCTGCTTCAATTGGTAATGTTGTATTGTCAGATCATGCTCCAGTTGAAGTGGTGTTAGGTTCTAAAACTGAATCAGAAACCCCTCGAGGCCGTTGGAGACTCAACACCTCTTTGCTGAAAATGAAAAATCACGTGTATATCTATATATCTTTATGTATGTACATATATATATATCATCATCCCTCTCCCCCTTAATGCTATTAATCTTCTGTCCCATCTAATAAAGGCAAAAATGCCAAAAAATAGTCTTTAAAAACTCGGATACTGTTGGGTGGTAGTTGGCTTATTTTTCCTCTGTGAATGATTTGAACCGTTTTGAAGTCTCCAAATCCCTGAAAGTTTTTTGTTTGTTGGTTCTCTGCAGGCGGTTTTGTTTACAAATCTTCGGCCTATTTTTGAAGATTAAAACCAAGTTTGTTTTAAATGGTAATTTAGCTAACATGGAGCTATTGGCATTACATCACAATAGTACAAAAACTGATGAATTATCGGATTTATTGGCGCAATATGAAACCAAACAGAGCTGGAGCTCACCTGGGAGAGACTCGGCTGAGATCTCATGATCCTTGATGTGAGCCTCCAGACCGGCAGAGTCCGGATAGACAGCCGTAAAACGGACACGGAGTCCTCTTGTTTTCTGAAAATGAAAAAGTTAGTAACCTAGCGACAGAGCTCGAGCAGGTTAGCATGCTAACGTTAGCTAGCTAGCTAGCTAGCTCTGTCACGAAGCGTCTCGTTTCGTAAATCACAGCGGGATAAAAAAAAGTATCGAGTTTGGCATCTATCTTCACTTTTTGAGCCAAAATACGAACCTCCTTCTCCGTGTTCAGCCTTCGGCAACACTGTGGTGCCCGAAGCCATCATTGCGGCGCAGCGGTTGAGTTCTGCAGCCAATTCAAAATCAGAACCGGAAGTTATGACCGGAAGTTAAGAGACGGACTACAAGGGCCAGAATGCAGTGCGACAAACAAGGCACACATACTAGTATTTCCGGTTCTTTTTAAAGCGACAAATCATTTTCAGAAAATTTGAATTTATTCGTATCCTTTTGTTTTTTTTATCTCCACAAATAATCGTTACCTTTATTATTTACCTTTATTATTAGTTACCTTTATTATATGTATCCTTATACTACATATAAAATGGAAATATAGTTTGGTAGAAATACAAAAATACTAAAATAAATAAAAAAAATATTCTCCTTAATTTGTCTTCTTTTTACACTATGGTCCAGATTTGTGGGTGAAAAGTGCAATATTGAAATTTGTGTTCAAAGTGGAGTTTTTATTGATCATATGAACATATCATGTACATAGCTGCATTGAGAGTTTATACAATAAATACAAATAATACATTTTCACTGGTGCAGAAAAATCTAGTTATTGCATTGATCTTTAAAAAAAGCAACATTTATACAATATTCACTGCTCTCATGTTATTTTTAAATGGTGTCTGAACAGAAAATGTATGTAAACAAAACTTCTATTTATACCTCACTAACACATATGATTTAGAAGTCAGCTGCTTGAAAACAAAACTCAACATACTCGCTGAAACAATCAAATATACAAAACAAATAATTAAAAAATCTGATGTCATTACTTTGTGAAAATACAAGAGGGTAGATACAGTTTCCATTCACCTCCATTAACCTTAAAGATAAAGTCGTCATTATGCTCTTTCTTTCTGCAAACAAAAATGGCCCAAACTGAATTTCACACTCAAGATTATAGTTTTTTTTCTGTAAGGCCACAAAAACAGAGAGTGCAAAGCCACCAACAAAGATGCAACGCTGTTGCTGTGGAAACACAACAGTGCAAAACCTGACATCAATTTATATAACAACAATAAAAATAATAAAAGATTTCCATGTGCTTTTGCTTCATGTGCTTTTGTGGTTCACCCTTAGAGACCTGGATCGGCATCACTTTTCTTGTGATGCTTTCAAATGCCTTTCAAAAGTATTTAAACCTTTGCACGCTAAGAAAATTGGTTTGAATTCTTTTGAAAATATGGAAAAAGTGAGCAACTTGCCAAGAAATGTCATGCAAATTGAAAGACAGTAGTCAATTAAGAACATCATTTCTTTATAAAAGCTAGGGGAAAATGTCCAGAGAACTGTACATTTATGATTGTTCTAATTATATACTTTAGGCTATTATTTTTAATATTTGGTTGGGTTTTTTTGGGGGGGGTCTCCTTTTTTGTTTATTTTCTGGTCATTTTCTTGTACATTTTAATGATCTTTTGCTCATTTCTGGGTAATTTCTTCTTAAGTCACTCATTGCCCTCTTCCCATGTTTTTGAAAGAAATCAAGCCAGTCTGCCCAGGTCTCAAAGGGTTAATATTTTTCAGTCATAGCTGTCTACAGTGTATTTAAAGTCTAACAGCTGCCGCACTGCGTGGCTGGTGTCATCACACTCACAGTTAATATTTATATAGCACCGTCCGAGAGCAAACATCACAAAGTACTTCACAATAAAAGATTAATAAAACCAGAGACACAATAGAACAGTAGAAAAAGTAAATGAAGTGAAGTGTACAGAAGTCGGTCTTGAGCTGCTTTTTAAAGGTGACGCAGTGACGGTCAAAACTGTGCTAAGAGTTCGGCTTCAAGCGCAACATCACAAATTGATTTGAAAAACATGGGATGAAGGCAATGAGCGAAGAAAGAAGAAATAACCCCAATTTAGAAAGAAATTAGCAAAGACTTACAAGAGAATTACCTGAAAATATTTTTTATTAACAAATAATTAAAAAAAAAAAAAAAAAAAAACATAAAAAATGACCTGGAAAAAGTGCTTAAAAATACAATTTTCTTTTCCCCCCTAGACATTTAAAAAAATATCTGTTTCCAAGTATTTCTTGCAATTTGTGGAGCATTTCTTACCAAGTTGCTGGTTGCCTCTTTTCCCATGTTTTTAAGAGAAATCGCACCTATTTTGCCCAGGGTGCAAAGGTTTAAGGAAGAGAAGCTTTGAGAATAATTGCAGAATAAAGCATCACATTAATTTAGGATGAATAATAAGTTGTCATTATGTGCAGAAAAGCCCTTTGTGAGTATCCTTATAATAAGAGTAGTGCCAGCAGGTGTTGACTACATGCATTAAAAAAAAGTTATTTTACATTTTCACCAAGTATCTTACAGTTTTACAACCATCATGTTCCCTGACCCCAAAACAATGAATCACTGTGTGAATGTGTAAACATGCTGTGGATAATACAAAGCTTCGTGGAAACAGAAGTGAACTGAAACCTTGGATTTGTTGTGTCGTCTTCACAGTCACTCACAGTGTTTGGTGTCACATTGCAGAGCACATTTTGGGAGAGCTGGTCTCTGCGTTCGCCTTCTGCCGGATGCACTCTGGAGGATGAAAAACAAGGAGACGTAATGCACCTGAACATCACAGACGCTGCCACTTCACATCCAACCATCACACACAGCACCTCACAGGAAACACACAAGCACAAAACGACCTCAATGCTACCTTACTGGGCATTTTTAGTCTTTTTATGTAGTTGGTCCAACCATATAGACACATTACCACGAGTTCAGAAACAATGCAACACTCAGCGGAGCTCCACAGGGCAGTCTGATGGGCTCACCTGCCAAGTCGGTCCGTGAGATCTCAACCAGCCCCTCGTACAGGCCTTTGATGGGGTTCTCGCCCGCCATCACGACTCCATGAAGCCAGATTAACAGCATTCTGTGACCGTGCTCCTTAAAGCTTTTCATACCTAGAAGTTCAGTTCAGAATCATAGTTCATGTAAAAATAACGTAAAAATGATATTTTATTATAATTTAGTATTTATTATATTTATTAACTATTGATAATTAAGGTGATTTGGAGGAATGTTGTGATTTTTGTCATGAACAGAAAGATGTGGAACAAAAACTGTCTCGTTGTATTTTCATATATTGAGCTATTGATGTGAGGTTGACCTTTGACCTTTTGAATATTAAATGTCATCAATTCATCCTATTATACATTTGTGTGAAATTTTGTCAAAATCAGTGTATGAATTCTGGAGTTATGGCCAAAACAACTTGCTTTTTGAGGTTATAGTGACCTCGAACTTTGACCTTGGACCACCAATTTGGAATCAGTTCATTGCTGAGTCCAAGTGGACGTTTGTGCCAAAGTCGAGTAAACTCCCTCAAGGTCTTTTTGAGATATTGTGTTAACAAGAATGACACAAACGCAAGGTCACAGTGACCTTTGACAACAAAATTTTTACAGTTCACTCTCGACTCGAAGTTGACGTTTGTGCCAAATTTGAGGAAATTCCCTCAAGGCGTTCTTAAGATATCACATTCACGAGAATTAGATGTACAGACTTTTTCACTGCTTTCAGTTTTCATGCTGAATTATTCGACTCCTGCTCCAGCTCATATTTCCGTGCAGACATGAGAGGCGTATCGATTTTTTGGCTGCTGAGCTCCGACAGCTGGTCAGGAGAATTAAAAGAGAGGTTGAGAAACCTGCTCTGAGCAATTTGAAGAAAACCAATCATTACATGATTTTCTGGTATAAAACTGCTGGAGCCAACAGTTTTGAATTGTTTAAGACATTTACATTTTAAACCATTTCAAGGGGTCAGCGGAGCTCACCTGTCCACTGTTGCTCTATCGCTCGTATATGTGCGTCGCTGAATTCCCAGTGCTGTGCCAGGATCTTCCACTCGCCGCGGCAGAGCAGCTTGGTGGCCAGGTTCCACAGGACGGAGCGGAGGTGCTGCGTCTCCGGCTGGTGGTCCTGCTTGAAGGTCAGCGGCCTCCCGACCCAGGAGTCCTGCTCACTGCTCATCTGATCCTGAACGTTTTCATACATTGTGGACATAGTGTGGTGTACTGTGTGTAAAACGTCTGAAGTTAACACAAAACATCAAATAAATATTAAAACCAGCGCTCCATTCTTAATTTGCGTTCCTCGTGATTGCTATAGAGAACTAGGATGGATGTTTGTGCCAAATGTGAAAAAAACTCCTTAAAGGCATTCTTGAGAGCTGCAGTTACGAGAATCGGATGTGCGAATGGACGGATAACCCAAAAACATCATGACTCCGGCCTCAGCTACTGTCAGTCTTGGTCGGCATTGGCTGTTTACTGACTTGTCAACCACACACCAAAAACAACGCCTTAAAACAGTGCTGCACATGAACTAGAAAACATCAGTTTCCAAAAGAGAAAGCATTCGATGTTTGTGTTTATGGTACATAACTTAACTCGCCTTCTCCCATTTATAAAAACGGTCAGCTTTGATGATCATGTCGACCAGGATGACGTGGTTTCCTCTGGCTGCCACCTCCAGACACGTTTTCCCCTGCTGTGCGCATCATACAGCCAATAAAACACAGGGAACAGAAGGTACATTACTCCGTTAAACAACGTAAATAAAACAGACATACTTCATGATATAAGCATGTATAAAAAACCTCAAAACCAAGAGATGACACACAAAACGAACATCCTTTCAAAATCACAAGGCTGCTTAAAAGTTACATTAAAAAAACAAATGATGACATGAAAAGCCATTTTTCTGCATCAGTACGTTTCCATTTGATACTTAAAGTACTTTTTTTATAATACCTACCTGTACTTTTACTTCAGTGAGATTTTGTATGCAGGGCTTTTAGTTGTATTTCTTTAACTTTATTGTCACTACTTTTATTTGAGTTAATAAATTGAACAGTTCCTCACACAAAAAAGCATTTGTAAACAGTGGAGGAAAAATTGAGTGTTATTTTTTTCATTTTTCTTGTGTGTAGGGTTTTTTTGTTGTTGTTGTTTTTGTTTGGTTATTTTTTTTAGTATATTATGGATATATTGAGTAATTTGTGTCCTAATTTATGACAGCGCAAGTGTGTGTGTCTGTATTGCGTGTGTAACTGGTATTCTTATCTTATAAAATAACGACAATAAATATATTTTGGAGGAAAAAAAAATACTTCTCCAACACATAAAGAAAATATTAAAAAGAAAAAAAAACAATAAAAAGAAAAAAAATGAAAAAGAAAAAAGCATCATAGCATGACATTTGAGCATTTTTGTTTGCTTTTTTTAATCCTGGATGAAGGTATGTGCTGTGTGGTACCTTGTCAGTCAGATTGAGGTTAACACCGGAGATGAGCATCATCTCGGCCAGCTCCTGCCAGCCGTGCTCTGCTGCGATGTGCAGAGCAGTCTGTTGTCTCTGTGAACATCATCACATAAACCTGATTTTAATGCAATGCAGCCTTTGTGTTGTTTCCCCTGAGAGCCATCACCATGTCATTGTGAATTCTTAGATTTATTAAAATGATCGTAGTCCTGCAGAACCAGCTGCTTTTCTGCTCTTTACTGTGCACCAGTGCAGCTGCAGAGGTTTGTACTCACGCTGTCGGTGATGTCCAGGTCACAGTCGACGTCTATCAGCAGCCGTAAAACCTCCGTGTGGTTGTTGAACACGGCGTGGTGGAGCGCTGTGTTGCGTTGCTGTTTCAAAGAAAAAGACGGAAGAAACCAATATCTGATGAGAATGCCCTGCTGTATAAAATAAGCAAGCAAAACTTTATTTAGGTAGCACATTTCATTCAGGGTGGGAGCACAATGTGCTGCACAAAGTGCAAGATACAAGCTGCAAAACAAAGCCGTCAACTGACCATAAATATGAATCAAATCCATTGAACATGACATTACTAAAAATAAAAACTAAAAAAAAAAAAAAGAATTAAGACGAAGAATAAACCAATGGAAAACCAGTAAAAAGATCAACCAATAAACCAGTAAAAGTAAAAACAGACCTAAATTAAAAAAAATAAAATAGAAGAAAAGAAAAACTAAATAAAAAATAAACTAAAAGTAAAAAATGAATAAATGAAAAGAAAATAATTAAAAAAAAAAAAAAACTAACTAAAGCTAAACTAAACTAAATAAAATAAAATAAAATACCAAAACCAGACTATTTGGAGGACCAGCAATGTTCTCCAAGTTAGTTTGTGCGAACAGTAAATTTTGTTTTATATTTTATATTATATTTCCTATTAAAATGTTTTCCTCTTTATTCTGTGAACGTTTTAGTATCTTTTTTTGCAAATTAGTTTCAAAAGGATATACAAACTATTTTTGCAACTAAATCCTCTTCTGAACTATCTCACTAAAATGACCGGAGTCTGTCTATGTCCGTCCTTTCTTAACAACTTACGGGACACATTTATTGGCCGTAAAAGTGCACACTGTGTTGTAAATTAAGAGGGGAACCCTTTTAACTGTTACACCTCTGAACAGCGTGCTGGTACACCTCGCTCCCCGTCGCCCCAGAAGCGAAACTCAGTGAAGTCTATGTGCTGCTTTAAGGTCGCCCATCAAGTGTTACTCGCTCGAATCTGTGGGGGACGGGAGGGTAGCTGCATGTGACGCTTTCTGCCACAGTGACTTAAATATGGACCACTGGAGGTTAATAAGTGGCGGCTGATGAATGCTCTGACCCCGCAATGTGCAGCCGAGCACTTCACAACGTACTTCAGCAGCTCCAGAGTCAGCGGTTTCATCCTCAGCTCCCTCCATCCACATGTCAATGAACCCTGAAGCGCTCCCAATGGTCAGGCTTCGATACCATCGCTGTGTGAGTGTGTGAGTACATGTGTGTGAGTACGTGTGTGTGTGTGTGACTGTGATGCACATTGTTTACACTTTGAACCCAGTTACGTCATCAGTATTCTTCAGCTGCGTTTAGACATCTTTCACGTGCATTTAAGCTTTTGAAACCCGAGCAAATTGATTTAACTTCTTTTGAAAATATGAGGAAAAAGGCAATGAGCAACACGGCAATAGAGGTCCCACAAACTGCAAAAATTAGAGGGAAAAAAGTAGTTTTAAAAAAGAGAGAGACAGTTATTAGTAAATACTTTTAAAAAAGGAAAAATGTTCATAAAACTATAATAATAATAATAATAATAATAATAATAATAATAATCTAGATTTATTCATTATTTTGTTGGGGGGGTTGTTTATTTTAGTTTAATTTTTTCCTTTTTTGTAAACACGTTTTTTCTTTTCTGCTTTTACTAATTTTCAGGTAATTTTCTTGTGATTTAGAGGAACTTGTAACTGCTTCTCGTGTTTTTGAGAGAAATTAACCCAATTTGTTCTGATTTAAAGGGTTAGGTGCTCTGGATAAAAGTGTGATAAAAATGCAGCCACTGCAACAGTCTTGTACATTTTAACCCAAAGCGGCAGGTGTGGTAACTTCTTCTTTACAAGATTTAGTGTGAAGATGCTCATTTACAAAAAGAACTACATGAACTACAGAGAGCTCAGAGTCACGCGGCCGCTGACGTTACTCACACTGTCGACAGCATCTCTGTTAATTCCTGCCTCCAGCAGCAAACTGGCCTCTCTGTCGAAGCCGCGCTGCGCCACGTAGTGCAGAGCGTTCATGTTCCTCTGCAGACAGAAGATATTTATTATTAAGATAAATATCATATAGATATTTTGCAATATATTCTGTGTGCTGAAAATGATACATGCATTTGATTTGATCTGATTTGTTTCAAATGTATAAAAAAGGAAACAAAGAAATTAAATTATTATAGAAAAGCAGACAAACAAAGAAAAAGTAATATCTACAGACAATGAAAAGCATTAAGAAAAATAAATGCTCAAACACACGATGACTTGGTTTACATGTTCAAAAAAGTATGTGAGAAGTAGAAATAGATTTAATCTCAACCCTTATTCATAAGTCATTGAATTTTAATTAACCAGCCTCATTATTGATTTAACCTTTACTCTAATTAATTAAACATACATGCATACACCTGCATACCCCAAATCAAATATCTACAGTTTTATATAATTATTTACAGAAAAAAAGGAAAACTAGGAAAAAAATGATACCCCACGTTATTTACTTTATGCTACTATCAAAAATGTATATACTTATTGTACATTAGAATGTATATTGTAAGTACTTTTTGTCTTTGCTGTGTTGTGTGTAATGACTGAATAAAAATACTACTACTATTAAGTAACCAAATAATATTCATTTGTTCATTTATTTTTCCTTTTTTATCTTCTTTTTTCTGTAAATAATAATGAAAAATTGCAGGTATTTGGGTGAATGCTTATATGTTTATTTACTTGAATGAACAAACCGTACGTTAGTTTGTGCGTTGACGTTACAGCCGGACTCCAGCAGCAGTCTGACACACTCATAACGACCTCCGTCAGCCGCCAGGTGCAGCGCCGTCAGACCGTCCTGAAAACACAACAGGAACATTTCGGTCTGCAGCACGCCGCCGTAACGCTGATTTACTCACGGCTTTACTTACGGCTCATCAAACCTACGAGCGTTTAACAGTGACGTCTCAGAGGATCTGATTTTGTCCAACCAGGAGGCAGAATATCAGTTTAGGATCATATGAACAACAGAAAAGCAGAAAATCTTCAAATCTGAGAAGCAGGAACCAACAAGTGACTCGCCAACTAAAAAACAAAACTGACACTTTGGCCTCGTAAAAATAACTACTAATACCAATACCAATACCAATACAAATACTAATACTAATACAAATACAAATACTAATACTTTCTACAGACATAAGACCAAAGGGCAGCAGAGGGGTCTGATATTTTTAAAATCAAACTCAAGACCTAACTTTATAGTTTGGCTTTTAATTGAACTATTTATTCATACATTTTAGTCTTTTTCACAGTTTTACTACTTCCTATATAAATGTATTATTTTTAACATATTTATTATTTTACTTTGTTCTGTTATCCTTTTATTTGCCGCTTATTTACAGTTTGAGTATTTTATTCATATATCTTTTATTATTATTATTATTATTATTATTATTATTAATGGTTGTGTTTCCCCAGTTTTTGGTTTTAATGAGCACTGTTTTCTTGGTGTTTGTCTTTTTTGTTTTTATTCACATGCTTGTGTGTGTGTGTGTGTGTAACACTTTGTGTTACATTATGTTTTTATGAAGTGCTATACATATAAAGTCTGAGTGATTGATTAAAATAATGTTCTATATGAAGCTGGGATTTGGGTTATTGGATAAACAAACTTTGCTAAAACAGCATTAGTTATGATGGGGTTTTTATTTTCATGAATATTTATATTATGATATATTTTCATAGTTTTACATGTAATTATTCCTTCTGCATGAAGTCTTTTTATAAAACAATTAAGACAAATTTCTCACTCTGTATTAAAGGTGCAGTGATTTTAGTGACATCTAGTGGCGAGGCTGCAGATTGCAACCAACTGAATAACCTTTCCCTCTCTTTCCAAGCATGTGAAGAACCTACAGTGGCCCTCAGGTAATGTCAAAATGATTTGTCCATTCAGGGCCACTGTAGAAACAGTTTGCTCCTTATGTAGATAAAACGGCTCATGTTAATAACTAAAACATGATTCTTGGTTTCAGGTAATTATACTCAATTGAAAAGTTTTAAATATTATATACAATTTCCACCAATAAATCCTTCATACTGCTCCACTACGTTTTTTTTTTTTAACTAAAAAAGCACGTCAATACATAGGCGTTAATTTTGAACATGAGCATTTGTCCTTTCCAGTAAAATCAAGAAATTAGTTGACTTTTTTTAAAATTTCCACCATAAATTCATGTAAAAAAATTAATCAGAATGTGCAAAATTTCCTGTTACGCAATATTTTCCCAAAAACTGAAGTTTGCGGCCCCATTCAGTCCACTTACTATATTTCTCTCATCGACGTCGACTCCAGTCTCCACCATCTTCTGCAGCACCTCTGTGTGCCCAAACTTTGCTGCCAGATGCATAGCTGTGTTCGCTTCCTGCAGTCCAGACAAAACAAAACATTACAGCCAGAAACCCACTCTGACACAACTTCCTCCACACACAGTCTGTCCACAAAAACCAGCCGAGAGAGGCTGTTAACACCTCGCTGTTAACGGTCCAAACACGAGCTCAGGCTGTGTCCTTCTTTGGTCTTTTTTAGTAGTTTTGATCATGTTTGTAGTAAGAAGCAGAGCATTAAATCAAGCTTAGATCTGCTTTCATTGTGAATTATGTCATGCAAAAGTGGACAATATAGATCAAAAAATCTAATTCAGGCGGACGGTGAAAGGCAGCCTTTAAAACAAGCAAACAGCCAACAGAACGTGCACAACATTATGTTTCAATGATGCAGAGTATTGATCACAAAGGACGGAATCAAATATATTGAATAAAGTAATTTAGTTTTTATTATGTTATATATCACCTCCACTGTCTAACTATTTCATGCAATTCTCGTTTCTCCTCCTGAGCAATTTTTCATTCCTACGTGCAATTATAATCATTTTTTACTTCATACTTAGAATACTACTACACACTATGTGTGTACTACAGTTTTTCTGAGCACAAGTATCCTGTGTAATCTGTGCTCATAGATGACACTGGTATGTTGGACAGTAAACATAAGTGTATAAAGTCTTTATTATTACTGTAAATTGTAGTATTTTTACTTTTACTTGCTGTGAATAGTATTTTGATTCAATCCTTTTTCTATTTGTAAGTATATTTGCTGTAACAAAAGAATTTCCCCAGTGAAGGATCAATAAAGTTGTATCTTAAATTATCGTATCGTATCGTATCGTATCGTATCGTATCGTATCGCATCGCATCGTATCGCATCGTATCATATAGTATAATTTTCCAGGCAATTTCCATACCCCCAATGTTTTCGTCTTGTGTGGGGGAGCTATGTAACACCCTGTTGTGAACTCTGTTGCGGAGGACAGCAAAAAAGTTAAAGTTTCCATGATTTCATGTGAACGCAGCGTAACTCTGATGGACTGTTTTTGTGGTGTCCGACACCACCAACTGTAGTGTTTACCTCATCTCGGCTGTAAGCTGCATAGTCACAGCTGGTTCAAGTTGTGATGGATTTTATCGAATGCTGCTTTAATGTGTTAAACTGACGAGGAGTGTCGTGATATTTACTTTGTGCCAGCTGTTCAAAGGGTCAGTAGAAGATGATTTAGCTCTCGGCTGTTTCTCCGCGCCTTTTATACACAGGATTTACGGCCCGAACACATCCTGCTTCATGCTGTTTGCTTGTGTGAAGACGGCTTCATAATGACGGAAGCATTAAATTTCGTATGAGCTCAGCCGAGGTGTGACAGCTGAGTAAATACAATATTGAAAATTTCGTTTTCATTTAACTATTTTAACTTTATTTTTATTAACATTATCTCAATGGGTATTATTTTCCATCATATGTTATGCATTTGGTTCATTCTATTTCTATTCTTATTTTTTTTATCCACGTGAAAATGCAGGATATGTATTATATTCTGATCTTATCTTATTTTTACATGCAGATTTTTTTTTATGTCTTCTGTGTCTTTTCATCTTCTTATTTTCGTCTTGTTCTTGTTTTTGCTTTAATTCCTGTTACATATATATATATATATATTCCTGTTATATATGTATATGCAGTTGGGAAAAAGGGGGTAGTATTTACTTCCCCATACTCCTTTTTGGACATGAAATATTTATGTTCACTGTTTATGTCCGGTGGCATTATTTTCATTTTCCTTATCTTATTTTATTTGCCATGTTTGAAATAAGGATCTAACTAATGTGAAGCACTTGGTGCATTTAACTTCTTTGTTGTAAATCATGTTGGGCTGCATTTCTTGTATGAAAGGTGCAACACAGGTGTAACACAACTGTGTGTGTGTGTGTGTGTGTGTGTGTACCTTGTCCTTCAAACCGTGTGTGCATCCCATTCCTATCAGAAACTCCACCACTTCAAACTGTCCGTGTTCGGCAGCCAGGTGGAGCGCCGTCTTCCCCGACTGCTCAGAGACACATCAGCCCGTCACACGCTGGAGCTACGTTACACACTCTACACACACACAACGCTCAGACTGAAGGGTAACGTCCCGTTCGTTCGTTTAATGGCATATTGACGATTTTCTGATGACAAACAGCTAAATGTTTGAACAGACGTAGAACGACAGGGAGGATTTAGACTCGTATATTCTACAAAAAACGGCTCTTTTCACACATTTTGCACGATATTCGTCTGTAAATTTAAAATAGTGCCACCTCGACACCTTTAAAGGTGCACAGGGCGGGGGATGTGTTTGTCGAACCTTTGTTGGCCCTGTAAACTGGAAGCAGGTGACATCACTCATATGTTTCTCACTTGGCCCAGGTTAACCGTTTTAACACCTGAGCAAACTGTCTTGATTTCTTTCAAAGGCACAAGAGGAAGAAGCTACTTAACAAATAAAAAAAAGGCCAAAATATTATCAGGAAATTTACAAAAGGTTACAAGAACATTACCTGATATGAAAGCAGAAAAAAATTAAGAAAGCAACAAATTAAGAAAAAACAAACACAAAAATGACCTTAAAAGTGCAACAAAAAAAAAGAAAAGTTGTAAAAATGTTTTATTTTGTAGAATAACTCTAAAATAATAATAAGATTTATAAATGATTTTTTTTACATTCCTTCCTAGTTTTTTTTTAAATATCATATTATATTATTATCAATTATACATATATTATTAGTAGTATCTTATTTTTAGTTATTTTTTAACTATATTTGTCCATGATTATTATAAATGTAGGTGTCCTCTTCAGTATGTACTGTCTACAGTTTGGATTGTGTTAATGTTTCATTCATTCAGTTGTATTTATTTTGTCTCCTTCTTTCACCATAAAAGTTTTAATACTGCTGTTTCTGCTGTCTGAAGGAAAGAATAAATAAAAAAAAAAAAACAAGTGTCACCTTGTCCACTCTGTCCAGACAAATGTCCTCCAGGTCCTCCATGATGAACTCCAACACTCTGATGTGGCCTCGCTGGGCGGCACAGTGCAGCATACTCAGACCATCCTCACACACACACACACACACACACACACACACACACAAACATCAATCAGACAATAAGCTCACAGTTTGAGTCTGCAGTGATGATGAAATGAAGCGTCTCTTACTTTGTTTTCACAGTTGAGTTTTGCTCCGCAGGACACCAGGATCTGCAGGACTTTTAGGTGACCGAACCAGGACGCCAGAAGCAGAGCGTTCATGCCGAACTGCGGACAAACATTTAAAGCGTTACGTGCAGTGAAGCTCTGATCGTGCATGTATATAAAATTATATAAAATAGAAGGAATCTACTGAATAGTCTGAAACTGGCAGAGGCTTCAAAGCTTCATTCATCGTGTTTGTATTCACATTTTGAATGCTGCATATCTCTTTGTTTGCATGTATATTCATCTGTTTATACTTGGTATTTTTGCACAGTTGCAGATAAAAATTGGGCTCCGCTACTGTTATTATTATTATTTCCAATAAGTCATGACTCGGTGATATCGCTGTGTTGGGGAATTGACGAATTCAGTGGTAAATCCTCATTTGGATCTGTGTAAATGTGTGTGTACGTACAGAGTCCCTCTCATCCACGTCAGTGTCGTGGTCCAGCAGGAGACGCAGAGCCTGTTCATTCCCAGCTCCCGCCGCCCAGTGCAGAGCTTTACGGTCGATCTGTGCGGAGTCAGAGAGAGGTCGCTGATGAACGAACGATGGTTTCATAAAGCTTCTCGCTAAGCTTCGTCAGTCAATGCACAACAGCAGGACTGTGGAGCTCGCTCTTCTACAGCTGCGTCCCAATTCAGGGTCTGCATCCTTCGTAGGACGCAGCCTACGCGGTTTACTACTTCGGAGGCGCCTTCGAAGGCGGCATCAGCGGTGGTTAAATGGGACAGTCTAGTCTTCGGAGGATTGTCACCAGATGTTCCCGCCCTTACCCCCACGTCAGTTGATCCCTGCTGTAAAGCTCGCCAGAGAGATGGGAGGGGGTTATTTTAATATATATGAATATATATTTTTTAAAATTTATATTCCCCATCGTAAGCTGATTTATCTCCGGTCAGCAGAGCCTCGCTCAGCGGGCGGAGCTCTCCTCGGCGTGGCTACAGCGCCGAGCTCGCTCTACGTTTCCGTAGCTAGTATGCTAGGTGGCTACGTGTTAGCATTACTAACGTCACGTATTATGAAGAAAATGATGAGATTTTAATGTCCCTCTAAGTTTAACATATCTGGCGTTTGATTTTCAAACGAGTAAAAACCCACATTAAGTTAAATCGACGCTCCGATCTCCGCTCTGTGCCGCCATTATGGCAATTATTTTTGAAAATCACGGGCGCGCAAGGAATCTTGGGAAATGGAAAGCCTCGAAGGATAGTAGCGATGTGTCCTCCAAAAAGAGGGAAAAGAAGGAGCCTTCGAATCGGGACGAAATGGGACAGCCTTCGCGCAGACCTGTGACATAATCGGCCTTCGAATGCAGCCTCCGAAGGATGCAGACACTGAATTGGGACGCAGTGTTTATGTACCATTATATCTTCATGAAGTTTAACCACATAAGTCCACTAAATTAGTTGTCTCCATCCTGAGATTGTTAAAAAAGTGGAGGTCAGATATGGGATTCCCAAAAAAAAGTGGTGTTTCATCTGGTTGGGCGTGACTTTAGCGCACGCTCGTGAGTTTCTCGTGATAAAGGAACAGTTACGTTACGTTAGTATAAGTAATGTAGCCTACATCTTTAAATTTTCACTTTCCAGTCATGCTGTCATTAAAATGGGCTATTTTGTGCTTTATATCATGTGTCATGAAAATATTGGATAAAAATAACTAAAAACAGCTAACTTTACACTGACAGCTTTCCTTTGGAAATAAACGCTTGGTAGCATTTACATCAAATTGGTTAACGCTAACATTAAATCATAAAATCCAAACATCAGTTTTTGACCAATTTTTACGTGAATCTCACCTTATCAATAAAAGTCAAATTTACAGTTGAGTGTATTAAAATTGAGAGTGATTCTGGCCTGTTGGCACGGTAAAAGTAGCTCACAGAGGACGCCACAGCTACAGCTGAGGAAAGGGCCAAAAACAAAGTGTTTCTTCATGAATAGATTATCATAAATATTACACAATCATCTCAGTTTGAGGAGCATTAAGTCTCCTGTAAGTTTAATCGTAGAATTAAGGCAAATATCAAGTTAGTTTTCATGTTGCGGCTTGTGAGTTTAACCAACAAGTGACGAGAGGCTCTCAATGCGAGCTGATGAGAACGCGAACAACACGCAAGGCTCCGCCCCCCGGGGCCAAACCCCACTTTTTTAGCGAGTCCCAGTCAGACAAATTTTTATACCAAAATGTACATTATCATAATTAGCATCATTCCTTTCCTTTTTTCAAGTGTCTTCTGCCAAATGTATACTGTATGTGTGTAGCCTTGGCTAAAGCGATTAGTTTCACCTTTGCTTTTATTGCAATAAAAATCAAAAAGGCAAAAATTGTTGCAGAAAAATCACCAAAATTTTTTGGCAGAGGACCCCAAACCCCCCCACTTCATGTACGCCCCCCTGCACTCTTGCATTGTGGTCCTTACTTTATTTTTGGCCTTGACATCCACGCCTTTCTTGATCAGCTCCTGCATTTTCGCCGTGTCGTTCCTCTTTGCTGCATCGTGGAAGTCCTTTTCTGAGCACAGCACTGTGAGGAGACGCGGAGGGAGATGAAGAGTTAAAACTGTTCTGCAGGTCAGCGAAAAGCAACAGCAAAAAGTTGACATATACTCTATTCAACCTCTGAGACTCAGGTACTACAGTAATACATCACTTTCCAAAATCCTCCACCATGTGGCCTTAGACGTGAACATCTATATACAGAGGAGAGACTTAAATTTCCTAGTTTACGCAAGCTTTAATTTTACATGCGGGGAGACAATTCACTTAAAAGGCGACAAAATTACTTAATAATCTTTAGGTAAAAAGACATTAATTCAGTAATTTTAGTAGGTAATACAAAAGAATATTGTGGTTAACCCTAAACCTGAGCAAACTGGCTTCATTTCTTTCAAAAATCATGGACAAAAGGCAATAAGCAACTTAACAAGAAAGGACCCAAAAATCAGCAAGAAATTAGTTAAAAAAAAAAAAAAAGTTACAAGAAAATTATCTGAAGTTAGTACTAAAAATGAAAATAAAAACCAAAAGTAAAAAGAGCAAAGGGAAATTACCTAAAAAAAAAAAGATTTATACAAATTTATACACATACATACATACTTAATATACATAAATACTCTACATAAATACATGAGAGAAAAAACTGTTAAAGGTTTCAAAAAAAATGAACAAAATTGGCTTTACCAAAAGAGATAAATATATTAGAAAATTATCAAATAACTAGGGGAAAATATTGGGAAAAAACTTTTATAATTAGATATTTCAAATTAGGTTACAGAAACACACACACACACACACACACATTTACATATAGCAATTTGATAATTTTCCAATATTTTTCTGTCTCTTTTTTGAAAAAGCCAATTTTTGGCCATTTTCTTGAAACCTTTTTTTCATTGATGGCCTTTTTTTCCCTCATTTTGTTGAAAGAGATCAAATCAATCTGCTTTATGTTTGAAAGCTTTAAATGCTTGTCAGAGGCGTCTGAACGCAACACCAGAAAACTGCCGCTGAGGCTTCAAAGGGTTAAACCGTCACACACTGTTCAGTGAGTAACGCGTTAAAAACGCTGCAGCGGCGATTTCACGGCTCATATTCGGTAATATTACAGTATTACACGGTGCAAAATAAACTCTTGCTGCGGGTTAAAGCAGCGTGACACGCGCGGGTTTGTGCCTCTGTGGTGCGCGCGGACATCCTGCTGCTGCTGACGGATGGCAGCTCGCGCTCCCTGCGGCGCTCAGCTGATCACAAAAACAGACTTTTACTCACAGAAATCCTCCTCCGACACCAGCTCGTCCTCCATCCTCACGATGATTCACAGCCTCTGACCCTCCGCCGGCACCTCCCTCATCGCAGTCTCTTCACCTCCGGCAGCTGAAAGGAGGCTGGACGCTGAACACACACGGAGCAGTTACTCCTGTCCAGCTGAAAGGGTTAAAACCGTCAAACACTATCACTTCCGCTCATTACCTTCAAAATAAAATCAGGAGCCTACTTTTTTGCAACTTTTTTTTGTAGGAGCTACTTCTGAGTAGGACAGCACATCTATTTCTATTATCAATTAATTTGTTATTTTTTTGATAAGTAGTCTATAGCATCTGGGGATATTAGACATTATCAAAAAAAAAGAAAAAAAAGAGAGAAAATGTCCAGAGAACTATATTTATAATTCTTTTAATTATGTAAATTACATTATGGAGCAAAGAAGAAAGTATTTATTTATATTTAATTTGTAGCATTCTCCTTAGTTTATTTTGTTGTTGTATTTTTGGTTTGTTTTTACCTTTTTTTCTTATTTTCAGGTTATTTTCTTGCAACTTAAAAACTTAAACTGATGAAACTTTAATATTTATATTTACTTAAATATATATACATATATACATATATATACATACATATACACACACACACACACACACACACACACACACACACACACACACACACATATATATATATATATATATATATATATATATATGAGTTGCTTTTCATCCTCCCTTTTTTGTTTTTTTTTAATCAAGCCAAATTGTATAGGTTTCAAAAGATTAAACAATGTACTGATTCTCAAAATCATTGTAAGTTTTGTCTATTTTCCCTGCTGTTTCATCAAATACAATTTTAAGTGATTAGACTAAAATCAAGCTGGCAGTTTTCAGCAAGGTTTGAAAAGTAGATCTTTCTAAAAAGCAAATCAATAATAGAGAATAATATAAAATAGATTAAAATAGATGTAATAATTTCTTAAATAAATCTGAGCGACGCTTTCTGGAGCACTGGTTTCAAACTTTGGGGTCCTGACCTCCACTAGGAGTCGCCAAAGCTTTGGGAGGGAAATTCTTATTTTCAAAGTTTAGAATATTATAGGATATAAGAGTAAAACTGAAATTGAGCCATATTCACAGAGCCTTCACCCTCTGCTAAACAGCATCGTCCTGTTTTTAAAAAGTATGCAAATAAAACAATCACTGAGCTAACAGAGAAATGGCCAAGTGTCAGAGAGAAGAAAACAGGAAATTCTTCAAAAAGGTTTGTATGGCTGTTAAAAATTAAACCATATATACCATACAAACACAGAACTGTGTAAAAGTTCCTAAAACAGTATATCAGGAAAACTCATCTCTAAGGAAATATTCACAGGAAATAACCTTCTCAGAATTCAACCAAAACAACCGTTTTATACAAACTTTGTGGGAGTTACTGCATTCACTATTTGGGTTTATTGTACAATTTATCAGCCATTCTGTACTGTTTTTGCTTTGAATTGACTATAATATGAAATATCTTTAAAATATGTCTCTTGGTCAGGAGTTGTCAGATTACTCAAGCCTTAACCCTTTGAAACCAGAGCAAACTGGGTAGATTTCTTTCAAAAACATGGGAAGATAGCAATGAGCAATGAATAAAAAAATGACCCAAAAATTAGCAAGAAATTAGTTAAAAAGTACAAGATTAAATGAAATAAACCTGGAAAAAAATATAAAAAATTAAAAAAAAATAAATCAAAAAGTCAACAAGGAACAAGGAAAAAAATTTTTTTTTATTTAATTGTGATCATTATAAATACAGTTGTTCCCTAGTTTTTCCACTTTTCCCCCCAGTAATTCATGCCTAGCTTTTAAAAAAATATTTTAATTATGTATTAATTTCTTTCAATTTTTGTGAACATTTCTTACTAAATGTCTTGCCTTTTTTCTCGTGTTTTTGAAAGAATTCACATCAGTTTGCTCTGGGTTCAAAGGTTTAAATACTTCGGCCTAAAAAACACAAAACATAATCAGATAGTTTCCCTTTGTTTATTTGGGCAATAGCAAATTTTATCAAAGAGTACAAAATATATCTACTGTTAGAAAATATTCTTGCATACTCTAAATGGTATGACTCATTGAAAATAGTCGAACACTGTCGTCATCTTTTGACAGAGCGCTGGACACAAAATAGGGGAAACATTGCAGAGTTTGTGATTTAAATTGTGAGAGAAGTCACTGAGGAGCACATATAAAATAAAAGAAATGTAAAATTTAAAAATATGAGAGGTTAGTGGGAGCCAGCAGGGGCTGCTACAAGCTCTTTGATCGGTTATTTACAATATCAGTATAACATTAATAACAAAACTATAATCATTCTATGTGGAGGAGCAGATATTTGTTTTGCACGTGATTAGTCTGAAAGATTAATTTCAGAAAACTCCTGAGCTAGATTCTTTCCTCATCAACAATAAACAGCACATATGCTAAAAGTATAAAGTATGTACAATATAAATTCCCTCATAAACTGCCAGTAAAAACATGATGTCTACAAATAAAAGAGCACACTATTGAAACTGTTGTGTAATTTGGTATTAACACTTTTTAGTACTTTTTTCGCATGTTCTGGCAGTTTTGCTTTGTCATTATATTATTAATTCTCTAATTAACTTTCAAGTAATTGAAGATGTCCGATATTTCATATAATACAAAAAACAAACAGTAGGACATTAAGCATTAACTTCAGCTGCAGAGAAAGTTAAACAACAAACAATTGCACTTAGTAATTCATGAGCGAACAGTTGCACGTGCTGCATCACCAACGAAAATTTAGAGATTTCTGCCAAAGTCCATCAATTGACCGTTCGCTAAACCCTGAAACCCCTCAGCCCATGCCGCTACACTGTAAGACTTTCAGCTCGCGCAAAGCACATGTGCAGCGAAAAATGACAACAGTGTCACATTAACTAGTCAAAATTGTATTGAACTATCTTTAATCTTATTACTAATACTTTAGAGTTGAAAAAAAACCTTTCAGTCAAACGAGAACAAAAACAGCTTCTCATTTCAAGCTGCCAACTGTTGATTTTGCTCACTAAAATGTTGCAGAAAGATTTTGAACCCCATTACGTGCACAAGATGATCAAAAACACTGTTTCTGTTTAAATTAACTAGTTTTACCCGTACAAGGAAAAAGGTTTTTACATGTGTTTTGCAAACAGAACACTACTGCTGCACATAAAAACCCGCTAACACCCACTGTTATCTGCAGTGGTCACGGGTATTTATGGCCTCCAGCTTTAATTGGCATTGATGGAAACATCCGGGTGAACATGTTAATTTTAGGTGCACCTAATTAGTGCTAAAACATCCAAAATAGTCTGTTAAGAGTTTAAAAGAGAGACTGAATAAGTCAGCGATAAAGAGAATTAACCACCGTAGTTCTCACAGACCTCCCTTCACACCAAAACAACCCACACACACACAGAAAGGTGTACACGTCTGCTGCAGAGCCGTGTACACAGCTCTGCTCTACTGGCAATGGGAAAGCAGCATTTTTCGCGGGTTTACCTGTGTTTAAAAAAAACCACATGCACACACAAATTGTGGTGGAAAAGAGGTACATCTTGGGTCATATTGGCCGGAGTTGCTGGAGTTTAAATTTTCCCAAATCCAATAAAAAGCAGGACGGAGCGGCTAATCTTGGCCTAAACTCTGACAACGTTGAGGACTCGCTCCTCAGAGTGAGGAAACAGTACCAGACATTCCTGTTTGTCTACGATTTTCCCAGTTTCAAGCTGGGTGTTGTGCATCCCCACAAATATCTGTAAAACACTAAAATGGCCTGGTTTTCACCATATTAAATATATATATATATTTGTTTTCAGCCTGTTTTCATGCACTGTTTGTACGCTCTCCTACAAAAAGTAATTCACCAAAATTTGTACATGCCCCACATAGTGATGAGTGAATGGCATCCATTGTTTTGAAAAGTCAGAATTGGGTCACTTTAACCATTTAGTGTAAATCCAGCCTTTGGGGCTGTTCACACGGCAACCGTTCTCGCTTGAATCATTAATCTTTTGTTGCGGTTTAGCCTTTCGTTCACATGACAACAGCATTTTGGGGTCCGGAAATCATAAACTTTTGAAACCCTGTACCAGAGCGTAATTATCTGAAAATGCCACCCTTCTGCTGCCGTGTAAACTGGCGGTGCACAGATCCTGTGAGAATGATAACATCATGGCCGCACTTTGCTCATGCGCATTACGTCTCAGACGAACGAGTACGAGGGCAACAATGACTGTCGATTCTCGTGCGTGCGTTCACCATGGTCCTCTTGATTGTTGATACTCATTTTGAAAATATTGCTTAATTTTTGCACGAATCTGTCATGGAAACCCGCCTACTGTTCAGGAGAAGGGTTTAGCGAACGGTCGATTGCGAATGTCAGTCCGCTCTGACTGATATTCACCAGCTCTTCCTGTTGCTTGAGCTCTTTGCGAGTTTCAGTTTGTTGACCTCCCTCAGGACGTGGTCGGCCTTCTGCAGCTTCTCCATGGCCTTGGCCAGCAGATCCTGGGGCATGCCCTCCCCGTCACCTGCCCCCTGGGACTGGTTCACTGTGCTCAGGAGCTCCCTCGTTTTTTCCATCTCCAGCGCCACTTCAGTCTCCAGTTTCGTGACTTCATCGCTGGGAGGCCTGTCGCCTCCTGAAACCGGTCTGGTTTGTTGTTTCGCCTGATTGCAGACCGAAGAGTCAGACAGCAGATCTCCACTGGAGGCTGATCTCACTTTCACTGAGGGTTTGAGAGGAGGCGTGGGCCGACAGGGACACACCTTTGGTCTGACCAGAGGCTTGGGCGGCGGCTGTGTCGGCTTTATACTAACGGGGGTCTGAATGTCGTCCTCGCTGGCGTCCAACACGTCCAGACAGGGGAGGCTTCCTCTCAGGGCAGCCGTTGAAGCCGCCAGTGTGTCTTCACTCCCGGAGCCAGCGCTGTCGTCATCCGAGTGCTGACCGCTGTCCACGGACTTCTCCTCCGTTTTCTTTTTCTTCTCCCCGGGCAGGTCGCTGAGCAGGCTGAGGCTGTCGTTCAAAGAAACCACCACTGGCGGGACTTCAATCTCGGGCGGCGACTCTTCTGCTTGAGGAGAGCTGGCTGAGGTATCTGAGGCTGTTTGCAGAGATGCGGCGTCCCGTCCTCCGTCAGTCTGCGTTACAGGTGCGTCGTCCTCCGTGTGTTTCGTGTCAGGTTCATCAGGCTTTTTCTTGAGGTCCAGAGGAGGACTGGGGCTCTTTCTGAGTTGTGGCTCATTGTCGGATGCTTCGTTTACACCACTACTCTCCTCTGACTCCTCCTCAGAAACCTGTTCTTCTGCTCCTGGACTCTCAGGTTTATCATCTCCGACCTTAGCCTCTGTAGCTTCATCTGCTCCCATCGCCTCCTCTTCATCACCTTCTTCCTTCTTTTCAGTCTCATCAGTCGAGCTTTGAACCTCTTGGTCCGGTTCCACAGCAGCATGGGAGGGTTTCTTCTCTTTGGATGGAGGGGTCGGAGGGTGGGAGTCCGGCCTGGACTGCGAGGCCTCGGCAAGGTTACCTATAGAGCTGCTGGAGCTGGGTTTGTTGGGGGGCGTTGGTGGTGGACCCGTCTTTTTCTTGACATCAGGACTCTTTTCAGACGTCTTCTCAGCTTCGTCCTCCGTAGCTTCTTCAGCAGGTGAAGCACAGGGTTTAGCATTTTTGGAAGGAGGCATAGGCGGCTTCAGGACCTGAAAAACAATGAAATCATATTTTACAGACAAGGACTCCTGCAGGTTAACCCTTAACGTCACTATATCTTAGAAATGTGCTGAACTTAACCTGATTGAGTGATTTCTACCATTCGGTTCACTTTTTTCATGCTAAAAAAAGTCCACTAGTTAAATATGTCGCTGTGTATTTAAGCAGATTGTCTTTTCAGTTCGCCTCCAACAGGAAGTTAGAAACCATATTTATTTTACATGTTGTAGTTTTAGAGGTTTCACTGAACAGATTCATTTAACTGTATACAAAAAATGAACGTCTAATAAGGGCCAAATTTTTTTTTTAAAAAAACATGCTCTACCAAACAGTTGATTGATCATTGTTGTTAAATGATACATTCAATATTTTCCATTAAATACACAGTGAAATAATTTCATAAGTATGAGTTTTTAATGTCTAAAACAATGTTTTACCAAACAGTTGAGTTGGCCTTATATGGTAAAAGTAGTGATGCTAAGATAATAAATTTGCATTTTTTATTAAATAAAAAATGATGTACTGTGGTCCACTATAGTGGCTTATATGCAAATATAGCACCGAAACCCATGTATATGCAAGAAAATTGGATTGAACCCTTTGATACCTGCGGAAGTTGGCTTGATATCTTTAAAAAAAATAACTGAAAAGGGGGACCAGCAACTTAACAAGAAATAGCCAAAAAAGTTGCAAAAAAACAAACATAAATTACTGGAAAATTACCTGAAAATAAAAAAAGAGAAAAAAGGGAAAAAAACACACAAGAAAAAAAAAATCAAAACAACAAAACAAAATAATAAATAAAGCAAAAAAGCAAAAAAATGACCCAAAGAAAGTGCTAATATATTTTTCTCTTTCTTTTTTTAATATACAATTAAACAAATTATAAAGATAGTTAGCCAGACATTTTTTCATTTTTTATTTTTATTTTTATAATATATAATAATCTTCCCTTGCTAATTTTCAAATCATTGTCACCTTTTAAATAATTTTTTAAAATAATTTTTTGCACAAATTTCTTGCTTAGTTGCTGATTACTTTTTTCCCCATGTTTTTAAAAGAAATAAATAAATCAAACCAGTTTCCTCAGATTCAGAGATTGTAGCTTGTTAAAGGCATCTGAAGGCAGCACAAGAAAACTGATGTTAATCCATGTTAAAGGGTTAAATAGCTGTCTTCTGTGATCCCTTTGCATGACAGTTTAAGACCAATTTTCTAACAACCAAAATTAAAGGACAATTTTATTTTGTCCAAATGTTTATTGTCACATAAAGCATGACTTTTCTGTCCAGTGAAAAGGTTTAATTATCTATGTCAAATGTTGTAAAAACATGGAAGACCATGAACATATTATATTATAATAAAATAATCTACTGGATTACCAACAGGAATGGGAAATTTCCAGCATTTTTGGCAGATTTTCTTTGCAATTTTGTGTTTCTAAATCTGCATGTGAGATTCTCCTGCTTGGATTTAAGAAAAGGAATTTATTAAATAATCTAACAAAAAATAAATGTTACCAATTATTTTGAGACTTTACGATGCAAAGTCAGAAAAAAGCCTTAGCCTTAGCATTTTTAAGACTTTTGAAAGATAAATTTAAGTCATTTTAATACCAATTAAGGCCTTCATTCAGGATCCGCAGGACCCCTGACAGACCATTTTATCCAAACACAAAGACATACACAAATAGTTCTGCTTTTGGTAACTTTATACAAACCTGTTTCTCTTTTTCTCCGTCATCCTTGTCAGGTTCATCCTCAGGTGCTGAGCTGGGTTTAACCTCTTTGGTCGGCGGCATGGGAGGTTTGAGGACCTTTTTCGGGGGAGTGACCTCGGGCTCGGCCTCCTCCTCTGCACCTCCTGTCTGTTTCTCTGCAGCTCCACTGTCACTGGACGGAGGAGTCGAGACTGTTGTTGCCTCTTTTGGTGTTTCAGTGCCGTCGACGGTGGCATGATGGGTCCCGTTAGGCATCGTGGCATCCTCGAGATCGAGATCCAGACGCAGGATACCGTCAGACGACACATCAGCTACCTGAAAAATCACATTTAATTCAATGTAAAGCAAAAAAATATTAAATTCTAAAATAAAAGCTGTTATACAAACATACCTAACTAGCAGGAAACAATCCTGCAACACTGGCTAACGTTACCTACAAGCTGCAATAATGTCTTGACGAAAAAAGTTAATGAAATGTTCAAAGAACGTTTTAAGGATGTTTATCATTTCAAATAATGTTCCTGTAAAGTTAAACACTGATGTTATAAATGCCACATAGTGAGGATGTTTTGGTGATGTTGAGAGGTGACAGATTCTTTCATAAAACGTTCCCAAAACGTTACATGAGAACAAAGGCAGAACGTTTTCAAAGCAACATTCAGAAAATATTATTGAGGAGTGAGATTACAGACTTTTTTTTTTAGATGAAACTGTGATACCTCATGTGATATATTTACAATAAAAAATTTGAACTTTTTTATGTTTATAGAGAATGTTGGCTTTACTTTAAGAAGAACGTTGTGGGAACATAAAGAAAACTTACCACTGAAAACGTTACTTAAACATTCAGTGGTTGCATTGTAACATTCTCAGAACGTTTTTACAACCAAAAATTGCGAGCTGGGATAACGTTGGTTGCAAATAAAGGCAGCTAAAAACAGAAATACTGTCTTTTTTTTATCTTTAATTTTTAATAATAACTTAACAGAAAGTTATAATAGTAAACTGTCGGTACAACTGAAACTGCTTTTAACCAGCGTTACATCTGTTGTTTTTATTTTTAGACAGGAAAATACATTTTAAAAAGTACACACACACACACACACACACACACACACACACACACACACATATACATACATCCACACAGGAAATCTGCATGTGAAGCTGCTATAAACTTAACGGTAGCTTAACAGCAACCAATAAATAGCAACGATGGCTGCAATTAATTAGTGCTAATAAACAAACAAGTCTACATATTTCTGTATAATAATTTTGTCTTCTTTTGAAAAAGACAAACAACAGATTTTGAGGTCATTTTCTTGCCATATTTTCCTAATTTCTTGCAGTTTGCCAAGCACCTTTTGCCAAGTTCAGAATCAGAATCAGCTTTATTGGCCGGGTGTGCTTACACAAACAAGGAATTTAACTTTATTTAGCTTTGCTTTCAATGTACAGGAAATTAAGCATTAAATATAAAAGGAAAATAAAAAAGAGAAATGAAAATAAATAAATAAAAACAGAAAAATATCATTTTAAATTAGGTATGTACAAGCCCCAATTAAATAATTTTAGCTAATATTATATATTCAGCTATATAATACTCTTTTTTACAGGTTTAAGAGGTTTTTAATGCTTGCAAAAGACATCCGAATGCAGCACAAGGAAACTTTTGACAGTCCAGGTGTTAAAGGGTTAAAGTTTTTATCCTGCTTGGATCTGTGATTTTTTGGGTCAGTTTTAGTAAAACCTTAACTTTCTCCGGTGTAGGTTCGCTCTTCGGTTCTTACCGTGTTTTATTCCGGTAAAAAGTGAACCGGCTTCATACAGGACTGAAAACATGGAGTTAACCTTGTTACCTTGACAACCCCAAATCCTGCTTCGTAGACACTTTTTCGTACATAAATAGAAGATTTTATTCACACACTCATACTCACAAGCATGAGAAGAAGAAGAAATTAGACGGAGTTGAAATTTAAACATTGACTGACTTATTGTAGCAACAGAGCTAACCACACAGTTTCTTATTACACACACACACACACACACACACACACACACACACACACACAGACATGAATGGATTCTCACATTCACACACACACAAACCTCTTTCATGTGTATCCTGGTCGGTGGCCGCCGGTTACGGTTTCCTTTGGGCCTTGTTCGAGTAACATGCTCTAAATTACTGCTTTCATCGACCGTCACCTGTGAAAACATTACACTTATTCAGGGTCAGTGCACATTTTGGTTTTCGGATTTTCCTTTTAGGAACAGAAGTGAAAAACAAGAAAAAAACAACTTCTTTGATTTTCATTTCAAAATCCCAAAGTGAAAAACAGGCCGTTTTTAGTTTTTAGGGGTCAGACATGGAATATAGAGAACGGACATTCATTTTTATTTTGCCTTTTTCCTAACGAAAAACAAATGAATAAATAAAATAAAATAGCAAGAATACAAAGACAAAAAAACATACTATGAGAATAAAAAATAAATATTAAAAAATAAATAAAATAATCAATTTCCTGACAAACACGCAGAGATTTCGGTAGATTAAAGACCTTGTTTTGACAAGTCCAAAATTATATCATAATATAGCTATTACAGTGCTAGTTAAAACTAATTATAACAATAAGTTTAGTTTTCACTTCTTTCACTGACTATTTTGGTGCACTGAATAATGTTTTTGGGTTTTTTTGTGTGTGTGTATGAAACTTCCAGTTTCAGATAATGAAAATACAACTGCTGTTATTTTTAAATTATTACTATTATTTTTGTTTTCTTGGTATTTTTCTATTTTTTATAATTTTTTTGAAAGAGCAAATTTAGTGGCTCTTTTTTCTGTATATTCATTTCTGACCCCATTATTCATTTTTGGATTTTGAAACAGAAATAAAATAACTATTTGTTTTCTGTTTTTTCATTTCTGTTTCTGGAAGGGAAAATCCAAACACCAAAAAATACACTGACCAAAAAAATACCTTTTCCACTGAGTCCACCTGAGCTTAAAAAAGGTGAATAAAACTCTGAAATGACAGAGATGTGTACCTCATCAAAGATTTTGTTCTTTGCTCGATTGATGCCGTCTAGCAGAGCTTTGATCCAGGCCTCCTTCTCCTCCGCAGTCTGAGCCTGGAGCTTCACATCGTGAACCTGTCGGCAGAGAAATGTGACTCGAGTCAGCTGTAAATTCAAGACATTCAATATTCAAAATGAAATCCAAAATTGGAAAATAAAAAAATTTTAAAAAAAGTATTTTAATTATTGGTTTATGAATCAGATACCAAAAAATAAATGACGGTTTGTTTTTGGATTTTATGCTCGGATCAAAAATAGGAAATGAAAAAATGATATTATATCACATATTATTATTATTTTGATATTTAATTTATGCACGGAGGCTGCCTGGCCTCTCGCCTGTTTTATAGTTTGCTGGCAATATGTTTATTTCTGTAATATAATATCTCTTTTCTTGTTAAATTACGATTTTTTTTGCTTAAAATTACAACTTAACTCATTAAATCCCAACTTTATTCTTGTAAAATTATGACTTTTTTTCTTGTAAATCTGTAACCTTATTCTCATAAAACTCCAAGTTTATTTTCATAATCCCGACTTAATTCTCTTAATATTATGATTTTATTCTCGAAATATAACAACAAAAAAACTGTCTTTAACATCCTCCATTGTAGGTATCTGATTCATACACAAATAATGACAAAACCAATTTTTAATTTTCCAATTTTGGATTATTAAATTAAAAATCAAATGAACAAATGATGCACGGATTTAACGTAGAGTCTTTTCCTTTTTCTGAAATTTCTCTCTTTCTTTCTTTTACATTAGAAGAAAATTCCGAAAATTCTCATTTTGAGCATTTTTTGTCACTAAAGCAAGGATACACAACTTGTCCACACATTTTTAAGATTTAAGGATATTTCTATGATTTAAGGGCATTTCTAGGATTTTATGACGTTTTGAGAGCTTTAGAACATTTCTCAGATTTTAGGACATTTCTAAGATTTTCGGATGTTTAGGGACATTTCTAGGATTTATGGACATTTCTAGGAATTTAGGACATTAGGGTCTTAGCAGGGACCTCTGTCGGGGGTTGCTGAGG
The DNA here is from genome assembly GCF_026936395.1 of Plectropomus leopardus. Classification (NCBI taxonomy): domain Eukaryota; kingdom Metazoa; phylum Chordata; class Actinopteri; order Perciformes; family Serranidae; genus Plectropomus; species Plectropomus leopardus. The sequence continues at coordinate 4,343,307 of NC_142176.1, read as the reverse complement.
ATCCTCCACTGGCCCTTTTTTTTAAAAAAAGAAAAAAAAGCTCTGTTTTGATCCTGTTTCATGCACCCTGGTAGGTTATGTATGCTAAAAGGACAAAACAATTCCCAGTGTGATTGTGATTTAGAAAATGGTTGGCTGGCCACCTGGCACCTTATCGGGAGCCAGATTTGGCCCACGGGCCATTAGTTGAGTATCACTGCCATTAGTGTATAAAACGGCACAAAACTGAGCTTGTTTATCTAAAAGCTGTTGATGAAAAGATAAAACAGTTTAGGATACTCGCTTAAACATGAACTTATATCAACATTTCTGACTGCCCCCCATTCAGAGCAGTCTGGGCCTGATACAAGCGAAACTTTGAGTATCTTCACTGTGAAAAGCAGCCGCAGGTGATTGGTTGTGAGACACACTGCTGCTGCTTTAACAAAATCTTTCTGGCATCGTTGAGCCGTGCAGAGCCCGAGCTGAAGAGGGTTACCCCGGAGAAACCACGAGGCAGCCAAGAAGCTGTTCACATCCTGGTCAGACTCAGCCACTTCATTCACTCTGAAACACCACAATAGACTACAAACTACCAACAGAGTCGGGAGCCCGGAGTTTAACAAACAGGGGACTGTTTAAAAATGCTGAATGATGATATCTTCACTTGCAAAAAATCTTTATGAAACAGCATATCCCTTTTTATTTCTTTAGAAAATGACAGACAATTAATACCAAAACACTTGGTCTTGATATCTGGACTCTGATCAGAGTGATTTTTGCAGCATCTTTTTTTTTAATTGCTGCTCGGCCACTGAAGCACCTGTGCTTACCTGAACTCACAGATTTCACATTTCGATAATGACGATGAGGTTCACTTTTTGTTTTGTTGTTCATTATGACTGAGAAATGTACTTTTTTACTAAAATTTCGTCAATTCATGCCGACTTCTTTTGGTTGGTCGATTATGAAATCTTGATCTTGCTTCAGGATGGGAACTTTTTTTGTTTCAGATTTTCTTCAAGTTTGTGAAAGAAGGCAGAATATTTTATTTAAGACCGAGCTGAGTCACTTTTAATCTTTGTAATGAAATGAAATGTAATTCATTATTTTGACTGCAGCTCTTATAAACCCATTAGGGTTGGGCACGTTGTGTGCAAGACACGAAAAATAAAAGAAAATGTTTGAAATGTTTCAAATCAACAAAGACAGCAGTATGTCCACGCAGAGCTAAAGTCCAGGAGGACGCTGAGGTCTGCAGGCTGGTGTGTGACTCACTGCTCGGCCTGGTCACAGCAGTCAGACCGGGGGGAAAAAGTGACACAAATGCAAGACACGAGAGCAATACTGCAATACTGTGTGTCTGTGAAGTAATATGCTTAGTGCTCTCTCTCTCTGTCTCTCTCTCTCTCACACACACACACACACACACACACACACACACACACACACACACACACACACACACACACACACACGTCCACATTGTAGCATTGCACATATAAACACCTCCCTCACTGTCATGGCAGCTGTTCAAGTTGCAGAGTTGGCAAAGTCGTGACACGAGTCTCTCACTACATCAGCAAAATTCACTACTTGTACATGACATTTTTTAATGCTACTTTTCTTAAGTTTTTGGGTTGTTTTTTTTTTGCAATTTTAACAAGTACGACAGGAAATGAGGGAGAAAGATGCAACAAAGACCCCCAGCTGGACTCGAACCAGGGATGCACATCTGCGCAGAGACATGTTTAACCCTTAGCATCCCGATTCAAGCTGTTGCACCAGATGGGCGGGGCTTGTTCAGAGCTGACAGGACACAAACCTCCGAAGTAAATTCAAAAAATGCACTGCAGAAATTGTATGATGCCATCAACAGCAATTTTCAAAGCAGCTGCTGATTTAATCAACTCATCCTTCAACTCCAAAGATGTATCGGGATCGAAGACAAATTTTAATTTCATTTCGCAAAATTTGTTTAAAAAAATGGCGAAGAAATCTGCCTTTTATCCTCTGAGGTTTGATACCAACCTCAGCTCTGAACAAGAGTTCTTGGTGCCACAGAGTATTTCTTCATTTTCAGTAAATGGAAACCGTTCTGCAACACTGTGTGGGAGCAGCAGCGGTGTAAAAGGTTAGAGAGGCTTCAGACCTCAGACTGAAAGACGGGTTATTGAAATGCGTCTCATTATAAAGTGCCGAGGAGGCCTCCAGCTGCTCTGGTGGAGATGTAAACAGGTAATGCTGTGGTGAGTTTCCGCAGACATTATATGAGAGTGTACAACAGCATGTGGGCTCGTTAAAACTACCCTGGATATATAATTAGTATTTAAAAACTTTTCACTCAGTTTGTCAGAGCCAGTGCCCAAAAATAAAAGCTGACCTCAAAGAGGAAGTGACAACAGCTCCTGACAGCCCGCAGCCTAATTGAAACTGTGCTGAAGATTTCCTGAGCACCGAAAAGGTTTGTGTTTCAGCATGTCCGCATCCTCACAGATATCATCACCTTTTTGAGTTTTTACAGAGAACGTGTCAGAAAACTTTAACTGTTTTTACCTGTTTTTTTGCCAGTGTCAGGAAGTAACTAGCTACATGTAATTATATTGCAAAATAAATTCAATTGTTATCTGTTGCAGTTAGTCAACGAGCAATATAACAAGACACGGCCCAAAAAATTGCAAAAAAAAAAATAATAATAATAAATAAAATAAATATATATTTTTTTTAAATTAAAATAACTAAATATTAAAATAAATAAATAGAAAATGCACAAGAAAATAATCTGAAAATAAGCAAAACAAACAAAAAAAAGTAAAAAAACAGAAAACAATCAAGAAAATGACCCAAATGATGCTGGGCAAAAAGTATATATATATATAATGTAATATAATAATAATGTAGTTTTCAGCTAATTTCTTGCCAAATTGATTGATGCTGTTGTTCCCAATGTTTTCCATAAAAATCAAGACAATTGTTTGGTTTTCAAATGGTTAAAAAGGGGTTACATCTGAAAACATTAGCCATACCTTTAATTGTCATGTATGTTTGTCCGTACGCTCTGCTCTCCCACTAACAAGCTCCGACAGCGCCTCCGCATCCTAACAGCGTGATGCAGTGTTGGGATTAAACTGATCCCAGTTCAGGAGTAGAATCGCCCTTCACTCATTGAATTTCCTGGTTGGTAATCAATGTCAGGTTATCGCTGACTTGAGATCAGCGGGAAAGCTCGGACACGTCGCGTCACTGACGTCACTTGTGCGCGGGCGCGCCTTCACCAACTAACATTTACTGCTGCCATCAAAACTAGCTTGTAGCTAACCAAATTTAAGTTGGGAAACTGAAATGTGAAAATGGACCGTTGAAAACCGTGAAAATGTGCCAGAAACATGTTGGATAACTTTTCATCCACACCTGAGGAGCAACAGGACAGGGAGGAGCTTCCTCCACCTGCCGGAGAGTGACTTTAAATATATTTACATCCATCAAATCAATCTCTCCCTCTCTCATTTTGTGTGTGTGTGTGTGTGTGTGTGTGTGTGTGACACATGGTTTAAAATGCAAGGTTTAGGGGCCGGTGTGTGCGTAATTGTCCGCAGAACAGACCGTCCTCGTCTGTTGCGCTTGTTGTTGCGTGTGGAAAAGGAGTGAGTGAAATCATCTCAGTAATCATCTGAACGTGTGTGTTACGTTACGTGTGTTGTGTGTTTCTTGTTGCTGAGAGGACGGTATTATTTTTCATGCATACATGCAACATATTGATTAGTGGAGCTTTAAAGCAGAAAAGTGAAAGTGCTCTAACTCACTTTTTTGTCAGGAGTCATTTTCTAATAACATGAAACTAGCGGACGATGATCTTCTCGTTTTTATCAGTCTTGTTGAACCATGACTAAACTTCACGAATTTCATCATCTGTTTTCAGATATCAGATTTTGTACACATCCTGTCACCTTCTGCGTCAGGGTTCAAACGCATTTTTTTTTGTTGTTTTTTCTGTGACACGGCATGTCGAAACTATAACAGAGTTTAAATTTTCTCTGTCACTCGATCATAGTGCGACTGTTTTTAAACTCACCGACGGTTCAGATAAACAGGCTTTAGTTCTGCATTTGTGGTCAGTGCATGTTGTCCTCTGCTATTGACATTCAACTCTAAATGTGTCAGTTTCATTTCCTTCATTCCACTTTTTAGGGTATGTACGTAGAGCTTCTCTAGGTTTTAGTGTTGGTCCTTTGCATCGTTGCATTGCGGAGAGGAAGTAATAGCCAAACAGACGCTTTTAGAATCAGCGACTTTATTAAAATCACGTCTTAAAACCCATTTTTATAAACTTGCTTTTATGCAATGTCATCTATTTTAACTTGTCTTAATTTATTCTTTTATTCTGTCTTAAAAGTGTTATGCTATTAATTCTGTGTTTACTGCTCATATTCTTTGAATTGTATTTGCTCTTTTTGGTTTAGGTTGTTATTGTTATTTCTGTTCTGTCGTCGTTTCTCTTTGGTTTCGGCCTAAATTCAGCATTATTTTTGGCTCTTATAGTTAAACTTCTGAAAGAAACCCGTCTTGCCTCTGCTTTGCCTTGTTTGTCAAAGCACTTTGTAAACTCAGTTTTTAAAAGTTATTATCATCATCATCATTATTATTTTGTTATTATTATCTTTATTATTATCTTTATTATTATTATTATTATTATTATCTTTATAATTATTATTATTATTATATTATCATTATTATCATTGTTGTTGTTGTTGTTATTGTTATTGTTATTGTTATTGTTATTATTATTAAGTTTGATACTTTTAATGTGCAGGGTTAGAAATAGTTTGGGATTTTACACCTGGAAGAGAACTGCACATATTGTACAAATTATAGGTTAATTGAAAAAAAGAAGTGTAACGCAGATATTGCAGATATGCAAAAATTTTGACACTGATCTTTCAAATTTCGTGTCAAAATGACACAATGTTTATCTTATCTATTCGCTTCAGATAAATTGCTGCAAAATAATTATGACTAATGGTATCAAAAAGGGTATAAAAAAACCCTACGAAAATTTAAAGAAGTACAGTAGTCACACCTCTCACATCTAATAGATTCAGATCTTCTGTAAACTACAAGTCACTACCTTGCTGGATCTGCTCGCTTTCACCCGTTAAAACACACAGTGTCTTTACATGATGGTAGATAAAGTTGAATTATTGTGTAAGTGCGACTAAAACTAGACTAACACGCTGCATTATTTCATCTTTCACCAAAGCTTCGACACAAACAACCATCCGTCCGCTCACCTTATTTCCAGTCTTGGGTGATCGAATCAATATCAGTCTGTGCTTCCTCTTGAAGGGGCTCTTTAATTCATGACATTGATCGTAGTTTTCCAGGTCAAACCTCTCTAAGCAGTTCTGCAGGTCCTGCAACACGAGATTACGGATAAATTAGCTGCAGATCTGTTATTCAAATTAATAAAAGCAATACCAATAATAACAACTTTATTTCTACAGAACCTTTAAAAAAAGCTAAAAACAATGTGTACAAGATATACAACAAAGTAAAATAATACTAGTTAGCCCTTTGAAACCTCAGGAACTTTGTTTAATTTCTTTCAAACATATGATAAGAAGGAGCAACTTAAGAAGACATGGCCCAAAAGTTAGCAAAAAGTTAGTAAAAAAAAAAAAAAAAGGTACAAAAAAATTTCCTGAAAAAAAGTAAAAAGCAAACAAATAAAAAAGAAAGTGGCAGAAAATTAAATAAAAATAATTTTTCATGATTTCAAATATAAAATTATCATAATTATAAGATTTTTCAATAATTTTGGATGATTTTCTGATAATCCTCCCTTCTTTTTTAAAACTATTTTCCTGTAATCTTCTCATCACATTTCACTAATTTTACAGCAATTTGTGGGACATTTAAACCAGTTTACTCTGGTTTTAAAGGGTTAAATAGCATGTGAAAGGTGTCTGAACGTAACACAAGAAAACTGGTGTGGATGCAGGTTCCTGAGGGTTAAGAAAAGGCTAAACCATAAAAGTGAATTCTGGGCTTTGTGGAGGACCTCAGGCAGCGATCGGGCTCAGGTGAAGTTAGCGAGTCATCTTAAAATATTCAAATCAAATGTGAAACTCAGGTAAACCAGTGAAGGAAGAAAGGATTAGCGTTATGTCGTTGCTTCTCTTGCTTTAACAGATTATAACAATAAAAATGATTATTTTAGCTTTTTATTAACGTCAACAAACCCCGCAGGGAGAAAACCCAGCAAACTTCTCACTGTGTTGTCTGTGCATCCAGATTTATCGGATATTCAGAATAATGTTGTGACAATGACGTGAAAACAAACAGAGTAACATGATCTTCCAACAGTTACATGACATCTTACAGTCACATGTTGAAACTTGGTGGCCGTGCTGCAGAATAAAAACGTGCTGCAGAAATATGTGGCGTACCTCATTTTCATACACCACAATCTCCGTCCTCTCCACGTGGATGTAGCGGTCCTTGTAGCTCGCCACCAGTTTGCCGTGGGCTTTCTTCACCCAGCCAGCCTTACCCAGGAACTTTGGCTCTTTATTCTGGGCTGGGTCCTCTTTCGCACCCTGCAATGACAGAGGAAGGAAATCACACTCAAAACACACACACGAGTGTACAAGCGGAGAGCCGACTGTCAACATTTTTGTGCTGCAATCAGACCCCTTTTCACTGGTATAAAAACCTCTAAAATCTCAGGAAATTGGCTTGATTTCTTGTAAAAACACAGGAAAAAAATAATGTGCAACCTGATGAGAAATGTCCTGCAAACTGCATTAAAAAAAAAAAAAAAATCAAAAAAGGTGACGAGGAAATTATCTAATTTAGTTGGATTTAAAAAAAAAAAAAAAAGTCCAGAAAACTAAATTTATAATTCTCTTAATTATGCATTTGATTTTTTTTTCTTTCTTTTTTTCATATTTTGCTTATTTTTTCCAGTGATTTTCTTTAGATATAATTTTTTTTTTAAACTAATTTTTTAGGTAATTTTTAGGCAATTTCTTGTTATGTTGCTGGTCACTGTCTTTCCAAATATCAAGCCGCTTTTTTCAGTTTCAAAGGGTTAAACAAAAAACATTTCAGTATTTCTTCCAACCACTCCCAGTTCTGTGCTCCGGTGATGTTTAAAGAAATGTGGCTGTGCGATCACTTTCAGCTCAGAGCGAGCTCTGTAAACAGCGCGGCGTTTCTGCAAAAACAGTTTGGTGGTGAACTCTGCTGAGGCGTTTAAAGAGCAGCAGCTCTCACTTCTTATGAGGCTTTTTCATTTCTGCCCTCTTTCTGACACACCTCACCTCTCACTTTAACGCCTCCGGACAGTTTCTACTCTGTGCTTCTCTGATTTGCTCCCCACACATTTAGTCATCACTTGTTGTCCACATATGGGCAGAAGTAGACGAAAACATGTCACTTCTGTTTGCAGAGCGGCTCAAAGTGAAGATAGCAGCGGCTGCTAGGCAACACAAAACACACACGCGCTTTGTGTGATTAATAATGAAACTGTGAACAAAATAAAAGGGAATTGAAACACTTTACATCCATAACGAAAATGGCTCAGAGTGCTGCTGTGTTCATCCAGTACGTGTGGCACACTTACAGAAACATGCCAGCGTGTTCTGGGAATGAGGAAATATGCAAGAAAAAGATTTAAAAACGTCAAATGTTAAAAAAGGAGTTTTGTCGTTGCCTCTCAACTTTTTTTATTTTCTTTTTTCCCACCTATTCTATTTTATTTTTTAAGATATCTTTGTTGTCACTGTACGAGTACAATGAAATGCTGACGGAGAGTTTTACATGCATTTACGGAGCGATGAAAAAAGAAACACACAAAGCAGGTTTCCATTAACCCTAAAAATGAGCAAACTGAAATTGCAAATATAAAATACGCCTTATGTAAACATGTCAGTTTTGACAAAACTGTCTTTTATCGCAAAAAAGTTTTTACTCTTGCATGAGATGGTATTTCATGCAATTCCAAAAAGCAATATTTGGCAAAACTTTTTTTGCTTTTCCAGGTCACATGATGCTACGGCTGTGTGCATGATGCAGCAGGAGCTACAGGAGCTGTTATCGCATCACACAACTCTGAGAAAGTTGAGCGGATCATCTGAAGTTTTGAATCCACAATTCCTCTGTGAAATCCCTCATACGTCGCCGCTCCCACATATAAGCAGCTGGTCTTTCCATTATTGCTCACATAACACGCCTACGTCGCCTTTCATTGGAAATAATGACGGTTATTTTTTTGGCTGCAATAGAAATAAAGCTGCTAATGTTTTGAACATCCATCGCCGTGCTTCTTGGGAGAAGTCGCAGAACATCACACAACAGCGTTTTATTGACATTTTGTAAATATGGCTTAAGTTTTGCACAAATCTGTGATGGAAACCTGCCTAATGACGCACAAGATTTTTTTTAAAACTGGGACGACTCCGTCTCTTTGTGGCTAAACGAGACGACAGAAGACATCCTCACCCTGAGCAAAGCTTCACAGTGGTGTCGTGGTGGTGAAACTGAAGTTGTGCAGCTGTACTGCAGTTTATTCGTATTTTACATTTGGCGATTGTATTAACGCATCAAAAATCAGAAAAGTGGTGTTTGTGAGGATGATCTTGCTGAACAAAAAAAGTACATATTTATTAATTTACTTTTTTTCTGCAATGATCCAAAATCCAACAGAAACATTTTTTTAACTGTATGTTTCTCTTTCTGTTTTGTTTTTAACTTTAGTTTACATTTTATTATTATATTACGTTTCTTGTGCTCTTTCTTTACACTGTAAACAGCAAATCGGGACGTGTGTGTGCCGAATTAATGAGTACTTTCTTGTAAAGTACTAAATATGTACTTAGTAGTGTTGAGGATGGACAGGAAAAGCTCAAAAATATAAGTACGTGAATTTATTGTGAAAATCTCCTATTTGTTATATATTGTGTGTGTGGTCTTTATGTTGAATAATTAAATGAAAAAATCCCGTAGGCTTTTTTTTTGAGGAAATATGGACTAGATAACCTCCGTGTAAGTCTACAAAAAGACGTGATCCCTACAGTGCTCTATTGTATCTGCTGCCGACCTCCATGAAATATAAACTTGTGCATATATAAATATATATATTTATATTTATACTTGCAGAGTAAGCATAAGATGCAGATCCACTCCTTTTCCACAGTGATAAAAACAGTAACTGAGTTGCAGGTGTCTGCAGAATTCACAGCCTTTGTTTCTGTTGGAGGAACTTCCACAGGATATCTTTTTGTTTTTTCTTTTTTGGGATTAGGTGGGAGGTCATCTCACTGTTTTTCCACTTTCACTGTGACGGCAAGTGCTTCTCCACTCGGTAAACAGCAGTGCAGCTGTGAAGAAAGGAACGCCAGGCGGGCGGAGAGGAGAGACGTGCCAGACAGAGAGCGAGGAGGGCAAAATTAAACTTTGTAAAGCTACTAAAATAGAGCGATAAGTTCATGACAAAAAGACAGAGAGGCCTCGGCACGCCTCTGAACGTGGAAAAAACTCATGGCGAGGTGGAGCGCGTCAAACTCTTGCAACAGAGCAGCAGTGAGAGGTTTCCATTACTCAGGCCTCAGCTGACTGCTATAGCTCTGCACTGTGATATCATTAAACACCTCCAATTCTGGACTCACACAGGAAGTCTGCTCTGCACCGAAACACACACCTAACCGTAAGTTTTACCCAAACTGCCCACACGAGTTTGTGCAATCTATAAGCTGTCCTTTCTGCGGTGTTGTGGGAAGCTCTAAAGCGTCACCTCACATTGTGCAGAGTCAAATAATGTGCAGGTAATGCAGCGGTAAAATTACAGCGTGCTGAAGGTACCTCGTGCGAACTGAGTCTTACAAGAGGCAGAGAGAAAAAAAGAGCGCAGCGTTTTGTGGAAGCGGCACACCTTAGCAGACATGTGTTTCTGATGAAGTTTTCGGTCAGGGAGCATCTGGCATTCATTGATTTTCACGCTGACCTGCCCAGCTTGAAGTCACCACGAGCCTCGCCGGAGCTCACACTTTACACCCACTAACCCGTCACGCCTGGAGCTGGGAGACGACAGCAGGGCTGGAAAATTTAGACTGTTTTGCTGGCGTGATTCACAGGTTTTTAGCGCTGAGTTTGGACATATTTTTACCAATAAAGTTTCATGACATTTCAATGGCAAAGTCAAGACCACACATTCACTGAAACGACCATCGATACTCCTTATCTGTTCTTTCTCAGCATATATAATAGGTTTTAAAATATATGTTATCTTAAAAATAATAAATTCAGATCAGGATTAGAACTGAATATTTAAATATAACTAAGGGACTGTTGTATTTTGCTGTTTTATTACTGCTGACTTTTTTTGCAATTTTTTTTTTTGCATTTTTCAATAAAATACATATATTTTTTAATTAAAAAAACATTTTTTATTTTTTTTTATTTTAATTTTTGACAATTTTTAAAGAAAACATAATTTTTTTGCCATTTTTGAAGAAAATACTTTTTGTTGATTTTTTTCGTTGTTGTTTTTTGTGATTTATGAAAAAAATAATCTAAAAGCGCATTATCTTCTGGATAATGTGGATCTTCTGGATCTATCTGGATTATTCTGGATTTTCAATCTCCGCCGGCCCCTAGACACATCGTGTTATTATTCAGGTTTGTGTAGATGTAATGTGACATAATGCTGTGCGTATTTTAGTGTACTTTTTAAATTATGTAGAGTCTCCGAGTACCTTGAAAAGTTCTCTAGAAATGATGATGATGATTATGATTATTAATGTTATTATTGCCATTATTGTCATTATTATTAAGGCGATGACAATGATTATTATCATTTGTGAAACAGATTTCCATGATTTTTCCAAATCTTTCAGGGTATATTTAGATCTCCAAAACTTTTTCAGGATTGAAAATTACTATTTACAAATTCCACGACTTTCCTGGGTTTTTTAATGACTGTAAAAACCGTGTTAGCCTTAAATAAAGCATTCAGTGACGTCATCACTTCTGCCTGACAAAAGCTACACGATTCTCTCTGACTCTAGATTTTGTCTTAAAAACTGTCAAAAATGATCTTCTTCATTGTGAGGATGCTCTTTCTGTTTGGTGCCGTTGCTGCCAGTGTTGTTACGGCCAAATGTGCAGCAAGAAATGACACAAAGCTGCAGGGACGTCCACAGCCGACCATCAGAAACAGACGTCCTGGTTGCTCGGTGTTGCACTGGGATTCTCGAGCGAGTCAGTCACTGTGCACAATGTATGCTTTCTGACGTGATTTACACTGAAGCTTTACTGCATGCTTTTATGCCGAAAGACAATACGGCCTCTGTTCTACCCATCAGACCACAGATGGGCCCAAAAGCTCTCATATGTTTGCTAACAATAAGATAAAAGTACTGACATAAATATAAGTTGAGCTCTTTAATTTACTGTCACATAGCATACTCTCTGTCAGTATGGAAATCCTTATAATTAGTTACTAAAGGGAAACTTCACCAATTTTCAAACAGCTTTGCACATAACAGTGTGGTTAGTCGTCACATTAAAGTCCAGAAAAGGGAAGTCTCGTCTGATGGTGGGACGAGAGTGAAGCAGCGGGGGTTTAATTACAGATCGATCACTTCAGGCGAAGAGGTATCTGTTTTTAAACTGCTGTCGTGTGAACATTCATGCACAAGTAAAAGCTGCATTCTTCCTTTCACCATAAAGCTGAACAGCACAGCCTTTATTCTGAACTTACAAATGTTAAAATAACACCAACTACAAAAATAAGGTGCCAATAGGAAATTGTAGTTCCCATAAAATATGCAATTATGATTATTTTCAATGCTGACGTGTCATTAAGTGTCTTTTTTGTCCAAAACCACAAAGATATTTAATTTACAACAATAAGAAGCGCAGCATATCCTCACATTAGAGACACCAAAACCTGAAAATATTTGGTGCTTCTTCTTGATTAATTACTTTTATATCACATCAGATACAATTAGATTGACCAAATATCAAAATAATCAAAATTCATCAGATAATTGACTATTTGTTTCAGTTCTAGTTTCTATAAGGCAGGTTTTCATTGACCCTTAAATTGAGCAAATTTAAATTAGGAATATAAAATATAATATAAAATACGCCTAATAGAAACATGGTTATGTTAGTGATACACGATTATTAGGATTATTTCAACTGATATCGAAAACCCATAATTTCCAGCTTCTCATTGCCGCTAAGATACCGATAATTTCTTTTTATTGGTTTTTATGAAAGGCTGCGACGAGTACAGATGAATTTAACATTATAGCTCTGACTTAACCAAATAAAACTGACATTACTACAACCAACACAACAAAAACAACAGTTGTGACTCTTAAAAATTTTTGTTTTTTAATAAAATGCTCTGATAATCTGTCAAATTAGAGTAACTGTAAATTGTATCACGCAATAAGAATATAAAAGCTTTTATAAAACCAAAAGCCTTCGGCTGCTTAGTCTGCAGATAAAACACTGACGAATAGATGGCAGAAAATATTTTAACACATTTTCGACTGATCTAGCATTAGTATGACGTCACGCGCAGCATAATGCAGTGTGCAGTGCTGGCAGAGCGAAACCATGGGCAACACGGGCGATTTTCAAAGCATTTATGCTTATCATCATCGGCTCTATTTATTGGCTCAAAATTCAATTATCTGAATTATCGGTATGACAACGTAAGTCCCGTTATCAGGTCAAAAATTATTGTGCATTCCTACTCAATTTCTACAAAAAACCCTCCCATTTCTGGAGTTTTTACGCTTGAATGAGGTGGTATATCAGGCTATTTGAAAGAGCCATATTTCACAAAACTGCTATGGAAACATTTTTTTGGCTTTTCTAGATCACATGATGCTGTGACATTCAGGAAGTGGCTCCCTCATGATGCAGCAGGAGCTACAAGAGCTGTTATTGTATCACATAACTCTGAGAAAGTTGAGCGGATCATCGAAAACTTTTGAATCCACAATTCCTCCGTGAAATCCTGGACTATCAGCTCCCAGAAATCCCTCATACTCAGCCGCTCCCACGTTTAACAAAATCTGTCCACAGACAGACGGAGACATAAATCTCAAAACACTCAAAACCACTTCTGTGGTATTTCCTGCTCCACATGTGCCACCAGGACCACATTTCACCATGATGACACACACACAGACTCCTGGCGTGAAAATTACCAGCCGTTGCGACATTGTCACGGCTGGTAATAAGCAACATTGCAACAGTTTTCGGTTTTGAGAAGTGCTGATGGACGGTTTTCATTTTCAGGGTTGCTGGGGACTGAAGTGTGTCCCGGCGGACACTGGCTGAGCGGTGGGTACGCACTGACGACCGCCCCCGCCACATCCACTGACAGGCAAACAGAGCGGCGAAGGGATGATGCATTTTTTGTAGGGCAACCACGAAGTGAACGTCGCACCGGTTCCCTCATCAAACCTTAGGGGATTTTCGATTATTGCCAAAAATAAGCTCTGTGGAGAACAAAAGTTTATGATACTTACACGCTTTGTTCAGCATGATGATCTTCACAGATGAACACCACTTTTGTGTGTTTTGAAGCATAAATGAAATTGTCAGAAGTAAAAAGCTATTGTTGGGCTACACACAAACTACATCGTGGTCACGCAACTTAAACTTCACCACTACAAACACTGTAAAAACACGTTAAAACACAATCGAAAACTATTATAAACAGATAAATCTACAACTTTGAGTGCTCTGTAAAGCTGTAAAGGAGGTGATCGGGTTTAATGAGTTTCTGTGTCGCTGTGATGACGTCTAACGACAAACACTGTAGTGCCATTTAGCCACGTGTTAGCAACCACCTTTTTAAGACGAGTAAAACCTTAAAAGTTCAAAAATTGGGTTTTAAGCGGACGGATTTTATGTCGCAGAACAAAATGCGTAAATATCTTTAGCCTGTATTAACCACAGACCTTATTTAAGGCATTTTACTGAACATCCGTTAAAAAAACGCCACAGACTTTAAGACGCGCGAACCGGACGTGCTAACAGGCTAACGGACTTCCGTGTTTATGGACTCGTAACTTCGCCTCTCTGTAGAGTCGCCAGGTAACCTGCATGTCTTTGGACTGTGAAGAAGAAGCTGGTAACCCAAAAAAAGACCTCGCTGACACTGGGCAGGTTCGAACAGGTGGTTTCTAACCACTGCACCCCTGTGCCACAAACATTTCATCAACGATTAATTAACTGTTCAAAAAGAAACGAATGATTTCCACCAGAATCCGTGTTCGGTCCGGCTCCACAGGAAGTCAGACAGCGACAAAACATTAAAAACATTCGGTTAATTTTCGGAATAAAACACTGTGTGTTGATTGTATTTCACGTAAATATATCAACAAAAAGTCACAATGGGCAGATCCGGGTCTGGAATAATGATTTTCAAAACTATATATAGTTAACATAACTAAATATTAAAAATCATGTTACAGAATTATTATACTTTTAAGTCTTGTTTTCCTTGTTTTTTTTTAAATTTCTTTTTATTTCTGTTTTTGTTACTGATTTTAAGGTAATTTTTTTCTACTTTCTACAAACTAATTTTTACAGTAATTTCTTCTTTCGTTACACAAACTCTCTTTGCTCTTTCAGTCTAATAAATACGTGATAAATGTCTCTTTTAACTGCCACAATCATATAAACAAGCAAAGCAGCGTAACTAAAGCACCTCTCAGCCTAAATCGGCTCTTCATTACTGGTGCACGTGGTTTGGCGCTCGGTGAGTGGACGCTTCTTATTTAAATGCACTGTGGAGTCGTAGATTAGTGCACAGGTTTGTGCTGTTTATACCGATGTTTTCACCAGAATTTCATGCAAATCTCCGCTGTGGAAATGTTCAGACTGTCACCTGATATTGTCTATGCAGATAAAAGAACAGGATTTTTACTTCCCACTTTGCAACAACTGTGTATAAAAACAGGTCCTGATATTAAAAAGAGAAAAAAAGTGAAAAATATGGAGAAGTATCAAAGAAAGAAGCAACAGCATTACTTCACTGTTTTGATATAGCCCTTTGAAACTTGAGTAAAATTTCTTTCAAAAACATGGGAAGAAGGCAATGACAAACATAAGAAGAAATTAACCAACAATAAGCAAGCGATTTCTATTTTAAAAAAAAAGAAAGTAGAAGAAAATACCCTAAAAAGACAAACAAACAAAAAAAACGGGTATGTAAACAGGTAAGTAAAAAGCAAATAAAAAAAGTACTTGAAAAAATGTTTACAAAATTAGAATAACTCTGCAGAATATTTAAAAATATCTGATTATGGTAATTATAAAAATAGTTGTCTGGAAATTTTCCCTTTCTTTTTTTTTTTTTTAAAGTAATCTTCTATATCTATTAATTTTCTTACAATTTGGAGAAAATGTCTTGCCAAATTGCTCATTACCTTTTTTCCCCTCGTTTTCAAAAGGAACCAAACCAGTTTGGTCAGGTTTAAAAACAACAACAACAACAAAAAAAACCCCAGAAAAATTAGCCAAAAAAACTAAAAAAATAAATAAAAAAGAAGAAATTAAAAAGCAAAAACAAGAAAATTATAAAATGTGCTTACAAATGAGAATGATTCTGCAGAATAATTCTAAATTTATAATTATATATTGACAAAATAGTTTTCTGGACATATTTCCCTTGCTTTAAAAATAACCATATCTACTAATTTCTAACAATTTGGAGAAAATTTCTCGCCATGATGCTCATTACCTTTTTCTCCCCAAGTTTTTTTTAAATAAATCAAACCAGTTTGTATTTAAAAGTTTAAATCCCTGTGAAAGACCCCTGAGCACCACAGATAAAGTGACATATAGTTTTCAAAAGGTCGACTCTAAATTAACCCCTTGTGCTGTAAGAAGAAAATGTCCCCCGAAAGAGCATTTTTCTTCATCTTTTGTCTCCGCGAGGACTCAAATCATTCTCATGCATTCACTACTGAGCACTTTCTGTCTCACAAAGCACTTTCCCAGAAAATCGTCAGCGGCGCCCCAGTAAGACGATGTGCACACACACGCAGCCATTGTGCAGCGCAGGCCTGGATGGCAGCGCGATGATGAGAGAGGGTTAATTGTTTTCTGCCCTGACACATAATGTAGCAGTCTGTTTCCTCTTTGCTCAGCGGGTCAGACAGACACGTCACACGCTGCACTCTGGGTCAGAGGGATGGCGATATAAAGGATGACTCACGGTGCTGAGACGCACGGTCATCATGGCAGGGCCGCGGCGGTTTCGGGGGTGAAAGATAAAGAGGATAAAGGGCAAAATGTGAAAAGGAGGAGATGAGAAAATGACAATAAAAAAATAAAATAAACAAACAGATAAGAGCCGAGCAGCTGTCAGAGGGCGGACGAGCGAGCGCGAACTAACAATCTGTCCAGTCATCGAAATTAGAATATCCAAACCACAACAGCCTTAAAAGTCAAAACGAATTTCACTTTTTGTGAGGAGAAAATAACAACTTTTCACTGCAGATAGAGCACATTTTTTTTGCTTTTTCAAAAGAGGCTAAAAACACGTGTTTTTGTCGCAGTACACTGCTGGCCGGAGCACATCATACTTTTCAGGAAGTCTGCAGAGATGGTACGTCATGACTGTATGTCGTCACTTATCTGTTTCCACTGCACTTTCAGTACAATATCCAACCCACAAATATTTCACAACCACAAAAGTCAAAATGACTCAAAAGGTCAAAATGAATTTCACTTTTTGTGTGGAGAAAATACACAATACACTGCAGCTATAGAGCACATTTTATACTTTTCAAAAGAGGAAAAAAAAAAAAAAAAAAAGAAAAAAAGGTGGTTTTTTTTGGTTGTCATGGCACACCACTGACTGTAGCACGTCATAGTTTTCCAAATTTTCAAGAAATTGGAAAAGACGGAAAGTCATGACTGTGTGAATCTGTGTCCACTGCACATATATAATATAATATAATATAATATAATATAATAAAAATGTTTCAAAACTATAAAAGTCAAAATGAATTTCACTTTTTGTGTGGAGAAAATACACTATACATTTTCTACTTTTCAAAAGAGGTTAAAAAAGGTGTTTATGTTGTGGTTCACCGCTGACTGAAGCATGTCACATTTCTCCAAATTTTTAGGAAATCTGCAAAGATGGTTCGTCATGACTGTGTCGTCACGTTTGTTTCCACTGCACTTAAAATACAAATATTTCAAAATTATAAAAGTGAGGAAGAAATATAAACTATTCACTGCAGATATTGAGCAAAATTTTCTACTTTTTCAAAATTGGTTGAAAAAGGTGTTGGGACGTATTTATGTCATGGCACACCGCTGACTGGAGCACGACATATTTCTCCAGATTTTCAGGAAAACTGGCAAAGACGTCATGACCGTGTCGTCATTTATTGTCTGAATCTGTTTCTACTGCACATTCATCTTTTATTGATGCACCACCTTTCCACCTCTCAAGAGTTAAGACTTTTTTTTGTAATATTTCAATTTTCCTTCCCAATTTTTGGTACTTCGATTTTTTGTTTTTCCACAAAATGTGAAATGTGCATTAAAAACAGGTGGATGGAAATGCAACTTCTGTCTGCCTACAAACTGACTTTGGAATTACTGTACCTATCAAATAATTCACCAATTTCTTTCAAATTTCAGGGTGACTTTAAATAAAAACTTGCGTATTTCTAAACACAGACCCCATTTTCCCATGTTTTTGTGTCTAAGTTACTAATTGGAAGAATAGTTTTTGAAATTGGTCCAGTATTGACTGAGACTGCTGCAGCCTGCAGCTGCGAAACATGCTGCAGTGTAACCACTCAGGGCATTTGTGCATCATCAATTTACATCCACAAAAAGTGCTGTTTTTTGCAACTGGCAGGCTCAAACTTTTTGGCAACATTATTTGAAAAGATCTCTGCAGAAATAGAGATTTTTGTTCAAAGGTAAGATCCATTTTTCTGAAGCAGAAACAGCCTCAACATCACTATCGCCAAACCCACCAGACTCCATTTAAATAATCAGCAATTTTATTATTGCAATAAACGCGCCATTTAAAGTCGACAGAGACAACACAAAACTAAAACAAAAACTATCTGGGGTCGTCTTTTCACTGTTCCGGCAATCACCAACTCCGATTTTGTGAAAATAAATTCATTATTCATCTAATTAGATGTGAAAATATGTTGGCTATATACATGTGAAAATTACTGTTTATTTAAATGGAGTCTGGTGTGGGTGGCTATTACGCTTTCAGGGCTTTTTTGACTTACATCTTAAGCTAAATGCTTAAGATGTAACCCTTTTAAATCTGGGAATATTGCCTTCTTTCAAAAAAAAAAAAGAAAAAAAACAATGACCCAAAAATAAGCAAGAATATAGCCAAATGTACAAAAAAATGGCATGAATATTACTAAATAAATTAAAATTAAAAAAAAGAGGAAAGAAATGATCTGGGGGAAAAAATGCTTAAAAATTCTAATAATTCTGTAAAATAATTTTAAATATCTCATTATGAATATATTATAAATGTAGTTCATTACACATTTCCTCCTAGATTTTTTAGATTTTAAAAGTTTTAAAGTTTTAAAATCTACTAATGTATTGTATTTGTGGACATTTCTTGCCGAGTTGCCTTTTTTTCCATGTTTTTGAAAGGATCCAAACCAATTCGCTCAGGGTCCAAATACTTGTGAAAGGCATCTGAATGCAGCACAGGGAATTTGATGTCGATCCAGGTTTCAAAGGGTTAATGATGAAGTCTGTTGTTGGTGGTTGATGTATGTAAGAATTAGGGATTGCATAGTCTTACATCTGGTTTAAATGTGTGTTGAAGCTGTTTAAAGTTTTATAGCATTCATGGTCTGGACTGAAGAGTTATTCAAGTATGCTTTTTTTTTAAATTAAAAAGCAGAAAAAATGCATTTAATGATCAGATTATGGGGGAAAAGGGAAGGCAGTTTATCTAACAGTTTCTGATCAGTGTTACAATAAAAGGGCGGGGTACAACATATGTGAAAATGCTTGCAACAAGTTCCCTGCATGCTGTAGGTAACACGACTTCCTTTTTCACGTACGTTGGCTTCCTCAAAATGCCAAATTACCATCACAGTCAACAAAATGTTACGTTGGTGTTTTAGAATAAAAATGTTTTGTTTTTTATGCAAATGCCACACACCAAACTTCAACGTCAATACAAAACTCGTGACGACACTGTTCTCTCTGCCAAATATCGTTTATACATACGGTAAATCTCAATTTAGTTGGTTATAATTTTAAAAAGTAAACGTATGTAAGACTTTTTTAACACTTTTTCTGACACATTCACTTGTCATTGTGAGTTCGGCTAAGGTTCAATCCCCCAAGTATATTTTATTTGTGAAACCTCAACACTTAGATACGTTATAACCGAAAACCTCCGCTGCTGAGATGAACCGTTATGAGACACGCGAAACTTAATACTAAATGTTAAAATGCTATTTTAAAATGCGCAGAATGATAATTGTAATGGAGCCGAATTTACAAGAGGACTCATCTGACTCAGAAAATGTCAAAATTGTTGTTTTTTATATTATGTGTGTACGTCCAAACGAAGCGCTAATATAAAAATGGCAGATTTTTAAACGGAGTTCGTTGCGCTCCATTTGAGTGTCTTCTGGATTCTGACCAAAGAAGCTGATGAAACAGATTGACAGGTGGGCAGGTGCTTTGTGCCAAAAAATGTCGACTCTAGATGAGTGTTACAGACAGTCTGGTATCGCTATATAATCTCGGATAAACTTCTCTTTCGTGCATGTGTCACGGTAAAGTCGGTTTGAACCCGCACGGCCACCTCTTCTATGGGCCCTAACTTTGCTCTATTAACTTGGTCGCGCCCTTGCAGATTTGTTTTGTTCCCTAAGTTTACAACATCACATGCAAAGTGCAGTTTTCACTTAAAAAACTTAAAACTTGATTTACATTGCAAAGACATCTAAAAGGCGAAGCAGCACACACAGAGGGAGTGAAGAGACTACTCACATCTTCCATGATAAAGGACCAAAATCCGTTATGTGAGAGTTGAGCAGCCTAAAATCACTCGACGTCGCCCTTTATCCTCTCCAGAAACTGTTTACTTCTCCCCTGTCGGTCGGCAGCTGACACATTTCCAACCGCAAATGAAGAAAATAGGGAACCGTGTCGTTTATGACAGTAAGCAGGCTCGTCTTCTCTTTTTTTCCTCTTTTGCTTCGGATGAAAAAAGAAAAAGTTCGCAGAAAAAAGTTTGGTTTCCGGTTGCTTTACACTCTTGAATCAAGCAGCAGTGTGTCGAGGAGGAGCAACGCGAGCTGTGCATCATCAGTCTGATTCAAACTCAGCACCCGAAGCTTCGCGAGGAGGAAATTTCAGCACGCGTGCATCCAAAGTTTTGCATTTCTCGGATCAGATCTGCAGAAAGCTGCAGAAAGTGACTGCAAACGGTCCGAGCTGCAGCAGCATCCTCGCAGATTCATAGAAAGCAGCTCTCGCATCAAAAAATCACTCTGCGGAAAACTTTGCAAATAGGCACCAAACTCTAGAAGGAGGTGTTTTTCGGGGTTGTTGTGTGATTAGATGCTCTCAAAGTGCTTTTAAAATTCAAAACTGCGTCTTTTTCGGGACACTGTGGATGATGGGCTTCATAGTGGCCTCTGGTGTTACTGCACGGACACTTCCTGGTGGGTGTGGCTGATCCCGGGCCTGCTGGTGACTGACGGGACGGTAAAAACATGAACTACAGCAGCGATACTCAACTTACGGTCCGCGGGCCTAATCTGGCCCCCGACAAGGTGCTGGGCGGCCCCCAAACATTTTCTAATTCACAATAAAAATAAAGTGATTCACATCGGGAACTGTTTTTGTACTTTTAGTATACATAAGGTGTCAGAGTGCATAAAAGAGTGCAAAATAAAGCTTGTTTATCAAAAACTGTGCCAGTGGAGGATCCCACGCACTCCCCGAGAGAGGTTAAGCTAAGACCCTAATGTTCTAAAATCTTACAAATGTCCTAAAATCCTAGAAATATCCTAAGATACTAGAAACGACCAGCAATCCTAGAAACGTCCTAAAATCCTAGAAATGTCCTAAAATCCCAGAAATGTCCTACAATCTCAGAAATGTCATAAAATCCTAGAAATATCTTGAAATCCTAGAAATGCCTTAAAATCCTAGAATTGCCCTAAAGTCCTAGAAATGTCCTAAAATTCCAGAAATGTCCTAAAATCCCAGAAATGTCCTACAATCTCAGAAATGTCCTAAAAGTCCAGAAATATCTTGAAATCCTATAAATGTCCTAAAATCCCAGAAATGTCTTAAAATCCTAGAAATATCTTGAAATCCTATAAATGTCTTAAAATCCTAGAAATGTCCTACAATCTCAGAAATGTCCTAAAAGTCCAGAAATATCTTGAAATCCTAGAAATGCCTTAAAAGCCTAGAAATGTCCTAAAATCCCAGAAATGTCCTAAAATCCTAGAAATATCTTGAAATCCTATAAATGTCTTAAAATCCTAGAATTGTCCTAAAAGTCCAGAAATATCTTGAAATCCTAGAAATGCCTTAAAAGCCTAGAAATGTCCTAAAATCCCAGAAATGTCCTAAAATCCTAGAAATGCCTTAAAAGCCTAGAAATGTCCTAAAATCCCAGAAATGTCCTAAAATCCTAGAAATATCTTGAAATCCTATAAATGTCTTAAAATCCTAGAATTGTCCTAAAAGTCCAGAAATATCTTGAAATCCTAGAAATACCTTAAAAGCATGGAAATGTCCTAAAATCCTAGCAACATCCTGAAAACCTAGATATGTAAAATCCTAGAAATATCCTGATATTCTTGAAATGCCCAGAAATCTTAAAATGTCCTAAAATCTCAGAAACATCCTGAAATCCTAGAAATGTCCTAACAACCCATAATTGTCCTAAAAGCCCAGAAATGTCTTGAAATCCTACAAAATGTCTTTGAAGCCTTGAAATGTCCTAAAAATCCTAAAAATGTCTTAAAAATCTTTGAAACATCCTAAATTCCTAGAAATGTCCTAAAAATCCTAGAAATTTCTTCAACTCCTACAAAAGTCCTGAAATCCCAGAAATGTCCCAAAATCCTAAAAACGTGCATGGCGCTGCTGCAGCCGGCCTCGTGTCATTTTGCAAAAAACACAGTTAAAGTGGTGGCAGTAAAATGATTTTAAAGAGCTGTAACTGATGTCTTCATCTGTGGTTAATGCATGATTTACTAATGCTTAATAGATCAGTTATAATGAGCCATTAACAAGAACTAAAAATGGGTCGTCATTAGGAAAAGCCCTGTTTGTGTGTTATTGTGTGTGGAGAAAACACATGCTGTTTAACTAAGTGCACTGTCGCAATCAATGCTGCTACTAATCATTGATATATCCTAGACTATAATAATAATAAAAATTACTGTGCATGTAATATTGTAAAAATAGTGTTTTTTTTTCCTAACCCTAACCCTTTTAAAAAGTATTTAAACAAAGTCAAATTTAATATGTGATGCTTATGATTATGATAAATAATTAATGTATATATTTTTAAGCTTGATTTTGAAAAAGCACATTTTGTTTGTGTATAAAATAATAAAGCGAAAAATTAAATTACTGTGAATGTAATATTGTAAAAATATTGTTTTTTTCCCTAACTCTAACCTTTGTTAAAAGTATTTAAACAAAGTTAAAATGAATATTTGATGTTTATGATTAGGATAAATAATATTGATGTATAATATTTTTAAAGCGGGGCCCTAAGGGTTAAAAAAAAAAAAAGTAAATAAATCTTCGACCGATGCGGAACTGATGACGTCGGTGAAAGTACCCGGACGACAATAAGGTCCGGACATGTGTAGCAACATAACAGCGTGTGAATTCACGATGATGTAACAGTAAACAACATAAATTTGGATGAAATGTGACCTTTGACGCCGCGATGTTTGCGTGTGAATGATGTCTGAAGCCGCCGTAGAGGAGGTTTCTGTGTTAGAGTCCATTTACTGCGCAGAGGGAGAGTTTGAGCTCATCCGGAAGTCTGGTGAGTCTGAACTTTTCTCTAAAAAACAACATTTCTGTGAAAAAACACGTTTTTAACTGACATGTAAACTCAGAGCATGAAGCTTAAATAAAACCACGTTTCTAAGTAAATAAAGCGTCTCTTCTTATTTCTATTCAGAAACGAGTTTGATACCAAAGTGAAAAATATTTCTTTGTTTCTTTGTTTTGTTTTGTTTCAGATTGTTTCAGTCTTTGCCTGTTTAACCCCTTCAAACCCGAGCAAACTGACTCGATTTCTTAAAAAAAAAAAAAAAAAAAGTGGGAGGACGGCAATGAGCAATGAAAGGCGAAACGATCCCAAAATTAGCGAACAATAAAAATATAAAAAATATGAACAATATTAAGAAAAAGTACAAGAAAATTACCTGAAATAAAAAAACAACACAAAAAGTAAAAGTAAAAAAGAAAATAAATAGGCTATAATAATTGTCACATCATTATATGTAATCATGATAGTCATCATCTTTTTATTCCTTTTTTTAATTTAATTTTTTTTAATTCCTTTTTTTCTGTTTTTGAAGGAAATTGCACCGACCCGTTCAGTGCTCACAAGTTTAAATACAATTCTTATAAAAGGCATCTTCGCTTCAGGTTTTAAAGGGTTAACACTTCAGCTTTGATACAACTATGACTCTTTACTACAAAAACAATAAAGTGTTGGCAGACTCATGTTTTGTAATTCAGTCATGTTGAGGGAAAAAAAAACACGGCCTCAGGGTGTATTTGCATCCCGACATCAGAATTAACACTGAAACATTTCCGTTAAAAGGTCGTTTTTTTTTGGCTCATTAAAGCCCCCAAATTTGAGAGGGGTCGACAGACTGTCAGCCTGGCCGATTATCGGGGCCGATATCTGGCATTTTGCTGATTATCTGTATCGGTATTTTATTTTAATGATCACTGATAAAATTAATTAATTAAAAATTGCAAAGAAAGTGTCAGCATGGGAGGAAGTTTTACTTTGTAAAACCTCAGAGAGCTATTTTAATTTATTCATTTTAATTAAATTTTCACTTGATTTAATAAAAAACTTGCTGTATTTGATGTTGAAAGTCTCAGTTTTGATTAAAAATCATTTAAGCAAAGTTTTGTGTTGGAGTTTGTTACATTGCTAATTTTATATATTGACAGAAAGATTTTCATTTTTATTGTCCTGAAAAACCAACAACCTCTTTGATCCTCTGGACTCAGATATTTCTGACACAACATTTAAAATAACAATTTTAAAAAATGTAATTCTCTCACTTGTTATTTATCGAATAAAAATATCGATGCTAAACCTCAAAAACCTAAATTAAAATCTGCCTGTCACTGCTGCGTTGTGACTTCCAGCTCAGGATGGACTCACGGTCCAGATCAACAGCTCAGCTGGAGGACAACTAAGTCTGGACGTGAGTCTGCTGTTCCACCTGCACCCCGGTTACCCCTCCTGTCCCCCCGCCATCTCCGTCTCCTCCGCCCGTCTCTCCAGGACTCAGTGTCTCAGCATCAGACAGAAGCTGCTGGATCGAGCTGCAGCGTTACCACCCGAGCAGCCGATGGTTCACCAGCTGGTGGAGTGGCTGCAGGTAAATTAACGTGCTACGTATTAACGCCGAAAATCTTCAAATAAACGCCCAATACGGCACATTTTGACAAATAAAGGCGTCTCAGTTGGAGACTCAGGCTGGTGCAGCTCATTTTTATCTGGATGTATAAAATCAGGTTGTTGGCGACCTGCTGAAAATAATATTAGTTTAGCTGCTGAGATCACACACAAATCTGTATTTATGTTTAAACTTTTGTCAATATGGACAAACTACTCACAATGTTAACTCTCCACTACTCAGCTGTTCAGTTAATTTTACCGAAACCGTGATGGTAAACAAGAGAAACGCAAAAAAAGATAGTCGATGTACAACACTCATTTTTAAAATAGCTCAGGAAAGTATATTCCTTTAAAAATAAAATAAAGATAAAAATATTTAAAACTAAATTTATTATATTAAATATATTTAAATAAATATGTTTTTTAAAATTATTTTACAGAATTATTATAATTTTTTGGTCATTTCTAGCTTTGCAATTATTTTTGTTTAACTTAAGCATTTTTTCTGGTGATTTTCTTGTGCTTTGGTTGCTGCTTTTAGACACCTTTCACAAGTATTTAAACCTTTTAACTCACATTTTTGTGTTTTCTTTCAAAAACATGGAAAATAAGGTTATGAGCAAATTTGTAAGAAATGTTCCACAAATTGCAAGAAAATAGTAGATTTAGAAAATAGTTTTAAAAAAAAAAATGTCTAGGGAATAAACATATTACATATTTAAAATTATGTAACAGAATTGTTATAATTTTAAACACGTTTCCCTCCATTCTTCTTGGCCTAATTTGTTTTTTAACTTTTTTTCTTTTTCAAAATTTAAAACTCATTTTCAGATAATTTTCTTGTACTTTTTAGTAATTACTTGCTTTTTTTTTTTTCTTTTGTTGCTCACTGTCTTCTTCCCATATGATTTTGACAGAAACCAAACCAATTTGCTCAGGTTTCAAAGGGTTAAATAAATAATTTGATTGTATTTCCCATCTTTGCTGAGCAACAGTTTTGTGTGACAGGAATTAAAAGCCCGTCTCATATATATGTTGAGTTCAGTGAGTTAAGCAGATTATCGCTCGGGTTAATAATTGAAGTTTTCGGGTGTGATTGAACCGCGTTTTTATAAGTTCGTGATTTTACACCCGTGTCATAAACAGGAGTCTGTGGAGGTGACGGAGAGCTGCAGAGGAGGAGAGGAGGATGTGAAAGAGGGAGAAAAAGAGGAGGAGTGGACGGCCGTGTTGTCGTTGGACCACATCAGATCTCGAAATCGTTACATCAGTTTGCTGGAGCGCTGGACCCAGCAGCTGCAGCTCACTGGGAGGTTGTTACTGGGACGGAGTATACTGGTTATTCTGCAGGGAGCCAGACCCGACATCAAGGTGCCAGCACACGCGTGTTAACATGCCATCATCGTGCTGAACAGTCAGGACGTGTGTGTGTGTGTGTGTGTGTGTGTGTGTGTGTGTGTGTGTGTGTGTGTGTGTGTGTGTGTGCGTGTCCTGCAGACAGCATGTACTCATTCATGCAGAACATGTTAAATGTGCCGTTTATGTCACGATCACGAGACTATGATCACTTCAGAATAAACACATTTCTTTTAAACTAAAAGAACAGAGCCCTCTCTTTCAAAATAAAAACTATAGAAAATACAGCAGCAGTAAAAGAATATTTGCATAATCAATTAATTTCAAGATTTGTTTTCTTCATCAGAAGTAATTAAAATTTCCATTTCTGTTCTCTGGACCCCAAATCGATGCATCTATTCATGTCAGCCAAAATGAAAACATATTAAACTTAATGTAATGTTGAGATCATCGAGAGCAGCAAATCTCAGAGGCTGAAACAAGAAGTTTTGGATTTTTTTAAATTAAAAAATGACTTAATTGATAATCAGAATAGTTATGAATTTATTTTACGTTGATTAATTATTGCAGCTCTGATATAAAATGCAGCGCAGAGGCTAAAGAGTTCAGAAAGCTGTGATCAAAGCCAAATTTTCCTCCCAAAAAAATGAGATCTGTGTACGCTCAGGTCACAGCGGCTCTCAGAGCGAGGGAGGAAGTCACGAGGCTGCAGAGGGAGGATCGACGCTTCAACAAAGCATCAGATTAAACCACCAGAGGCCGCTGTCGGATTTCTTTCTCTAACTGACAGTAAATGTTTCTTTAATGTGTGCAAGTCTTACATCAGTGTTTCTCCACGGGGGGTACGTGAGATAAAAAAAAAAGTATTTTAGCAGTCATGCATAACTCCTAAAAAATTATTATATTATAAAAAATTCAGTAAAAATATAACTAAGTTCAGAAACTTTAGAATTTTATACTCAATATTCAGTTTCACTATCCTTAAAAAAAAAACAGGCTCTGCCCAAACCAGGATCGTTTGACCCAAACTGTCAAATCTCGTCACCTGTCAATCAATCACTCGCCGCCGTCAAGACACAAACTTGGAGTCGTGGTTGAAGCACAGCAGCGATGCTGCTTAAAATACGGAGACTAGTGACAAAGATTATGTTTGAATGGGATTTACGTCCACGAGTTGCAGCCCCCAAATTTAAAAAGTGTTTTTCAGTTATAATGCTGTTAAAGGACACTGATGTCACAGCGCTGGGTTTGTTTCGCGCTGGTCGGGGGGGATTTGGCTGAAAAAGTATTTCAAAGGGGTTCAGTACAGAAAAAAGTTACACAGAACTCCGCAGAATGAAATATTGGGGGTACTAATGATCATTTCAACACAGAAATGGACAAACCAGAGCCTTAAAGCAGGTTTCTAATGGATCCCTTAAAGTGCTAAGGTGCTAAATGAATCTAAAAAACAAAAATCAAAATTAATAAAAATGCTAAGACATAGTACGTTTTATTTAATTAATTGGGATTTTTTCTGAAACTGCATTGCAAAATCATAAAATAATTGGTAATAATTGATAACTGGAAAACAAACAAAAAAAGCCTCTTACAGTAATATCATGCAGAAAAAAATGGAACAAACATTTTATTTCAATCCAGGACAAAAAGCCGAAAAGCTGAGGACCCACTTTCCGTTAGCTGTCATGCACCCTGGACAACATGTTGCAAATTCAATGAAAATTTGCAATTCAGCTGAAATTTAGCAGCATGGCTGAAACTGACACAGGCCAGTGCACTCGGGGCGACGGGGATCGAGGCAGTGAAATCCCACATGCAGAGCGAGAAACAGGAAAAACTCGCCAATAAATGCCACATATTTCCAGTTCTGGACCCTCGTCTCTGCCATGAGACAAAAAATGCTTTATGTAATAAACATTTCAGCAAAATTGTCTCCAACCCGAATTAATTGTGTTTTTTTTCTTGTAAAATTGGCTTTAAATGTAATTCTGAGTTGCATTAAAAAGTCTGACTGTAATCGTGTCTCTCAGGAGTTTTGCCGCCTTTTGAAGACAGTGAAGGTGGACGTGGACTCTTCAGGGAGGAAATGCAAAGAGAGGATGATGAAGGTTCTCATTGAACGCCCTTCGTCTCCCTCCAGTGGACAACGGTGAGGATCACGGACAAACTGACTCAGATGTAGCAGAGTCTCTGATCTCTCAGCGTTATGATCTCATGACTGCAGCTCTCACGGTGTCTCTCCGTGTTTTTCTGTCAGTCTGCAGGGATTTGAGGTGAAGAACTGCGAGTCGTCACCAGAGTTGACCGCAGTCTTCCAGGAAATGAACATGACGGAGCTGTTGGAGCAGATACTGCCATCATTGAGTGACTGACAGCACACGGGTGACTGAAACCAAACTGATCCCCAACAAGATCTGGACTGAACGAACACAGTCCAGCTGCACAGAGGAGGCCGACCGCCCGGACCTCCAGAGTAAAACACGACGATGTATGAAAAACTGTGCTGCAGCATCGACTCGACAACAGACACAAAGAGACCGATGGTAACAGAACAAACGTTTCGTTATTGCTGATGTGTATTGTGACGTTTCACGAGATTGTTATTTATGGACCGATGGTTTGTTTGCAATAAAGCTTTGAACACAAATTGAACTAAAGGTCTTTTTTTCCCCCTTTAGTCAAAACCACACAAACCAAACTACAGTAAAATTAAGGAAAATTAGGCTGTAGGGGTCGACTGATGTTGTTTTCAGGGCTGATACTGATAATTAGTACATAATGATACGGATAACAGATATTTGCAACCGATATGTATTTATAATAAAAATGAAAATGTTTGTCAATATTTAAAGTTTGGAAATAACAAACTCCAACAAAAAAAACTTTGTTTAAATTCTGTTCACAAATGTTTAATCAAAACTGGATCTTTAAATATCATATACAGCAAGTTCCCTGCAACGTTTTAAAAATAAATTTCAGTGAAAAAAAAATAATAAAAAAAAGCTTCCTGAGCTTTTACAAAGCAAGTTCCTCCCATGCTGACACTTTCTTTGCAGACTTTAATAAACTAACTTTATCCGTGATCATTAAAATAAAAAACAGATACAGAGAATCTGCAAAATATCGGCCCGACAATCTGTCGACCCCTTCTACGCAGCGCTGATTAAATATAAATCAAGCTTCTGTTACTGAGTTGTCAATTTTTCATCTCCGATGTTTTAAGGAAGATAAGTTTGGCTGTAAAAAATGAGAAAGTTCGTGACCCGGATGCTATGTTGAAAACAGCAGAGCGGAAAAGAAGCAACGCCCATCAGCCGGAGCAAACTCCCACCACAGACAGACTTTAAACACAGTATTAAGTCCACTGACTACAGCATTATTCACCTTTGCTTTTATATTAACATAAAACTGAAATCATGATCCTCTCTCTGCCCTCAGCCAAAGTGCTTTTGTTGGCTAAACCACAGACTGAAGTCGGGACGTGAACTCAGGAGTCCTGGTGTCGCTCTGAAGCCTGTTTATAACTGAGGAAGAACAAAATCCAGCTGCTTCGCCTGAAGAATTTAAACCTCGGGTCACTCACCAGTTTACAGCTGGTTTTCCTCCGAAACATTCCTCTCAGACCATATGGGTCTGTGGACGCTGCAGTGTGTGTGACTGATTCATCGTTTTCACTCTCTCATCCTCGAGCACTGATTTTTTTCATATACTCGACTATAAATTTTGTTAAAGGGATAACAAAAATAGAAAAATGCCCGTGCACAGCTTTAGTCAAGCTGCTGGTACTATGGTAAAAGTACAAACGTGTAAATACAACCTACATACTGCACTCAGGACAGGACTTAGAAAAGAGGATAAAGATTTGCACACATGCCATAGCAAGGCTCAAGGCTCACGCTCAGCGGCGTCCCTCAAATTTGTGGGCCTTGAGAAAATTATTGCTAAAAAACTCCTTTTGGATTTTCACACTCGACAGTGAGGAACCTCAGTGACTTAATGAAACACTGGATCTGAGTTCACTCCTTTAGAGTTACCTGCAGATGCGGTTTTGTCGTTCTTGAGGCTTAAAGTGATTATTGTTAGGGTTGTGATATTGCTATTATTGTAGATTTGATATTATCTTGCGGCTGCAGTGATGTTATCCTTAACCTTCTGAAATGAAGTATCTCTCAGACTCAGATATGACCTTAACTCTGATATGATGTGCTGTAATTATCTTTCTTGCAGAAGTGATGTTGACTTGACTTTGTCTTTCTATTTGAATGAATTTGACTTGGTGAGTTTTTTCCCATATTTTACATGGTATAATGTATTTTTTACCATTGAAACAGTGCACATATATTATATGTATTTTTGTAGTTCAGTTATATATGTGAGTTCTTGGACTGCTGTTTCCTATTTAAACCACTGTCTTCCTGTGCTCAGTATGAGCCTGATGAAGCTGTAAGCGAAACACGTTGCTCCGTTAAATCTTGAGTGCCACAACATATGTGGTTTGTCTTTCCACGTTTGTTAAAGGGATAGTTTGGATTCTCTCCCAGTTTTGGAGAAGCAGGCGGGAGTACGGCCACAGAAGCTCAGCAGTGTACTGCAGTACTCTGCTTTCAGGAGCATCATTTGGGCATTCAGAGTACACATTTCAAATGAGGTCGTTACTGCAGTTTGTGACAAATGGCCTCTTTGTCTGCTCTGTGCGTTTTCATGGACACGTTGAATACAAACAACAACAACAACCTGCCCGAGCAGATGAGGCTGACAGAAGCCGTGTTCGCATTCAGGGTCTGCATCCTTCAGAGGACGCAGCCTACGCGGTCTACGGAGGCGACTCCTTCGGAGGCGACTCCTTCGGAGGCACCTCCGAAGGCCGCATTAACGGTTGTTAATTGGGACGGTCTAGCCTTCGGAGGATTTCCTGGTTGCGTCACCAGATGTTCCCGCCCTTACCCCCACGACAGTTTATTCCTGCCGTCAAGGCTCGCCAGAGAGGGAGGGAGGGGAGAGAGGGGGGACACTAAAGCAAAGAAATCATTTTATTTTTAAAATTTACTTTTTATTTAAATTTTGCTGGAGAAGGAGAAGTGCCTATGTCCGCGTCGGAAGCTGATTTTTCGTGCAGTAGAGCCTCCGTCAGCGGGCTGCGGGCGGCACAGTGGGGCTGCTAGGTGGCTACGTGTTAGCATTACTTACGTCACGTATTATGAATGAAATTATGAGATTTTAATGTCCCTCTAAGTTTAACATATCTGGTGTTTGATTTTCAAATGAGTAAAAACCCACATTAAGTTAAATCAACGCTCCGATCTCCGCTCTGTGCCGCCATTATTTTTGAAGATCGCGGGCGCGCAAGGAATCTTGGGAAATGGAGGCCGCGAAGGATAGTAGCGATGTGTCCTCCAAACAGAGGGAAAAGGAGGACGCATTTGTGGGCTGCGAAAGGAGGAGCCTTCGAATTGTGACCAGATGGGACAGCCTTGGCAAGGCGCCAGGACGTAATCGGCCTTCGAATGCAGCCTCCGAAGGATGCAGACCCTGAATTGGGACACAGGTAGACTTTTTTTAAATCACTTTTATAGAATTGGTTTTATGTGATGTCGTCTATTTGAATTCATCTGTTTCAGTTTATCTTCTTATTTATTCTTCTGTTCTGTCTTGATCGTGTTGAATTTTATTATTAGATCTATTATTTATGTGTTTACTGCTTTTATTCTTTGAATTGTGTTTATTCGTATTGTATGGGTTGTTATTTTTGTTTTTTTAATTGTTTCTGTCTTTTGTCTGGCCCTCTTACTTCTGCTTTGCCTTGTTTCTCAAAGCACTTTGTTGCTATATAAATAATAATTATTATTAAGTTTGCAAGGCTTGAGTGTAGAGATGCATGTCCCAAAGAAAAGACAGCATTTACTTTTTTGAAAAAAAAACAAAGAAAAAAAACAAGCCTATATTAAAACATTATGAAGGACGTGGATATCAACACCAACCTTTTCAAAACGTGGTCAAAGGAATGAAAGAGCGGCTGTGTTTGCATGGCTGAACAAATCACCCACCGGGAGAAATTTTTAAAAATAAAAAAAAAATCATGCAAAGGAACAAAAAGATGTTTCACGGCTCTGAGGGCGTCACTTTGAAATTATGAGCAATAAGTTAGAGGACTTAAATCGGAGTATGCACGGCTGCATGGAAACAGAAATGTTAGTTGAGTATTTATTTTCACTAGCCACGTAAAGTTTAGTCGAAATTTAGCCTTTTTTTAATTAACGGCAAAACCCAGAATATTTCATGCACGTAAACACGGTCGGTGTTTTAAGGGGTCAGCAGAGGGAACAAAAAACAAAAAAAATCTTTTAGCCTTAGGGGCTCATCTCTTCAATCAATCACAACACGTGTGGCTGCACTGGTGACTTTATCAGAGACATTTCCACTGAAAACAGCTGCAGGAAATGACGCAGATGAAGCATTGAGAGTGAACAAAACACTAAAGCCAGCAAAGAGCTGAAGGACGTTCAAACGCTCCACAGTGCTAAAAATAGCAGCGCTCGTGCCGGGTAAAGTGATGATAAACTGTAGCATCATGTTTTAATAAAGCTGCGGTCGCAGCAGTCACTGCGAGGGAGGACGGAGGCGCATTTTTACTGAGCTGAAAATATTCAGCTCAAAGTAAAAACTCACTCATAAAATGGTGAAGAAAGCAAAATGTATTTGATAATTCATAAATAAAAGCTAATTTTTTTCCCACTCTGAATATTTTAAGCGGTGCTTCATATTGTAAAAAGCATATTCTTTATAAAGCAGTTATGTACATGTTTAATAAAATTCAGATCAGAATATTAAACATTCAATGAACTGCAGGTTACTATGAAAATCACACCCGCCTTAAAAAAGACACCAAAGTGAGACTTAAGTCGAAAACCCCGTACGCATTAAAGTTTAGTTCCTTATGAGCGATTGTAGGTGACGTGGGTTTAACGTGACAACACTTCAGGTGTTACCTCTTTTTAAGACTGATAAAAGAGAGGGAGGCGTCGGCGGGTCGGCGGCTCGTCATCCGTTCATCAGACAGGTCCGGCAGCAGAACTGACGGTAGAGCTTCTTCTCACAGAGACGGTTGGATTTGACCATCTCACAAAACACCTCATCAGCTGACGGACAGATCGAAGCAGAGGCACAAAATCAGCTCAACTAAATAAAAACCGCACCGTCACAAGCTCCAGTTTAAGTTGGTTTCACTGTTGTTTTTTGTGCTTATATTAAACATTTTTTCTTTTTTTTTGTGTAATTCTCTTTTCATTGGTTTATATGAACATACGAAAACATACACAACCGATTGAACATGAAAAGCTTTTAATCATGTAAAAGGGGAAAATGAGTAAAAATAAATAAATAAAAAATAAAAACCCTGTTTTCGCTTCTATTCATTTATCTCAAATTCTTTTATGTTGTTGCTTTAAAATTGTCAAAAAATGAAAAAAAAAAAAAAAGGTTTACTCTGTAAAATTGCCTAATTGAAGTTGACTGTGTGATAGTTTTTGTGAAGAGAAAGCAAATAAACAAAATGTCAAAAAATAAATAAATAAATAAAATGGGTTAGAAAATAAGTCGAGAAGCACATAAACAAACAAAAAAAATCCTTCTGTAGAGGAGGATTATGGGTTAAAACACACACACAGACGATAAGTGGCCACTAGTTACATCACAATGTTTTCCAGGTATTTGTTCAGATCTGATACCTGAAACAAACACTATACATTTTACATTTGTTAATTTTTTAACACTTCGTAGTCCAGGGACCAGTCGATGAAACTGTGTAGACTGACGACTAAAACTGTGTGTATGCGGCAAAGACAAATATGCATGTGCGCTCTCTTCATTTGATTTGTAAAGCTGCGCAGAAACCTGATTCTGTTCAATAAAGTGCAGTAAAATGGACACGAATACGCTGTTTATAAGACTTATGATCACATTCAGCATTTGGTTTTTAGATGAGCACAGAGAAATCGGATTATTCACATTCTGCGTATAACACACCACTTTCTGTCAGAGCTCTTCAGCTGTCGTATCCAAGTTCCTCGTAAAATATGGTGTTTACGTGCTCAAACACGATACTCGATAGGAGAATTAAAATGATGTGTTTATTATTCCAAACTCACCATTATGACACGATGCATTCACGATACAAGTCCTGCTGACCAGACTGAAACCCTCTTTGCACCTGGTGCAGGTTGTTCCCGGGCCGCTGCAGCTCAGACAGTTTTCCTCACACCTGGATGGACAAAGCAAGACTAAAAAAAACAGCTGAAATCATCGAATCCATAACAAACACCTATTTTGTTTATTTTCTTTAACAGAAGAAGAGTTCACTTTGGGGGTATTTAAGCAGTAAAATGATGATTCGGGTTTTTTTTACGTGGATATATGAATGAAGCTGGTGTTCCTCTGTCCTAAATTTAACTGTAATAAAGGGCAATGCAAGATTCAGATTTTACGACAACAAAACTATGACTGAGTGACTTGAGACTGTTTTTTGGGGGGCTGCAGTGATTCAGGGCTGAGCCACAGTGACCCACCTGTGACACATCTTATGAGGGACTCCTGCTGCCTCTCCGGGGTAGTATCCAGGACTACAGGTCTGCACACACCTCCACTCCTGCTGCAGGTAACGCTCAGCACACTGGATACACTCCTCCTGACCCGGCCCTGCCACACACAGACAGGGAACATAATGTCACGATAAACAAAAACCTTCAGGGGCCAGATGCATAAGGGATGTATGTGCACAAAAATGATCTGCGAAACTTCAGAGGTGGAGGGGCTCAAGTATTGATATACAAATGGGCGTTACAGAGCTCTTCTACATCCATTTATAATGAACTGTGGGTGAGGAAATGCAGCTCGCGCACCACAACGAGGAAGATTTATAAAACAGAATCAGGTTTACACACAGCTTTATGAATCTGACAAAAAGATGTATATTTCTGCAGAGTTTTATTTATCTGGCCTCAGATCAGTGGAGGATTATCGGGACCACACAGCGCTTTTGGAAAGATGTAACGACAGTGAGCTTAAAGTTTAGCTCGAGTTGCAGGTAAAACTCCAGAACAGCTTTGTTAAAAGAGGGACAGCTAATAATCCCTGCTGCCTTTAATTCCCTCCATCAAAAGAAAACACGAAAAGAAAACTTAAAAGTAACCTTAACTCAAAAACAGTCTTCCTAAATGAGAAAAATCCAAAACCTCCCTAAAAATGTCAAACATCCTCCCTTCAAAATGCAAAGCATTGCATTGCAAAAAAAGTTCACATAAGATAACAAAAATTCCCAGCTGTTGAATTAAAAAAAAGGAATAATCTGACTTTGGCTTGGTGGATAATTTAGTCTTTATTCAATCTTTATGTTCCTCTTCTGGTTTCACTGCTGCCATCAGTCGGTCGAGGATTTTTTCTTAATTGTTTTACTTTGTGACAGGCTGCCCTGCTCCAGTTTCTCCCCACCAATTTAAAAAAAATACATGTTTTTTTAAAATCCCCTCCCCAAACAATTCCTTCTCCTTTCTCCCTCCAGGCTACAGAAGATCACACCAGACCAGTGAGGACGAGGTAAAGCAGGGGCGACACAAACGATCTAATAATAATATCCAATAATATTCCTCCCCTCACCTGTGTGACAACACGACAAAATATATTCACAACAATAGCTGAATCTCCTCAACTTTGTCTGCTAGGCCACAGCTCTTGTCTCTCGGCCTCATCACGAGAAGGTTTTATTTCTGCCGCCTGAGTGAAAACACGGTAGAAGCTGCAGTCAAACACACGGACCTGTGCAAGTCCTGCAGGAGAAGTGGCACGAGCTGCAGGTCATCTCCTCCAGGTGGAAAAAGGTCCCATTGGTGCATTCAGGAACACAGGTCATCCCTGCCAGACTGCAACCAAAATAAATGACGTTTTTTCATTTCAATTTTCATTGGAAATAATATTGGTGCATCTTATACAGCACAGCATACTTACATCATTTTCCTTTTTTGACATTAAAGTGGGGAAGAGATAAAATAAAAGCTAAATAAATAAGAGGTATTTAAATGTATTTATACAGGCAACAGTGATAATAACAGTTCGTTTTTTTAGAAGAAAATAAACAAACAACAAAAAACAGAAAAAAACAAAAAAGAAAAGAAAGTCCACTTCTTGGTGAATTTGGTTTATAATATCTGGCAGAATTTTTTTTTCTAAACACTTAAATTTGTTACCTGTGTACAAATCTTGGAAAACAAACTGCTTTAGGTCACGTTGTTTTATACAAAGTTTAAACATAACCGGCAGTCGAACAGTCTTTCCGTACCTGTAGCCGTCGCTGCAGGCTGTGCATCTGTCTGCGTACCTGAGGCAGCTCTTACAGGTGTCATGACACTTCAGACACCGTCTCTGATCTGGTAAAGACAGAAAGCACAAGCATCAGTACAGCCGTCCAAATCCAGGATTTTCTCAACATTTCAGATGCAGCGTCGTCACTCTGTCATCACCAGCTTCTCACTGCCGCGCCTGCAGGTTCCTGATGTGGATAAAGAATAAAAACATTTAAAGTTTAAAGGATCGCTCAGAGGATTTTAGGTAGGGGGCATGGGCCAAGCTAAAAAAAACTCTGCTATTTTTAGCACTTTTTTTCATGTCCGCACTTTCTGGTTTGGTTGTTTTTTTTATTCTAAACCTCCTTTTTTGTAATTTTCAAGTCCTTTTGTTGTATTTTTAACTGCAACTACTTTCTTACTGATTCGGGATAATTTCTTGTGAAGCTGATCATTGCCTTCTTGCCATGTTTTTTAAACCTTTGAAACCTGAGTAAATTGGTTGGATTTCTTTCAAAAACATGGTGAGACAGCAACAAGCAACGTAACAAGACAGGGCCCAAAAATTATTAGCAAAAAAAAAAAATGTTTGTTTATATGTGTGTGTGTGTGTGTGTGTTTTGTTTTGTTTTTCTGTAAAATAATTTTAAATATAAAATTGTTATAATTACAAACACAATTTTCTGGACATTTTCCCTATTTTTTGGACAATTTTGCTACAATCCTGCCTTTTGTTTAAAACTGATTTTGAGGTGATTTTCTTGTCACCTTCTTTTACTAATTTCTTGCAACTTGTGGGACATTTCTTGACAAGTTGATAATTGCCTTTTTTCGCACGTTTTTAAAGAAATTAAAAAGGTCTGAACACAGAAAGAATGCCAGGTTGCAGATGTTGATCCAGGTTTCAAAGGGTTAAAAAAAAGCCAGTTTGCTCAAGTTTTGAAGCAGCCGACTGATTTTGGTCGTCTTACTCTCGTCAGCGAAGAACCCCGGAGGACAGGCGTCGCTGCAGCTGGAGTTGAGCGTGTTGAGGTAAAGGCCTCTTCGACAGGAGAGACAATCGCCGGCTGTTCGGCCGACACATCCCTCGCAGCCTTTGTAGCAGCGTCTACAGCGACGAGACGCCGCGTCCCCATAGTGTCCCAGTGGACAGTGACTCACACAGGTCCTACACACAAAGGTGAGACAGTGCAAAGAGATTTAACCAACAGCAAAATATGAACAATGAACGGATCTGTAATATTTTTGTTAGCCAGCCGGGTATCTGCAGGTTTCAAGTTAAATGTAAGACTTTTTTAAGACTTTTTTAAGACTATCATGAATGAAATTTAAGACCCATTTCACTTTGAAGCTCCTAACCTGGGACAATATTGTTTGATGGCAGGCGTTTGCTGCTGCGCTTTTACAGCCGCTTTGTGTTTCTGTGACTTTGCATGTGATTGTAATGATTTTATACCCCAGCGTCATAAGTTGCAGCGTTCTCTTAGACAAGGTGCAGCGGGCTTTAAATTGGTTTCCAGCAGGTTTCAACCACACACTGAATTCGCTGTTCTCTAACCATCTGTAATTAAACTTACCCATTACCTGCAAGTAACTGCAAGTAACACTGAGGGTTAAGTAAAGTCAACGTTTCACGCTCGTTTTGCTTCGTCTGTTGTCTCTGCCTTCTTCAACTACCCGCCAGCTGAGCCGGCGTGCTGCCGAAATACTGACCGGGCTGCAATTACGTTAATGATTATCGGTTCCGTGGTTGCTCCATTTTGTAGTTTTGTTACGGCGTGATCAAAACAGATCCTAAAATAAAAGTGAGACTGAACTTTGTAACTTAATAAAAGTAACATTAGTGAGTTTTTATTAAGAACGGTCAAAACTGTATTTAAGACTTAAAATAGACAATTTAAGGCCTAAAATGGAGATTCAGGGACTGTGCCACTTTTTCTGATTAAGTAAACTCAACGAGCAAAGTGTGAACTTTACTCACTGCTGTGTATAATTTATTGATTTTCAGGCGAACCGTCAAAACGTCCGTGAACTGTGGCTCCTTGGAGGTGATGGGTAAATGCCACACTGTAACAAACGGCTGTGAAAATACTCAAAATTCTCACAGTAATGTATTACATTCTGCTGCAGAATACTGTGATACATTTAATGGTAATATACTTTTAAAATACAGCAGTGACACTGCAAAATTACAGTAAACTACTGTCAACTACTGCTGCCAGTTCGATAATATTTCTAGAGCAGAAGAGCTGCACGGTTAAATCACAAACACGTAGTCATGCCATCCATTGTTAACTTAAACATTATTGAGCTGTTCAGCTTTAAAGTTTGGAGCCCTCCATGTGTCTGGTTTCACATCAACTTTATAATAATATTAACATTAATTATTATTATTATTATTATCAACTCTTACCTGCCGGTTTTCAGGCTGCCGGAGCTGAAGTGGACGCAGTTGAGGCAGTGGTCAGTATCTGGTCCGTCACAGCCCTGGTCTCCGCACTCACTGTGGCACGGCCCTTAATGAACACCACAGACCGCCATCGCCATCGCCATCGCCATCGCCATCATCATCATCATCATCATCATCATCATCATTATTCTATCTCAGTACGTTTACATGATGTTAGAAAAAGTGGAATTATGGTGTTAGTCTGACTAAAACTGGACTCCGAATGAAATCAGACTAAATCAAAATGGGACTAACACACCCAGATAATGCCACTGAAGTCGAGCTATTCCGTCATTTAAACACCTCAGTTGGACTCGGAGGTCTGCAGGTGCTCCTCGTCGCCATGCAGCCTCCCTCGATGGTTAGAAATAGGGACTGTTCATTATTTCTGGGGGGGGGGGGCGACTTGTGTTTTTAATTTTTTTCACTTAAAGAAAGGAAGTATATTATATTTATTTTAAATAAAAAAAGTCACACAATATACAATACTCTCTATATTTGAGTATTTGCTCCTCTACACCTTCCACAGCAGCTGATGGAGGCAGCAGTGGAGTGAAACGAAATCTCCCTACAACGATGTAAAGCGGTGAAAATATTCTAAATATAGCGTACACTTTAACTGATCTCGATTTTTTTAGGTGGCTTAAAACTAATCAATAAAGGCAGAGTTTGCTCAGTTTTATTAGATGTGCGCAACGAGCGGTATTCTACCCCGAAGTTATTGTAAATACACAGTTATGACTGTGACCGGCTCTATATCATCGACTGTATAAATAATATCGGTTTATAGCAACTAGCTGAAAGAAGACATATACTCTGCTTGTATCCTGGGACAAGGACAACGGTCCAATTAAATGGACTAATCGAGCTATGACGGTAGCTCCACTAAGCTGTTTAACTGTGACTATTCCTGAGTCTTTGAGAGTCTAGAGTCCTGTTTTTTTTAGATTTGATTAGTTTCTATCTTTTAAGCTTAAAAAAAAACATAATTGCAATATTATATTTTATTAATTCAGTGAGACGGACCTTGTTGAGAGCAATAAGGACACAAGATTCAAAAAATGCACTGCAGAAACTGTATGATGCCACCAGCAGCAACATGCCCGAGTAAACGGGAGTCTTTCGTAGTAGCCGGTGATTTTAATTAACCCCAAAAAAGTAGCACGATCAAAGACAATGTAATTTTGTTTTTTAAACTTTGTTTTTAAAACATACAATAAATCTACATCCTACCTTCAAAATCGGGAAAATAAAGTTGTTGGTTTTTTTTAATCCCACCGTTATATTCGTCCTGCTGCTCCAGCTCGGGCTCCTCCAGGATCTCCTCTGGGATCTCCAGCATCCTTGAACGGGAGTGCTGAGCGTTGTGGGGCAGGTAAGGGTTCTGAGAGGTGCCATAAAGGATCAGTGTCCACTCTTTGAGGTTGCCTATCCCAAGTATCCCCACCCCCCAAAAAACAAAAACACAATAATCAGGTTACAGGGTAAAGACATGACCTTCAGTGGTAAATGTGAAGGTGTGTGCACGTGCTGCAGGACCTCACCCAGCACCTCGGGGTTTCGAAGCTTTGATGGTGAGTC
Organism: Plectropomus leopardus; assembly: GCF_026936395.1. NCBI lineage: Eukaryota > Metazoa > Chordata > Actinopteri > Perciformes > Serranidae > Plectropomus > Plectropomus leopardus. Next base: position 4,302,911 of record NC_142176.1, on the reverse strand, counting down.
AACAATCTCCAGAGTCCACGTGCCCTCGGCCCGCTCACCCCAAAAATGAACCGACATGAACTCCCAGTTCCTGAAGCCCTCACTGGAGCTGTCAAACAGCCTGTAAATAAAACAGAGGCCAAATGAGACAAGAGGAAAATGTGTCAAGAGGACAAAATTACCCCATAAGGCCTCTTTACGCTGTAACAGTTAGAAATGATGAGATTTTGGCAACCAAAAACAGCTTCTGGGAGTTTCAGAAATCAGGACTTTAACCCTTTGAAACTTGGGTTTGCTTAAGGGAGGAGGCAACAAGCAAGTTACCCGAAAATAAGCAAATAAATAGAATAAAAGTAAAAAATGTTTGAAACCCACTCAAACTGCATTTATTGATCCCAAAGCCATCAAAGCATAAACATAACATGAACATGCACCATATTATTTCTTGGTGTCATTCTGGCCTCTTGGTCTGGAATTTGTTATTTTTTACTATTTTCCACTTAATGATTTTTTTTTTTTTTTTTAAACCATATTTGGCATATGAAGAAAATGCATGCTATTTCCACTAGGTGGCATCATGACAAAAATCTGGCTTTTAGAGGCTTAAAATTGTGAAAATTAATAATATTCATGCTTAGGACTGATGTTGATTGAAAACATAAACTCAATGGAAGTAAGAAATTGTATTAATATATATTATTTATTTTAGCGTGATTTTGAAAAGTGCACCTTGTGTGCAGAGCAGTTACGAGTGTGAGTATTTGACACTGCACAAATAATAACAATGTCCAAAAATCAATGTTAATGCTAGTTATTCCATATCCTAAGGTGTGAGGAAAAAACATGTAGTATGTAGTTTATTGACAATTATTAATTGTGTTATTTTTCATCTAAAAACAGTGGTATCATGATAAACACCTGCCATTTAAATGGTTAAAATTCTGAAAATTGACACATATTTGATATTTGTGATTAGAGTGTGTGTATTATTAAAGTGGGCCCTAAGGGTTAACAGCAAAACTAAAACAAAACACCGGCGCAGTATAATCTAAGCCTCATGTTTCCAGTCGTACGCTCAGTACTTTCCAAACACATGCATCCAGAGTCAAACTTATTTATGCTCTTTTCTTGGCCAGACTCCTCAACAGAGGTTTTGTTTTTAGTGAAAATGCATTTAACTCTTGTCTCACCTCTTGGCCAGCAGCTGTGATCTCGTCCCAGACGGAGAGACGAGGTTGATCTCCAGGTCTCCTCGTCGCGGGTGGACAATCAGGAGCTTGACCACCACGTGCTCCAGGTAATCCACGTGCCGCTCAGCGTCATCCGAACACGCAGAGGCGTCGATGCTGCTGTTCAGACTCTGGCCAGCATGGATGTACCTGCGACAGCCAAAAGCAAACGCATCATGCAAACACGCGCTGTTATAATAACTGTTAGGACAGATTTGGAGCCTCATTGATTTGGAGCCAAAACATGAACGAATTATTTTTATGACCCACAGGTGAGACAAAAGTTTGACTGTCTATCACGTTTTGATCCTGTAATCTGTTGACAACATTTTGGGATTCTGTAACTGATACTATATCAGGATGTTTGGATATTTACATAAAAAAATCGCCTTAGTTGTGTCTTCTTGTCACAGACAATACGGACTCAAAAACATCCTGATCTCGCTTCGATCGCCGCCAATGAAGCACATTACAGTCCACCTGAAATCTGATCACCCTCCTACATTATTACATTGGTTAAATGAATTATCAAGCTACATCCCAGTAGATGAAATCTACGTCAATATAAGATTGTTTTTTTTTTAAATGTGGCAACCACATCTAGATTTTGTGGCAAGAAGGGCGGCTTTAGGAACTATTGGTTGATTATGTGTTATGTTTTGATTATGTGTGTCTGTTGAGTCATTTAAAGCAATTAAAAACCTTCTTGTTCAGACAGGCATCGTTTTTTAATCCTGTTTTTATCTGCTCTAACTGTATTTTTTTATCTGGCTTTTATCTTGATTTATTTTTATTTTGTTTGTGAAGCACTTTGTGACTGGCGTCTGCGAAAGGTGCTTCATAAATAAACTCCGCCTGCTTGCGTAACACATTTGTGGCCACATACGTTATTGTTTAGGTCTCCAGTGCAAATTGCGATATAATATGGTGCACTTCCTCATGATCAAAATGTCAATCAAAATCACGTAAATCTTCGAAAACTGTTTTTTCTTCCTTTTTCGTTATTTAGGTTTTTTTCTTTAATGTGTTTATTTTGTCTCTTATACATGAATGTTGACCCTTCAAAACTGAAGCAAATTGGTTTAATTTCTTTCAAAAAAATGGGAAGAAGGCAACATCAGCTTTACAACATGACCCAAAAACTAGCATTTTTTTTTTATAAAAGGGATACAGAAGACTGCCTGAAAAAAAAGAAAATGAGAAAGTGCTGAAAATGTAAAAATATATATAGATCTTTTACATATTTCTTTTATTTTTGATGTACCATAACTTTAAATATAAAATTATAATAATTACAAATATAGAATTTCTGTACATTTTTCCCTAATATTTTGTATTGTCACAATTTACTTATTTCTTGCCATTTTTTTTAAATTTCTTGCCTCATTTTCAAAAGAAATCAAAACAATCTACTCAGGTTTCAAAGGGTCAAAAGGCATCTGAACATAGCACAAGAAAACAGACGCTGATCCTGGTTTCAAAGGGTAAATACTAATAATAATTTTTTTTTTTCATTAATTACTCTTGCCATGGAGTAGAGGGTGGTTGTGGAGGGAAGGCTTGAGTGGTTAGTTCATTTAACAATTATACCAACTCTCCTCTGTCATCTGTCTATTTCTGTAAAATCAAATAAAACACAAAAAAAGAAAGAAAAAGTCTGCGAAAACTTCACAGTCAGCTGCGGACTGCATCTGCCTGCATCTGCCTGCATCTGCCTGCAGCTGCCTGCATCTGCCTGCAGCTTCCTGCATCTGCCTGCAGCTTCCTGCATCTGCCTGCAGCTGCCTGCATCTGCCTGCAGCTTCCTGCAGCTCCCTGCATCTGCCTGCATCTGCCTGCATCTGCCTGCAGCTGCCTGCATCTGCCTGCATCTGCCTGCATCTGTCTGCATCTGCCTGCATCTGCCTGCAGCTGCCTGCAGCTGCCTGCATCTGCCTGCATCTGCCTGCAGCTTCCTGCATCTGCCTGCATCTGCCTGCAGCTTCCTGCAGCTTCCTGCAGCTTCCTGCAGCTGGCCTCACCTGTTGCGTCTCTCAGGTATCGGGCTGCAGGTGTGCTGAGGAGGAACAGTCCTCCACTTCCTGGCCTCCAGCACCATGGCCTCTGCGTCCACCAGGCCGAACCCATACAGGTGGCTGACTGTGAGAAAACACAGACTGACTTCAGTAAAGGGAGGTTACGCTCGGAGGCTTCGGTGTTGCTGAAAGTGTTTAGAGTACGAAACAGTCGATGTACTATGAAAGCATTAGAAGAAGAATGCAGTGTGCCTCTGAGTCCCGCCGCATTGGTCTTCCAGTCTTCGGCTTTCAGGTGGACCGGTCTGGACGTTCTCACCAGAAGATGTTGCACATCTCTCCACGTCAGCAGGAGGCTGCAGAAACCGAAGACACTGCTCGTCTCATTCAGGCCCGACAGAGACACTCATGACCTTTTTCTTTATTTCGGACTTTGATTGGTGTGATAAGCTGTCGATGACGATGATTGGGTGACAGTAGCAATACATACTGTATTTGTAGTATTGATCGACTCCAGATCTTGGCATGGGCACGGGGGGGAAATTCCCCCAATTTCGGATTTTAGAACATCTTTAGGATTTCTGGGCATTTCTCAGATTTTAGGACATTTCGAAGATTTCTGGACATTTCAGGACATTTCGAAGGTTTTAGGAAATTTCTAGGATTTTAGAACGTTTCTTGGATTTTAATACATTTCTCAGTTTTCAGGACGTTTATAGGATTTCAAGACATTTATCAGATTTTTAGGACTTTTGTCGGATTTCAGGACATTTCTCAGATTTTAGGAGATTTCTAGGATTTTGGAACGTTTCTTGGATTTTAGTACATTTCTCGGTTTTCAGGACGTTTATAGGATTTTAGGGACATTTCTCAGATTTCAAGACATTTCTCGGATTTTAGTACATTTCTCAGTTTTCAGGACGTTTATAGGATTCTAGGGACATTTCTCAGATTTCAGGACAGTTCTCAGATTTTTAGGACTTTTGTCGGATTTCAGGACATTTCTCAGATTTCAGGGCGTTTTTATTAACCTGGTAGCAACTAATGGGGTTCTGATTTCACAAATAAACCAATTTCTGTGGTTCAAACTGGTTTAAAGAAATGCAGCACGTTTTTGGCAGACTGTTCCACCGGTCAGCTTCAGCTTTTAGAGTATATTCGCATGTGAAGATATTAAGTGATGTCTTATGATAAAAGGAACATAAACTATGAATCAGGACCAGAGCTCCAAAGTTCAACAGAAATTGGGCAAACATCCTGCCAACAAAAAAACAGTCTACTGTAGAGAAATGATATTTTTGGCTGTGTAACTGTGCAGTATTTAGATAAGAGTCCTGACAGAGTTTAGGGGTCAGCAGAAAAACTAAACAGACTTGAGGAAAGACAGAAGACGGATGGTGAAGGAGAGTGAAGGACGGAGATGACTTAGAAAAGTTGACTGACTTGGCCTCCAGGGCGAGAGCTATGACTCCAGCCACGATGGGAGCTGAGACAGAAGTGCCGGTGTGTCCATCAGTGCAGCGGTGACGGATGTCTGTCGTTACCTGCAACAAGGCACAAATGCAGAAAACGCAGTTTTCAAAAATCAGTTACATGTGAAATTGATGTAAATCTTGTTTATTTCCGATTGCACAATGTTGCTTTTTAATACTGCACCTTATTTTTTTACTATTTATATTTTTTGCTTACCTTGTACACACCTTGCTGCTGTAACAATGCGTCTTTCCCCATTGTGGGACATATAAAGGATTATCTTATCTTATCATAGCTACGACAGACGTGACTCATTTGCGTTTAGTGTCTCCATCAGGTCGCATGCTCACGCAGCGGCCAGCAGCAGGTGTGGGCTCTGTGTTTGTCAGTAGACGTTTATCGTGTTTTTATCGTTATTTTATCGTTTTTACCATCAGTTTTCTGGTTTTTATCAGTAAGTGTCCTCCAGCAGTGAGAGCATTGAGATGTTTGTGTGCTCAGTACTTTTGTATGTTTCTTTGTCATATCGTTTGTGCTTTATGTGTTTTAATTATGTTTGCTGCAACACAAATCACTGTCTGAGACAAATTATAACATTGAATTGACTTAATAATTAGCAATTGAATTGCTATTGCTACCAGCAATTATTTTTTTTTTTTAATATTACAAGTATGTGTAATATTAAAGCGGGCCCTAAGGGTTAATATCTTCGTGCAATAACTTGAATTGTCTTGATCCAAGTTCCATGTCACAATCAGACACACAAAAAAACAGATCCAACGGGAAATTGATTCGTGCTGGAGCTCAAAATCTCTGCTTGTTTAAATAAATGACAGATGAGAGGACGAGGTCTGAGGGACTCTGTGTGTCCTCTCCACAACCTGACCCCGCTGTTTGGCCCGACTCCACTTTACGCACTCCACTGGGGAGCTGCTTCTTTCGTCACTCTATGCAGAAGCATAATATTTACTGTGTGTGTGTGTGTGTGTGTGTGTGTGTGTGTGTGTGTGTGTGTGTGTGTGTGTGTGTGTGTGTGTGTGACTGGGCCACAGAGACCCGGCTGGTAGCCAGAGCAAAGACACAGCCCGACTCCACATCCTCACACTTCACTGTTAACTGAAGCAGCCAGGAGGGCGCTGCTTTAATACCTTTATGTGTGTTGTGATTAGAGCTGGGCGATAAAACGATAACGATATCAATGGCAAAATAACTTTTCCTCAATTGAAATATGAGACGAAGTCGATAGAATGACGATAGAACGCATTCCAGCCATGTTTCTACAGAAAACACGAACAGCCAATGATAATAAGAACAGCTGAGTGTTTGACAGCCACAGCGCTGAAACAGACACATCTGCAGAGGTGAAAGTGACTTCTTTAGACTCTACAGACGACTTTGTGTTAGTTTCAGCTTTAATCAGACTTTGGATGAATTATTTAGAAACACCAGGACGCATCGGTCCGTGTCTCATCCAGCCGCTCGTGCTGAGCTCTCATTATTATTACCAGGAGCAGATGTAATGTTTTGGGGGCCTGGGGCCACAAGCACATGAGCTTATTTTCACCCTTTCTCTAACTGGGAATGTTGGCAGGCTGTTGGCAGCGATAGGAGACGTTGGCCGACTCAAAAGTTTTAAATTCCTGAGTAAAATGATTAATAGCACAGAAGATTCACAGAAGTTGAAGTCAGAGTCCTGCAGTCAGGAGAGGTTGGCCTATTATCAGCACAATGTGCTTAAATTTACCTGAAGTTTGTTTAAGATGGAGCTTTTCATTTTTATATAATGCTGGAAAGTTTAATAAACAATAATAATAATAATCAGTTGAATGCCCCTGCTGTAAACCATCTTCAAGGTGATTCCACAATTATCTAAATAATAATAAATCATATGTTTATTACACTCCAACACACCATGGCCCAATGAAACTGTGTCAGTGAACTATGAGAGCTAAAAACAAACTTCAAAAAAAGCAAAAAGCAAAATAATTGTTCTTTAACCGTAATCAAAGTCAAATGTTCAGTTAATGGTGATATTGATATTAGGTATAAGGTTCAGACCTTCGCTAGGAGGAGATTTTAGTAACTGGACCTCTTTGAGTTTTAGTAGTATAGGTCCTCCAGCTGGTGATGCCTGTTCAACAGTATGTTTGTCATGTTCAATGTCTGACAGAAAATAAATATTTAAACCTAAATTAACCTTATGATATCTTCATATCTCACTTAGGAGTAAAAGGAACCTTTAAGCTTGTCAGAAATAGTGATTTGATAAACCAATATTAATATATAAAAAATATCGTTATAAGACTTTATTCCATATCGCCCCTCACTTTGTTATCTTTTTTTTTTCTTTATTATCTTAGTCAAAGTAAACACAACCTCTGCTCTCTTTGGTTCTTTGGTTTTCTCCCACACACACACACACACACACACACACACACACACACACACACTTACAACAACCTCTGTACACGCTGTCTTTACAGTAAACACTTCATGACTCCTCTCTGCGGTGGATTTGAGAGCTAAATAAAACTGAAATCATATCTTGGAGAGAAGGTCTCCAACTTTTATTTTCATGATCAGTTACGAGTCAAATGACCAGAACGTGAACACAAATATGACTCATAGCTTCAGTGATGCGGCTTGTTTGCTCCATGCCAACAACCTAGTGTACTGTCACGGTCACAGTCATCAATGATTGGCTGCCCGTCAGATGTTCAGGACGTCCCAAACAGACACGTAACCGACCTACAAGTGAAACTTATCCATGCTCTCTTCAAAGCCAGACTCCACTGACAAAATTAATAACATATGGCTTCAAAATAATATGACACAATGCACAATATGTATTTTTAAAGTCTTTTAAACTAATGTTAACTACTAAAATAACAATAATAATAATAATAACGTTCAATATGCTGCTGTAATAATAACATTTAATAAAATACAGTTATAAGTAAGTTAAATACAGTATTTATAAGGAAATTTTAAAAAGTATTGTTATAATTAAATAAAGTAGAACAGGTCCAGTGGTGCTTTTATATTGAAGGACCCGGTTTGTCTCAGGCTGGAAGTGTTAATGTTTTTGCTGTGGACTTGAAGCTTCTGATCCAACGAATTCAATGAATTTTAAGACTTTTTATGAACCCTTTGTAATGACACACCACAGACAAACACCATGCGCACGCACAAAGTGCGGCTGTGATGTCCCCGTTCTCGCAGGATCCGCACATTGCCAGTTCGATGAGATTTCACCCAGTTTTAAAACTTTAAACGAAAGGCCAAACCGCAACAAAAGTTTAACATTTCATGCAAAAACTTTAAACTTTAAAATCTTTAATGAACGTCGAACACTCTGAGCTACAGTTGTTAAAAAAAGGGCGCAGTACTCACAATCTTCCTCTCGTGAAACTCTCCGCTGCTGTACGTTGTGGCCATGATGGCGCTGCAGGCCTCCAGGTACCACGGCTTGTTCCCGTTCTCCGTGGTGCTGGAGATGGAGATGGTGTAGATGCTGCTGGTGTAACCGTCACATGAGCAGTGGTCGCCCTGACGACCGCCGTTACCCGACGCCCAGACGAAAATGGAGCCCAAGCCTTTGCGGCCCTGTGAGAGACACACAGATCAGTCAGTCAAAAACAACTGACAGACGGCCATCGTTTATTTCACAATCAGAGCAGCACAAATTACACATAAAGCCAGAATTTCTGAAACTTTGAGATCTAGTTGAATTATGGATTTTGTTGGTTATTTTCAGGGCAAAATGGTTTGTTTTTAGTTCAGAGGATGAGGATCAGAGAAGGAAATTTAATTTTAAACATCAGTATGGTCAAACTACTTTAAAGCAAATTAATATTTCAGTATGTGCTGTCAAACTTTGAACGATTTAAAGGGTAATGTCAATATCTTTCATTTCAAGAAAACATATAAAGAGAAAATAATTAGACAATATGAAGTTGCCCGGTAATGTTTGTGATGCTGATTTGCTGTGAATGGCTTTTTTCCCGTTCTCATTATCAACAGGTAAGTAACTGACGGACAGACAGTCTATTTTTATTTTTTGATTTATTTAAAATCAGTAATGCGTTTATCGTTACTGTGATTTAAACAGGCTCGTTACCCGTTACTTCACGTGCATAACTCAGGAATATAGTTTCCGTGGTAGACGTGACGCGGACGTCACGTGACGCGGCGACGTCACGTCCGTGTCAATAAATGAAAACAACAATGGCGGCAGTCCAGGCGTGGGATTTCTTACGTGGAAATATGGACATTATTTTTCCTTTGTTACGGCGAAAGACGAGAGGAATATTGTGGTGACCTGCAATCTGTGCGTAGGTTCGAAAACACTATCCTCATCAAAGACCAGCAACTCGAATCTGCTGAAACATCTATCAAAAGTTTCAAAATATACGGTATGTTGTGTTTTGTTGATCCACTGCATCGTAGTGATACTGATACTGGGTACAATGATCAAATTTTACAGTTGTTTTGTCGAACACTATGCCACATCAACCCCAAAATAAAGTGTGTGCATTAATAAGAGAATTTAGAGTACAAAAAAAAAAAGTTACTTTCCCTAGTAACTAGTTACCTTGGAAGTAACGAGTAACTTAAAGTAACTGAGTTACTTTTGAAAGAAGTAACTAGTAACTGTAACTAAGTTACTAATTTAAAGTAACTTGCCCAACACTGGTCGCTACACAGATTGATAAACTCTGATTTTTCTTCGTGACTGATCGAACCTTCTTGATGCCGTTCTCAAAAGCCTTCTTAGTCAGCAGCCCCGGGCCATCCACCGTCTTTCCATCGTCTTTTGGCCCCCAGCTGGCACTGTAGATGTCAATGTAGTCGGGTCGGATTCCCAAGGACGTGGCCTCGACCATATCGGTCACGTCACCATCCAGCATCCGAATCCCTGTGCTCAAGGTAACAGAGGCTTTAGGATCAATCCTGTGGGGAGCGAGTGTATCTGCACCATATTTAACGGCAATTCATCCAATAACTGCTGAGATGTTTATGTCTCTGGAACAAAGTGGTGGATCCACAGACCGCAACAACTCTACCTCCAATACGAGCGTTGTAGGCGATGCCAACGATGCAATGGGAGTTATTGGCCGCTGCTGCGACTTCTCCTGCACACCGAGTACCATGTCTGCACGTAAACAGAGAGCAAACAGAAAAGTGACTACCACAATACTCCTTCCTGTATGATGGATTCCCCCTCTGATGATTGATGGAAGATGGTAAGACTAGAAATAATAATAATAATGATAATAATAATAATAATAATGATAATAATAATAATAATAATAATAATAATAATAACAATAATAACAATAATGAAGATAATAATAATAATAATAATAATAATAATAATAATTTGTATAGCACTTTTCATATATAAAATGCAGCTTAAAGTGCTTTACATGCAAGAGTGCTGAAAATTTAAACCTAAAAATATATCTAAAAAATTAAATGAAACAGCGTAAAAATAAAATAAAATAAGAATTTGAAAGTAAATTGCAGAAAGGCCACCGGTGGAAAACAACTAAAAGAAACATAAATGTAAAAAAAATTTCAAACAACAAAAGTTAAAGAAAAAAGTAAAAGCATATAAGTTTATAAGAAATAAAATGCATTAAAAATAAATAGAAGTGGCCAGTTTTTTAAACTTTTTGGACTGACTTTAAAACCTGATATTGACTGCTGATATATATATTTTTTCAATGGTAGCTCTGCTGGAAATAGAAAAAGAAGAGGGATTTGTACTTCAAAGGTGTAGTTATTATCATGTAAGTTGTTCACAGGTGCATTAGTATTTTGTAAAGCTTTGGTCTTTTTAGGACCAGCATGCTGCCTTTTTAAGACCGTGAGTGTGAGGACGGGATGGACCTTGAATACTAACAAACTGAAACCAACCCCAAACCAGATGGAGGTTAAGTCATCTGCAGGACTGATGGCTAAATTATCTTCCTCACATGGGGGAACTTTGAGAAAAAAAGGATTTGAAAAACCAGTTTGAGAGCTTTAGTCTTTGTTTTAATAATAAAATGCCCGGTGCAGCTTTTGAGGAAAATACTACATTTCTAAACAATGTATTGGTCAAGAGCAAATTTCAAAACATATACACATAAATAAACAAACAATCTCCCTTATATCTGTTCTACTTACTAATTTTAATCATGATTTATACCACGGTCTAGATAAATATTCAGCTCCTGCAGTGGTGTCAGTGTTAAAGGTCATCAAGTGAAAAAATCAAAGTAGTTGAAATAAACCCCTTAAGCCTACAAAGACGGTGCAGGCTTTCACACTAATGAGGCGAAATTCACCCACCACATGCACTAGTACTTATTTCACAAACACTGTTTGTCCTTCTAGGCACGGGCTGTTATCATTTTAACGTTTTTAGCGTTTTAGCGAGTTCTCTTCCTCTCTAAAACAAAAAAAGGTGATTTAAACCGGTAAGAAAACACTAAATTAAGCGGTTTCACTTTGCAAAATCAGTGTTTTTCCGACGCTGCTCATCGTTGGAGGGGCTTCTAACTGATGGCCGATGCAAAAACACAAAAGCACGAATGGTCTCATCTAGAGCCAGTGTTTGGTTTGTCTGTTCTGGGCTACCGTAGAAACAGATATAAGCAGCTCATTCGAAGGTGAGGTCAGGACATTACACACTAAAGAAAACATACTTATATAATATTCAATTTCTGCTAATATATCCCCCTAAATCCTACACACTGGCCCTTTAAGGTGAGTGTGACGTGGTGGCGTTCTCTCTTACATGTTTTCGTTGCGGGAGTCATAACGTGGGGTCGGGTCGTGGTCTTTCCCGTTGACATCATAACTTGCTAGATGGTCCTACAGAAATGATAAATGACGACAGAAACACGTCGGTGAGACAAAGACAGCAGCTCACAGTTACTGAAGCGTATCACAGTTCTCGTGTTACTGCAGTGACGAACTGAGGTCAAACATGCAAACTTAGGGAAATAATCTTCATTTTTTGATCATTTCGGCTGTGTTCATGCATACGGCATACATTTTTGCAAGACTGTATTTTTGTTTAATCTTGAAATTTCCAGCACAGCTCCTACAGTAAGTCTAAAATATATTGTAAAAAATAGTTACATTCAGACTGTTAAGTGTAAAAAATGCACCATTGAATTTTTGATCCCACAGCCATCAAAACATAAAAACATGCATTGTGTTATTTCTGGGTGTCATTCTGGGCTTTTGCCTTGGCGTTTGTAATTTTTAACATTTTCCACCTGATGACGTAACTTTTACCATATTTGGCATATGGAGAAAATCCACGCTATTTCCACGAGGTGACCTGTCACAGTCAGTGTTGCTGCTAATCACTGACGATAATCAAAAGTCTACTCAACATTTGGTATATCAAAAACAACAACATCATGAAAACAAAAAGAAAAAACGGCATTTAAAGGGTAGCGATTCTAACTAATGAATATTTTATATTTATGATTAGGACTGATGGTGGTTAAAAAAATAAACTCAATAAAAATAGAAAATCATATTAGAGTATAATACTTTTTATAGCCTGATTTTGGAAAGCGCATTTTGTGTGCAGAGCAGTATGAGCGTGAGTATTCGACACTGCACAAAAAATAATAATGTATAAAAATCAGCGCTGCGGCTGATCACTGACATACCCTAAGCTGTAATCAAAACTTAGCATGTAGTATATGGAAAATAATTCATTTTCTGTGGGGGGTTTTCTTCTTAAAAATCATGAAAAAAAGGCATTTAAAAGGGTAAAATTCTGAAAACCAATGAATACTTGATAGTTATGATTGGGACTGATGATAAAAAATAAACGTAATAAAAGTAGAAAATCATGTTAATGTATATTATTTTTTATAGGCTGATTTTAAAAAGCGCATTTTGTGTGCAGAGCAGTATTGAGTGTTTTTGACACTGCGCAAAAAATAATGTATAAAAATCAGTGCTGCTGCTGATTATTGACACGTCCTTGGCTGTCATAATAATACAAAACCTACTTAGAGTATCGTACATGGAAAACAATTCATTTTTGTGTTTGTTTTTCTTCCATCTACGAAAATAGCGGCATCATGAAAAAAGAAGATTTAAAGGGTTAAGATTCTGAAAATTAATGAATATTTTATATTTATGATTGTTACTGATGGTGGTTAAAAAAATAAAGTAAAAGTATAATACTTTTTAAAGTCTGATTTTAGAAAAGCGCATTTTGTGTGCAGAGTAGTGCGAGTGTTTTTGACACTACACAGTAAAAATCAGTGCTGCTGCGGGGGGGGCATCATGAAAAAGGGAGATTTAAAGAGTTAAGATTCTGAAAATTAATGAATATTTGATATATATATTTATATATTTGAATATTTATGATTAGGACTGATGCTGGTTGAAAATTTAAAATCACTGAAGGTAGAAAATGATATTAATGTATACTGTTTTTAAAGCTTGATTTTTAGGCGGCATTTTGTGTGAATAGCAACAACATACGTAATTCTGGGCGAGGTCAGGGTGGTTCCTCTCGATGCCGTCATCCAATATGGTGACCACCACGTTCTTGCCGGTGTAGCCTCTCTGCCAGGCGGCCAGGACGTTCATCTCTGAGCGACAGCGGCTGCTCTTATCATTGCAGTGCTGAAAAAAAAGACAGAAATCTCATCTTGTCTCGTCGAAATGTAAACGGCACAGTGAATGATTCAGCGTATTATACTCACAATGTACCACATGTTGGACCATTTAGGGTCGTTGAAATGAATGAAGCTCGGGTCACTTTGGACAAACCTCTTCACTCTGGGTTTTACTACCTGCTGCTGAGCCCAGTCCACCTGAGGACGGAGATGGCAAGAACACCATCAGTCAGTTTAAGGGCTAAAAGAGCCACACTGTTTTATGCAGAGGTCCAGACCTACACAATTATATAAAAACATCTTGTTTTGTGTTGGAAAAATTCAAGAACTTTGATTTTTCAAATCTATTTTTTTAGAAATAAATTAAGTCAATGAAAAAGTTCTACTCCTTTGTTTTTGTATTGTAAGAAAAGGAACTTCACAATAACTAAATTGTTTGAAAATATACAATATTTTATCATTTGTTATTTGTCTGCCTGAAACTCAGCCAAAGAGGAGTGAATCTGTGCCCTCTGATGAACCCAAATATTATGTGAAAGTTGAGTGTTGTCACACAAATCTTTGGACAAGAAAACACAGGTAAATTTTTAAAATCTCATACATCACAGCACTTTTAAACCACCAATGAAATGAACAAAATATGTGAACTTCTGCCAGTGAGATACTCTAAACTATGTCCGGGGTTGGCAGGTCTACTTGGAAGAGTTTAGACAGCAGAATAAATGTGTTTTTGTGACCTTATCTCTCCCCGCTGTACATTTCGATTCTACTTCAAAGAAACTGATCCGAGTCTCACCTCAGGATCCATGTGGATGAAGCTGTGGGGGCCCCTCACAGAGAAAGCAGCTCTGCGGACCACTCTGCTGTGGTGGAAGTGATAATGGTCCTCCAGACTTCCTATCTGACCAGAAAACATCAAACAGCAACATCAAGAGTCATCAAGTCTTACACACTATACTGGAGTATAAACAGATGATAAATGCTAAATCTGAGGCCTGATGTGGTCTGACTTTTTAAAATGAAACGCTCGACATAAACCTGATTCTACAAAGCTTTCTACATTCAAAACACATTGAGGCCATCTGTTTACAGTCCATGATGTCACTTTATAAATATGCATGTTTTTGCTTGACTTTGCACCAAAAATGTGAGCTGGATTCTCAGCACATGTGCAAAACTGGCACACTGTAGTCCGTCTGCTCCGTCTTAAAGCGTCCCTCTCACTACATCTGTCTTTGTCCTGTCCGCACCTCCTCAAAACACACGTCCTCAGTTATATTGTTTTACCAGCGCCAATTTATAACAAGGCAACTTTAAACTGAGTTTATGGAGTGAAAAGCATTTAAAATTAATTAAAAGCAGAGCTGAAAAAAGGCTTTTAAACGGCCGTAAGGTGGCAGAGTTTAACTCTTTTACACCTGAAGCGTCATCAGTTTTCTTGTGCTGCGTTCAGATGCGATTTATTAGAATTTAAACCTCTGAAACCCAAGAAAAAGTGTTGATTTTTCCCAAAAATTGTGAGAAAACATAATAAGTAATTTGGCAAGAAATGTCAAGCAAACTGCAAAAAAAAAAGTCCAAAGTGAATGTTAATCAATTCGTAGATATTATCAAAACACGAGGGAAAATTATTTTACAGGAAAACAAGAAGAAAAAGCTGTAATCACTTTTAAAGCACTTTTTTTGAGGTCATTTTCTTTTTTAATCCATGTCATTTCATTGTAACTTTTCACTCATTTCTTGTTCATTTATGGCCATTTCTTATTAAGTTGCTTGTTGTCCTCTTCCCATGTTTCTCAAAGAAACTGAGTCAATTTGCCCTGGTTTCAAAGGGTTAACCAGATTTCAGATTGGCGTTCACAGCTGTTTGATACAGTCTAAGTGGTCACAGTGAACATTACATCATGCCACTACGTTACAAAGTAAACACAAGACTTTCACAGGTTACAGCACACTGACAGACTCACGGTCATTACCTGTCCAAAGTTAACATATCCATATTTTGCAGCGATTCTGTCAGCTTGTTGCTGTCCACCTGTGATCCGCACAGCCCAGTGGTTTGTATAAACACACTGACTCCTTTCAACTGTCAAAAACATGAAAAGCAAGAAGAAAGTCATCCTGACTGCAGATAATGAGGTCTGTTTCAGAGAAAAGTGGCCTGTCGGGTCTTCAGCAGCGCAGCTTCGGGTAAAGTCGGTCATAAATCCATCATGTTGTGTTCACGCTCCGGTGAATTTCACTGTCCGGTTGAAAACTAGTCCCTGAGCAGCGGAGGAGGAGCTGAGATAAGAGCTCAGAGCTGTAGTCCACAGCAGACGGGATCAGATCTGCTGCTCGCACCTGCACACACACTGAGCAACAATCCTCCTGCTGGGGACTGAGGGGACAATTTCACCCACTTGGCAATTTTGGTGAACTATTTAAATTAGGCTATTTAACCCTCTGAAACCTGGATCGACATCAGCTTTCTTGAGCTGCATCCGGACGCCTTTCACAAGCATTTGGACCTTTGAAATGTGAGCGCATTTGGTTTCTTTTGAAAACATGGCTGAAAAGGCACTGAGAAACCTGGCAAGAGAAGTCACGCAAATTGCAAGAAATTTGAAAAAGGTGACAGATTTTTTTTTTAATAGAAAATTTAAAAACAATATAAAAAACACTGAAAATGCCCATATATGCACCATAGCTCGCCCCAAAAGTCTCGCGCCCTGCCGGAAAAAAACAGCTTTACCAGCTTACACTGGTGGACCAGCAGCTCACGCTGGTGGACCAGCTTTAGGTATGTTTTTGCATAATTTTCGATGGTTTAGCTGGTTATACCAGCTTGTAATGGTCACTCTAGCTGGTTAATCAATTTAAGTTCCTGTAAAACTGAAACCAAATCAATGTCCTTAAGTATGGACAAATAACAGTGTCCCGAGTATGAAAAGCAAAGGGCATAAATCAGTTAAGTCTTCTGTCATGTCTTATGCATAAAGATAAATGTGAACAGGTTGACAGGCTGATCGCACCAGCATGTCAACCCATCAAAGACCAGCAACAGCTGGGTCAGGACCATGTAAGACCATCTTCAACCAGCTAAAACCAGCTAACAGCATAAGCTGTGTTTTCAGCAGGACGGTTATGTCTTTCCTTGATCTGGGCCCGGACAGTGTCCGTCATCCTCACTCTCTGTGGACAGGTAGTGTCCCATGCCACATGATCCAAAAACACCCTGTTGGACAGGTACTCCAGGTCAAAAAGAAACATCAGATTATCTGAGTCTCCCTGTCAAACATCGACATCCGGAAACAGCCTGTAACACCTTTGCCGCGTTTGAAGCGTCCAGCTTTCACTCTGTGGGACACACCATCAGCTTCCCCTTTACCTCATGGATGTGCTTCACCTGGAGCTGTCTTATTCAATGGAAAACAAGTCCAGAGAGATATCCAGTCCCTCACCCAAAACCTCGACGCACTTTGTCCGGTTCACTCTCGCAGCAGCTCCATGAGTCCTTTCTCGGTGTCTCTCGTTTCTCAGTCCATCTTTCACTTTCAAACACTTTAGCGTCCTCCTCCATTGTCCACCGTTTGCATCCTCCGTGTCCTCCGTAATTTTCACTGTAGGACATCCACGTCCTCCCTAACAGGCTAACCGTCGTTCCCGCTCACGTTGCTATCTGCGGCATCTAAACGTTTCCGGGAGGAACAGGTGAGCTTTGGTTCCGCTTTCTGGGCATCGATCTACATCAGACGGCAGACAGTTTTTTGGCTATATAAACGTGGGGCTAATCCATACACTGGTGGGGCACAAGTTGAGATGATTACTGAGATGATTTCACTGACTCCCTTTTCACACTCAACAACAAGCGCAACAGGCGAGGACGGTCTGTTCTGCGGGCAATTACGCACACACCCTTGCGCATTTTAAATCAATTCTCTCTCTCTCTCTCTCTCTCACACACACACACACACACACACACACACACACACTCAACAAGAGAGAGATTGATTTGATGGATGTAAATATATTTAAAGTCACTCGCTCCGGCAGGTGGAGGAAGCTCCTCCCTGTCCTGTTCCTCCTCAGGTGCGGATGAAAAGTTATCCAACATGTTTCCAGCACATGTCCTGTCCGTGGACGTTTGAAAATGAAACGGTCCATTTCACATTTCAATTCACAAATTTGGTTAGCTACAAGCTAGTTTTGATGGCAGTAAGCAGTAAATGTTAGCTGGTGAAGGCGCGCCCGCACACAAGTGACGTCAGTGACGCAACGTGTCCGAGCTTTCCCGCTGATCTCAAGTCAGCGATAACCTGACATTGATTAATCAGGAAATTTAATGAATGAAGGGTGATTCTACTCCTGAACTGGGATCACATCTTAATCACAACACTGTATTAACCTGTTAGGACGCAGAGGCGCTGTTGGAGATCCGCGCTGCCAGCCTGTGTCGGAGATCCGCGCTGTCGGACATCCGCTGCCAGCTGCCATAAACTGCTCTGCTCTGTTTATCTGTCTGTCTCACTGCCCTGCTGTGGGACAATCAGCTGTTTCATCCATTTCCTTATTTATGTCACAAATACACACTTTTTTATGTGGTAGTCCTTATAATTGTCCTTTGTAATGATACTATTTAATTCCGGGATTGAGATATAGGCCCAGCTGCCAACAGCCTGTCAACATTAGCATATGAAAAAGGTTGAAAGAAAAGGTTGAAAATAATCATCCTGCATTCCTAGAAATGTCCTAAAATCTTTGAAATGTCCTGAAATCTTAGAAACATCTTAAAATCCTGGAAATGTCCTAAAACCTTAGAAAAGCCCTAGAGTTCTAGAAATGTCTTTACATCTGAAAAATGTCCTAAAATCTGTGAAATGTCCTAAAATCCCAGAAATTTCCTGAAATTTGAGAAATGTCCTAAAATCCTGGAAGCATGTGCTAATACAATGACAGGTACAGGTCGTGTAATCAGTAGAGGTGGGGGTAAAAACTGAGCAATAGCATAGTATTGCGATATTTTCTTGTGGAAATATTGTATCAATACATGGACACCAGGTATTGATTTTAATTTAAATAAAAATTATTCATATTACAAGCACAAATTAAACTTTTGGTAGTCTACGTGAATGATAAAATCAGCTACTTTTTCCAATCCACTTGATACAATTTGCTGCTATAAAAATGACTGAAAACTTTATCTCATTCTATAAAACAGATGTTGACAGTTTTTGTTTTTGGACATAAGTTGCAGTTTAAAAAAAGGCAATACGTCACAATATATGTTATCACAATACACAGCATATTGCAACACAATCAAAATGGCAAAATTGTATCATGACTTAAGTATTCCAGTAATATCGTATTGTGGAGCCTCTGGTGACAGAGTGGCTGGTATGAGCACAACCGTCACATCCACTGCTGAAAATTATCTGCATTTTGCAAGTGGGTCAGTGCAAACATCGAACCCTGGTTACTCTCCAGCTACCTGCCCATATGCAACCATAGGCTTTTCATGTTTTGTTTCAAATCACACTTATATGTTTCTGTGTGGGGGGGATATTTTATTCCTCTGAAGTTAGTACAAACACTCTATCTGGCCGACACCCTGATATTGGCAGACTGGCAGGCTTGTTTTTGAAGTTCTCAGGTTGGGTATGTGTCACTGATGTATGAATCAGCTGTTTCATCATTCAGGCTGAGGATTTTAGGGACTGTCGGACCAATGTGAACAAATATTGCACATGGATTCAACTTCAACATTAACCTTTGTGGAGCTTTACAAGGAGTCACTAGAAATGTCCTAAAATCCTAATAATTGTCGTAAAATCCGAGAAACGTCCTTAAATCCTACAAATGTTCTAAAATCCTAGAAATGTCCTTAAAATCCTCAAATGACCTTAAATCCTAGAAACTTCCTAAAATCCTAGAAATGTCCTCAAATCCAAGAAATGTCCTCAAATCTTAGAAATGTCCGAGAAATGCCCTAACATCCAAGAAACGTCCTAAAATCCTAATAATTTTCCTAAAATCCGAGAAACGTCCTTAAATCCTAGAAACGCCCTGAAATCCTTGAAATTTCCTAAATTGCAAGAAATGCCATGAAAACCTAGAAATGTCCTATAATCTTAGAAATGTCCTAAAATGCTAGACACATCCCACTGGCTGTGAGATATATGTGCATATATGGAAGAAATTTTAAGATTACATGTCTCTCTATCTACTAGCATTACCTTTGACACTGCTACCATCTAGTGAATAAAGCACATAGAGACAGAGTGAGCGCGCTCGTCCAACAGTATCTGGTTTCTGATAAAACCCACTTGGCTCTAGAGCCTGGGGCTCTAACTGTGGGTCCAGGTCCCCTAGAGGGTCCTTAGAGTAACTAAAATAGTTTTCATTATTGTTTGATATTTTTTTGAAAGTTTATTTTTATTTACAAAAATAAAATATGCCTGAAATTAACATGGATCCAACATGTTTCCTCCCTTACAGACCTGAAAAGCAAATTCAGGTCAAGACTGCAGCCTGACTGGTTTAATGTGCAAAGCGGTTTTATACTAAATATGTAGTAGATGCTGAAAAGTAATTAACGTAATACATTTGTAATTTGACCTGAAAACAGCAGGCTGTGAAGCAGTCCTGTTTCCTGACTGTCGGAGCACAGTAGAGGGAGCTGTTTTCTGTCTTGAGTGACTTCTGACTCCTCATTGCATCAGTCAAACAGTCAAACAGAGAAAATGCACAATGAAATAAATGGCCCAAACATTGGCAAGAAATTAGTAAAAAGTACAAGAACATTGCCTGAAAATTTGTTTGAAAAAAAGAAAAGTGACCTGCGAAAAGTGCTTTAAAAACATAATAATTTTGTAACATTTTAAAGCTGTAATTATGATAATTATACATATGGTTTTCACCTAGCTTTTAAAAAATAATTTTCTAAATCTATAAATTTCTTGCAATTTTTGGAACAAGTTTTACCAAGCTGCTCATTGCCTTCCTCCCATGTTTTTGAGATAAATTCCACTAATTTGTTCCACATACCAAAGAATATCCACAGTAGCTGCAAAATTACATACCAGCATGACTGGTATCATGTAGGATTTCATATAGGGTCAATTAATAATGTAAATAAAAAATAGTAAAAAGTGCAAGAAAATAACAAAAGAAAGAAAAAAAAACCAAAAAAGGCAAATGAGAAAAAGTGCTTAAAAAAACTAAAATAATTCTTAACACTATTTAAACTATGTAGTTATAATAACTTAACATTTTCTCTAAACATTTTTTCCTAGCTCGATAATAAAAAAAGTTTTCTAAATCTACAAATTTCTTGTAATTTGTGGAACATTTCTTATCAAGTTACTTAGGTTTAAATACTTGTGAAAGGCATCTGAAAACAGGGAAGTGATGTCACTCCAAGTTTCAAAGGCTGAATAAATACATTTTATTCACAATCTATCTAATCTACAGTAAATGCAACTGTTGCTCGAAAATATAGTTTTGCTTCCACGTGGATGTGACATTCTGGCTCTTTAGAAAAACTGTTTACGGACCTGATAAGGAGGCAGATTTTATATCAAATGACTCATAACTGCTGGATGCTAACTTACAGTAACAAGATACTGATGCCGTGACTTGCAGAAAACATCTTTGGGTTTCTTTTTAATTGAGCGTGCATGTTCAGTAATCTATGCACGCTTCCCCACTCTTGTGTCACTTCCTTCCTGTATGACGACAGATTGTTTTTTACGGTACGCCCCAAAAATTCACCTCTATTGACCCAAACAGCTGATTGTAGAAATAGTCTTTTAATACTTAACCCCTTGAAACCTGAGCAAGTTTGCATCTTCAGGAGACAGTACCCAAAATTAGCAAAAAAAAAAAAAAAAGTTTACAAAAACAATTACCTGAAAATTAGCACGAAAAAAAAAAAAATGATTGAAAAAAAACGGAAACACATTTTTAAAAAATGGCTTGAAAAAGTGCTAAAATGTATGTTGTATGTTGTAATGTAATGTTGTATTGCTTTTCCTAATTTCCTGCCATTTCTGGGACATTTTTTTCCAAGTTGCACGTTGCCTTTTTCTTAGAAAACCAGTGGTTTTTTTATAAAGAGGAACTATCGTACTGTGAAACACCAACCACAGAGTTTTGAGTGTGATGCTTTTCGAAATCAGAGATAACACCATCTTTGTTTCCTTCTCGTTTATCTGAAATTTTCATGTTTTAAACCAAGCCTCTGCACAGGCTGTAGTTATTCACACGCACACACTTTGTGTTCATGTTCAAAAGTGTTGTGCTGCACGAAAAACTTCACTGATGTACCAAGATTTCTGTCAGACAAATATAATTTAAGTATCAAAAGTAAAACTACTTGAAAAATGCAAAATGCAAAATGCACCTTTTCATAGTGTTACAGCATTTTGACACCTGACAATTACCTGAAAGAAGTAATATTATTATTATTATTATTATTATTATTATTATTATTATTATTATTATTATTATTATTATTATTTTTGATTGACGTTTTTGGCCTTGGTGATAAATTGTACTGCTGGTATTGAGAGAAAATAGAGGTCGTTACTGACGCGGCTCGGAGGTTTCCGGATGTTGGAGGACGTTCAGCAACTGTTGAGAGAAGCTTTAATTATTATTATCATCCCCTCTTTTTAAAACAAATTTTAAAGTAATTTTCTTGCCAACTTTTACTAATTTCTTGCAAGGGTCAAATATTTTGTAAAAAGGTGCCTGAACGCAGCTCAAAAAAATGAAACTAGGTTTCAAAGGGTTAAACATATCATAGCATTGGATTATTATTATTACTGATGCATTTACAATGACAGCATTTAAATATTGGAGCTGATCGAGCCGAAATATTTTGAATTTACAATCATCACATGTAATGAATTATGTAAAAGGTCAAATATTTCTCACTTGTATACAGTGAAGAAGGATAACGTGGAAAAACTCGAATAAAGAACGTCTGCCTTTGAATTATACATAAAGGTCCAGTGTGCAGGACTACAAGAGATATACAGTCATAAATATAGTAATAATATAGTAAGTATGTTTTCCATAATCTCCTGGAAATACTCATGTTTTCATTACTTTAGAATGAGTTTTATTCCCAAGATTTCATTCAAAAACATGGGAATATATACAATGGGCAACTTTGCAAGAAATGTTTGCAAAAGAATAGGACACTGTAACACAGAAATGATCTTAAAATTTTGCTTGTGGGTATCATTAGATATTATCAAAAAATTAGGGGAAAGTATCCAGAAAACTATATTTATAATAAAGTAATTTTAAGTTATTGTCTTGTTTGTTTGTTTGTTTGTTTGTTTTCCTTTTTTGCTTATGTTCTTATTTCTTGCTCATTTTTGGGCCATTTCTTGGTCCATTGCTTATCATCTTTTCATGTTTTTGAAAGAAATCAAGTCAGTTTGCTCAGGTTTCAAAGGGTTAAACTAATAAATCATTTGAAAAAAAATCATGATTTTTATAAATATATAAATACTCTGTTGTTAAAATGGCATTGCATTTGGGAAAGGGCACACTAAGACTTATTTAGGACTTGAAAATCAAAGTTTAGGATTTGGGACTTGCCTCTCTTGACTTGGGTCATGTGTGCAAAGATTAAGTCTTTGCACTCATGACCCAAGTCAAGAGAAAAGTCGACCTATCTGGTTTGCTCATGATACAAATTTTGTTTTGACTGAAATAAAAATAATTCTTATATATCACCATTAAACCAGGGAGTTTCTACTCCTCTTAGTGCTCCAGTGGGATTTTCCAAAACAGAGCGTCTAAATCAACAGATGTTCACCGCAGAACAAAGAGCATTGTTCGTTTGGGAAAATCACCGTCTGCATTATGAAATCGTCTCTCCATATTCAGGTCTCTGTCCTCTGACTCGGGGGTGTCACCTTCCAGGAAACAGATCAACGTTTCCTTGTTCCCTGTAGAAAACGGGTTTCACGCCAGAGTCAAAGTCATTGTTGTCAATGTTTCACCCACAAAACCCAGTTAAACAATGTTTTTTTCAGTGTCAAAACAATGTTTTTGTCAAAGTGTCATCCACGAGGAACCCTGACGCCTGCTGCATGCAGAGGTCTCAGAGGGTGAGCAGTGCTGAAGGCTGTTTGCAGTTTACTTTGAGCTCAGGGGAAATCCCAGTCTGCTATGAAGACCAGTTTAACTGGTGCCACACAATTCTGCTGTAAACCACCACACCCTCCTTCCTCTAGCGACTAACCCACTGCGAACTCACACCGACCGTCAGTATAACCACTGCAGCGCCTGACCTTCACATCCAACAAACACAAAGTCAAATACACATAAAACTCTCCACATCAGCCAACAGAAAACTTCATCCCTGCAAACTCCCAAAAACCTGCACGTCTGCTGCAACTCTCAGTACTTTTAAATCAAGGCTGAGGACTTTTCTCTTTGCTGCTGCTTTTTATTAAATGTAATATTTATTTCTTAACTCTTTGATACCAAGTAAGTTGGCTCATTTTTTTTCAAAAACATAAGAAAAGTGCAATTAAATTGGGCAATTGCAACTAAAGAGGAAATGACCCAGAAATAAGCAAGAACTTACCAAAAAGCACAAGAAAATTACATGAACATTAGCACAAAAAAGCAAACAAAAAAGAAGGTTAAAGGAAAATAACCTAAAAAAAAAACCCTTAAAAATATAACTATTCTGTAAAATAATTAAAAAAAAATATATTACTATGATAATTAGAAATATAGTTCTCTGGAAACATTTTTTTTTTCTATATCTACTAATACATTGCAATTTGCAGGACACTTCTTGCCAAGTTGCTCATTGTCTGTTTCCCCGTGTTTTTGAAAGGAATCAAACTAATTTGCTGGGAGTTCAACTGTTTAAGTACTTATAAAAAGTGTCTGAGGGCAACACAAGAAAAGTGATGACGACCCAGGCTTTAATGGGTTAAAATAAAACGGAGGTTTTATCATGTGTGGGTCATTATTTCATAGAAATTTGCCAAGTATTTTTTGAACATGACTGATAATATGTTTGCCCCGTAAATAAAGACGTATCACTCCAATCATCACAGACAAATCCTTATTTTTCTTAAATCATGTTTTATTTTTCATTTCAAAGACAAAGGAGAGGCAGATGCTGCCATGTACAAAAACACTGACATACAAACGTGACTGACATCAGACTTAAATAAAATAAAATAAATAGTGAGGCAGACCGAGGCCTTCCTCCAGTGTTCTACTCAAAATCCTCAAAATCCTCCGACCACATAATCAGAGAAAATAAAGTAAAAACTTCACAGCAGCTGTTCCCACAAATTCACATAAATAAATACCATTGCATCAGTGTTTTGATATGGTTATGACTGAGTTTTTGGCAGCTGTATCAGCATCGTGTCCATGTTTAAGAAATGTCCAAATGTCTGTGAGTGGCTCATGTTCGGGGCCTCATATGCTCCGGCCTCAAGTAGACATAAGTCGACCAGGAGTCCACCTGGTAGTCCATCCACCTGCTGGGGTTGTGGTCCTCCATCTGCTCCTCTGCCTCCTCCTCCTCACAGGACCCCTCTGCTTCATCCTCATCCGAGCCGATCTTCTCGGTGCTGCTCCCCCTGATCCGAGACACCTCCTGGTCCTCGGCCGGCGTCGTGGAGAGGCTGGAGTGACACATGGTGCACACCCTCAACCACTTGGTCGGGTGAATGTGTTTGATCACGGCTCTCTGCTTGGAGCAGGCGCCGCAGACCACAAAGCCACACTTTCGGCAGTGGTGTCGGCGCTGGGTGACGGAGAACCTGCAGGAGCAGCGCATGCAGACGGCAGAGGCCTGGTCGGGGATCCAGGTGACGGCGAAGATGGACCTCGCCCTGCAGCCTTCTTTCTGCAGCAGTCTGGAGCGGCAGTCCTCCATGTGCTCGATCCAGGCTCGCTTCTCTTCGTACGAGGCGGCCGCCACGTAGAAAGACTTGCGTGGAGTGCGGATCAACCACTGGTTCCTCATACTTGCACTGTCCTCCAAGTCCTCCAGCTGGATGTCCTCTGAAATGATGAAAAAAGGGGTTGTTAAACAGAGGTAACAAAGTTTGGACAATATTGGATATCAACAAGCATGACAACAACTTCCTGGCTTGTTTTTAAGAGACTACACACATCCTTTGTTGCAAAACTACCATCTAAACAAATGCCTTTTGCAGCTAGATAATGCACAACCAACTAAAATATAAAATATGGCTGAAAAATTAGCAGGAAATTAGGGGGAAAAAGTTACAAGAAAATAACCTAAAAAATAAGCACAAAGACAAAAGTATAAAAAAAGAAAAAAATGTTGCAAAAAATGCTGATTTAAAAAAAGAATCTTTTTTTTCTGTAACACAATTTTAAATGTTTTTGTTTGTTTTTTAAATAAAAGTTTATGCCATTTTTGGGTATTATTATTTTCAAGGCAAATTTTCTTGTCAATGTTTTGAATTTTTTGAAACATTTGTGCCAAGTTGGTCATTGCCTTTTACCCAATTTTTTTCCCCCCAAAGAAATCAAACTAATTTTCTAACTAAGATTCTGAAAGGTGAACACTGCATAAAAATACTGCAGCTGATCCAGGTTTTACAGGGTTTAACTGTCAAATCTGAGATAAGCCTAAAGTGTTGAAACTATAAAGACTCATCTTTGATGCAGAGTTGCATCAAGTGTTTTGGAGAAGCTGCCAAGTTTCTCACCTAGAGGGATGATCTTCTGTTTCTTGTGCCAGCGGCCGTTCAGGATGATGCTGCCGTACACCAGCACATCGTTGAAGAGGAAGAAGGCTTTAGGCTGAGGCCCCCTGCGGCTCTGCTTCACCAGCCGACCCTCTCCGACCAGAACCCGGCCCGGCTGGGCGAGCGGCTTCCCTGCCGGCCCAAACGAGCTCTCCACAGCGTGGATGCGCTCCTGGTTGTCCTTATCAAATGTAAGCTGGTCCACCATGATGCGTGTAGTTAAGAAGTCAAACAGACAGTTGTTGTTGCAGCAGACTGAGTGTTTCTGCGTCTGCAGTTGTGAGTCGTTTTCATGCGATCGTTCAGTCTCTGATGAGCCAGCAGCTGCAGCACCGGCTCTTAAAGCCTCAGGACGCGGTGACGCACCGGGGCTTTCCTGAAAATGTTCAGCTAACAAACACATCCTGCGATAAGTGAGGGGGCGGGAGCAAGATTTGAATTCAGAGAAAGTGACACAACAACTTGTAAAGGAGGAAACAGCAGCATGTACAGAGTGGCAACATTTTTGCAACAGAAATTCCCCTTTTTCTCCTGGGCATTTCAATTCTTACAAGCTGATTTCACACACAAATCAGGTCCACTGAATATATATTTTTGACTCTGAAAGTCATAGATTCTTTTGAATTTACAGAAGCCGGTCAGAATATATATTCCTAAAGTATCAACAATTTCCAGCTCATGGACGTACCAACTGATAAATATATATATGTATTTTGCAAACCAATCGCCACAAAAAATGTGGGCATTACACATTTCTGCAAGCCATGGACATGTTACATTTGCACGTTATCGTGCAGCAGATACAGTGCGACTTTACTTTTCAACAACGCTGTGGTTTAAGTGTGATTAGGTTCAGGCACAGATCATGTTTTGGTTTAAAATGCACAATCCCAGCTCAAAATGCAGCAGTGTCTGGATAAACAGCAACCTCTTTTCATGGCATTATCTTGGAAGAAAAAAACAGCAAAGGTCACCACAAAATACTCACGTTGGTGCCTAAAATGTCACTGAAAAAACAACAAGGGGTCATTAGAAAACACCCGCATTGGAGCCTAAAAAGCAGCTTGAAAAATGGTGACATCAGTGTTTGGTGCCTAAAACGCCACTGGAGACTGCAATGAGCTGCTGCAAAACACTCATGTTAGACCTTAAAAAGCTGCTGGAAACATGTTTGGAGCCTGAAATTCAAACACCCCCATTGGGCCCTAAAAAGCCACTGGAAACATGGTGATGGGTAACTACAAAACAAAACGCAGATATTTGGTGCCTAAAAGGCGTCTGGAAACTCTGATGGGCTGCTGCAAAACACTGTTGTTGGTGCCTTAAAAGCCATTAAAAACTCAGAAATGACTCGCTCAATCATCACCAGTTGTGTCATTTGTTGGTCTCAAACAAAGAGCAGCTTGGCAGGCGCCTCACCCAGGTGTCACGCCATCCACCGTCTCCTCCACCTCCTGATGACACAGTCAGCACATACAGAAACGCTGATATGATACATATAAAACATGCAAATGCAGCATATTTCTGGTTTGCAGAATTAAACAATGCAAACATTTCATGCAGGCGACTGTGCTGGTATTTCAGCGTGCACTCCATCACCAACTATCCACTGACTTCAAAATAAAAGATGGACTCTACACCTTTTCAACATGTAAGCAACGATATTTAATCCAGAGGTTATACACCTGATATTGTGTTTCTGGGCCACAAAATGGATAAAGTAGACAAAATAATAAACTGGAAAAACAAAGCAGCAATCTAAACCAACAGATTGGAAAATTCTCCACTGTTACTGGAAAGTACGGATGGAATAAAGCCGACCTGATGAGAGTTTACAATCCACAAACACGTTTTGTCAGACCGGTCGAGCAGCTCCGCCTGCAGCCGGAGTGAAAAACAAAAAGATGTCAAACTGCAACACGCTGCCAACTTGGCTCTCATTTCTCATTTGAACTTTTTGCTGCTTCGATCCAAGTTTGTTTATTCAAATCTTTCTTTCAGAGACTGTCTGCTAATCAAACACAAACAGGTGTAACAATGCAAGTCGTCACACCCAAGTTAATGAGGGTCAGCATTTTGACCTGAGGCTTAGTGGTAAACACGTGCACACGAAGCACATTTTTACCGGTAGAATAATTTATCAGATTGCACGTGTTGAAAGACAGATAGTTCAGTTTAACCCCAGTTACTTTATTAATACGATCTTATGATCAGAATGTGAAATCTTTCAAAAACATTGTGATAAAGTCAACGAGCAACTTGATAGAAAATGTTGCACAACTGCAAGGAATTAGTAGATTTTATTTAAAGCTAGGGTAAAATGTCGAGGGAAAAAAAGAAAAAAGCAAGGGACAAACTGTATTTATAAGTATCAGTATTACAAATTTAAATTATGTTACAGAATTATTATTATTATATATATTTTTAGTACTTATTTCAACTTTTTTTGTTTTGTTGTTTTTTGGTACTAATTTTCAGCAAATTTTCTTGTAATTTTTACTAATTTCTTGAATTTTTTTTTGGTCGTTTTTTTCTTCTTCCGTCGTTCATTTCCTTCCTCCCAAGTTTTTGGGAGAAATCAAGCTAATATCTCAGGTTTCAAAGGGGTAATGCTTTTTAAGACCTTTGCAAGGTAGGCTAATTGGGGGGCGTCAAGCTCGACTTGCTGCCTCTGGAAACCCCGAAAAGAAATTTCAACAAACTTTTAAACTAACTAATCCAAAATGAGGACAAATTCAGCAACTGCATGGTTCATTACTCGCCTTTACGTTTTCAGAAACACATTTTCAGAAACCGTTGAGGTGCCATGCGTAGCTGGAGCTCGTTCTCTCTGCTGCATGTTGTTATGGTTTGAAATCTGAGAGCAGCCCAAACAACCTGATGGCACGCCCATCAAACTAAAGGTGACTTTAACTGTGTGTCCTCATTTCCACCGTCGCTCCTCATTTCCCTGAGAGAAAATTCAATATATTCACTTTAAAGGGCCTCAAATACACACACGAACAAACAACTGTGACTGAAGGTAGCTGCTAACTTGTACCACTCTTGCACGTGTGTTTTTTTTCTTTAGGGCTGGACCCAAATATTCGGCTATTCCAATATTTTTTATCAGGTAGACATTCAGTTTTCAATTTAAGGATTCAGATATTCAGTCTCTGTGAGAAAAAATAAATACATCTTAAATGTTAGATTAGTTGATTAGTTCGTCCTCTGTATGAATTGTTATATTGTTTTGTCTTCTTTTTATTTCTTTCCTCATTTCTATTATCTGTTATCTGCCAAGAGACTACTCATGTAAATTAGCAGTTGTGCTAACTCATATTTACATTTGTATCTTATACTGATATTCCTAAATATGCCCTTTTGAATAAAAATTAAATTAAATTAAATTAAATTAAATTAAATTAAATTAAATTAAATTAAAGTAAAGTAAAGTAAAGTAAAGTAAAGTAAATTAAATTAGTACACTCGGCTTCTGCACCTGTCCAGGTACCAGTCTGCACTCCACACCTGGTCTGCATGAAGATTTGACTCTATGCAGTGTGGAGCACTGGCACCAGATGTGCATATACTTTCGGCTTCACATAATGTAACAGACCTGAAATTCTGGATTGTGTAGTCCTAATCTGGAGCAGTAATCTGATCTGAGTGAAACCTCTGCCTGCATGTCTCTCTGATGAACCCACAGTCATTTAAATAGCATACTGATTAATAAGTGTCTATCAGGGCCAAAAGCTATAAAGTCTGCACTGTCATAACAGAGACTCCTGCAGCTCAGCGCTGTCGGTAATAACTGGTGAGACAAGTTCTCAAACAAGGTGCTCTGTGGGAGCGGGAATATGTGAGAGGTGAAGTGGCTCTCAGGTGCACCGACAGCCCTGGGAGTTCAGGAAAGTACACAGACAAAGAATTAGATTTCGTCAGCTTACAGGACCTCGTGTTTAGTACTCGCTGTTACCAGTAAACTGATGCAGAGCGTGCAAAATCAGTTGAAAGCTTTTGGTGAAAGTTATCTTTATTCAGAAAGATCAAAACTGGACTGAAACCCAATTTTTCCAGAATAAATCTGACTTGAAATCAAAAGTGGGGAACACAACTGTTAATCTGTCGGGGGAATAAATGGGATTCAACCTCCAGCAGCTGAAAAAGAAAATTTAGCTGGAAAAATGTAACTCGATGTTTTTATCGCAGTGTATATAAAATACACACAATTGGGCAAACAACAGCAGATAATGCATCAAAAGTTATAAACTGAAAGCAGTGACATCCCCTTCTATTCTTTGTGTATGTTTTGTTAACTGAGAAAAGTTATAAATACGAAGTTTTAAGATAGAAAAATGGATTTAATTTGTTTCTGATGCAGGAGCAGGGACGTGTGAGAGCAGATCAGCTCTCAGGAGCAGGTGAAGGAAGGAAAACAAAGAGCTGTAATTGTATTTAGTGTGAAACAGTTTACAGCTCGTTGTGTTTCACACGGTTTCTGTTACCAAAAGGCTGCAAACCGACTTTTGTGTTGTTACGAGAAACATTTGCTCTGTTCTCTACTGTACAATAAACATTACATAATAAAACAAAGTGAACTAAAACTAATTGCTAAAAGCTAAATACTGCTCCCGAACAACAAACATTTACTCCATCTGGCTGCATACATTTAATAAAAAAAAAATAAAAACAAACAATAGGTTCAATGATTACCACTGACGACTGGTTTGCTGTTGTTTTGTAGTCAGATTACACAATGTTACGGGCCGGGCTTTGTTTGAAATTTAAAAGCTGATGACTAAGGGGACGATCACACCGAGACGCATCGGCCTGGCGCAGCGTCTCCAAAAACACCTCCGAAGCACACCTGGAAAAACACGGCTGCGTACGCTTGTGGCTGCGTGGCCAAAGAGACACTGACGAGCGGTGCGACTTTGTCTCTTGAGTGTAGAAGTTGAAATATTACAGCTTTTATGCACGTCCAAAAACCGCCAGGAAAACGCGTCACGCAGCAGCGAGAGCTGTACAATAGGGAAACTCTGGTTTTGCTGGCGACATGTCGCAGTGTGATCGGCCACTAAGTTTTGCTGATTTTTTTCTCTGAAGAATTAAACATGTTTTTCTATTGAAAGATCAATTTTAGAGTTTCGAACTAGAGCCTTCAGTTTTTGGATCAAGTAGTTGATGAAAAATAAGATGTGTCAGATTTAGTAACTAAAGCAGTTAATTTGCTGCGTCAGATATATTTTTAATAAACGCCGAGGTGAATGTAAATATCTAATCGGACTCTGATTCAGCAGATATTTAATATCAAAGCCGTAGTTGGTAACCTTCATAAAAATAACTTATTTGCTGAAACTGTTACTATATCCACACAGCAGTACATGAGACAGATAATTTGTGGAAAAGAAAAAACATGGTGATCTGCCTCCTCGCAGCTTCTAACTGCATTTGTATGAATCCACCACACATGAACGAAAACAACCATGAAAAGAGTCGAGAAGTCTCTAACGCAGCTTAAATCATTTCAACTGCAGCTCATGAACTGCGGTCAGTCTGTCAAACTTAGCAGCACCGATCAAATCAAGATTGTGTTACCGCAGGGCCTTTTTCTCACCTCAAATGTTTTCAGAAACATATTTTAGTGTACTGTTTAGCTGTAAAATGAGAACATTTGTGACTGAGAAAACTTTGCCAAATGTAGGACTTGGATGTTCGATCGTGGCCGAAAAAAACGTTTGGGACTTTTCTAAAATTGTATAGTCTCCTAGCTCAAACTGATGACATCATCAGGGTTATTTTCTCAAAGCGGACAAAGCCGCGGACACAGAGGACGTCTTACATCTGTTTTCAATGGCTGTTTAGCTCTCCAAGTGACAAATAAACTGATTGCGAGTGCACAAAATTGGTGGAGCTCCCCTTCAAAATAAGGCGATACTTATTTTTGTGGGAGTTAGCTATATTTAGCGAGGTGAAAACTGAGCAGAAAAACTTTTGTTTTTCAGATACGATTTTACAGTCTTTCAAACAGTAAATGACCCAAATGCATCTGCTGCAGTTTGGTCAGTGTTGCTGCAGTTCCTACTTACTGCCATTAGAGGACAGCAGAAGTCTGTGGTGTCTCGTTTCGTGAGGCACGGAGGTCAAAGGTCGATGGTTCCTCTCACTTTGAACTTTTTGGCCGAGCGTTCGCTGGCTCGCTGCTCAAACTTGCTCCCATAGATGTGTGAGACGAAGCCGTTGATCTCCACCGAAAACACACTGTTCCTCTTTGGGATCACTGTCACATAACAAGTGGAGGGAGAAGAGAAAACATATTAGCTGCACACACTTTTCATAATGTCTGTTGTGATTTGGAGCATTTTATTCGATTTTTTGTGTAAGTGTGGTTTGTATTTTTGTATTTATGTGTGTTATGTCAAACAGCTGGCGTCCTGGGATGCAAGACAAATTTCAGAATCATTTCATTTATGATAATAAAGTGGAAATCTTAACCATAATTCGAAGTGATCCAGTTATCTGTCCAACCTCTTGATAAACAAAAGCAAAAAGTGAGTCTCAGTGAGACACGTCCAGCTGTCTTACCTTTCAGTCTGTCTTCTTTGGTGATGATTTTGAAGACGTGTTTGAACTCTTGAACTAGAATCCCTGTCGTCCCGACATATGAAGGGCATTTAGAGCGAACCACTATGAGAGAGAGAGAAAAAAAGCAGAGTATTACGCCTCATTAGCACTGCACAAAAAACCCGATGACACCTGCCAACATCTGGCTTTTTAATGCAATGACCATCAAATGATCGGCATTCACACGCGGGTCAGATGACTCTGCAGGAGACACGTGTTTTTATCGCCTCCGGCTCCGATCTGCATCGATGGAAACACGAGTGACACTGTAATTTCAGCTCCTTTATCGATGAAATGCAATTACGGGCCATCACTAATTACACCCCATCTCCTCCTAAGCAGCTTAAACACCGATCCAAATACATCTGCACCGAGCTTGAAAGAGAGACTGAATCAGTGAGCGATTATATAAAGAGAGAGAACCACAGAAAGTTTTCAAAGATCTTTGTTCCTGCTGCTTTCGAATGTTTATCTGTTCTCCTGCCTGTATGTGATGTCACATGGACACACCAACAAAATGACACACACACACACAGACGAAAGCTGACAGAAGGGCAGACTCGTGTGCTGGAGCGGTGTGTTCACTGGCAGTGGTGATACAGTCTATCGCCTATATTTAGCGGGTTTACCCGTATTTGAAACATCCACATGCACACGCTAACTTTGGTGGGAGAAGGTTGAAGTGGCACACTATCACAGCTGCATCTGTAAGTGATAGTTTTTAAGTAGCTGTGAGTTTTCACACTAAACTATCATCAAAAGCAGATTTTTGTCAAAAAAATGTTGACCTATAATCAGTAAATGATGTATTAGGGGTCGACAGATTATCAAGGCAGACTATGAGGGTGGATGTTTGGCATTTTGCAGATTATCTGTATCTGAGTTTTATTTTAATTTCAGAGAAATCCAAAAATGTACCTGTGATGATGGCACCATGGAAGTCTGCCTTCAGAAGCTTCTGCTGCACAAACTGCGGATTGCTGAAAAACAAAAACAGCGAAACGAATGAGCTCAGAGTAATAAGGACTTCCGAAACTGCTCAAAATGTTAAAGCGGTTACTCAGGGTCCGTGAAGCTTCGAACGGATTTACCTTGTTGGTTTCAATCCACCGCACAGGTCAATGATGTACTGTCTCCAGAGTTCATGCAGAGGCAGGAAAAGCTCGTACCTGTCAAGATAATCATAAAGACAGTGATGCTAAATGTATCACAATCAACTCTGACGAGTTGATCTCGATGCAGTCCTGCACGTGGATGTTCGAAACACATCTTTCCCTCTCTCAGACTCCTGACAGACCTCTGGTGCTCAGGTTTGATCTGGAAGATCTTCATCGCCCTCTTCTGCCGGGCATTGAGTCCTTTGGCTTTCTTGCTGCTCCTCTTGGACTTGTCCGTCTTGGGCCTGGTGTAGCCGAGAATCACCGCCTTGTGAGTCAACATGGTCTTCACGTCGTTTCGTGTGTTCGGCTGCATGCTGTTCTTCAGGAACGCCTGGGTGAAGGCACGCGCTCTGGACGGGGTCTGAGGCTGCAAACGAGACAGAGACACGGAGGACATTTACACGCCCTGAAATGTAGATTCTTGAGGAATTGTACACACATACAATACAAATACAAAGACTGAAGTAGATAATATAATATATAGATATAATAGATAAATATTGATGACTCACAGCGACTGAACTGGCTGTTTGAGAAAGAGACATTTAAGTTAGCAACTTACTTAGAGAAAGCTGGAGACATGAGCAAGGAAGTATTGTTCCAGTATCAAAACGTTTTTTTACTTTTTCTCTTCTTTTCTTTGTAAAATTTTGTATCTGTTCAGCTGTAATTAGGATTTTTTGCCTGGAAGCGATCTTCATGAAATGAAACGTAAGATAAGATAATCCTTTATTAGTCCTACAGTGGGGAAATTCACAATGTTATAGCAGCTATGAGGTAAAAGCAGCACAAGAACAATATAATAGTAAAAAATGATTAACAAATATAAATATAAAAAAATATCAAAATGTTAGATAATAAAAAACAAGGAGAAAACATGTATTTTGGACTATTGTGCATCTATATAATCCCATAGGGGATGGGCCACTAGGTGACATGAAACTAAAATAAAAGCACTCACTCATTCATTGTAATTTTTATCAAAAAACAACACAAAAGCCAGTCTGTAAAGATTGGTAAATGTTTATGAATAGACTGTTACAGTAACTTTCAAAAATCAGTACTTTATAATATAGCAATATCCTATGTGGCAATACTGTATCACTACATGGGCGCCAAGTATCTCTATTTTTATTATGTAGATTATTAATATTGCAAGTACAAATTAAACTTTTGATAGACCACAAGAATTAAAAAAACATCCGTATCTTTTCAGTCCATTAAATACATTTTGGATGCAAAATATATAATTATATACATATTTTTGCACAGTAAGTGGAAACATATTATAGAACTGGAAATTGCACAGTTTGAATATTTTTTTCTTAATATTAGACAAATGCAAAAAAATAGCAAAAATGCTTGTAATGATTTTCCATACTCAAAAGTCTTGGATCAGCAGGCCAAAACCAAGATATGAATGTTAAGAAAAAATACAAATGCAAATAACTTATTATCAAAACAGTTGTGGATTAATTTTCTGCTGATTAAACTGATTGCAAAAACTGTTTCAGAAGAGAAAAGTCTTTGCACAACATGACTATTATCTGCACCAGTGATCACACCCAGTTTAGTCACGTTGTCATATTGTTTTTGTCAAAGCACTTTGTAAACTCCGTTTTTAAATTTGCATTAAAAATAAAGTATAAAAAATATCTGCTCACCTCAACGCCGAGAAGCGTCACCAGGTCCTGAGGAATCGTGGCTCGAACAAGTTTTTCTGTTTCTGTTGTTGATACATAAAACCTGATAAGATCTCAGATTATAGTGAAAATCCTGTTTACAAGTTCACAGCGAGGTTCACCCCCCAAATATTAAGTTTATAATGACTAAGTTTACATGCACGCTAATATTCCACTATTATTCTGAATTTGATGCGAGTCGTGTAAACAGCACGCTCTGGAGCGGCTCCAGTCGTTGTTTTAATCTTAGTGATAAAATATTTGTTTTTTATTGTATCATGGAAATCTCATACCGCTGCAAACATCACACTTAGAGCTGCAACTACAGTTTTTTTTTTGATCAATCTGCAAATTGTTTTGCACAAATCCAGTTTCAATTTTTATAAAATAGGTAAAAATGCCAAACTCAGCTCCCACAGCCCAAACGGGCATCTTCAAATTGCTTGTTTTGTCCGACCAAAAGTCCAGAACTCAAGGATTTTATCGTAAACTGATGATCTCACAATGTTATCATAGGAACGCAGATTTGTTTTTAAATGCAAAGGAAAGACTCTTCCGTTTTTAGCAGAGCTATTCTCGTCAAAATGTGGCCCAAAACACCACTGCTGGGAAAACTCCCTCTTCAGTCTACAGTGTCACTCTGTCAGCAGGTTTATGGAAAAGTACTCCGACAATGACCCAAATACCTAAATGCCACATAAGTCAAGGTGTCAGTGCAGGATGAGGACTGTGCTGACTGGCAACAGTGTCAAGAAAATACCCTCCTCCGTCTGTTTGTTTTTTAAATTTGGGACTTTCCTGAGACACTGATGAACGAGGATCGCAGATGTACTGTGATAACCTTTCCGCTGCCCGTAACTTTCATAAGAGACATTTAGTAACATGTCATGTCTTTGATTTACATTTTAGCTTCAGGGGAGCCAAATAAAAGTATGAACAGCTGTTGCTTTTCTAGCCAAGACGGTGAGAACATGCATGTCAAAGCGCGTCCTTCTACAGAGGACACAAACCTGTCCAACCAGCTACTGCAGCACAGTTATATATTCATATATAACAGAGATAATTACAGCCGCTCAGCTGATAACGACGACAAATGTCAGGCAACGATTACCAAACCCGTGTCACCCTAAAGGTTCAGACACAAGCTGATGTATAATGATGCCTTAAAGGGCTTTCACGTCCAAAACAAAGAGGCTGGTTGTCTTTTCCATCTTGTAAAGTCGATACAGAGTTGTGTTTAGAGCCCGAACGATATATTGATCAGCTGATATTATCAGCCGATATAAGCCTTTCACACATATCGGAGCACATCGGCATCGGCGTATATTTCTTTCCAATATTTGCTGATAAGAAAACTTTTTTTTAAACCATATAATGCAGGAAATGATGCTCGGGAGGTTTAGAAATGTTCAGTAATCGACTGATACTGAACAGGACTGATGTTTATTTAGCTATTTATTTTATTGTATTTATCTTTTATTAAAATGGTCAGCAAAGACCAAACAGTACTGATGTTTATTTTATTCTTATATTCTTTATTTGAACGGTCAGTGAAGACATATTATTGGCCGGGCCCATTATTGGGGCTGATATTTGGGATTTCGCCAAGCAAAAATGAAACCACATGAAAGCACATGAACACAATGACGTGGTAAAAACAACTTCCCAATTTGGAAATTACGACCTTTCAACATCACGGGAATGCATCAGTAGTTTAACAGCTAGGAAATAGTTCCTACATGAAACTGATAACAACAAGGTCTGTGGATTATCTTGAGTAACTGGGTCATAATATCTTTAAAAAGAGAGTTTGAGTTTCTCAAATGTATTTTTTGGCGTTTTGAGCACCACAAGCCGAGTGCCGACGTCCGACATCTCTACAGTTAATATCTCCAAAACTCTGCAACTCACACCAAAACTATGTGGACTGATAAATAGCTCTGCAGGTCAAAGAGAAAATATGTAGTTTTGGTTTTGGGGTGAATTGTCCCTTTAAGTCACATTTTGAATGCAGCGCTTTTATTTGTAACAGAATATTTGTACACTGTAATACTGATACTTCTTCCCCCACTGCTTTAACAGCGCGTTTAATCCGATATTATAAAGATAAAGAGAGTCTGTGACAGAGAGAAAAGGGGAAATATCGTTGGATTTGACGTGAGGTTGGTTTAATTTCGGGTTTATGCTTCAACATTCGTGAATTCGTCCTTTAAACTAAAACTTTACTTTACTTTGAAAATTCAACTCACCGTCCGTTTGCATGTTTTTGCAGACTGGCCGTAGAAACGGTGTGAAATCAAACTGCTGTCCAGCTGTTACTGCAGAAAAACACTTCAACACGTGTGTTTTGGTTTCGTGAGCCGACTTCCTTTTCCTGCTTCTTCTTCTTCAGCTCTTTTTCCCAGAAAGCGCCGGCAGACTGTCCGCAGGTGTCGCCCTCTGCAGGCCAAAGCGCGCATCACAAAAAAACTGGAAAACGTGATCAATATCCTTCAAAACATGAGAGGAAGGAAAAAAATGACCAGAAAATTACCAACCCAACAAAAACCCAAAATGAGACTATAGTGCTAATAAATTTTCATAATTCTATAAAATAATTTAAATTTGCAAATATGATAATTAGAAAAAAGGGTCCCTAGACATAAATGACAACAAGAAGCAGAAGTAATCACTCAAAGTCAAACAAATAAACATACATATACACACACACACACACACATATACAGAAATAATTTAACATTGTGACTTAAATGTGATGATAATTTCCTTTTAACCCCTTGAAACCTGAGCTAACTGGCTTAATCCCTTTCAAAAACATGGTAGGAAAGCAAAATGCACGCTCACAAGAAAATACCTAAAAAGAAAAATTCCCTGAAAATTAGCACACACAAAGAAATAAGAATATATATACAAAACAAACAGACAAGGACATTGTTTGAATTTTTTTTTTAAATATATGTAATTTACTTTAAATATATAATTATAATTAAAAATTATTTTATGATTATTTTATCATATTTTTTCTGTTATCTCTCTCTTTCTTTTTTTAATTTTCAGTTCATCTTCTTGTCAGCTCGTCCTAATTTCTTGCAGTTAGTCGGACATCTGTTGCCAAGTTGCCTGTTGCCATGTTAAAAAAAAAATCAACAAATTTGTTTAAATTTCACAAGAAACTGATGTCGATCTGGTTTTTTTCTTCTTTTCTTCGGATGATGAGCTCTTTGACAACACGATTTGAACCGTGGCTTCAGCTTTTAAACTGCCAGTTTTTGGACAAACAGAGACACAAAGTTCCCACTTTACGGTCACTAAACCTGAGAACAAGATAATCTTTCTTTTATTTTCTTTAATTTGGTTCTGGCATGTTTTTCTTGATGAGTATCGTGATTGATCCCAATCACACATCTGCCCATCGTGTGCGTGACATCCGTACCTGCTATCATGAGACTGTTTGGGTTTATTTCCTCATTCAGCTTAATTCCCCCCCCCACGTTTTTCCTATGAACTCCGTTTACGTTCGTAATTCGTTTTTCTAAAGTGCTGCGGAGCTGCTTTCATTCAGTGTTACAGCACCAATATATCAAAGATTGCTGCTTTGCACGACCTTTGACCTCCCCATGTCTAAAAACAGTATAAATACACTATACAAGAAATTAAAGCAAGTAAATGGATAAAAACTCACACATGCTTTTAAAAGCCTTTTTCTTTTTGTTTTTATTGGAAAAATTCAACTAAAAAGATAAAAATCTTTGAAGCCAGATGAGGCTCAACAATGACATGGAAATTTCCAACCTTTAGGAATGTGTTTGTGTGTGTGTGTGTGTGTGTGTGTGTGTGTGTGTGTGTGTATGACAGAGGGAGTGGCTGCACATAACAGCTAACTGGCTGTGCTTCTCTTTATTAAAAAATAAAAAAAATCCAATCCATATCCACTTAAAAAATCCAAAAGGAAGTCTGATTTTTTTTGTAAAATATT
This sequence comes from Plectropomus leopardus, assembly GCF_026936395.1. NCBI lineage: Eukaryota > Metazoa > Chordata > Actinopteri > Perciformes > Serranidae > Plectropomus > Plectropomus leopardus. Next base: position 4,263,391 of record NC_142176.1, on the reverse strand, counting down.
TATTTCACATATCTTGGTGTTTTTTTGCTATACACAGTTAAAATAAAACACAGAATACAGAGTGAAATTAATTCAAATATTTAAAAAAAAAAAATTGCATAGTTTCTGACTTTCTTACACATCCAAACCGCTTTCGCTAAAAATATATATATCCCTTTTTTCGACACATAAACTGCATTTAAATTGTTTTCATATGAAGACAAAGGCACACTTTGCCCTTTCAAAAAAGAAGAGAAAAATCTAAATACACTGGCTTTCTGGCAGAAGATATGCAGAGATAAAACATCTGTTTATATTTAATGAGCTTTTGATTCTCCATTAATAAATGGATGGCATGCAGCCGCACCAGCACCACAAATATTCCCAGAATACACGCCCCTTTCACACACGAAACCCGTGTGTGTGTGTGTGTGTGTGTGTGTGTGTGTGTGTGTGTGTGTGTGTGTTGATGTAGGCTCAAAGCCAAGAAGGAACAAGTTGTTGGTTTTTGGTGTGGATCCAGGAAAGAAGTGAACCGAATCATTGTGAGATAGCAACGTTTTTTTAACATTTCCTTATGAAACGCACACAGAAAAGAAAAGAGATTCAGACTAAAGTCTTGATTTTCACATGCTTCTATTTACATCCGATGGCCGTACAGACAGCGAAAAAAAAGTGCAAAAGTGAAAAGTATCCAGTCGATATTGGATTTTCCTCATTCCTCAAGGCGTTTAAACAAAGCTTCGTGTTGAAACTTCAACAAATATTTTATTTTTATCGTGAATGCATATCGGTCCCAAATATCTGTTAGTGGTCTCATCAAGGTCTAATAATCTGTATTGGTCCTGAAAAAGCAACATTTGTTGATCCCTAAAAAGCAATGTGGAAAATCCAACATGGGCTGAAACATATAAAACGTTATTGTCGCCGTCTGTGCAGCCCTGAAATATAAATACACTTAAAAATCTGAATCTGCTTTTTAAGGTGCAGCTCAAACCGTTGTGAATCACTTATGAAATGCTGCACATGGACCTGGAAAAATGTGGCACACGTTCGTAATGACTGAGTGTCAAAATGTGCAGAGAATTTTTTAAAAATACGGGAAAAAGACAAAGCCGCTCTTCCAGACGGCAGGAACGTCGCGTCAGAGGACGCACTCGGAGGGGTTTCCAGTTAAAGGTGTGTTTTCTGGTCATTTCTGACAGAAACGCTCCACACATTTCTTAAAAGTCCCAAAACAAATATTTACCATAAGCGAGCAGATGTTAATCAGCTAAACTTATGTAAAGCGGTTTGGTCACTGTTAGATGTTACATAACAGCCAGCAGATTTCTAAGGAAAATCTGTCTGATGAAACTGAACAGTGGGAGGGTTTAATAAAACAGGCGTGAAACGAGCCACAGAGTCAAACTGCCAATACGTGTAAAACAAATTTCAACCCTTAAAATGTGAGTAAAATGGCTTGATTTCTTTCAAATACATGGGACGACGGCAAAGAGTAACTTAACCTGAAATGGCCCAAAAATTAGTAAGAAAAGATTAAAAAGTCAGAAGAAAATAACCTGAAAATAATATGAAAAAAAGGGAAAAAAAAAAAAATGGCCTAGAGAAAGTGCTAAAATTTTTTCTTTTTTCTGTAATTTTAAACACATAATTACGAAGATTATAAATATAGTTTTCTGAACATTTTCCCCTCGTTTTTTTGATTTCTTGTCGAGTTGCTCATGTCGTTTTTTGCCTGTTTTTGAAAGACATCAAACCTATTCCCTTGGGTCTCAGAGTTTTACATTTTCTTAATTATATATTTAAAATTAAGTTACAGAAAAAAACATTTTCTTTAACACTTTCTTGAGGTCATTTTATTTTATTTTAAACTTGTTTTTTTTTTTATTTTCAGGTTATTTTCTCCTGACTTTTTACTTATTTCTTGCTTATTTTTGAGCCATTTCTGGTTAAGCTGCTCGTAGCTCGTCATCCACGACCCTCTGACCGCATTTTTAAAAACACATCGGTTTCCTAAATTAAAATAAAAAGAAGAAGAAGCAAAATGGACTGGTCAGATTTTACAGTGTGGGTCCTGAGTGTGAAAGGGGCTGCAGTTACAGGGAGCAAGATGGGAATTTTTTAAAAAGCTGGTGAAGCCACTTCACTTCTGATGATTTCATTTTTTATAGTTTGATTTGTCGAACGACTGAATCCAGTGAAAAATAAAATTCTTTGTAAACAACAAACATGAAGGTTATTCTCCTTTTACAGCAGCGGTACATTTACAGACACATTCTTAACTTAGCTGAACTTTAATCCAGAGTTTGACGAGACATTAGTCTCAGAGTTTTACGGACGATGCAAAACCCCATAAACATCCCAGATTTTTAGTGGTTTTTACCTTTAACCCTTTGAAACCTGGAGCGAAATCACTTTTCTGCTGCTTCCAGACTCCTTTCATAAACCTTTGAACCCTGAGAAAACTGGTGCAATTTCTTTCAAAATCATGGGACAAAAGGCAACTTTGTAAGAAATGGTCCACAAGAAATGAGTAGATTTAAAAAATTATTTTGAAAATAAATATTTTGGGGAAAAAAAAGAAAAAAGCTAGGGTAAAAATCTATTATTACATATTTATAGTTATGTTCCAAAAATATAGATAAGGACTTTTTTTACCTTTAAATTTTTATTAGTAGTTGTATTTTTTAAATCTAATTTCTTGCTGATTTTTGGGTCATTTATTCTTTTGTTGCTAAGTGCCCTCTTTCCCTGTTTTTGAGTGTCAGTAAAAGTATCAGCTGAATTTGCTCAGGTTTCAAAGGGTTAAGTGTTAAAGATGCTCACAATGGTGACTCAGAGGAGGGACCAGAGACCAGTAACATTAAGTCTGGACCCCCTTTACTGTTGCATATGATCATTCATGGGCAGTGATAAATAATATTTACATGACATACAATAACACTGTATTCTTGTGTTTATGGTCTGCGTGAATCATTATTTTGGGGGAACCGATCCTATGAGGGTAGTGTTGGTATGTAACAGTGGTTTGGACCTGGTGGTCCCCCATTTTTAATAGTCCTGAACCGCCACTGGGGGCTTTTCCCGAGTTCATTTTTTTTTTCACTCTAGTGAAACTCGTGGCGCCACAACTTGACAAAAATAAAAATAAAAAAGTAACATTTGGAGATGTGGCTTTCTCTATGTGCAGTTTCCAAATTAAAGCTTGGTAGGAGCTTTTTTGTCGTCACAGTTTGCTACATTTTCTTATTGCAAAGAAATTAAAGAATTTCAGTATGGATTTGGCACACATTTTTTGTCTCTTTAGCCCCGCCCACATCAACCAATGACGTGACGTCTGCTCTGTGTACAAGTGAAACTGCAGTTCAGCGTTTCATGAATAAGAAATAATAATAGTAGTAGTAATTACATACTTACAGTAATCTAAAATTAAAATATACCAGTAATATTGACCTCTCAGTGCTCCTATAACACATGGACTCATTAAGTCTTTGCACTCGGTGTGTGTGTGTGTGTGTGTGTGTGTGTGTGTGTGTGTGTGTGTGTGTGTGTGTGTGTGTGTGTCACCAGTGTAGATGTAAGTGCGGGTGTTGGTGTAGTTGACAGAGTAATTCTTCCTCTGTTGGCTCCTTGACTTGCTCTCTGCAGAGAAAAGAGGAACAGTGAGACAAAAGGTCAGTTCTGATGTGACATTTTTGAGTTATATGACCAAAAAACAAACAAACAAACAAACAAACAAACAAACAAACAAACAAACAGTAGTGTACCTGAACATGAGCTGAACAGAAGTTTCATATCTGATTTTCTCCACATCTGTAACAGAGCAGCTGTGACTGCGGTCCCACTTATAGATGAAGTTCTGTTTGAAAACAAGGAAAAATCAGTATCTGTTCTGTTTGCACATTTAACCCCTTAGGGCCCGCTTTAATATCACACACACTCGTATCGCTCTGCCTATAAAAATCAAGCTTTAAAAATATTACACATTATTATTATTTTCTACTTTCAGTGAGTTATTTTTTTTTACCAACATCAGTCCTAATCATAAATATTAAATATTCATTAATTTTCAGAATTTGAACCCTTTAAATGCCAGGTTTTTGTCATGATGCCACTATGTTTTTAGATTTAAAAAAAACAAACAAAAACTGAATTATTTTCAATATACTACATGCAAAGTAGATTTTTTTTTATTATCACAGCCTGGGATATGTTAATGATTTGCATCAATTGTGAGTGACAGAAAAAAAAGATGTCATCAAGTGTAAAACAGTAAAAATGAAAACAATTCTAATGCAAAAGCCCAGAATGACACCTAGAAATAATACATAAATATATAAATATAAATATAATAATACATAAACGCATGTTTTTATGCTTTGATGGCTGTGGGATCAAAAATTGCGGTTTGAATGGGTTTCAATGGTGCATTTTTTTTTGTCTGACTGTGAGAACTGTGTTTACACGGTGTATGTTGGACTTATTGTCGGAGCCGAGCTGGAAATTCCAAGATTAAACAAAAATACTGCCGAAATTTCTGCCATAAGCATAAACACAGCCAAAATGACCAAAAACACGGAGAATGAAAAGTGTGTTAAATGTGCCAAACAGTCCCTAAGAGTTCATGTAGACTTTATTTATTCAAATTTAATTTAAATGTCTCTTTCTGATCTCTCCGCTCTGCTGTCCGAACTGACCTCTAAGATGAGCGCCACAAACAAGTTGACCCACATGACCGAGGAGGTGAGCCACCAGCACACAAAGTAGATCTTCGACCACCTGAGGATAAACAAAACGCGTCATCGTTATCGTTTCCACGATCATCGCCAGCATCAGCTGCATGTAAAATGCATTTCGTCTTACTCGGTGGTGTAACGGCTGTACGCATCCATGAAGGCCTGCCAGTTATTTACTACCATGACGTCATACAGCAAGATGAGGGACGCCTGAGAGAGAGGGACGAAAACATGTTTAAAATTTCCTCTGCACTTTTATTCTGAGTGACTGCAGCGGTCTCAAACACAGTCCTAAGTACATCACAAAAGTACCTTTAAACCATGACAGCAATAACTCATCACCTTCAAAGATCAAACACGTAGATAATTACTTTAAGAAGTGCATCTAGTTTAGTTTAGTTTATGTGCACACAATTAAAAAGTGTAGTTCAGGAGAAATCTGAAAAAACTAACGTTAACCAAAACAAAAACAAGAAAGAAGAACAAGAAACAAACAAACAAACAAAAACCTCTAAATTAACAGTTTAAAAACAAAAGATAAATGACGTCAAATAGCAGAAAAAGTAACAGTAAATGCTAATAATAATAATAACAATAATAATAATAGTTAAAAAATAAAAATAAAAATATAATAATAATAATAATAATAATAATAATAAATAAAATAATAATAATAAAAGACAAGAAGAACATAGAACAAAAAAAATGTGCAGGAAAGAAATATATATATATCCATATCTATCTAGCTATACAACTATATAACTATATATATGTTTTGTTCAGTAAAACAGAATAAATCACAATAAATATAAATTTAATACATTTTACTCACTGCAAAGTCATCAAAGTTATTCGGCCAGTAGCCGAGCTGCTCGTAGGTGCCGCACTCCATGCTGAAGTTAGACGTGATGTTCTCCATGGACGTGTTGGTGAGCACACTACACACACACACACACACACACACACACACACACACACGCACACACACAGACACACAGACAGAGATGACTCACTAAACCAGCAAACGCATTTATTGGCTTTTAATTGAATTTGAGCTATTTATTTATTGACTATTTATTTATAAATTTTAGTCTGTTTTACTACATGCTTTGTTATTTGTTATGTTATCAATTTATTTTTATTCATTTATTAATTATTATTATTGTTTATTTCTTTTTAATTTACATTTCATCAACTATTAATAGTATTGTATTTATTTTTTTACTTTCTTAATCAGCTGACCCCTTGATCTGGAACAAAAAGTGCTGTTTATTTTATATATAATATATATAAATTCTTTAATTAAGCCCAACAACAGAGCAAGTTGTTTTAGTCTACAGGTAATTTACCTGTAAAGACACTTTTCCTGCATGTTTGCTGTAATTTAAACACACATAACAGGATGTATGCCATTTCAGTGACATTTACTTTTCTACTGTATAACAGGTTTTAATCATGATCTCTCCTGCAGGTGGAAATTCATTCGTCAGGCTGCTTAAGAAACAAAATGCCACATTCTGTGTAAACTACCAGGTTTCACTAACTTTAAATCTCTTTTTTTTCTATAATCTTTCCTCGCTGTTTGCAAAAAGCAGTGCACAAAACCTTCAAGTCACGAGCCTTGTTGATGTGCTCTTACTGCAGGTGACGTCGTACCTGATCTCTGGAGGAGGTTTAATGGCTCCCTCAAACAGCCAGATCCCAAAAACAGCAAACACGTAGTACACCACCTGCACACGGAGCATCAAGAACTCATCAGCCAGCCTCCCTTTAATCCCTTTACAAAACCCTGCTTCTAAAACTCTTATTTTTTTGCAAGAACGTCTTTTAAAAACAATATTTAGAGTTTGAAAAAAAGATTTCATGAGCCCGAAATGATCTTGTTATTGTTCAGTAGTAACATAGTAGGGTTAAAAATTGTGAGCACTTTCCTTAATCGATAAATCAGTAAAATTAAAGATATTTGCAAATAACATAAAATGTTGTTTATTTCAAACAAAACCAAAATGTGTTTAATCCTCAGTCAAAGCTCACAGCAACATATTGAATATATTTTTACAGAATTTCATAACGTTTGATTAATCGATTAAATTTCACATGTTTGATTAAATTCTTAACGACTGATTAATTGATCATCGATTAATTGTTATCATCCCAAATAGACAGATAGGTAGATAGATACTTTATAGATACTTTATCCCACAGGAAATTCAAGCTTAAACTAAATTAAACAATAAAAACACAATAAATGCAAAATACAAACACAATAAAAACATAATAATAAATACAGTTAGAAAAGTGCAGTTGTTCTAATTAGAGATCGACGCCCAAATCCCCGCCAGCAAATTAAAAACACATTCAATGAAATTAAAATTTTGTGTACTTTTTGATCACAATTATGTTTTCTACCTGTACTTACTTTTTCAGATTAACAATTATAAAACTTCATTGACGCCACACGGTTGTTTGCATCTGTGCACCAGTAAAGTTGAAGTTACGGTTTACATTCACGTCTGTGAAAACTCAAACAGAAGTTCTCCACAATCAGCACAGTTTCAAACTGACCTTGACCTTCGACCAAGGTCACGAGAAAACCAGCTTTGTTTTCCCGAAAGAACGAGAAAAATAAATCCATATCGTGAGAAAACGAGCGTCATAATCTCAAGATGACGGCATGAATAAGTCATTATCTTGAGAAAACAACCGGAAAAATATCGTTATCACGAGAAAACAGTGAAAATAAAATGTAAACAGCTGACTGAAGTGTTTTCACTCACCATCAGTATCCCTGCGAAGGCTCGCAGGTTCTTCACCAAGTCCAACAGCGTGCTTGCAACTAAAGCCATGAGCTAAAAAACAGGAACAAAAACACAGAGAAGTTTGATTATGATGACACAAAAATAAAACACCGTGTTGCGGTTATCGTGGCTTTAAAAAACAACATTTCAGTGTTTTATGAAAATCCTCCTGACGTCACCACAGTCACAGGTGTTGTTCAGGCGTACCTTGATATCAGGGATGATGCGCAGGAAGCGGAAGACAATCAGCATGTTGATCAAACGGGTCATCTCCCACAGAGACATTACACCGTGCAACGCCGGGTCCCTGTCGTGAGACACACATCAGCGAGACAGTTTGCTGTACATTAAACAGATTGATGATTTCAAAGAGGCATGTCTACAATTCTTTTGTCCTGCAAATTATAAAATATATACAGTCTGCAGTTAAGAAGCATTTTGAGCATTTTATAAGAATTTTATAATTCACTCCTGAGTCCAAACACAAAATGTTCGCTGCAACATTTAAGGCAGTGATTCCCAATTGGTGGGTTGCGGTCCAAAAGTAGGTCGTGGGTCTGTCCTTAATGGACTGCAAGAGACTAGCGAGCATGTCTAGTTTGTAAAAAACTGACTGTCTTGGGTTTTTTTTTACCCTCCCTAAAGCTACAATATTTTTCCTGGAGCCTCCCTGAGTGACTCGGGGGAAAATGAATGAAGTGTTCGTCCCATACGATGAGTTCAAAGACTGTGGAAAAATTTATAACCCAACAATATTTTTCCGACTGTGATAGGTTACATTTCGGCAAGTTTTAATTTGTCGAGTCTGCAGTTTGGAAGGCATGTTCTCCTTAAAAATCGCTATAAATTGTTAGAGAAAAAAAAACTAAGAAAAAATATAATTAAAAAAAAATCAATAAAAATAAAAAAGGCAAAAAATTTTAAAGAAAAATATTTGCCAAACGTTTTAACAAATTATCCCAAATTTTAAAGGAAAAAAAAATCACCAAAACTTTGAAAAGAACAAAAGGCATGTTTTCTTTAACAACTGCTGCAAATTTTTAGAGAAAAAAAACTGCCAAAAAATTTTAGAGAAAAAAAAATTGCCAAAGATTTTAAAAAAAATCAACAAAAATAAAAAAGCCAAAAAACTTTAACAAAATATTTGACAAACGTTTTTACAAATCACTCAAAATTTTAATGAAAAAAAAACACACAAAACACCAAAACTTTTAAATGTCCTCAAATGCTAGAAACACCGCTGCTTTTCACTAAATGCAATTTATTCTTGCAATATATTTTATTCCACTGTGTTTTAAGACTACGTGTTATTCAGAGAAGACTGGATATGTGATATTTTCTCTTAAATGCAGATCCAGAAGATAAATACTCATTTAGACCTTTTTTTATGGACATTGTTACATTTAAAACGTAGAACTTGAGTCAACTTTTGCATAATTTTGCTCCTTAAATGTGAATCATAATTGCAGAGTTTAAAACGAGAGGCACAAACTGAAGTTGAACGTACAAAACTTTCACTTAAAAATAATTAGAAGAAAATGCAAACATACCATTTAGAGTGAGGAAGCCTGTAGGTGACATATATAGTGATCTGTAGGACCTGATGAAGAAAAAATCACATAAAATCAGTAATGAATGAATCAAAAGTAGAAAATCAAATAAATTTGTGTCCTGCAAAACCAGCAATCCAGTTTTCCAGTTAATTTTTAAAGGTACATTTAATTTTCTCATACAATGCTTGTATTTTATTTTCCTGATGTTTATTTCATAAAAATCGTCTTATTTTTTGCTTTATTTTTCTTTTGTTTGTGTTAGGATAACATAACATAGGATAACATAACATAACATAACATAACATAACATAACATAACATAACATAACATAACATAACATAACATAACATAACATAACATAACATAACATAACATAACATAAAATATAACATAACATAACATAACATAACATAACATAACATAACATAACATAACATAACATAACATAACATAAAACAAAATAAAACAAAATATAACTAAACTAAACTAAATAAATAAATAAATAAATAGCCCAGCAAACCATCAGGAAGGTTTGTGCTGCTCATGATTACATTGTGCGGAGTTATTACATAACATGTATATTTATTTGACTAACTGCTGCTGTATTGTAATGAATGTGACAGTAACAGGTGTGTGTGTAGGTGCAGCTGTGTTACCAGCAGCAGGATGGTGAGGAAGCCGTCAAAGATGTTGTTCCTGTAGGACAGGTAACCCTTCAGGCCGAAGGCAAAGATCTTCACACACATTTCAAACAGGTAATACAGGATGAAGCACAGGTTGATGATCTGGAGGACAGAAGTCAGTTCATTCATGAGTTACGGTGTGATCACGATTTCAACGGGGCTGCAACTTAGGAGGCAAAAAAAAAAGTAAAAACTGACAAGAAAATTACCTAAAAATTAGCTAAGAGAGACAGAGACAGAGAATCATTAGCAAATAAAAAATCTGGAAAAATATCAAGAAAACTATATTTATAGTTATTATAATTATATATTTTTAAATTTTACAAAAAATATATGATTTATATTTATTATTAGCATTTTATCACTTCCTCAGATAGTTTCCTTTTTTCTGTTCTGTGTTTAGTAATCATCCTCTGTGAAACATGAACTGTAACGCAGAATATGACTGCGTTCACCTCTATGACGTAGTTGTCTCTCTCTGCTGTCGACTTGTCAGAATTCAGCACCAGGACGGTCTGAAACACACACGTGAGATAAGATAATCCGTTATAAGTCTGATAATAGGAAACATTCGTATTGTTACAACAGCAGGGCGTGAACAGAATAAGCAAGCAAACAAAAGAACAATGGAAATAGTAAAACAAAACAAAGTAGAGTATTAAAAAGCAACAAGGAGCAAAAAAAAGGTGCAAAAGTTAAAATGTATATATATATATATATAAAATAAAAAAAATCAAGGTGCAATAGTTAAAAAAAAAAAAACAACAAACAAACAAAAAAAAAAAGGTGCAAACTCAACTGTTACAAAAATACATAAATCTACACATGGAGGAAAACTGCCCTTTTGGTATAAGTCCAGGTGGTTTGTGTGTGTGGTTTACTGAGGGTGTATGCACATATACATGTATGCATATAAGTGTGTAAGTGTGTGTGTGTGTGTGTGTGTGTGTGTGTGTGTGTGTGTGTGTGTGTGCGCACAACTTACACATATGCATATAACATTAGCCAGAGCCACCGCGTTGCCAAGTACAGTGAGGTAGTAGTGAGTGAAGATCAGCTGGAGTTTCTGCAGGACTGGAGAGTTATACTGGGGCAAAGGAGGGTGCTGGGAGGCGCACGCACACACACACACACACACACACACACACACATACACATACACACGCACACAAAGAGTCAGAGATGTTAAATATATCAAAGTGAAGCGTAATGTTGAACGAGTCTTTGAAGCAGCAGAGGCCGTGAACAAAGCTCTACCTCTTTAATTCGATCTTTATCCAGCTCGTCAAATATCTTCTTGAACTGCTCTCGATCCATGAGGCCGACATCTGCGTACTGCTGCGCCTCCTGAAGTCAACACGGAGGAGAGGAAACAGTCAAAGTGCAGAACTGCAGGACGTGTGTGTGTGTGTGTGTGTGTGTGTGTGTGTGTGTGTGTGTGTGTGTGTGTGTGTGTGTGTGTGTGGTGTCAGCTCTGACCGTAGTGATGGCCGTTCTGTAGTAGCTCTTCATCTGGACTCTGGACATCACCTTCAGCACCACATCAACATGCACACTCTGCCTGAGACAGAAAACGACACAGCTCTCTCCGTGTTTTCTGTTCATTTGATAACTGTGGAAGAATATTCTGACCAGGTCCTGGTCTGCTTTGAATTGGGGGGATGGAACCAGATGTTGGTGAATAATATGAGTTACTGTTCAGGCATGTACGCTGATCTGGTTCATATTTTTATACGAAGCATTTTGATAAACAAACTCAGTTTTGTGTCTTTTTATGCATTAATGGCAGTAAAACTCAATTCAGAGCCTGTGGGCCAAATCGGGTCTCCAGTAGGATGCCAGAGGGTGACAGAGGTCCTGGCTAAGACCCTAATGTCCTAAAATCATAGAAACATCCTAAAATCTTGGAAATGTCCTTAAATCCTTGAGATGTCCTAGAATTCTAGAAATGTCCTTCAGTCCTTGAAATGTCCTAAATCTGAGAAATTTCCTAAATCCTAGAAATATTAAACAAAATGCTATAAATGCCTAAAATCCAAGAAATGTCCTAAAATCTGAGAAATTCCCAAAAATCCTAGAAATAACCTGAAATCCTAGAAATGTCCAAAAATCCTAGAAATGTTTTAGAATCCTAGAAACATCCTAAAATAAGAGAAATGTCTTTAAATCCTTGAGACGTCCTAAATCCTAGAAATAACCTGAAATCCTAGAAATGTTCAATAATCCTAGAAATGTCCTAGAACCTGAGAGATGTCCTAGAATCCTAGAAACATCCTAAAATCCTTGAAATGTCCTAAAATCACAGAGACATGTCTGGCCTAGCTGAGTGTCCTTGCTTTAGTGATAACGACTGCAATGCTATGCATAGAGCCGACCTTGATTCTGACCCACACTGAAAACTGTGGTGAGCCTCCTGCTCCACCGGACGCAGTAAATAATAACATAAAATAAAATAAAACATGCGTGTCTCTTACTCAGCAGGCTGCGAGGCTCCCTGGCAGGTGAGGACTTGGAAAGCAGCTCTGATCCCCAGCCGTCTTCTGATGATGGACGTTTGGACGGACATCTGGAACAAAACATGAACAGAAAGATTACAGAAACTGTAGAGTTTCATGTGCAAATCTGTGCTTGTTAGTCGTTAGTTTTAAGGGCTAATATAATTATATAATTCTTGAGTAAGACAGTTAGTAAGATGATGAAGAGAAGAGTTTGATGCTGTAGCATCCATTCAGACATCTCTGAATATATGAATTGCTGATCATGCACACTGACTTAGGGCCCGCTTTATTATTACACACAGTCGTGTTGCTCTGTGCACAAAATGCGCTTTTCAAAATCAGGCTATAAAAAATATTAAAAATTCAAAGGCAAAAGCCCAGAATGACACCCAGAAATAAAAACAATGCATGTTTTTATGCTTTGATGGCTGTGGGATCAAAAACAGCAGTTTGAATGGGTTTCAATGGTGCTTTTTCTGCACAGTATGAATGCAACAATTTAGTTTCCACAGTGTATTTTAGACTTATTGTAGAAACAGAGCTGGAGAGATTAAACAAAAATACACAATCTCGTGTGTTGTTTTTGTCAACCCTTTAACGCCCCGATCGACATCAGTTTTCTTGTGCTGCTTTCAGATGTGTCTCACCAGAATTTAAACCTCTGAAACCTGAGAAAACTGGTTAGATTTCTTTTAAAAACATGCGGAAAAGAAAACATAATAAGCAACTTGGAAAGAAACTGCAAAAAACCAACTAAAGACTACAAGATATAATCACAAAAGGAGGAAATGTCCAGAAACTTTATTTATATTTCTTGTAACTTTATATTTAAAATTATGTTACAGTATTAATAATTTTTAAGCACTTTTTTATGTCGTTTTCTTGTTTTTTTGTTTTGTTTTTACCTTTCCTTCTTTTACTTGCTTTTGTGAACTTATTTTCAGGTAATTATTTTTTTCTAGTTCCCCGGAAAAAAAAATCAAAGCCAATTTGCTTCGGTTTCAAAGGGTTAAAACACTGACAGATTTACATCAACTAGAGTGGTAACACATGATTGATGCCTTATTATTGATACTGTACTGTTACTGATGACTTTAAATTCGTACTATTTGAATACGTACGTTTTCAAAATCTTAAAATCCGGTTAGACTGCTTATATTCCAGCAGATGGCAGTCAAACTGCAGACCCCGGGGTTTGAACTGGTCTATTTATAAGCTCTTGCTGGGTGATGTAAAATAAGAATGAAACCCTGACCAGTTCATTATGGTGCAGATTTGATTTCACAGTTTCAGGAGTCTGCTGAAGGACTTTTTTTTATACATTGTGTGGAGAAAAAGAAGCCAGTAGAGATTATTTCCAGTCTAACTTAAACCGGTTGTTCGATTTTATGTGAACCAGCTGAACCCACGTTTTTCATGATGATGCATTTTAGCAAAATAATAATAAGCAATATGATAATTAACGTAATGTTAACTTTGTTTATAAATGGACAATGTACCTTTTTTCAGTTTTCAGCACTTTTTCTGGTAATATTATTGTTTGTTTATTATTTTTGTTTTTCTATTTTTTGTTGCTTATTTACGGGTAATTTTCTTGCCAATGTTGGGGGATATGTCATGTTAAATTGCCCATTGTCCTCCCCTCATGTTTTTTCCCCATTTGCTTAGTTTTCAAAGGGTTAAAAACAGAATTATGACTCAACGTTGGGCGTATGCTGTAGTGTATGAAATGACAGAGCACTTAAAACTGCCAAGGCTCAGTTTTTTCGTGTTGCCACACCTGCTTTTCCAGCCGGGAATAATTTAATAGCAGCACTCATGATTTGTTTAGTAAAAATGAAATTCCCTCTCACATTAGAGGCTCACATGACTGACGCAAAAAATCAAAACTCTGCTTGCGTTGGGTGGTTTCCTGCAGGAGTGTGTGGAGGTGTAAGTGCAGGATAACTCTCAGCAGCATGATGTCATTCGGTATGAGTGTCTGTGTGTGTGTCTGTGTCTGTGTGTGTGTGTGTGTGTGTGTGTGAGACTCACCAGTAAATATCCCCTGAACTGGTTATAGATGATGGCTGTCAACAAGTTCATCAGACAGTAGGTTCCTGCAGGGAAACAAAACACTTTCCCACTCAACGCACATTGATTTGGCTTAAACAGTAACCTATGATCACTTAAAGGACGGCTCCATTACTTTTGGGTATTTTTACATAATTTTTCATGAAGTGTTCGTTCTGCATTTTACATCTGAACAGTCAAATTTGGGTGTTTTAGCATATAAAATTCTACTTTCCAAAGCCCTTCTTATTAGTGTTTTCCCACGTGACAATTGCGTTTCTACATATAAAGTCTGAGCCTGTGTATTGTCCCTCTTCCAGATTTAATTTAAAAAACTTAATTTATCTCAGGTGGGATGGGGGGCTGGGGCATCTGGAGTTCAGCCTCATATATAAAGGTTACCGTCCTCCTGTTAGTCCTAGCTGCAGGGCAGCGCAGCTTAAAAAGCAGAGTGACCGTCCTATGATTTTAAAGCAGGTGTTCACTGTGCTCTAATGGTGCTTTTTGTTATTTATTGTTTTAGAGTTGAACCAGCAGATGAATGAAGAGGTTTTTATGCTTTAAAACAGAGAGCCCTAGGAGGTTAAAAAGAGGTGAATTCACTGTGTCATGTTGTGCAATATCGATAAGATAAATAGTTGAATGAATCGTTCAAAAATAATACTTTATCGAAAAATATTATAAACATAAATCTACAAGTTCGATTGCAACTGTTGCTGTAAAGGCGGGCGAGTGGGTTTAATGAGTTTCTGTGTCCGGTGTGACGGCGTTTGATGTCCCTGACAAACACTGTAGTCCGATTTAGCTACTTGTTGGCAACCGCCTTTTTTAAAACGCATTAAACCTTAATAGTACAAACATTGGGTTTATACGGATGTATTTTATCTTTATTTTATTTTATCTTTATTTTGTCTGTTAACCACAGACCTTAATTAAGGCATTTTACCACAAACCCATTCAAAAAACCCACAGACTTTAAGATGAGGGAACTGGAAGTGGAAATATTTGTGTGGGGTTGTGTGGGGTTTGGACTGAATACTGCAGATCACGACAGGATTTCCACCAACAACATACGCAGAGAGACCAGTCAGACCAGAGGGGAGAAACAAACAAAGCGCCGGGCAAAGAGAGGGAGGAGAGCCGGCATCAGGGCGAGGCTGACCCGACTTGGACCGAGAGCTGTTCCTCTAACAAGACTCCTTCTGTCTAATGTCCGGTCACAGGAGAATAAAGTGGATGAGATGTGATTGACGCTCAATCAGCAACGGGAACAATCAGAGACTGCTCTGTGCACATCTTCACAGGACGTGGTTAACCCCTAAAATCCCGGATCAAGCTGTTGCACTAGATGGGCGGACCTTGTTCAGAGCTGACAGGACACAAGACTCTGATGCAAATTCAAAAAATACACTGCAGGAATTGTTAATGTCATCAGCAGCAGCATGCCCGAACAAATGAACTGGAATTTTTATAGTAGCTGATGATTTAAAAAAAACTCATCCATACTCCAAAGATGTAGCAGGATTAAGGACAAATTGAAATTCTTTTTTTAAACTTTGTTTTAAAATAACTAATAAATCTACATTATACTAAGTGCCTCATACAACCGCATTTCAAAAAATCAGAGCTATCCCTTTCTATTATGATTACTACCAGCAGATGGAGTCGACCTTTAAAGCTGCTGCTCTGACACAGACAATAATAATCTCTTTCTTACCGATCACACTGAAGGTCACGAAGAAAATGGCGTATCCTCTGTTCTGAGAGTACGCCGGGATCATCACTACGACAGAAAAGGTCACAATTTGACAAAAGGTCCATAACAGAAACAATAAACAGTGGTCGACAAACTATCGTGTGACTGATTATGTACCATCCGGGTTGTTGGCTGTGGTGAGCAGCACCAGCAGAGAGGTGAGCGAATTCGTCAGGTTTCTGAAATGTAACCTCCACTCTCCGTTCTTCTTTGGGTCCTGAACAGAAACACATCAGGGAGTAATGAGCAGAGACGAGCAGAGGCACAGTGGACTCACACCTCATATTGTACATTTTCAATATAGTAATAAAAATTAGGGTCAACCGATATTGTTTTTTCAGGGCTGATACTGATACTGATTGTATTATATTCATGAGAGCGATAACGATATTTGGAACCGATATGCATTTACAATAAAAATGAAAATCATATGCACCAGATTCTTTAAAAAACAGAAAATAAAAACCCCTGCTTTAATGACAATAGTAAAATAATAAGGCCTTTTGCAACTCCAGGATTTCTAACTTGATATTAGGATTCAAACCACTAATGATTTTAACAAGGTTAAACAAATATTATCCTTAATCCACGATATCCACCAACACTGTTTTGTACTTCCAAATGTCTAAAAGCTAAAGTATTAAACAAACAATAGTATGCTTCTTTTTATTCAATGTGCCATCCCTGTCTAGACCTACAGACTGAGTAAGGTTGTTTTCCAGGGAAGGATTTCTTGTAATCTGCGTCATTACAAACGTTGGTGGGGTTTTTAGAGAGGTTTCCTTTCTAACAAGTTCTTGGAAATTATTGTGGCCTCAAGTATATTCAAGTAGCTTCACATACACACCTCTTCCTCCCAGGCCTGAGGCCTTGAGGGGAAACTTTGGTATTTTTCGACCTGAAACCAATTTGCATTAAATTTTGCATGCATTTGTGTGTGATTGACCTTAAAGAGACAACAATTTTTGAAACAGGTCCAGTCCCAAGAGAGACAGCTGCAACCACAGCGACAAAACGGGCTGCAACATAATGATTAATTTACACCCACTGAAAGTGTTTCCTTTTGCCTCTGACAGGTTGAGATTTCTATTATAAATATCTGAAACATTCCTCCATCACTGACCAGGACATAAGATGCATAGGAACAAGACCTTGTGATGACTATCCCCGACAACATCTGGGACCTCAGCATTAGTCGCATTTATTCCTCGTCCACTCACATCTGCCACTTCCTGCTGCAGCTCAAGGTCTTTCACCGTCTCTATTTCACTAAAGCTAAACTTTCAAAAATGTTCTCCATCTCCGATGACAGCTGTCCGAGATGCAAACCAGCTCCTGTGACAATGAGCCATATGTTCTGGTCCTGTAATGCTTTTGGACTTTGGACCCCTATTTGGGAGGTATAATCGCACTTAGATACCTCTGACTAAATATGTTGAGAAACTGTCCTTTCTAGCAGCTTACGGTGTTTGTTCGAGCTATCAAAAATCCCTTTTCTTTACTTTTTTGTTTCAAATTTATTTGGAGGTAGGGCGTTTTGTCTTTAATACTGTGACCACCTGTCTATTGCCATTTGTTGGCAATACTTGTTTGTACGGTCATGAAGAAAAATGTATAAATATCGTGTTAAAAAAATGTCTGACAACATTATGTGAAAGATTATGCAGATAAATAAAATGTTTTTTGGCTTCTTTTCACTGATCCAGTCTGTTTGTTACTGTCTCTCTCAAGGAGAAGTCTCGTTCTGAAATCTCGCGACAAACATGGTAAACAGAGGAGTGCCGGGAAGAGTTTGTTGTGTTTGAGTACATGAAGCATATTTTAGTAAAGATTTTCAGTGTCATGGCTAAAAATTTAGCTGATTTAGACAATATGGAAAAGTCTGGAAGATTTCAGACTTTTCCTTGAGTGAGACTTTGTAAAACACTGTGGGAACCAAGTCCAGTTCAAACTACATCTAAGCCAACAAATCAGCACATTCAGTACAATATTTAGAATTTGGAAAGTCCAACACAAAACTTTATTAAAATGCCCTTAGCAAATGTTTAATGAAAATTTAAAATTTCAGCATCAAATACAACTTCCCAGCAACTTTTTTTTTGAAAATTTAAAAAAGAAACTAAAAAAAACTCCCTGATACATGTTAATTTTTAATTCATCCTGGACAGCATTTTATGGTACAGAACATACATTAATACAGACAGTTCAATTTCCCCTGCTGTTCGGATTTTTTTTTTTAAATTAAATTTAAAAAGTATTAACAAGCTCCCTAATAATAAAAAGATGCTGACACTTTCTTAATAATTAATTAATTAATTGATTTTATCTGCGATCACTGAAATGAAATGCTGATACAGATAATCGGCAAAATGCCAAATATTGGCCCCAATAACCGTCCAGGTCAATAACTTGTCGACCTCAAAAACTGACTGTGCACATTTGCCGGTAAAGGATTACATAGCAGGCGGTTTTGCAGCTGCCTGCTGCAGATGTCTCTCTCAATACTGGACCAATTTCAATAATTGTTGTCTTCATTAGTCACTTAAAGCATAAAAAACATTGGAGAGTAGGGTACAAATACCAGAGTTTTGCTTTAAAGCTTTGCTTTTATTTACACATATTAGATATCCTGTCCATCCGACCTCTCCTGGGTCGGTCTGAGACATTATTATTAATCATATTTTTGTGTTTCTACTTTTGCAGCTGTGTTTTCTATGCAGACACTGGCATTTATTTTAAGCTGCTGAGTCGCAATCACAGTCCGGGACATGTCCAGACACACACACACACACACACACACACACACACACACACACACACACACACACACACACACACACACACACACACACACGTGAGTGAGCTCACATGTCAGCAGCAGCACAGCAGTGTGTGTTCAGCAGGGTGTGGCCACATGAGCCTGAACTCACCTCATTTTTAGCAAACAGCAGCATGCCGATCATAGTGAAGAGGCAGAGGTGGAGCGCCAGCAGCAGGATGACGCTGCACAAACAGGAGAACACACACACACACACACACACACACACACACACACACACACACACACACACACACACACACAGTGTCAGTGAATAATCTAAAATCTTCTCTAATTTTCTTAAGATACACCACACGAGTCTCTGGAATAACTTTAAAATGTTACAGGTTTATGCATTGCTCTTAATACTACAATACCCATGAGCTCCTGCAACTGTTGCAAAAGAAGCTGTCCGAATTGACAGATAATATAAAAGTGAAGTGATCTAAACTGCGAAACTGAGTAATTTATTTCACCTTGTATATGTTATCTCTTTTCTATTTTCTTGTAAATCTTTAATTATGTTTTTATTTTTTGTTACTCTGTAAAGCACTTTGGATAGCCCTGCTGTGTGAAATCTGCTCTACAAATAAAGCTGCCTTGCCTAATCAGGTTTCTACAAAGTCTAAAATTAAGCTCCTGCATGCAGTCAGAGGTGCACGCGACACATTTTAAAGCTCTGTGATTGGATGATTCTCATTGAAATGCACCCTGGGAGTCGTAGTTTTCTTCTACCTTTACATTTTTACAGACACGTATATATTTTACTCAGTATATTTTAACAGTTTCTCATCTTTTGCTCTGATGATCCAGCTGGAGGAGTTTCATGAGTCCTGAACGTGCTCCAGCTGTCAGTCAGCGAACAATGAGCCTCACGCAGGAAACAATAGAAACTACAACTCATTTCCTCGTATTTTTCTTCATATCCGGGATTTGTTCTAATTTTGTTAGTGCTTTGTGACTTCTGGCATTCACCAAAGTTTCTTATTTTTACTCCTTTCTCAAGTAAGAGAAATTTTCACGATGGGCGAGAGCACTTTTACCAAGATCAGAAAAAATCTTTTTTCCTTGTGTTTCTCCAACACAAGGAAATTTACATTTTGGGATCATTTGAGCAACATTAAAAATGCATACATGTTTCAGAGCAGTGACTCAACTTTTGGGGGCCTTGTTTAGCCCACGACATTATGCCAGGTGGCCCAAAGACCACTTTCTAATTCACAGGGAAGATGAATTAATTTCACCTTTTTTCATCCTTTGAAAATAAAGTGCTGGATTTTTTAAAAAAAGCATCAAATTAGAGCTTGTTTATAAAAAAATATTTTAAATAAAGTGTCAGGTGTGAGGGGAAGGCGTCCAGACCCAGCCACAGAGGCTAACTAACTGGCCTCTTGTCATTTTGCAAAATTGGCCCCCAGGCAAAGCAGGTTAAACACCTGTTTTAGAGTAACCAATGATTGAATTCTTCGTTGGCTAAAGAAATAATATTTGCTCAGTGATCCTAAAAATATAAATTCTTGGATGACTCTGAATAGCTCTAACTCTGAGATGCTTTGGCCCTCTGCCGACACAGAATTTACAGAACAGCAAATATTTTACTTTTGCTGGGTTTTTGATTTTCCTGTAACACCAGTACTGACACTCTGGAAAATCACAACTTTTCTTTTTCTTTTTTAAGTTTAATTAACATTATGGTGATTTCACTGCTGCTGTAGTTCTTCTTTGTAACAGCCTTTTTTGTTGGCATCTCACCAATTTTTGGGGATGTGCCAGATTATTTGCACTTGGCACAAAACCTGCTGTTATATAGTGTATGGGAGGGCGTTACCTGTGCTATTAAACAATGGGCCACACGCCTGTAGTTATTTATTTATCCATCATTCAGCACATTTGGGATTAGTTGAGCAGATTGTAGGAATTTTTGGTGCATCTGGAGTTTATTTTTCTATTTCCAGAAAATTAAGTGACAATATTTGAGAATGTGCAGCAAGAGGCAGATCATCGAATAACCTGAGGCTGAGGAAGAGCAGTCAGAGTAAATCACCGTCAGTCTGCGGCCACATTATAGAGAAGCAGCGACTCAATGACAGAAGTGAGAGTCCGCTGTGGCTTTTTGATTTGTTGAGCGGGGAAATTTTAATAAAGATAAGTGCAGGTGTCACTGTACCGTTTCAATGTTAATGTTACAACACTCGTATCGCTCTGCCCACAAAAATAAAGCTTTAAAAATATTATACATTACTATTATTTTCTACTTTCATTGAGTTAATTTTCTTAATCAGCATCAGTCCTAATCATAAATATCAAATAGTCATTCATTTTCAAAATTTCAACACTTTAAATGCCAGGTTTTTGTCATGATGCCACTATCTTTTCAGATTTTAAAAAAAGCACAAATTATTTTCAATATAGTACACACTAAGTAGATTTTCTCTGATGATCACAGTCTGGGATGTGTCTGTGATCAGCAGCAACATTGACTGTGACAGTGCAGCTCATGAAAATAGCATGTATTGTCTCCATATGTCAAATATGGTAAAATGATGTCATCAGATAGAAAATATTACAAAATTACAAATTCTAAGTCAAAAGCCCAGAATGACACCCAGAAATAATACAAGTCATGTTTTTATGCTTTGATGACTGTGGGATCAAAAATGTCGGTTTGAATCGGTTTCAATGGAGCATTTTTTGCACTTAACAGTCTGAATGTAACAATTTAGTTTCCACAGTGTATTTTAGACTTAATGTAGATACCATATGCATCACAGACAAAACTATCAAAAAATGAAGAACGAAAAGCGCTTAAAATGCTTTCCTAAGAGTAAAATGACTTTTTCAACCAGTGATATGTGATGAGAAACTGACGTGACGCAACATTATTATTGAGCGAGTTTGTTGACTTTCTGACTTAACCTCCACCTGTAATGTTTTCACTCACTTTAAACAAACACCTTTATCTTGCAACAGTCACATTGTTTTAAATAAGAAAAGAAAGTGTTGATAAATCAATAGCTTGACTGTAAATGAGACATTTAAGAGCTTCTTGAATAAAGAGATGTTGAACAGACCCGCCAGAGTCAAGTCTGAGGAAGGCCCCAAACATTTGAGTTTTTAAATTGAAAACCTTTTTATTTTTGAGCACGTTTAGCCCATACTTTTTTTTAAAAAAAAAAATTATTCAAATCGTGTTGTTTAACTTCAAGCTGTGTTGTTTTTACTTGAATTGTTATTTTAAGTGTGAATTGGGTTGTTTTTAACTTTTTTTAACTTTGACTTGTGTTGCTTTAAATTTGAAATTTGAAATGTTTTTTAACTTCCAGTTTTGTTGTTTTAACTCCCATTTGTGTTGTTTCAACTTTGAATTTTTCTCTTTTAATTTCAAATTGTGCTGTTTGTTTTGCCTTGTGTTGATTTAAGTTTGAAATGAGTTTTAATTGAGAATTACCTTTTGTATTGTGTGTTATTAATACTTCAAATTGTGTTTTTACTTAGAACTGTGTTGTTTTTTTACTTTCTAATTGTGTTATTTAGCTTCTCTACAGCACCTCGAGCCTACCGCTGTGTATGAAATGCTCTTTATAAATAAAGCTGCCTCGTCTAAAGGCGTCAGATACCTGGCGATCTCTGGCAAAGTCCTCTTGATGCACTTCAGCGTCTTTTTCATCAGGGACGAGTTCTGCAGGAGGAAGAACGGCCGTAGGAGTCGCCGCACTCTGAGTTTCTGATGAGCAGAGGAGAGACAAGGTGACTTTTTTGAATGCAGGATGCCACGTGACACCAAATTAACTCTGCCCTTCTCAACGTGGAGAACGTCACGTGTGAAGCCGCGACCTTGGGGTCTTGATGGTGCACTACGACACGCTCAGAGAAGCATCGCCGAGGGCAGCCTCACCTCGTCACACACCATGCTGACAGACAACACCCAGTCGATGATGGAGACGCTGATGACGAACGTGTAACCGATCAGCCATTTGCTCTTCCTGAATTCGTCCCAGCCGATCAAGTAGCTCTGAGGACAAAACAAGGAGAGTAAAGCAGTTTAACACTAGAACCACCAACATTCAATACCCCCTAGAAATACCAAATTGGATCATTTTGACCCCCTATCACAACAGCATTAATAAGAACAAATATGTCATTTCTTGAAGCAGGGAAGCGGTTAATTTTTATTTATTTTTAAAATCATACATGAGACTTGATAAAATAATAAAATTCCGTTTTTGAAGGTTTAGTATTTTATAATCGCTTCAAATCATGACATATAAAAAAGATGCATTTTAAAATAGTCACACTACTACAAGTTATAAGTGAGTTTGGGATAATAATAGCCTACGTTATTGACAATAAACAGAATAAGGAACCAGAGTGCTGTTTCTATGGGGGTCAAAATCACCCTGTGTGGTGGTTGGAGGTATACATTTTTAATTTTTTTTTAAAAATGTAAACTTTGTCAACATCTGTTTTATCTAACTTGATAAAGTTTTCAGTCATTTAGTTGCAACAAAAATGTATCTAGTGGACTGAAAAAGCTGAAAGTTGTTTTTTTTTTTAAATTCTAGCCGTATACCAAAAGTTTAATTTATACTTTATCTATATAATAAAAATAGAGATACTTGGCAGCCATGTAGTGATACAATATTGGGATAATAACAGCCTATTTCATTGGCAATAAACAGAATAAAGAACCGGAGCGCTGTTTGAGCGACAGTTGGAGGTCTAAATTTATTTTATTTTTCTGTCCCACAGCACCAAAAATTCAGTAGATATTCAACAACATGATTGTAGGAAAAATCAGGACTATTACTGACCAAGTAAAAGATCGTGTGTACATAGACCCTGTATATCTAATGTGATTTCACTTATCAAAGATTTTTATTGTTATTTTTGTTTCCATTAAATTTTATATTTTTCTTTTCTTTAATTAATTAATTAATTTTTTTTCCTCTAATAATATCTTTATTTTCTTTTTCAGTAGATTCTCTAAGGCCTATTATAATGTGATTTGGGTGGAGGTGGGGATATTGTTGTATATTAATTGTGTTTTTTCTCCATTTTAAAATGTATTTAAAAAGATAAAAAAGAAACAAGAGTATCTGGAAGCATCTCAAGTGGCAAATCAACTGGCGTTGTCTGTCTTGCTTTAACTAATTTTGCTTTTATTTATTCTGTTTCTTTTACTGACTTTAATTGACTTTGTTTTTGTTTCTTGTGCGTCTTTCAGTATTGTGAAAAGTGCTCTATAAATAAAATGCATTATTATTACTTTGATGGTCCTGACCCGGTTCTTGCTGGTCTTTGATGGTCTGACATACTGGTGTGACCAGCCTTTAAGCTGTGCACATTTATCTTCATGCATATCCAGTGACAGTAAACGTAACTGATTTATGCCCTTTGCTTTTCACACTTCACCCTCATGACGCTGTTATTGCTCCAAACTCAAGGACACTGATTTGGTTTCAGTTTCACAGGATTTTCACTGTTTAAACCAGCTAGAGTGACCATCGAAAATTATGCAAAAACACCTGAAGCTGCTCAAACAAGCTGGTCTTAAACTGGTCAAGAAGTTTTTTTTCAGCAGGGTCCACGTGGAGCGAGCTGCTGTTTTACCTTAACAGCCAGATCGAGGCAGAAGATGAGGAGGCAGACCATCTCGATGCTCTCGGTGAGGCCGCAGGGAGGCTCCCAGGCCGGAGAGCGAAACCGGGGGTCCGAGGAGAGGGACAGGGAGGACGGGCGCTCCACGAACGCCAGCAACAGCACCACGGCGATGGTTAGGCCCAAACCCCTGCAGCAGCGAAAGAGCACAGAAAGAGCGGCACAGGTGTCACTAATAACAGTAACTCTGGCTCTGTTCTGTTCAGCAGCAGCTAAATGGAATTCAGTTTGTCTAAAATAGAAAAATAAGCAAGTTTACAGTTTGTGTTTGTGTAGAAACGTGGCCCTAAACTTACTGACTGCAAACATAAACTCAGTGCAGTCTGATTTATGGACGTCGTGACCTGAGCAGGTGTGAACTTACCTGTGGTGTAAAGTAAATCTGCTCCACTAAGATAACTTAAAATTTTTCTTTTCATTTTAGCCTTTTACTAGAGCTGACTTTACTGCTTTGCATTTTGCTTTCCACTTTAGAATTTCATATTTTCCTTCATTTTATACACTATTTTTAGCATTATTTTTATTAATATTATCTCAACAGGTTGTATTTTCCATCTTTTGTTATGCATCCTATGCATTCAGTTTTTATCCTTATTTTTATTTTACTTTTAGTGATATTATCAAGGGGGTTTTATCGGTGTAGAGATGCATTCTATTAATTCTATTTTTACATGCAGCTTTTGTCTTTTCACGTGAAGCACTTGGTGCATGTAATTTCTTTGTTGTAAAGCATGTTAGGCTGCATTTCTTGTATGAAAAGTGCTATACAAATAGTTTATTATTAGTATTATTATTATTTCTACATTACCTTAATAAATTATATACTTTTAAGACCTGTTTCTCTACATTATACTGAACATGTTAAGATGAAATAAACTTATTAATCCTCAAAATTCTCAACGCTTGTTTCTTTTATTAACAGAATTTACTTGCAATTTTATTTTCAATACTTATTTACATTATATCATAAAATAACTTATGATGCTTAAGTACAGTAAATATCAGATACCTTAACACTTTTACTCAAGTAATATTCTAACAGGCAAATTCAATTTCTACCAAAGTTCTGGTAGGAAATCTGTATTTTTACTTAAGTTTCAGGTACTTCATCCACAACTGGAACTTACCACTGACAAATCCTCGAATAGTACCATCGATACAGGCGCAGCGAGCGGGCATCCACCCGGTGGTTTATGGAGCGGTACTAAAAGCAAGAGAAAAAGGGGAAGAAGACAGTAATTGAGGCATGATGTAGTAAAAATAAAAAAAAATTAAAAATCTTTAGGCTGACTTTTACAGTTTTGTGTAGTTGGAAAAAACAATACTAAAGTATAAACTTCTTCACCTATGTATTAAAATTTTTTCTATCAATAAATAAAATAAAATAAAATAAAATAAAATAAAATAAAATAAAATAAATTAAAATAAAATAAAATAAATACATTTTGAATAAAGCTCAAAATTGAGGTTTGTCATCAGAATTCAATGGGCTCATGAGATATATTTTCACACACTATAATCTCCGGTTGACATTCTTGGACTTCACTTCGGGGATCGTGTGATCATTTTCCAGTTTGTCTTGCATGCAGTCTTTGTTGTTTCACCTTGAACTTAAAGTGCTTCTGCTTTAAGAAAACAAATAACTCTGACATTTTTGCGGAGACTGTCTGGTTGTAGTGGAGCCTCTGTTTGTCCAGAGAAGGCTGGGGGGCTTTCTCCTGATCTAACCGATGAATTTGGTCTCCTAACTCTTGAAGCTCAGCTTTAATTAGTTTATGTCTACACCCCAAATAGATTATATAACCCCTCAAAAATGCTTTTAGAGTCTCCCACAGTAAACATGGGGAGGTCTCTGGGATATTGTTGGTTTTGAAAAATATTTATTTGCACATGCATGTATTCAGAAAATTTGGGGTCATTGAAATGTTGAGGATAAATTCTCAACAATGTCTCAGAGGAGCGCAGGCCACTTAAAGACATATTTCACTGCTGGAAATACGGACTTTTCTATAAAATTGGGCTGTCTCTGCAGTACAAAGAAGCAAATATTTTTAAAATTGGTGCTACAAGACCAGAAAAAACAGGAAAAAAAGATGCTTTTGCTCAAAGGGTAGAAAACCTACAACTACCAGAATGCACTGCATCGCATCTGACCAATAAACGCTCCTGATGGTGTGTGACGCAATATGAACTCGTCCATTTGGCACAATGGCGGCCAGCTGGCACAAACAATCTTGTCTTCCAGTGAAACTGTGAGCTAAAACATGTTTCTTTGAACATTTGAGGCAAGAGACAGTTTATATTTAAACAGGCGCTGCTAAGTTTTACCGTTTAATCTGTTTTATCGGCTTTCGTTTTCACTGTGCCGGAAGCAGTATGGTGCCAAATTTGTTTCTAGAAACATTTTAGTAGCGATACATGCAGTGCAATAACATAATGTTTATTTATATTTGTTTTACCGCTTAATCAGATTTTGGTCCGAGTTTGAGTGTCAGAGAGAGAGGAGCGGGTCTGTCTCTTGATGCACTTTTACTCTTTGTCGCGGACAATAAAAAAAAGCAGAAGTACAGCCTGTTATTCAAGCAACAGCCGAGAGCAAGTGAAACTCCGCTGGACTGTGTGTTTTGCATTAATATGCGTCATCTGGTGGAGTTTCGCCGGGGGACACGAGGAGATCTCGGCACTGGATAGATGGAGGAAGTTTGTCATCTCCACCGTTTTGATACAAAGCTGGTTAAAAATCAATGAATTATCCCTTTAAATTAAGCAGAAACTCACAATAATGGGAATTTATGAGGAAGAAAGAGCATGAAGGACATAGAAAAATATGATCCTATGTTTTGTTTTAATATCTTTGTACGTTCATTTACTTTTTCTAAGAAAAATAAGTGAGAAAGGTGACTGTTCTGACCTGTATGGCGTCCTCGATGAAGACAACAGCCTGTTGGATGTAGAGCTCCTCATCATCTGTGGACAGGGAGACGAGTGAGAGCAGTTTGACCATCTGAGCGACTCCTTCGTCTCAGTGAGAATTTAAAAATATATTTGTAGATGTCTCAGGTGTGCTCGGAGCACTGCGATCCTCACTGTCCTGAATCCCCATGTGTCCCTTCAGTCGGTAAAAAAACCTTCTCTCGCTGAAAAGGACAACACAAACTGCGCTGAGATGTTGTCTGTAGGACTGGTTGGATTGGGAGTTGAGGTGACGTTTGCTCTTTCTTGAGGCAAAACTGGGAAAAGCAGCAGCTGAGTGCTTTGATAAAGGTGTGGCTTCATTTTTCTGCCTGCGGTTTATCTCTACGCAAACACCAAAACTACCCACACACACACACAAAAACAGATCAGTCAATACGAATGAATAGAATATCAACCTAATGTACATAAGAAAATAAACAAGAAAAAAACAAACTGAAATTGTCATTACACACGACAAAAGTGTTGCACAGAAGACACAACATGCAGATGATTTAGTTATTCAAACACAGTTCGTGCTCCCAGTGTCACTGGACGATTTTCAATTTTTTTTTCTGTGTTGTATTTCTTTCTTTTTTTTAATGCAATTTTTCCTATGTATTGTTCTTATATTTTATATTTTTTGTTGTGTTTTAAAAAATTTTCCTGTGTGTTTTTATTTGTACAGCACTTTGTAATGTTGATTTTGATAAGTGCTATATAAATAAACTTTATTATTATTATTATTATTATTATTATTATTATTATTATTATTATTATTATCAAAATTATTGTTATTATTATTATTATTATTATTATTATTATTATTATCATCATTCTTCTTCTTCTTCTTCTTCTTCTTCTTCTTATTATTATTATTATTATTATTATGACAATTGATAATTGATATGATAATTTAAAGGTTTTAACATTTTGGGGGCAAGAATGTGAAAGTGATATTTTCAACAATAAATGGTCACCAGTGATTTTGCAGCTGCTAAGATTACACACACTAACAGATCATAACCGACGGTGCTTTTACAGCCACAGCGATGTTACATCTGAGTATGTGAGTATGATGGCTGATGTTTATATCTGCCATATTTTGTGTATTTTGTATATGTGTCCACTATAAAGTGCTTTTAAATAAAGGCCAAGTTAAAAAATCTGTATCGATGATGCCGCACCCAGATTTTCTTGTATTTTACACACACTCTCTGGTGTCGATCGAGTGTAAAACACGTACTTTTTGAGTGATTAATTTTATCGCCGCTCATCTTCTTACACCTCGTTTAAGAAAAATGACAATAAATCTACCTTGTAAAGTAAAACGGCGATACAGATAATCGGCATTATTAATGGCATGTGTTATAATTACATTATACATGTGTCACACAAATGAAGGAGTATTACTGGATGCGTGAGAAGAAAATAGAGTGAAAACGATCAGAGAAACGATCACAGTTATCACACAGCTCAGAGCTTCTTCACAGCTGTCAGGACACTGTGTTCGATGACTTTAACTTTTCCATGCAACAGTTACACAGACAGACACAATGACTCAGTCTTGACCACGCACATGCACGCACACACAAACACACACACGCACGCACGCACACACACACACACACACACACACACTCTGCTGACTCAGTGCTTCACAGCAGGATGTGTCATGGTGGTGGGTGCCACTGAAAGGGCAACACTTAAAACGGCTGCAACACTGCTGAAACACACACACACAGTAACAAACACACACACAGTAACAAACACACACACAGTAACTAACACACACCTCAGTGGACAAACATGTGTGAGCTGCAGCTCTCACACTCGTGTTGTTGCAGAAGCAGCCGAGAAAAAACAAAAACCGGCTGAGATACTGACTGACCTTAAACACCACAGACTTTAAATATCCACAAAACAGTAGAACAATAAATAATAATAGAATTTAGTCATATTTTCGGGTATGAATATAAGTAGCCAACAATAAAGTATCTTCCTGAAATTGTAAACAAAGTTAAATAAGTGGCTCCATTCATCTGTTAAACGGCATTTATTTGGCTGTTCTGTAAATTGTCTTGAATGACAAAACAGGAAAGGCCACAATGCTCGCACTAAATTTGGCTTGTAGTGCGTTACAGGACGCAATATCACTGCAGTACGTTAAAAATGATGACATTAAGGAAGAAAAGTGTGTGTGGTTGTGTTTTGTATTTTTGTGTGTCTTTCCAAACTGAGGTTAACCTTTTGAAACATCAGCAAACTGGCTGGATTTCTTTCAAAAGTACGGGAAGAAGGCAATGAGCAATGAAAGAAGAAGTGACCCAAAAATTAGCAAGAAAATCGTAACAAGTACAAGAAATGTTTTTTTTTTTTTTTTTTTTAAAAAAAGAGTGAAAAAGAAGAAAAAAGTTAAACAAGGCAAACAAGTCTTCGAAAAAAATTAATAAAAAATTAAATAATTTTGTAACATGATTTTAAATATGTAATTACAGTAATAATAAATATAGATCTTTTCCTAGCTTTCTTTTCCCTATTTTTCCCCCCAAATGAATTTCTAAATCTACTAGTTTCTTGCAATTTGTGGAACATTTCATGTTTTTTAAAGAAATCAAACCAATTTGCTCAGAGTGAAAAGTTTTAAAATATTTGTAAAAAGCGTTTGAAAGCCACGTAAGTAAAGAGATTTTTCTCCAGGTTTTAAACACACACACACACACACACACACACACTATATAACTTATATATATATATACAGTATATATACATATATATTCATTTTCTGTAATTTTTCAGGTCATATTCTGTTTGTTTTTGTTATTTTACGTATCTTTTTTTGTGCTTATTTTCAGGTAATTTTCTTATAACTCATTTCTTTCTCATTTTTGGATTGCGTCTTGTTAAGTTACTCGTTGTCTTCTCCCCATGTTACTGGAAGAAACAAATCAATTTGCTCCAGGTCATAAAGGGTTAAGGAGTAATTTAGCATTATAACTGCATACATTAACTTCTGTGGGTCCATAATAAAACACATGACAGTGAAACCTTTCATCCACAGCGTCCTGACTCACATGACACATAATTCAGTTAGCCATAAAGAGCGTAACAAAGGGAAGTACTCACAGCGGCTCATCGCTTTACTATCCTCTGCATCACAGTAATGAAACTAAATGCTAAAGAAAGACAATATATCTTTATTAAATAATCATGTGTTTGCTGAAAGAATAATTGTGCTTTTAGTAGAGGTGGTGGGGCCCTTTGCATATCTGTGCCCGGGGGCCCATTGGATCATAATATACCTGTGCAATCACAACAAACACAATGACAGGTGATGTTTGGGACTGTTACGCCCGCAAACGTTAAAACAGCCCACAAATTTAGTAAACCACCAACAGAATTCAAATCTGCAGCTTTTAATGTAATAATCCCACAATACTTTCTCACAAATGTAATAGTGATTATATTTGCAGGAGTCCATACTGTGCCTAATGTTTCTTTGAGTTATTTATTGACCGGCTCTGCCCAAATCTCGGACCCATCAGCAGGTATAAGTACATTTAAAAACAACAACAACAATGACCATAAAGATCATTTTTTATTTTCATATAACATTTGAGGGAACAATTATGCAAGCTGAAGATTTTCACTTTCAAACGTAAGAAATGTAGCGTAATTTTGTGTTGTTTGTCGTATGCAACTGCTATTACGTTTGTGGGATTATTAAATGAAAAGCTGCAGATTAGTATTACGTTTGTGGTTTCTTACGTTTGTGGGCTGTTATTATGTTGGCAGGTGTCCTGGCTAGCAGAAAACATTCCCACAACATTTGCATTAACGTTACCTTAAAGTTGCAATAATGTTTTTAAGGAAAGCATCTTAATCTAATGTTCAAAGAACATTTTAAGGTTAAATTCTGTAACATTTTAACAGTCTGAGGATGTTTTGATGATGCTGAGAGGCAACAGATCACAAATCTTCTTTTTTATAAAACGTTCCCACAACGTTGCCTGAGAACAAAGGGAGAACATTTTCAAACATTCAGGAAATGTTATTGAGGACTGAGACTACAGGCTTTTTTTTTTCAGATGAAAATGTAATGTAATGATATATATTAACTATTAAAACTAACATTTTTAATGTTTGTTGAGAATGTTCCCTGAACTTTAAGAATAATGTTCTGGGAACATAAATTAAAATTGCCAATGAAAACGTTATTAAAACATTCAATGGTTGCATTGTACCTTTCTGATGACGTTTTTAGCACAAAATTGCTAGCTGGGGATGCAGGGGCCCCTAGTGGTTGACCTGCCGCTGATGGGGACTGTTTGCTTTTTACTGATATGATTCATTCTTATGAAGCTTTGTTTTATTTGAGTAAAGTTTTGAACGCAGGACTTTTACATTGTTGTGTTGCTTTTATTCTGAATATTCTTCAACCATTGTCTGTCTGACCCAATAACAAACCGAGAAATCACCTGAGTGAGAGCGCGCGCGTCATGGTCCACCGACACTCACCTGACCCCCTCTCGACGCTGCACGAGCCCCCGCTGACGCTGTACGACATCCGCCTGCTGCCCGGGGCCCCTCCGGGTCCTGAGCCCGACGAGGAGCCATAATCCCCGGAGACTCCGTTCACACTCCCGGTCAGCAGACTGTCCGTTTCCATCCAGGAAACCTGAAATTCGTCCTGCGGCCGCTCCTGCGCTCTCAAAGTGAAACTAACAAATCTGAGAGAAGAAAAGAGTGAAAATCAGCTGCCGAGAAGCTGAGTTCAGTCCGTGTTTACAGTCAAGGCAAACTCAAAGAGACATAGTTTCCAACAGCATAACATGCAGAGGGCAGACAGCAGGGGAATGTGCTTTTAGGAAGTCACCCTTCTGCTCTGCTCCACCCGCCCCTCCTGAGTTCAAGTATCACTTTACACTGACTTTAAAAACAAACTCCACCTACAGTGCGGTCAGTGCACAGCTGCACAGCTGCACCCTCAGTCTGTGCATAACCTCTGGCAAAAATGAAGGAATCACCAGTATTAGAGGATGTTCATTCAGTTGTTAAATTTTGCAGATCACAGGCATGCCACAAAAGTAAAGTAATTTAACCCTTTAACACTCACACCAAGAAATGCCTTTGCAAAAAAATTATGCAAGATTATAGACTTTAGAATATGCTGACAAAATGCATTTTTTTTAAATCTCAAAAAAGGGAATTTACGCAATAAATAATGGGAAAAAAATATTGATAGATACAAAAAAGAATGAGTAAAAATATTTTTTTTAAAAAATATGGTAAAAAAAGAAATTGTGAAAAATTAAAAGCATTTTCATACAATAAACAAACAAAATAAAAATAAACAAATAAAAAATAATGATAAATCTAGTAACAAAATCTGATTATTTTTTTTTTAAATAGTCAATATAATATGATAATATAGTACAATCAAAAAAATAAAATGCATTGTTTAAAAACGTCTGTATAAAATGAAATTGGGTTTTGCAGATTTTTTAGTAAAGCAGTTTGGTAACAAAAAATTTCAACCGTGCAGTTGCATTGCATGTTAAAGGGCTAAAATGGCAACTTTCTGGCTTTAAGAAACACTAAAAGAAACTAAGAAAAAAAATGGTGGTAGTCGATAACAATTGCTTTTTTTAGATCAAGCAGAGGAAAAAAAATGATGGAATCACCCTGTAAATTTCCATTTCCAAAACTAACACCTGCATCAGATTAAATCTGCTCATTAGTCTGCAAAAGTCTTGAGGCATATTTTTGTTGAGGAAGCAAATATGGAGGAGGAGGTGTCTCCTACACGTCCCCAAAAAGATATTATTAATGTTTCAACAACATTTATTACATTTAATTAACTAATATGAGGACATTTTTATATTTAAAAAAATAAAATCTAACAATTATAATAATGTCATCCCCTCTCTCTTCCCCTTTCACACCATCACTTTGTCCCGTCTAATAAGGCAAAAATTAACAAAAAAATCTTAAAAAAAAAATATTAATAATAATTTTATGCATTCCAAAAATGGATTACTGACACTTAACACATTAATGGAAAGCTTTAAAAAAAGATGTTGTAATCAAAAATGCCTTTTGTCATATTTTATATGAGATAAAATGCCATGTCAAAATATGGTTAAGTATATTGTCACCCACATTTATGAAGTTTGAATCGTTTAATAAAGTCAGGACAAAGTGTGGACAAATGTCACTTATGCTTCTCACCCCTCCATATTAAGATAGTGGATGATGCACAAAAGCATTAAAATAATAATAAAATGCATGATGATTCACCCTGTGTCACACTAAAAAAAATCAAAATTGTCTAACCAAAAAACGCAGAATAATTACATTTTTTATCAAAACCGGTAGGAACCTCTAAACTCACGTCCTACTCCATTGAAAGTTCCCCTGCTTAACTTTACTTTCTGAGATGAGCTGTTGGTGGCTCATCACCATTTCAATGCCCATCAAAAACACTAACATACAAGTTAAACTTTAAGTGCTAAGGAATTGTTTCAGTTGACAGTACTGTAAATACTAAATGTAAAGACCTGTAAAGCTGAGTGTTTTTGTGAACTTATTGTAGTATTCATTATGTGCCTTTCACTTCATGCACACTCTCTGTGCCACTGTGACAATGCTGCATAATTTTCCAGCCCTCTATTTGCCAACTAATTTACAACTTTATGTGTTACAGATTGTAGTATTCAAAAAACAACCAAAATTAAAACATAATAATAATAATAATAATAATAATAATAATAATAATAATAATAATAATAATAATAATAATAATAATAATAATAATAATAATAATAATAATAATAATAATAATAATAATAATGAAAACTTAGTTCTGGGGTGCCCAATCATCTTTGAATGGGATCTAGATTAGATAATGCTAACATACACTTACAAACACAGCTGTTTAATCCATCACTGAAAAACTATTCATTTTGGATACAATGGAATACAGTCCAAAATCAAGATATTCAGCAATCAAACCCATTAACTATCTACAATCTGTAATGGCATCATGTCATTGTAATATGAAGGTAGAATAGCACAGGGACGTAAGGTTTTCTCCGGGTGCTCCGGTTTCTCCCAAACTCTAGTTAAATTAGAGAAAAAAAAACAAAGGGACTGTCGTCAGTCCTCAGTGAGAGGCTTGCGCGTCGTCTATCCTCTTAACTCGATCTTTGCGTTACTCTTTTACGCTTAGTCTCTGAAACTGTGCAAACAATGTATATATATGTGGTTTTCTCCGGGTGCTCCAGTTTTTCCAAAACTAATTAATTTAGAGAAAAAAACCAAAAACAAATCAAGTCAACAGCAAACGGTTCCCTCTGAAAATTTGCGTAACTTTTTTTCCCTTAAATTTTGTATCTGTTTAAGGCCCAGCTGATATATCCAATAGGCAGGCTGTCAAATTTGCATTAATATATTATATATATATATATATATATATATATATATATATATATATGGTTTTCTGTGGGTGGTCCACTTTACACTAACTTCTAAAAAAAAATTCAAAAATTCAACATTTGTAAATCAAATTTGTAAATCAAATAATGTTTACAGGTAATTTGTTTTAAAAGTCAGTAAAAAAAGGCCAAAGCATTAACTTTTTAACTTTTCCCAAATATTTGTATTGAAGACAAATAAGATACTTTCAGTCACAGAATTACAATTTACCTTCTTTTCTTTTTTTTCTTTTTTTTAAATATATACATGTATGCATACATACACAAATTTAGACATATGTACACATACACATATACAAATGAAAACAACAAATGAAAAAACACTCTCTGAACAGTGTAGAAAAAAAAATTATGAAAAATTAAAAGTGTAGTGAAATAAAATGAACAAACTGCACCCTCCCACACCCCAAACTCACCCCACCCCACCTCAGCTCATCATGACCAGTACCTACAAATTGTTACTTGTGTATAATAAAGTACAGCAACAACAGGCACACATTCAATCGGGCAGTACAACTAAATTTGTGAAATACGAATAAATAATCTTTAAGCCACCGGGAGATGGAAGGGCATTTAGCAGACTTCCAACACAATAATAAAGACTGTCTTGCTAGTAAGGATGTATAAGCTATAATATCCTTTTGTGTGGAGTTTAGTGCAAGTGAGACATCAGGAATCCCAAATATGGCAGTCAAAGGGCAAGCCTGCAAATTTACTCCAAGAACAGTGGACATGATGGTAAAATAGCCAGTCCAGAAAGCATTGAGATGTTGGAGTACGTAAGTATATGATTCAGTGTTCATGTTCACCCCTTAAAAAACGATGAAACACAGTGTTCAAATAGGGTAAGATAGAAGACAAACTTCTGCGCAATCAGTGTCCTCGACTATGGTGACTGAGAAAGGGAATGATAATATAACCTTGAGTGTCAGCTGTGAAACTGGGAGTATGATGTGAAAAGAACATGGTGTGTGGAGATAAGAGGAGGAGACGCGAGGAGTGGATGTGGGTCGAAGAGTGCGGATGTTTGGTTTCTATGATTTTGTTCAACAGGTCATGCAGAAAGGAAAAAAACAACTCCTAAAAAGGGACTGTCCTTGAAGTTGACCAATCCAGAGACGATGCCACGCTGAAAGGGGAGCCAGATAATGAGGGGAACCAACCAGAAGATGATTCTACCTTCATTCACATTTCCTCTTTGTAAATAGTATAAAATACTGGATCAGGGAAAGACAGGCTGTCAGACTGCAGGCTGACTCGCTCATGTTATCGGCTAGGGAGAGGCATTTCTGATCCAGAGCTCTGTAACACTGCGACTGTTATTGTTGTTGCTGATGTTATATGTTTTAAGTATTGTGTCCCCTATCGTTTATGAAAGAAATATATTATATACATATATGTATGTATATATGTTTTTTTCGTTTTAATTCGGACATTAATACTTGCATACTGTCCCTCTGTGATTCCTTTTTGGACTAAAATTTATGACATTTAACTGCTTTTTCAATCAAATTTACTTTAAACTTTGAACCGATGTATCTGGTTTGACTGGAGGAACTCAGAGGAAAAAAAAGGATAAATACCTGTGAGGAATTTTAAGAAGTAAGAAATCCCTAATAAAAAATTGACTAAAAAAACAAATATCCAGTGTTGATGAATCGATTGATGTAATTTTAAGTATTTATGTGACGGAGAGAATTAATTTAATTTTAATTTGAGAACCCAGAAGGATACATTTATTTAAAAAAATGGACAAAATGTTTCATGTATCAGACCTGAGTTTGTGTGATCAAGAATCACAAATACATTGAAGTGTAATCATTGTCTGTGTGTTTCCATCCAGTACCCTCTACAGAAGGTATTTTTTGTTTGCCTCTCTACTTATTATCCTTGTTTTATTTTATCATTTTTATTTATGTAATTACCCCCCATTTTTTATTTTCCACCTATTTATTTTTCATTCTGTTTTATTTTTCAATTAATCTTTATATTTAATTTCTATATTTATTAATTAATCTTTTTATTTAATTTCAATATTTATTTATTTGATTTGCCTTTGTGTTCATTTAATTGTGTATTTTGTTCGTGTACGTTCACATAAACTAAAAAAAGAGAATTAAAACAACAACAAAAAAGCACATTATTGCATATTTTACCACAAATGATTGCAATGCTGCTTTCCACATTTGAAAAAGCTTCAAATTATCCTGTGTTTCTCACCAACACTTAGAGATAATTGGCATGGAGTCAAAAACGGAGGTAGAACAAAGGTTCTCTGTATTCCCAGAAACATGATTATTTTACCTGCATGACCTCGTGTTTGCAAAAACTGACATTATCACAGATGTGATGTAGTTTTTCTGTGGACGCTGAAGACCTGAAGCTCTTATTTCTTGTTTGCTGCCAACTGAGAGACCTGTGAGGAAGGACAGAAACACCTTCATAAAGATGTTAATAATCCATTAATAAAATTACATTTTTTTGTTTCCAGCTTTTACAGATACAACAGACCATAGAGACGGATCACGCTGGCCGTTCTCTACCTGGTTGTCGATGCACCTGAACTGCCAGCTCCAGCGTGTGTTGTAGAGGAAAGGTCGGAGGTCAAAGCGGTTGTCGTCGGGGCTGTAGCTCTCGGCGTGGTAGGACGGCGTCACCGTGGTCATCTTGTGGCGGTTCACCGAGTACATCCGGAAAAAGTGTTTCACCTTCTGAGCCACCTGAAGAAAGACAGACGACGATTGTTTTTAGGTGAACTTCATCTATTAAAATGCACCAAATTAATTAGAAGTGTTTCTAATTAGAAGTTGTTTACTCTTAAAAAAAAAGGAGGAAGGCAGTGAGCAACTGAGGAAGAAATGACCCAAAAATTAGCACGCTATAAAATAAAAAGTACAAAAAATTACTTGAAAATTAACAAAAAAACAAACAAAAAAATATAACGGGAAAGCAAAACAAACAAAACAAAAACCAGAAAATGCTCTGAAAAAAACACTTAAAAAATGAAATATGTACAGAAAAAACATTTTATTTATTTCACATAAAGAAAACACATATAATAGTTAAAAATATAGTTTCCTGTACGGCTTTTTCAAAAATAATTTTCTAAATCTGTTATTGTTTTTTTGTTATTTCCATTTTATTTATTTTGTATCTTTTTCTGTCTGTTTTTTATATGTTTGAAAGAAAATATATCTACCTACCTACTAATCTATTTCACCTGCTTGACCTTATGTTTGCAAAAACAGAAAAAATTTTAACTTTCCTGCATATAATATAAAACATTTCGCACACCAACTGAACAGCAGCAGACCCGGAAGAAGAAAACAAGAGAAACACACTTCGGCTGATCTTGAAGAAAAACCTGAGGGCCGAAAAGTCAACAGAATAAACTCGCTCCCTAATCCGCTCTGCATGCCAGTTCCTGTCACATTTATGTTTGTCTACAGAAGATTTTGTCAAAGAAAACACTGAAGATGCTGAGATCGCTGCGGCGTCTCCATCAGGAAGAGACTGACCTCTGACGGCGAGAGCGCGTCCTTCCACGTGTGAATGAGTTTACAGAACATGCTGAACGGGCCGCACTTTGAGATCTTCCTCAGCCGTCCGATCACAGATAACTCGGAGTAGGTCATCCCCATGTCTGCCTGCGGAGGGAGAGAGACGGAGGGAATCAGAAAAGGAAGATGAGAAATGAATCAAATGCCGGCCGATAATCCCACGTGCAGCGTAACCGAGCTGATGGCCAAACTCCAGTTTGACCAGCAGCTTTGACTCCAGTTTGAAGTCTTTCAGGTTGAGCCTGAACAAAACTTTTTCTAATGGATTTATTGCTATTGTCATTACAGTAGTAAATCCACGGAGTATATCCTTATTTTTTAAATAATAATCATAATTTTTTTTTTTTTTTTTTTTTTTATTTTATTTTATTTTGTTTTTTTTTTTTTTTTTTTGTTTTTGTTCATTTTATTTTATTTTATTTTATTTTATTTTATTTTATTTTATTTTATCTTATTTTATTTTATTTCATGACTTGGACTGGTGGCAACTAATGGAGATACAATTTCAGAATAAATAAACTTGAATAAAAGAAATAATGCTGGCTTACTGCTGTAAAAAAACCACTCCCATTTTCCTTGTGAAAATATTAATAATCATACCATTTAAGTAATTAGATAAACGTCTGAGTGATGAACATCATCTCCTGTAATGGACTGATGGAGCATTGTGTTTATTCACAGAGGAGCTGGAGATAACTGACTGATGCATCTCCTCCTCTTCTAACATTAATTAGTATCCTAATATAACATAATATAAAAACAAGGTAATTACCTGGAAAAAGTGCTAAAATAATGCATATATTTCTGTTGCATAATTTTAGATTGTTGTTGTTACATTTTCCCTAATTATTGATTGTTTCTTTCTCTCATCTTCAGGTCATTTTTCTTCTCACCTTTAACCAATTTCTTGCAATTTGCCTCGTTGCCGATTGCCTTTTTTTTCACCATTATGAAAGAAATCAAACCAATCGGCTGAAGTTTTAAAGGTTTAAATGGAATCCAGGTGTCAAAGGGTTAACGTTAAAATTCATAATAAAGTTACAGAGATCAAAAAAGAAACATGGTGAAAATATAACTTAACATTGCAGCCTTTCAAAAGACACGGGTTATACACAAACACTTAACTTATGATAATGTGGATTATTTATGAATTTTTGTGCGAACATTTTTTACAGGAAAACATACAAACACAGCCTGAGAATACCCCCACACCCAAATTACACTTCACTGTTGCAGCTCAACAATATTCTCACCCACAAACTGATCAGGAAATAGAAAAAAATATGTGAAAAGTTTTTTCTTTCCTTCAACTGAACTGATGTGCAATAAGTTTCTTAAAATAAGTGAAAAACATCTCCATCACAGGAGCAACAGCAGCTCACCAGAGCAGCTCCAGGATGACCGTTTGGTTCCTTTAATTGTAATTGTGTGAAATAAAAGTTTCCGTTTCTCACCTCGTCAGTCTGAGACACCTGTCCGTCCGTCAGGGGCTCCAGCTCAGCGGTGGGCGGAGCAGACAGGATGCTGCACAGGAAACCAAAAAGCCCACAACATGCTGCGTTTGAGACACAGTTTTTAAAACAAAGGGCATCGTGCAGCAACGTGCTCTTAAATTTCATCTGACTTTTCTGGTAAGAGAAAATATAAGAGAAGTCCAGATGCACCAAACGCTCTGAGCCACCACTTGAGCTTAAGTCACCTGTTAGCACAGGTAACGCCCCCTAAACACCATATAAGGGCAGGTTTTATAAACAAAAAAAGCAGCAATTCCTCATTCATACAGTATGTATGAGAGCTGGAAGCATGAAATGTTTTGTTTTGGGGTTTTTTGGATGAAAAATGACTCAGCAGCCAATGAATTAATTGTTTCGGCTGTTTTCATATTTTTGGTTTGTGTGAATTAAGAATCTTAATTTGTAAAGTAGTTAACTAATAACATTAGTAGAGTAAACAGTACAATATTTTGGGGTGTCTGGTGGCTCAGTGGATAGAGCAGCACCCCATGTGCAGAGGCTGTGTCCTCGCCGCAGCGGCCGCGGGTTCGAGTCCGGCCTCGGCCCTCTGCTGCATGTCTCCCCCTCTCTCTCCTCCCCGTTCACACTCACACTGTCCTATCAAGCAAAGGCAATAAAAGCCCCCAAAAATAATCTTTTTTTAAAAAAAGGTGCAATATTTTCCTCTGAGGTAGAAGTGGAAAATGGCATGAGATTAAGATAATAAAGTAACCTCAGATTTGTACTTAAGTACAGTATTTGAGTAAATGTACTTAATTACAGTCCAGCTCTGGTCAGAACAAATGAAATTACAGTAACAACAGACCGAGGACAGTAGTATCCCTTCACCCCTGAGATTTAATTATCCAGTCATTATAATTCCCCTAAAACCCTAAACCTCTAAATGTGATTAAATGACATTAATGCATTTTTAAAATGTTCCTCAAATATCAAACTGTTGTTTGCTTGTGTTGGAAAAGAATTTGTAACTTGTGAAAACAAAATGTTTTTTCTCTGATCTTGGTACGAGAGCTCGGGACCACGAAAATAAGAAAACACTGGCGAATCCTAAAAACCAACGAGTACTAACAAGATAAGAAAAAATCACAGATGTGAGCAAAAATAAGAGAAAATTTGTTCGTACATAGTTTCTTGCATGAGGACCGATGACACGAAACGTTGTTTATGTATTTTCATACACTGATGCATTAAATGTTTTAATGTGCTGCAGCTTGTACTTGCACACACATGTATTATTGTATAATTATTGTAGTATTGCTGTCATTTATTCAGAGGTAAAATCAAACAAACGGTGGTGCAGCTGCTCTTGAATCATTTCTCTCTCCCTCTGACAGCTTCTGTGTTTAGTAAAGAGGATAAAATACGGGAACTGGTTTCTTTTTCAGACCTTTTCTCGTTGTCTGTGTTGACAAAACCAAAAGTTGGAGCTGTGAGCTGAACATACCCTCTGAGAGCGGTCAGCTGGAACTGCTCCACGCAGTAAAGCAGGAAGCTCTTCAGGTCCGTCTTGCTGATGCCTCCTATCGGGTTGATGTCGGCGCTGGAGCAGTCGTACTTTGTAAAATAGCCCGTGAGACTGAGCAGGAGAGGAGAAAATTAGGCTGCCGTTATTGTCCAAAATGAAAAAAACAGCATTTATCTTTTGGTAGTTGTGCTGCTTTGGTTATACTCATAATATTTTGCGATTGATAACTGTTGATAACTTTCTCTGTGTTCATGCATATATGGCGTACGTTATGGCCAGATTGTGTATTTGAGTGTAATCAGTGAATTTGCAGCTCAGCTCCTACAATAAGTCTAAAATACACTGTGGAAACTAAACTGTTACATTCAGACTGTTCAGGTCAAAAATGCTCCACTGAAACTCATTCAAACTGCAGTTTTTGATCCCACAGCCATCAGAGCAGAAAAACAGGACTTGTGTTATTTCTGGGCTTTTGACTCTAAATTTGTCATTTTG
Organism: Plectropomus leopardus; assembly: GCF_026936395.1. Classification (NCBI taxonomy): domain Eukaryota; kingdom Metazoa; phylum Chordata; class Actinopteri; order Perciformes; family Serranidae; genus Plectropomus; species Plectropomus leopardus. Next base: position 4,221,375 of record NC_142176.1, on the reverse strand, counting down.
ACTATTTTCCACCTGATTACATCATTTTACCATATTTGGAATATGGAGAAAATACATGTTATTTCCACTTGCAAACAATGTTGCTGCAAATCATTGACATATCTCAGACTGTGATTATGATCTTTAGGATGGAAACGCTGGACGCAGCGTATTACACCCCAAATTTTGAAAAAGGAAAAACGAACTTCATGAATAGAATCAGAAAGCTGGGACGTGTCTTCATGGTACTTTAGTCAGTTTACAAACAAGGAGGTGAAAAAAATAATAAATAAAATAAAATAAAATAAATGAAGAACGTACAGTTTTTCTAGGTACATATCTGTACTTATATTTACTTAATTGGTCTTATTTGGCTTCTTTTTTTAAAACTTTGATTCCCTTTTGCAGTATTTCCTGATGCATCTGTGATTTATTTTGGGCTATACGGGAATTATCTTTTTGGACATTTTCATAACTCAATAAAAAGTGAATTTCCAATAAATAAATAAATAAATAAATAAATAAATCTCACCTACAAAATGCAGCACTGGCTGTTGTATTCTGCACTGGGTATTCTGGTTGTATTCTGATTGATTGGTTTTTGGCTGCAGTTATATTGTAAAAAATTGATCTAAACTCAATAACTTTGATGCAGGCTGTCTTTGGTCTCCAAGCTTTAAATCAACCATTTGATTTTATGACCCTCAGCGATATTTCCCTCAGTAATGTACGCGTGTAGCGTGTGAGATACGTGCTTTTTCTGGAATGTTAAAGCATTCATTCATTTATTTTTTTTAACGCTATGATGAGTAGAAAAATGTTTCCGCATACTGCAGCAGCCAGAGTCTTAACACAAACCAGGCTGAGATCACATCACTCCAGTTTTAGTGTTGCTGCACCGGCTTCCTGAGGGTTGATTTTCACTTTCTTTTACTTGTTTTTGAAGCATTTCGTGGTTAAGCAGCGTCTGTCCTCTCTGGCTGCCGTCTTAAATAAGTTCCAACCTGATGTCTCCACGTACCGAAAATAAATGACAAAAAGTATTGTTCTGACTGCTCATATAAATAAGAAAATCAAACTCTGTACATCATTTTAAGATGCAGCTCAAGACCCATTTCTATTTCATGCTTTTAATTAATTCCACCTTCGATTTATTTACTTTTTTCCACATCTGGCCTGTCTGTAACATATTTCCAGAGTTATAGTATCCATGTGCTGCATAATGATTTTATTATTTTATTTTATTAGTATCATTTTTTTATATTTATAAATATATATTTCTATTTATTGTGAGGTTTCAAATTTTAGCACTCTGGTATGTAAAGCACTTTGAGCTGCATTTTATGTATGAAAGTTGCTACACAAACCAAGATTATTATTATTATTATTAATAATATTATTATTATCATTACTATTATTATAAGCTCTGAGGCATACGATTATGATGAATTAGACAATATGCAATTGGTTTTAGATTTCCATCCCTAATCAACAATGGTTGCTGTGTCTCACGTTGATATTTAGGACAAAGTATTTTATCCTGTTTCTCTCTTTTCTGTCTCTGCTAGAGTCAAAATCACAAAATAAATCATAGTCTTGAGTCGCTCTCATTTAACTTGTATCACTAAACCCCTGAGGTCGATTTATTTTCCCTTTAAAACAACTACAGGCGAAGAATTTATTTTAGGAAGACGAATAAAATATGACAGAAGCGTCTCCAATAAAATACCTCTCATCTACGTTGGCCGAGCCGAGCACCAGCAGACCACCTGGTTTCCCCCGAGCCCACAGACTCAACTGGGCAAACAGGTAGGCCAGGACCATCCGGACTCGAGCCTGGGAACACACACACACACATACACACACACACATACACACATACACACACACACACACACAGGAACACTCACAGGAAGTGACTATAGCACTTACAAAAACTCAAAACCATTCACAGTTTTGCTCTGCAGCATCAGTGTGAGGACTGTGGTTAAACTGTCTGAACAGTCCGACGACACGCGGAGTTAAAACCGGTAAACTGAGTCACACAGAGAATAAAGACGAATTCTTCACGACGGTAAAACCACCTCGATGACAGAAACAGAGACGCAGAGTGTGTGTTCGGGTCTGACCTGCACGTTCTGCAGAGCCAGGTTTTCTCTGTGGCTTCCCCCGTTGGCGCGAAACTGAGGCCACCTCCCCGTGACCGCTGAGAAGATACCCAGAATGCCTTTCACTGCCAAATCGATGTTTATATTCATGTGTGTGCTGCAAAAAAACAGATGGTGAATATCAAAAATCAAACATAGAGCTTCTTAATATATTTTTCTTATTTCATTAATAATAATCAGTCTTTCCTGTTATAAACAGTCCTCGTCATTTCTGCCTTAACAATATTAGACAGTAATATAAACAATTAACGTTTTTTTGTCTCTTTTGTTATTCAATTGTTATTTTTTAAAATAAAAGTTAAAAGATTGTCATCAAAGGACAGACTTTGATATGCAGCGATGAATAACATCTACAAATACATATATTTAAAAAATATTTGTCACATAATGTTTTAGTTGTTTTTTTTTTTTAAATATTCCTCCTTTTTTCTCCTCAAAGTTTTCGCAGACCTCCTGGCGGCCACCCGGAGGTTCGTGGCCCCCACTTTGAAAAACAGTGGCTTCCTGTATGCTATATATTTTTAGAAAGACAAACACATATTCCACATTCCTCATTTGTACTTGTTTAAATAGTTTTTAACTCTGTTTCCAGGACGTGGGGCGAAGGCTATTTCTGGTAGGGCTGTAGCCCAACAGTCCTTATAATTGTCCTCTGGTGTTACATCATTTGTAATGATAATGTTTAATTCAGGGGTTGAGATCCGCGCTGTCATCTGACATCCGCGCTGACATCTGCGATACCAGTCCGGAGACCTGCGCTGTCAGAGATCTGCGCTGCCAGCTGCCGTTTTGGAGATCTGCGCTGTGCCAGCCTGTGTCGGAGATCCCCCCTGTTGGAGATCTGTGCTGCCAGCCGCTGTGTCAGAGATATGTGCTGCCAGCCGCTGTGTCAGAGATATGTGCTGCCAGCCGCTGTGTCAGAGATATGTGCTGCCAGCCACTGTGTCAGAGATATGCGCTGCCAGCTGCTGTGTCAGAGATCCGTAGTGTCGGACACCAGTGCTGCCAGCTGCCCTTTAGGGGATCCGCAATCAGCTGTTTCATTCGTAAAAATGCCACTCATGTTGTCATGTTATCAAATTCTACAGTCGGGTAGTTGACGTGAACTTCTCTCTTCAACTGATAACTGATTCTCAAGCACTTCATGCTACCTGATTAACAGCACATGGCATCTTACAATCTTCTCGTTGAAGCGTCCTACCTGCCGATCTGATTGGCCAGGCCTTTGGCTCGGCTGCACGTGTCCTCTGAGGAGTTCTCGCTGGCCATGTAGCAGGTGGTGAAGATGTGACCGCAAAGCTCTCTCGGGTGCTGAGGACGGTAGGAGTCGTCCCCGACGACCCTGCGAACATCCTCCAGTACCTGGCTGTCTGGTAGACGGACGGAGAGAAAGAAAGGGGAGGGGCATTTCTCCTGCTTCTTTACGTCGCTGGTTTTCCACACATGCCAACATTATCTCAGCCAAGGCGGAGATAATGTTGGTCATGCGTGTGTGCATCTATGTGTCTGCAGCTAATCGGGCGAACTAGCGGACCAATCAGCTTATTAATGTGTGCACATGTTCGACTGAATGCTCTCTGATGTCTCTTGGTTGCGGTGATTTGTAATTGCGGAAAAATCTGCTTTATTGACTGTTTAATAGGTCAAGGTCAAATATATTCATATAGCACATTTAAAAACGAGGTTGTTGAAAGTGCTGCACAAAAGTACCGGACAAAATAAATAGTCAATAAAAATACATAAAATGCACAAGAAAAACAAACATACCAGAACATTAATCAAATACAAGTATGAGGGATGCACGGAGTCTGGGCCGATATAATAAGAAATATTAAATTACGCCACAGTTTTGGTGATGCCATCGCAAAAGCTCGGTCATGTTTCTGTGTTTAGACGAGATTTTGGAACAATGAGAAGCAGCTCATTTGATGACCTCAGTGATCTGGCTGGTGTGTAGACACTGATGAGCTCGACGAGACACTGAGGGGACATACCATTAAGTATTTTAAAAACAAACGATAAAAATCTTAACATCAAATATTATATATATATATATATATATATATATATATATATATATATATATATATATAATTAAATGAAAAAGCAACCTTTCTTAAATTTTCTTTTTTCTTTTTGTTGGTTTGTTTTGTTTTTATTTTTAATTTTCATTTATACTCTAGCTGGGCTGAATTTTGCGTCTTGTACATGTAGGTCTAAAGGTGTGCATTGCACTCTTTTATATATTGTTTTATGTACTGGTATGTTTTTCAATATATTTTAAAAAATTCAATAAAAACATTTTATTATTAATAAACTCACTGACAGTCGATTTTTTTTTTCCCACCAGCTTTTCAATTTGTGGAACATTTCTTATCATGATTCTAGTTGTTCATGTTTTTGAATTCAAAGGTTTAAATACTTGTGAACGGCATCAGAAAGCAGAACGTTTCGTGTGCAAACTCAGATGCTTTTTGATACAAACACAATACTTGTTTGCAGAAATGTTCATTTTTGGTATTTTTCATTTGTTGAGAACTTGGGAAACAGAATATTCCCACCTTCATCTTTTTCATCAACGGCCCCATTGAGAGAACTTGTGTGTTTACAGTGAAGCAGACGGAGTAACACTCACTGCCGTCCTCGATGGCCTCGCAGAGCAGCGCGCACATCGAGTGGACGATGCAGGCGGTGGAGGAGCTGTCGACGCCGCCGCTCAGAGGCAGCAGGAAACCCGCCTGTGACACAAATCAGAGCCGTCAAGTCAAAATCTTAATGGTCTCAATAAAACACACACAATTTCATGAATGTGTGTGTTCCTCCTCACCTGTCCACTTCTCCTCAGGTAGTCCCACAGCCAGCAGGCCGGACCTAAACTGAACGACAGAGGCGACAAAAGCTTCTTCAGCTCTGGCTCTTTTCACAGACGACGACATGATGCTGGTTTTCCGTTCAGAAGGACTCGAATTATGTTTTTTATGTCGTATGACTCATACGACATTCATGTCTGTGAAACCATGGTAACGGACAGAAAAAGTGTTTTTTTTACAGTTTTTTTTGATAAATGTCAAGTTCATCTTTTGGATACAAAATTTAATTAGTGAATTATTTTCATCTGTTGGAGATTTTTGTGAAACTTTGTCACAATTAGTGATTAAATTCTTGAGTTAAAAAAAAACATTTTGGGAGGTCACAGTGATATTTGACCTTTAATGTTGCATTTAAAGTCAGATGTCCGAATTCCCAGTTGCAATATCCGACTTTCGAGCGTTCCAGGTGCACAACACGAAATGTAAAGAAAAAAACAATTCAGATAGTGACGAACTGGCGTTTCTGTGGCTCCTCTGTGGACAACTGCACCCTCAGCGGGGCCGCCTCCTGATATTTTAATAATCTATTAATATTTAATACTAACATCATCAATAAATACTAATATTTTATGACTAAATACTAAAAAATTTGACATCAATTTATAGGCAGAACAGGTTTTAATATTTGAAAGTAGATGTATTATTTCAATTAAATACATGCAAATATACTTTACGCTGCCTTTTAGTTGATTTCTTACATTTAAAATGTACTTGTGAGTTCACAAGTAGGAACTCCGACTCCGAACGCAGCACAACTGCGAATCACTTCACTCACCAAAATCACCAAAATCGAATCAAAATCACCAATCAAGTGGACGTTTGTGTCAAATTTGAAGAAATTCCTTGAAGACGTTCTTGAGGTATAATGTTGATAAGAATAGTATTTATGTACAGATGGACAGACAGAGGGATCGATATAATGACACAGAGGTATAAAAATACGTATTTTTTGTAAAATTCTCATGTATTTGTACCTGATCTCCTCCTCGGGCGTGTGGAAGTGCCATGTGAGCGGCTGGTGTGTCGGGAGGTAAATGTCATCACAGCTGGATAAAGAGAAGTCAACTTTGACCCTGTGACAGGGTTTGGGTTCACTTTCCTGCAACAGAGAAGTAAAAGAGAGCGAGAGGAAAAGAAAGACAAAGTGACGCAAACTCACGTGAAACACAAACGTACGAAACCTTCATCAGGATCAGGATCAAGACAAAGAGTTTCCTGCTGCAAAAATAACTTAAAGGATGACGAATTAGGACGTTTGTATTTTTGTATATTTGTGATGCATTTCACATTTGGAACAAATCTCAAAGCGCTTCACAGTAAAAACATTTTCATAAAGAAAACCATAAAAACAACCCACATAAAATCATATTTAAAGTCATAAGAAATATCAGCATAATTTCTTTGCAATCTTTTGGGCCATGTCTTGTTAAGTTTAGAAAGAAATCAAACCGATACACCGATATGCTCAGGATTTAAAGGGTTAAGGAGCTTTAGACGTGACTGAAGGAAACAAAAGCAAAACAAAAAGCAACAAACGTCGATTTGGCCAATTTGCTGTAATTCGTCTTTGAGGGAGGTTTTTGAATATCGGGCACAAAGTTGTAAAGGGGAAAAATAGGTTTATGAAGTTTTTTTAAGTTTCTATGTATTATTTAATGTTTCCTTCAGGGACAGCTTTTGAAACACATTTTAAATAATATTTTTTTTTTAAATGTCGTTATACTCCTTTGAGTTGTTGTTTTTAAAATTAATAAACTTCCTGAACAATACAGGAGTGGATAAATATTGTAAATGATTTTTATGTTATGGAAAAGATAATTTTCTGTCTTTGCCTTCAGAAAAATGTCTTCACTGGACTCCGGACAAAGTGGGTGAAATATGTGAGACCATTATGACCAGATTTTGTCGATGTATTGGATAAATAAACTTATAATGCTTCTATTTTTCTTTCAAGTATTAATTTTTAACAAAACACTCTTTTTTTTTTTTACATTACACTCTGTCTCTCTCAAATTGTACAAAGTTCTTCAAATTTGGAAAATCTCAACAGTAGGAGAAATGTGACTATTTATGTTCTGTATCAAAATCGGCTGTCCAAAATTAAAAAAAAAAATAAAAATAAAATCAGAACAAATCACAAAGGTGGGGCTGCCTCACCATGTTGGGCTGGCAAATTTCTCCTCTGTAGCTGCGCACGTCCTCGAGGTCGAGAGTGGCCGTGATCACCTCCTACAACACACACAGACACACACACACACACACACACACACACACACACACACACACACACACACACACACACACACACACACACACACACACACACACGGATCAGTGTGGCTCTGTCGTGTCTCAGGATTGTCGTCGGCCTAAATCGAAACAGACTGGCACTGAGTGATGCTGTTGGGGGAAACGCGGTCGATCGCGCTCGTATTCTCTGAACGTGTTCGTTTTTTCAGACTTTCTGAGAGAAAATAGCAACAATGGTTTAAAAACACTTTAGGTTTCCACATCAGAACGACATTCACATCCCTTTATCTTGGACTTACTTAGTAAAGATGATACTTATCTTGTGAAGATTTTGCTGGAAACAAATGAAAAGTCTGTTACAAAACACCGGCTTCAAAAAAACACTGCACTTTATCATTAATATATTTCACTTGTGTGTTTTTAACTGTTGCTCAGGGTCTTTTAAACACCTCTGTTTTGTTTGTTTTGAGTCGTTTTATTTTGCACACTGGTCCACAGGTACGTTATTTCGCTGTGTTCTCGCAGATGTGGATGTTATGACAATTAATAAACTTCAAAGTTGATATAATGAAGATTTATTTGTCTTTTTTGTCAACAGCGTTAAAGCTGCATCTCCTCCAGCAGATTATCTTCTCTGTACGACTCCCAAAGGAATTAGGAGAAAAACAGTCGGAAAATGGTGCATTTATTTAGCCAATGAGAGAAATCTCTCATAATTACTGGAAGTATTACCTGCAATAACCTACCTAAAATTAGGAAAATTTGCTTTGGCTCTTTTGACCTCATATTTATCTGTTTGTCTGAATTTCTCTTCTTTTTGCTTCGTTCTTAAATGTTTTAGTTTTTCTGCTTATCGTCCCTGTGTTGTTAAATATGTTCATATATATATATATATATATATATATATGCCACACTTGACCAACACACCTGCACACACAGGAAACACACACATCTACAGTGAAGTCACCGCACACCCATCATGTATAAATTAACCCCCTGAAACCTGGATCGACATCGGTTTTCTTATGCTGAGTTCAGATGTCTCTCAAAAGCCTTAAAAATCTTAAAAACCTGAGAAAATCGGTTTGATTTCTCTTGAAATTATGCAAAAAAAGCAATGAGCAACTTCCTGCAAATTTGTCAGAAGAAAGAGTCAATCAAAAGAGAGAATTATCAAAAACAGCAAAAAGTGCAGAGAAAACTATATTTATGATCATTATAACTTTATTTAAAATGATGTTACATCATTTTCCTTTTTTAATTTAAGCACTTTTTAAGGGTCATTTCTATATTTGTTTAACTTTTTAAAAAAAAATTATTTCATAACTGGTTTATAGTTGTTTCTTTTTTGCCATTTTCTGGCTAATGTTTAGGATTTTTTTCAATTTTTATTTATTTATTTATTTTATTTATATTATTTATTAATTTTTTTAAAGAAATAAATCCAACTTGCCCAGGTTTCTAAGGGTTAACTACACACAGACTGGTGTGCAGGTAGCCGGGTCCGTACGCACCACATCATTGAGCGAGAACTGTGCTCCCTGCGCCACGATGTCTCCGTTGATGGCCACCATGGCGCAGCCGTCGTAGTAGACCCGGTCGCCATCGCAGCCCCTCTGGTTGGCGTACAGGTAGATCCCTCCGCTCTGCAACAACAAACACACTGAATGCAGCACTAATCTGAGTCAAGCTTTTGCATAATAAAAGCTTATATATTCAGCTTAATCACCTTATATTAACCCTCTGAGACATGAATCAACATCAGTTTTCTTGTGCAGCGTTTAGACGCCTTTCACAAGCGTTTAAGATCTTTGAAACACTGAGCAAATTGGTTTGATGTCTTTCAGAAACATGGAAAAAAAGGAAATGTCCTGCAAATTCAAATAAATAAATAAATACATTTTAAAAAAATCAGTAAAAGGTGACAATAAAATTACAAAAATAAACACTCATTTCCACTGTATTTGTGGTAAAACACTGCCCTCTAGTGTGTATATATACACATAGTATATACATATATATATATATTTCTGGCATGTACAGTCACAGGGCGTTTTTGTTTTTATGGGGATAGAAAAGCAAACGTTTGTTAGAGTTTTACCTGTGTGGTGGCTGATTTGACCAGGCGGACTCTCTGGTCAGCTTTGCGGAGCTCGTGGTGGCTGGCAGACGAGTTCGTGAAAATTTCAACCCCATCCAGACCCATCTGAATGTGAGGACTGATGGAAAAATACATTTAAATAAAGTTTAAATTAGACAGAAAACAGAAAATTACAAGGCAGCGCAGCTTTTGTTAACACTCCAAAATCATATATATATTTGCTCAATGACTTTTTTATTAACATTCACTCATACAAATACAGATTATCACAATCATCACTGAAAAACATGCAACACATACAAACATACAACATGTTGTGCTCCAGCAGAGCCCCATCCTCACTGTAACCATAGAAACAACAAGCACATGTCAACAAATTCAATGTGACAGGTATAGAGGGTAAAAAACAAAAACAAAAACAAGTGAGATTTACAAAATTTGACAAAAAAGATGAGGGAAAAAAAAAAGAATAAATAAATAGTAAACAATAAAAAAAACAAGGTACCAAATAGTAAAAAGTAAAAAAAGGGAAAAAAAGAAAATTCAATAGTTCAAAAAATATCACATTAATAGCACATGGAGAATAAATAAAATATAATAGAATAAAATAAAAATTACAATAATTTCAGAAATAATTCAAGGATTATAAAAAGAAAAGAACTGGATTAATATTGCAAACCTGCGTTATCAGTGTCAATGACGGGGTTAAAAAGTGTTGCCATACCGCATAAAATCTCTGACCCTCCTGTAGAAAAGCTTTTTCAGACGGTTTATAACGTCTTTAATCCAAAACTTAAAGGTCAGTGGATTTTTTTTCTTCCATTTTAGCAGTAAAGACGTCGAGCTGGAAGAGATGTTGTAATATTTTTCTCCTGATGAAAACTTATTTATTTATTTAGTCTGGCTTTTAATTAATGTCGTTCTCTCAATTATTATTTTATATCAATTCTGTTTTTTCTGGTCTTTGCACTTTTTACTTTGACGTTTATATCGTTTATCACCGCCTGTCTTTTGATTGTGTAATCCTGTTTTTTTGTTGCAGTTTGAGCTGCATTTCTTGTATGAATCGTGCTCTATAAATAAAGCTTATTACTATCATTATTATTATTATTATTATTAACATTCATAAGATCTTCGGTTGTTTTACCTTCTGGGGCTCCACAGCTCCTGACACGTCTCTGTGCCGATGCAGGTGTCCTTCGTGGACAAAACACAGTCACCAAACGGGACGGTGTCCTGAGACACAAAGACACAGATGAATGAAAAACAAAGAAAAAAAAAAGACTTTTTATTTTTGATAAATAAAAAACACCGACCCTCTCTTCTTAGCTGAATTTTATTCATTTGTTATTTATTTTTTACCTGTCCTGTCACCTCCTGGATCAATCTGGGCAGGAAATACTCCTCCACACGCCTGAAAGAGTCACGCAAAGAGAAAAACACTTCCACTGCATTCCCTGTCATTCCCAAAAGTTGCATAAAATCACCAAATCACTGATCACCGACCTTAACTGGTTCCAGGGTGAGAACCAGCGCATCTCTCTGTAGATGCCGATGTTGGCCATCACCATCTTCGGTCTGATCAGCAGAATCTTCCTACGGGACGGAGGACAAACGAGCAGAGATTAAATATCCAGAAAAAACGCATAAAATCCAGAAACCCAGGAAATAATAAACTAGTCAATTAATCCTTTGAAAGTCGGGCAAATTAGTGTGATTTCTTTCAAAAACACTGGAACATTGCATTGAGCAAAGGAGAGATGACCTTAAAAAATTTGCAATAAATTTGTAAAAAAGTACAAGAAATGACCTGAAAATTTAAAAAAAAAAGAAATATAAAGAAATCAATGGAAATGGGTAAAAACAATTTAAAAAAAACAACAAATGCATAAAAATTCTGATAGTTCTGTAAAATAATTGTAAATATAATAATGATAAAAAGAAATATAGTTTTCTGTATATTTTTTCCCTAGATTTAAAAAAACCCAAATATTTATGGGACATTTTCTGCCAATTTACTTGTTGACTTTTTTCACGTTTTCAAAAAAATAAAAAAATATAAATAAATAAATCTAACCAATCTGCTCAGAGTTCAAAGGTTTCAGTACTAAAAGGAGTCTGAACGCAGCACAAAAAACCTGATGTGGATCCAGCTTTGAAAGGGTTAAGAGACGTACCTGTTGAGGAACAGGACCCGGCAGTTGTAGCGAACATTATGATGCATGATGGGCCTGAAGGGAGCACAAAGCGTCATCAAATTAAATCAAACTGTCAGATTTAACTCAGAAATTTGGGCTGAACGTGAAGAGCGACGCGTACTCTGAGGATTCCTCTCAGCCGCGAGGAGCGCCTGATTTTTACTGAAACTGTCCAAAAACAGAGAATAAACAGAGTCTCCGCACTCTTTCTGATTTACGGAATAATGAATCCCTTTGATATGAAATAATGAAAACTGTCAGATTATCTCCACATCTGCACAAAACACTTTGTTTCAACAGCATCTGACTGAAACCTGCTTTTTTTTTCGGGCTGTTTGACGGCGACACTCACATCCCGACGTCACAGATGATGTCCTGAGTGACAGGAGACTCCAGAAGTTTCCTCAGGACCTGAAAGCTGTGGAGCAGCGTGTCCGACTCGTAAAAGTGATCCGCACAGCCGTAACCGCTGAAAGACAAGAGACGTCAATGAAGCGAAAACCAAAAACCCACCTACGAAAACCTCTGAGCTACAAGACACTGAGAATGTTTTGTAGCTGTTAAATAACAATAATAATAATAATAATAATAATAATAATAATAACAATAATAATAATAATAATTCTAATTCTAATGAATAATAATAATAATAATAATTCTGAAGAAGATATTTTGATCATCACACTGAGAATGTTTTGTAGCTGTTAAATAAAAATAATAATAATAATAATAATTCTAATAATAATAACAACAATAATAATAATTATTATAATTCTAATGAATAATAATAATAATAACAATAACAATAATAATAATAATTCTAATGAATAACAATAACAATAATAATAATAATAATTCTAATTCTAATGAATAATAATAATAATAATAATAATAATAATAATAATAATAATAATAATAATTCTGAAGAAGATATTTTGATCATCACACTGAGATGTTTAAATATGTGAATGAAAGCTGTCAGCGTACCATATCTCCAGCTCTGGGCCCAGTCTGTATTTGGCTCCATGAGTTTTAGCGATCTCAATACCTGCAGAGAAACACACACACACACACACACACACACACACACACACACACGACAAGAAAAACATTACTGCTGGTTCTGTTTCTGATCAGTGCTGGAGGCAGATTTCAATAAATGTTTCTGAAATATTTTGGTGCTTCTACAAAGTTAGGAGTTATTTTTTGTATTTATTAATTCATTTTTATTTTGTATAATTTATATTTTATTTATTTTTTTTTTATTTTTTATATTTTTTCCTAAGTGTTAATGTTTTATTTTGTGTTATAGTGTGTGTATACACACACACACACACACACACACACACACACTATACACATCATTTGATTTGACATTGTTTAAGAGAAAAAGGTTCAAAGAAATGATAAAAAAAGAAAAAAAAAAATCAGTAAATCAATAACTTCGTGCAGCAAAATAATATTTTAAATAAAACACAGGACACATAACAGAAAAAAACTATGACCGAAGTCATAACTGCATTACATCTTTAACATAAATACAGAATTTAAAAATACTATAAAAAAATTAAATTAACTTATAAATATATTTTGAAAAAACAAAGAAAAAACAACCAAAAATAATAAGTTAAAATTAAGAAAATAACTAAATAAAACTAAAATAATAATAATAGTAATAGTAATAATAATAATAATAATAATAATAATAAATTAATTAATTAATAAATAAATGAAAAACAAGTTTGGCAATTTGTGAGTTTCCTCTCAGAGTTTCGGAGGAAATTGTCAGAGGTTATAAATGTTTTTGCACTAATTTAACAGCTGACATCATGTCTGATGGCGTATTTTGAGGAAACAGGACACATGTCGACATTATCATATAACCTGCAGCAGCTGCAGCGTGTCAGCGGTAAATCTCAGCTGGAGACGCTCAGACTCACTCTGCAGGATCCTCTGCAGGTTTCCCTCAAAGTCCAGAGCCCACTGATTCAGCGAGCAGGTCGCGAGCGTCACTTTCCGTCCCATGGTCCCTGAGGTCCCTGAAGTCCCTGAGGTCCCTGAGGTCTGACACACAGCACAAACCAGGCGGATACTAACAACGAAAAAAGACGCTCAGGTGCAGATTTCTACTGAAGACACAGTTCAAACCGAGAGCTGCGGACGCGACTTTTTCTGCACAAGTTCAGCACAGTTTGTCCTGTTTGTCTGCACGCCCTCTTCTTCCTCCTCCTCTTCTTCTTCTTCTTCTTCTTCCTCTCTCAGTCTGCAAGTGAAAAGAGCTCATTACTGCCCTCCACAGGAGCATGGATGAACACACATACATACCATAGACATACAGTATATATATATATATATATATATATATATATATATATATATATATATATATATATATATATATATATGTCTATGCTCTAAACACCTGCAGCAGGTAGGAGCTGCAATCTGTGGCTCTCATTATATTTTTTTCCTCACCAGATTAATTCAACTTAATTTAATTCATTTCTTTTTTCTTTTTTTCCCTCAATTTTCAGGTAATAATTTTATGCTTTTTTTAAAAAAAAATCTCAATTTTCAGGTAATAATTTTATGCTTTTTTATTTTATTTATTTATTTATTTATTTATTTTTACAAATATTTGGGCCATCTTATTAAATTATGTTACAAAATCATAATTTTAAATTCCAGGTAATTTCCTCATTATTTGTTTTGTTTGTTTGTTTGACTTTTTAAATTTATTTTTAACTAATTTTCTGGTAATTTTCTTGTACTATTTTTTTTTTTGCAAATATCTGGGTCATCTCATCTGTCTTTGCTCGTTGCCTTCTTCTCATGTTTTTGAAAGAAATCAAGTCAGTTCGCTCAAGTTTCAAATGGTTAAACAAAAAGAAAAGAAATAGCACAATTTGAGGTTACATTCAAAAGATTAACATCAGTTATAATTACATATTTTAAATTATGTTACAAAATCCTAATTTTTATTAACTTTTTCCAGGTCATTTCCTTGTTATCTGTTTTGTTTATTTGGCTTTTTTCCATTTCTTTTGTTTTCTTTTTTTTTTTTTTTCACATTTTCTGGTCATTTTCTTACATTTTTCAATCATCTGTCATTGTTCGTTGCCTTCCTCCCATGTTTTTGAAAGAAATCAAGCTAATTAAGGGTTAAAAAAGAAGAATCACAGCATCAAAGGATGGACATCACAGTGGAGACGTACACCGTTATAAGTGATGGACTTTATTTTTCTACAAAACATGCACTTAGTGTGGACAGTGTAAATGGGTGAAAACAACATTTCGTCATGTTACAAAGCTAAGGGGAGGTCAGAGGTCAGTGTGACGACGCTACGATCACAAACCGTGACTGTGACCGTCTGCTGCTTTCAGACCGCGCTGCAGGGAAAACTGTCAGCGCCGTCGTCCTTCAACCATCGGTCACATCTTCCACTCAGCACGATGTTGTGTCACGAATTTAACCGGAGGGGTGTTTCACAAAGTACCGTCTCCAGTAAAGCCAGACTGACCTCAGTGCGTCTGACTTTTAACCAGAGGACGTTCGGTCAGTCCAAAACTTTAGTCCAGCTTCATCTACTGGATGGATCGTGATGGAGTTTTGTTCGGACGTTCGTGATTCCCAGACGATGAGTCTTCACTTTGGTGAAGTCACATTCTCATTTATTAAGCAAAAATAGCTCAAAATCAGCTGGATGGTTTGGTTTCAAAATGTGATGCAGACATTCATAGTTCCCTACTAACCGTGGTGATCATCTCTAGTGCAGCAAAGTCACCACAAGAAAACGCTGTGTATGTTTCTCCAAACCACAGAAACATTATATTTGCATGTTTTATCCGTATCATATCAAAAGTGACGTAGTGTAACAGCTGACTTTAGGCGGGTTCCCATGAACTCTCAAACTGCGCAGATTGAAACTGTGAATATAAAATACGCCTACAGAAGCACGCCAAAGTCGAAAAAGCTCCCATTTATTGCAAAAAGATGTTTTTACGCTCGTGTGAGGTGCTATTTCAGGTGATTCGAAAAACCCATTTTTGCAATGGAAACACTTTTTTGTCTTTTCTGGGTCACATGATGCTACGTCTATGAGCTTGTCAGTAGGAAGTGGCTCCCTCATGATGCAGCAGGAGCTACAAGAGCTGCTATTGCTTCGTATAACTCTTCAAAAGTTGAGCGGATCATCCAGAAGTTTTGAATCCACAATTCCTCTGTGAAATCGTGGACTATCAGGTCCCAGAAGTCCCTCATACGTGGACTCTCCCACGTATGAGGAGCTCGTCTTTCCATTATCACTCCATAACACGCCTACGTGGCCTTCGATTGGAAATAATGACGAGTCGTGCGGTGGAATAGAAATAAAGCTGCTCATGTTTTGAACATCCATCGCCATGGCAATGCAGTCATCACACAATTCAGTTTTATTGACATTTTGAAAAAATTGCTTAACTTTTCTGCAAATCTGAAATGAAAACCCGTCTTTCGTCTTTGGGAGTTGGAGGTGCTGAAACTTGTGACATCTATGCAAGACCACAACAAAACCAGTAGTCCTTTGGTGAGTTTTCGATGGTTTTCCAGTAGCTTTTCAGCCACTAGGACAGAGCCGCATGGGAGCCAGTTTCTACCGTCAAGCACATAGCCATCGCATCATGTGACCTAGAAAAGCCCCCAAAAAGTGTTTCCATTGCAGTTTTGTGAAATATGGCTTTTTTTAATTGCCTGAAACCTCACGACAGCGTAAAAACTTTTTTGCAATAAATGGGAGTTTTTTTTGTAATTAACGTGTTTCCATCGGGCGTATTTTATATTCGCAATTTCAGTCTGCACATTTTGAGGTTAGATGGAAACCTGCATAATGAAAACTGCGCCGACTTCAGACTGTTTGCGTTTATGCTCCGCTCTGCCGCGAACATCAAAGGTTTGGTCTTTGCACGTTTGTTTCCTTCACCGATGTGCTCGACGTGTCAGGTCTAAGAAATCATGAACGAGCCGCTCGTAATCCAAACTCGAGCTCTGAGTTGAGACAGTGAAGTCCTGGGGAAGTTAGCTGAGCTCGTCTGAGGCGGCTTTGTGAAACACCTCTCTGTCAGATGCTACAGTTTCTCTACAAAACAAACACAAACAGCAGCGCGGCTCGGGCACGAACACGGAGGACGCGACTGTGATTCTTCTGTGAGGGGGGACAGTGCAGAGGACAGGATGGCGAATATGCTCTCGTTGTCTCATCTCGTTGTTCACCGCGGTGCAGACTTAAGTGTGAAGAGCGGACCGGCTGTCTGCTCGTTCAAACAACACAAGGTACAAAAAAGTGGCGTCTCCATTTTTAAATGAGCACAATAATCCCTCGTGTCACACTTTCTCTCTGTCACACTCACACACGCTCCGTATGAAATAAATAGCAATATATGTACAAAAACTCAAGTTATACAGTATGCAAGTACACAAAACACATCTACACACAATACACAACTTACATCATGTAAACAACCAACGAAACGCGTAGCCCTGTCATGTTTAAAAACCATAAACGATGAAATGAAAGGTGGACGAGGATTCCAGCATTCATCGAGCGAAATCAGATCCAGACACGATCCAGATGCGAGGCATTTCTCGATGGCGTGAAGGTGGTTTACGCAGACGTCACCGCTGCCGTTAGATCTGCTGTCGTGTTAACAGTCTTAAACTCGCACGCCGTGTTCACACCGGACGCGACGCGAGCGTTTTGCGCGGCAAGTTATAAACAAAGTCAAAGCAAAGCAAAGCAGGATGCAAGCTGAAATTTTTCAACTTGAGCGAGAATTTTGCTGTGTTGCGACAGCGATTGTGTTACGATCTATTTGAGATTCTCCCGATTTTACCGAGATCCAGAAATGACGGACAAACTGTGCGTCTGTCTGTGGACGCACGGAGCTTCAGCATCATTCAAGGACTCGGAGATCAGTGATGCCAGATGTATGATAGTTGTATTCGCACGATAATTTCGCCCTCTGTACGATTTCCGATCACTTTTTCCAAAACTGCCGTAATGTAAGTTAATTTGACCATCGTGACACTTACGATAAGCGCCTGGTTTAGTTTCCACGTCTCATTTTAACTCATTTCCTGCCTCCTACATCTGCGTTGACGCCTCACTTCTCACATGATCTCCTCACAGCCAATCACCTTTGGTGTTGGCCACGGTGACATGAACGTCACAGGTCACGTTCGTCGAGCGCGCACCGCTGTCGTTTGTTTTCGTAAACACTCGATGAGACTGAGAAACAGCTTCTCTGTGAGGCGGAGGGTTTGGGTAGATTTGTAGACGTGTCAAAAAGTCGTTTAAATACGTGTTTATCTGTTAACCTATTCGTTGTCGTGACTGTGACCGGCGTACGATAATTTTTCTCAAAATACTATAATTTTGAGCGTCTGGTACGATAGTTTAACGTTCCCAATCTGGCAACAGTGAGCACAGCTACACAGTGACATGAAGTGTGAAATCAGCTGTGTCTTCTGTACGCTGTTTTTGATGAGCTGCGTTTTAGCAAAACGCTCTGAGTGCTTTAAGTTGGTCTTTTATTGTGGAAACAAAACGCCGTGACGGTCTGATAAATAATAAGGCGTGTTAGCGTCTTGGTTCACTCTGCTTTAGGACACGGAGCCTCCGTGTTTACATCCAATTTTAATGCTCCAAAAAAACACTCCAGCGCGCAAGTAACGCAAGGTGAACATTTTTATCACGTTTGATGTGAACACGACTTTCAGGCAGAATCAAAAGGCAGCAATCGAAGGATGTCTCCTTTAAAAACATGATCCACCGTCCTTCCTCCCACCGTCACCTCTCAGGTACCAACAAAATAAACAAAGTTCTCCGTCAGCGTGTAGAAGGCAGTACGTAGCAGAGTCGAGCTACTTTGATGAAACACAACAGGATCCTTTCTTTCTCCTCTTTACATGGTCACACGGACAGTTTTAGGGGTAAGATGGCAAATAAATGTCCCCAACAGCCAAAACACGTGGGACACGGACGCGGTGCGACACGTCTGCTGCAGCGAGTTCGCAGCAGAAAGCGCCCATTACCAGAGTTTCACACACGTTCATTTATTTGTGGCGGCCTGCCATGATTAAAACATGTGCCGCCACAAATAAATTTTATAATTTTGGAGCTGGACCGTTCGTTAGGAGCACCGCTGAAATATAAATGCCGCACGGTTACTGATTGGATCACATTTTCGGAGCGGACTGCGGGACTGCTGCAAGAAAATTATGTAGATCTGCTGCAGCCAAACAAACAAGGGTCAGATCTGGTTCAGTGTCCTCCTCTAATTATTACACACTTTAACAACGACAGAGCTGATCAATAAAGCATTATGGGAAGACTCTGACCCTCTAACGCCTTGATTCCACCGGCGGCACGTCAGTGACGCTGTTTTGCTCCGTCCTCCACGCCGCTCGACATCTCATCTGTAGCGTCTGTGAGCGTTTTAGAAGCAGAGCGTCCTGTTGACTTTATGAGATTTTGCTTATTTCACCAGTTTCCCTTGAATTTGTGGTCATTTTCCTTGTTTTTGTGACTCGTGATGCGACGCTGACGGATCCGGTGGAATTTAGCTGTAAGATGCTGACAGCAGTAAGGACAGTACTGTAGGACAGTTCTGGTTTCTGACAACTGAGGTCTAATTTTGGTTTTTGGGGGAACGTTTATAACCTTAAATATATAAAACATGGCAAAAGAGCAAAAATACCAAACTCACATTACGATGATCAGACAGGTTGTTAACGAACAGAACGTTTGGAGGCAAATTGAGGCACCTTGAACTCCTTAATGTGGGCAACAACACCTCAAAGGTCAACTTCTGGGCAAAAATGACCTCTGACCCTGTGGGAGGAAGAGCTGCACCTGTTCCGTCCCTGCCGAAAAATCTGTGAACGCCAATGTTTTAACGTGTTTTCCTGTTTTCTCTCCTGTGTTTCCCGTCTCAGTTTTGTCGCTCTTGTAAGAAATAAATTATTAAGGAAAAATGGCATTCGAGGGGTCGTATGTAAAGACACTAAATATCATTTATCAGCAGCTTCAGTTCAAATGTATCATCACGTATCTGCTGACCTCCGTGCTTAAACTCCCTTTTTACGACTTCTAACCGTTAAATAACCTCCGAAAATAACAGGGCTGTGCAAATATAGCTCAATAAAAGCATGTGGCTACGAGCAGGTGGAATAAGATCCATCCCTCAGAAAGTCTGAGGCTCTTAAGGACAATATCCAGTTTAGTTCAGGAGCCAAATCCATTAAAAAATGAATCCAATCACAGTTTCATCCCACGTTTCGGAACCTCGGAAAACAGATCCAGTAACTGCAAAGTCAGCAAAATCAAAGGCATTGATCCGGACGTACAGTGAAATGATCACGTGTTCTTCAGACGAGAGTGTTGGCCGGGAACTTTCCACAGAGGATGTCAGTTTATCTCCGATGATAGCACAGTCTGTGCGGTGCTATTAAGGCACCGTGCAGTCCCGTCCACGCAGTATTCGACGAAAACACGCCGGGTTTTATTGACGTTAATCCCATGGCAGCCATTTGGGAATTGTGTCACTCGTAGGGTGAGAAACTCATCAGGTCCAGCATCTCTAGTCCTACTGAAATACACACCATATCAAAAAATACTGAGTATTTTACCCAAATTATTTCACAGATCAGTTAATAGGTTTGTCTGTAAAGGCTTTAATACGCCTAAAATGGATTTAGTTTCAGAAGCACCTGCTCTAAATGGCCACATTCAAAGGTCAGGCGAAAAGCTTTGAAAGCGGAAAAATAAAATACTTTGCACATTTTCAGGACTTTTCTCCTCATAAGCATTCATGGTTTCATGTAGGAAAAAGACAAAAAATTAAAAATATATTAAAAGCACAGTTCACAGTTATTAACGAATAATATATGAATATTCGCTTGGATTTAAACTGAGCATTTCTTTAAGGGACATTCCTGTTTTCCAAGTAGACCGAATCACAGTGTTTGTTTACCATAACTTCCAGGCAGAAAACTCTCAGATATCGTGCATAAAATCAAATGCAGAGCAAACGCTACCTCAACTGGTTAGTTTAAAGCCACCATAAAAATGTCCCTCAAAAAAAAAAAAAAGTGTGCACTGTACAAACTAAAATGGGTATTTACAAAATAAAATAATTAAATATTGTTAAAAATGATTTTACAGAATCATTATCATTTTAAACCTTTTTTTCAGGTAATTTCCCTTTTCTTGCTTGCTCATTGTCTTCTTCCTATGTTTTGAAAGAAATCAAGCCAACTCGGCAAGGTTTTAAAGTGAGTCTGAAGGACATTTTTTATAAAAAAAAAAAAAAAGAAATCAAACCATTTGTCACATCCACAACTGTGAAATATGGTTATTGATGATGGAGGGAGGGTTACGCATTTTACCGCAGTCTCTTCAGGAGGCTCAAGGAAAAATTAAATTAAAAATTAAATAATCGAAATTATAATTTGAATGAAAGCTGATGTTAAAATTCATTTTAAAAATATCTATTTTGTAATTTGCTCTCTCAGACTCTCAGACTTTGCACTCTGCCTTTGAAAGTCGTCATTCAGAACAGACGGATACACTGGACCTTAACGTAAAACGTGGTTTAAAACAAACTGAGAGCCTTCAACAAATCCAAAATCTGAGTTTCTCATCCTGAGTGTGGAAAAACGTCAAACGTCGCCCGTCTACTGTGGAACAGTAGGAGCTGCAGTCACGTAAGGAAGCTCGATCTCCTCGCAGTCTCCGGCTGAATTTAGTTTTCACTTCCTGCTTTCTGCATTTGGCGCGGCCTGTCGGCTCGTGTTAGTCCCGCCTCTCCGTGAGGTGTAACGTTGGGCTGAAGAGCTAATCTAAGGAGGGACAGTGTGTGTGTGTGTGTGTGTGTGTGTGTCTTTCAGTGTGTGTGGACATGTGTGTGTGCCTGCATGCATGTGTATGTGTGTGTCTGCGTCTTTCTAAATGTCCACATTGTCTGTGTGTGTATGTGTGAGTGTGTGTGTGTGTGTGTCACTGTCCGGGGTAGGTGGGGTAGTGTGTCGGGGAGTGTGTGTGTATGTGCGGCTGGGACTGTGCGTGTGTGTTTGCCAGGGGCAGCGTGGCGGGGCGGTCAGGAGGGAGGCGGGTGGACAGCAGGTCGTCCTCTGAAGCGTCACCTGTGGACACACAGAAACACAGCTGCTACTGGAGCACGAAGCAGAGACGACGTGTTCATCAGCAGCTTTAGAGGAGCCGGCAGGTGTGTTTTTTCACGGAGGACAGAGCGAAGCTTCCTGTTTCTGTCTCTAACCACGTCCTGAGTCCAGCTCTGCCACAAACACTCTGACATCTGTGCTGTATGGTGTATCTATATTTTTCTAGACTGTTGAGTCGGCACTTTGTAATTTTATTTTACTATTTTTGTACCTTGTTTTCATCTTTCTCTTGTTTTTTATTATTGGCACTTTTTTATTATTAAATATTTTTTTTATTTGTATTGTTCTTTTGCTGCTTGTCTTGTACCCCATAGCTGCTGTAACAATGCAAATTTCCCCACAGTGGGACTAATAAAGGATTCTCTTATTTTATGAGATTTTTATTGTTTACTCTCAGAGCGAAAGCCAAAAAACGCAAACAGTTTAATTATTACTTTAACACCGAATATATTTTAACTGTAACTATATTTTTAACTGTTAGAGACCAATTTTTGTTGTTGATCACAGATGCTGAGTTTTGGTCTTCAATTAAATGTTGTTACTCTACGTCAAGGTGGCGTTGGCCTGAGACATTTGGGAAAAGGTGGATTTTAATTACTTAACAACACAGTTTACAACCAACAAAAATATAAACGTCATCTGTTTTTAATATTCTATGTCAAACTGACGCTGGCATTAGACTGAATACTGCTCACTAAATATCACAAGATAAAAATTTAACTAAATATAAATGTCTAACAACATTGATGGACAGCTGGGAATTGAATTTATCAGTATTTTAGTTTTCTATCAAATTCTTAATTAAAAAAAAAAATTAAGCAAAAGAGGTAAAATTCAACAGACACGGGGGGTTAATCAGTTTTTTTCTGCGTATGGTTTGTTTGGAGGCAGGAAATTCAAATAATCTGATGGAGAAATTAGATGGTGTGTTATCGCACTATAAATAAAATAAAGAATATAATATCTACATAAGATTACAAAGCAAAGACACAAACAGTCGGCAGAGATCGTCTGAAGGCTGGTGCGGGGCCTACCACTGCCGGGGTCCATGCCGGTCTGGTTTCCAGTGATGTGGTGCCAGTAGGCGGAGCGGGGCAGGATGGCGGTGGGGGTGCAGGGGTAAGATCCGGGCTCTGAACCCATCGACAACAACTGCGAGTCATAAACACACAACGTGAGGCGTTTAAAGACGAGCACCGTAGACTCATTTCAGTTCAATTATCAGGTAACAAATAAAGCTGCGGTAGGCAGTTTTAGTTTCAGTATTACTTTTGTTTTGTATTTTCTTCATTTTTGAAAGCAATTTGTGTTTTTAGCTTGAAATGTGCTCTACAGAAAAAGTTATTATTATTATTAATATTATTTTGACATCACTGAGCAAAAATCCCTAAAATAAACTTTGAGCACATTCCCAGGGGATCTCAGGTTTGCTACATCAATATCTTCCTTTAAAATAGAAAAAGACTTATTTTTATCAAAAGGCATTAATTTAATTTTATTTTTATTAATATATTTTTAATTTTGAATATATTTTTGTTTTTACATTCAACCATTGTTTTCATTTTTTTAATTTTTTGTTTTATTTTTTACTATTTAAAATTTCTTGTGTGTTATATTTTTCTTTTGTTTGTCTACTTTTTTTCCCTGTCTGAGTATTTTTGTGATTTTAAGTATTAAGCACTTTGGTTTTGATATGTGCTACATAAATAAAGTTTATTATTATTATTATTGTTGTAATTTAAGTGGTTTGAGTGAAAACTAGACTTCTGCACCTCCTGTTGGCTGTTTTCAGGCTTTAGAACGATTTCTGACTGAACTTGGTTAAAATTCACTTCAGTGGTGCAAATTCCCAAACAAACGAATGCAGTGAAGCGAGAAAAAAAAACTGCTAAAAAACAACAGTGAATGTGGAGCTTCTGGGGCTCTTTCCCACACACAGTGACTTAGAGCTTAAACTTTGGATTTGTCCTTTACTAAATGAACAATAAAGCATATTTCAGCAGAGTTTTAAGGGCCAGAGCCGTGATTAAACACACTGTGAGCACATTTGTGTGTATCTGGACGTCAGCGCAGCTCTCACCCTGCTGTTTTTCTCCATCTCCAGCAGAACCTTCTTGTGCTGCTCTGCGATGGCCAGCGTGGAGGAGTGAACCCTCTGGTAGATCTGCTCCCCCTCTCTGGTCTGGAAGGTGTAGAGGCCCTCGCCGCTGTCACACATCCTGCACAGAACAGCAGCTCAGCATGAAGCCAGATTACAAATCAAAATATTCCAGCTGATTTCATGCTGATGACTCTTTATCATAAGAAAATGTTTTAAAAAAAGTGCAAGAAAAATACCTGAATATGAGGAAAAAAGTAAAGGTAAAAAACGACAAAATGAAAAAAGTGTTTATTTAGTATAATAATTCTGTAACATAATTTTAAAAATGTAATTATGATAATTCTAAGTAGTTTTTCCAAAGCTTTTTTTCTGTTTTTCCCTTGACATTTTCCCCTAGATTTAAAAAGAGAATTTTATAAATTTGATAATTTCTTTTTTGTTTTTTAAGATTATTTTTTCAGGCTTTTTTGCCTTCATTTGACAGGAGAGTTTAAGTGTGAAAGGGGGACAGAGAGGGGATGACATGCAGCGAGGACGTCGCCTCTGTACATGGAGCACCAGCTCTACCAGCTGAGTTACCGGACGTCCCAAATCTACTTATTTCTTGCAATTAATGGAACTTTTCCTACCAAGTCGCTCAGCCTCATTTTCATTTGCTCAAACGGTTTAATACGTGTGAAAGGTGTCAAGAAAAAATATGTCGCTGCAGGTTTCAAAGGGTTAAAAAGGCCTTGATGAGCCCTGATCAGGACATCCAAAACCAAAAATGCAACAATGTTTTTGTTTTTGCTTCCCAAATGACCTGAACTACAGGTGTGAAAATGACCATAGATTCACATTTTTGCACACTGATCATCATCATGTAAATGACCGAAAAGATCAATTTAGAAATAAAAAGTCAAAAACAGAATTAACTCATACGCATTAACGCATATCCTGTATGATGAATGTGAACTAGGAAAGATGTTTCCTGCAACTTGGGGAAAAAAAGGTATAAGGTGATAAAATCATCTGAAAATTATCTGCAGGCATTACATGATATTATCAAAAAACTAGTGAAAAATGTCTAGAAAACTTTATTTCCAGGGGTCTAAGGTCAGGAGGTACAGGAAATTACTGCCTGCTTTTTTTGTAGTATGCACAGTTTTGTAGTTTAATGATTTACAGTTTTTATAATTTTACAGTTATTTATTCTCTGTATTTAACTGAAGAGCAATTTTCTTCCTAAGCCATGTTAACATTTCTTATAGGGTTTGTGAAATTTTCCTCATTTTCATTTTAATTGTTTATTTATTCTTCCTTTTATCTATACTGTATATTGTTCATCTTGTTGGTTTATGTTTATTATTCATTCTGCAGCTTCACGCAGCACTTTTGCCTGAGACAAATTTCCTTCAGGACAACAGAGTTTCTTATCTTATCTTAAGTGAACATCTGCACGGCCTCGGCGTCTTTTCACAGACGACCCGACAGTTTGTCCTGGAAGCTGTGACTGTCACTAAAACCCAAAGGCTTTTTGTTCATCAGCTCACAGACCATTAACAGCAGAGTAACTCATTTAAAGCAGTTTGTTTCTATCAGCTTTTAGTTAAAACACTTTACTGTGTCCGTCTGATGAGGCTGGTAGTAAATGTTAGCTTAATGAAATTAAACGGCAGTAAAGTAGCTAATAATGAATACATTACGAACCAGAGACAGACTTTTGGGAGAGACGCAGTACAACGCAGCCGCAGACAGAGGGCTCTCTTGCTTCAGTTTGTTTCAGACACACACACACACACACACACACACACACACACACACACACACACACACACACACACACACACACACACACACACACACACACACACACACACACACACACACGCACACACACACACACCATTATCTGCATGCTGACCCAATCATAGCTCGTCAGGTTTTATCAAAGAGGAGGAGATAAGGAGGTCGGGCCGGCATTGATTCATCGTCTAATCTATTCAATCAATGTGCTCAGAGAGAGAGGGAGACAGAGACAGAGACAGAGACAGAGAGACAGAGACAGAGACAGAGACAGAGACAGAGACAGAGAGACAGAGACAGAGAGACAGAGACAGAGACAGAGAGACAGAGACAGAGAGACAGAGAGACAGAGACAGAGAGACAGAGACAGAGACAGAGACAGAGAGACAGAGACAGAGAGAGGGGTATCCTTGGACTGACCGTACACTGACTGACAAGCACGCACACACACATTTTGGTTGTTCCAATAAAGCGTTTCTTGAACACACACTGTTATAACAGGATGTGGCGTCCCTCTAACTTTAGTCGTGTGTGGTGACCCCTGATGTATGTCTCGTGTTATTTATCAGTGATCAATCACTCCCTGCCCCTTCCCAGCCGTCCCACTCCCGGTCTCACCGCCCGGCTTCGAAGGTGAAGCGGGTAGCGTCCCGTCCGTAGCGCCGCAGCGAGCAGAGCGGCCAGGTGACCAGCTTGGTGCGGGGGTTGTGGATGTCCCACAGGTAGATGTTCTCGTGGGTGATCTGCATCATGCACTCGCCGTAGATGTCCAGGTTGGGACAGGGGAGGAGGAACACGTTGAAACGCTCTGAGGAGAACAAGAAAACACAACATCAACGACAAGGACGAACTGTCAGCTGAGACGGAGCTGCTTCAGATATTTCACCACAATATTGGGGGGGGGGGTCAGTCAGTTTTCTGTTTTTTTTTTTGGTTTTTTTTACCTTTAATTGACCATGCAGTTTTAAGACTAAAGGGGGGGGGGCGCCCACTCTGTCCCCTGAGCCACCAGGCACCGTCTCAGTCCATTTTAAATATGTATTCAAGACCAGAGCTGTTTTTAAGGCCAGGCATTATTATTATTATCATTATCATATTATCATGTTTCAAAAACAAGGAAATTCATATTGCTTTAAATCAGACATAAAAAAGAAACACAAGGCAAAGACACTAGGCGGGTTTCCATTACAGATTTACGCCAGTATAAACCAATATTTTCGAAATGTCGATAAAACACAATTGTGAGATGACTGCGTTTCCTCTGAGTGATGTTGTGTGACTTCTCCTCTGGTGGTAACATTAAAGAAGCACGGTGATGGATGTTCAAAACATTAGCAGCTTTATCTCTATCACAGCCACGACACCAGCCGTCATTATTTCCAATCCAAGGCGACGTAGGCGTGTTATGGAGCCATAATGGAAAGGCGAGCTCCTTAGAAGTCTGAGCGGCCACATATGAGGGATTTCTGGGAGCTGATAGTCCACGATTTCACAGAGGAATTGTGGATTCAAAACCTCTGGATGATCCGCTCAACTTTTGAAGAGTTATACGAAGCAATAGCAGCTCTTGTAGCTCCTGCTGCATCATTAGGGAGCCACTTCCTACTGACAAGCACATAGACATAACATCATGTGACCTAGAAAAGCCAAAAATGCATACTGAAA
Organism: Plectropomus leopardus; assembly: GCF_026936395.1. Classification (NCBI taxonomy): domain Eukaryota; kingdom Metazoa; phylum Chordata; class Actinopteri; order Perciformes; family Serranidae; genus Plectropomus; species Plectropomus leopardus. Next base: position 4,194,039 of record NC_142176.1, on the reverse strand, counting down.
TTGCGAATATAAAATGCGCTGAATGGAAACACGTCAGTTCTGAAAAAACGTCCATTTATCGCAAAAAATGTTTCTATACTTGCATGAGGTATTTCAGGGGAATGAAAAAATGGTTAATGGTGTATTTAAATAGAATTTAAGGGAGTAAAATAAAATCGGATGTATGATCTAAAAAGAAAATTAAAAAGAAGGATAAACTTGCACAGAGGCAAAGGAGTATCTCGGGTTTGTTGAGTGGTGGTTTATGGCGGTGTCCGTGCTGGACTGCCCCCCCTCGACTATATACAGTTTTGAGTACAAAAAAAAAGTAAAAATCATAAATATGCATAGCTTTCAGATATGTTTTACGTAAGTCACACAGGTATTTTAGAAGTTGCATTCAAAGCGCACCAAGTTGAGATGGAAACTTTCTCTCTGCATGTTTGTTTTTTGTGTGTTTGTGTGTGTGAGTCACCTGTGTGTTCACACTGCACTCCAGCAGCCAGCAGGTCAGGCTCTCCCATGCTGATGTCATTGAGCCGCGTGCCGAGACACTCGATGGACAGCGTCTTAAACCAGTCCTCCGCCTCCAGCTCTGCAGAGAGAGAGAGAAGCTCGGCTAAATATGTCCTGACGGCAGCTCTGCTCTTCACACAGGCATCAATCTCCTTATTTCACTCTGCAGAAAATGAGCATAGGTCCCGAAATGATGCGCTGTTCCTTAAACTTTTCATAAAGGTCCCAAATAAAAAAAAAAATACAAAAAGCTTATCAGTCACTAAACCCTTTGAAACCTGGAGCGACATCACATTTCTTGTATTTAAACCTCTGAACTCTGAGTGCATCAGTTTGATTTATTTCAAAGAAAAAAAGAAGAAAAATAAAAAAAAGGTGATGAGCAACATGATATTACATGTTTATTAAATTGCAAGATATCAGTAGATTTAGCAAATTCTTAAAAAGCTAGAAAAAATGCCTGGGAAAAACTATGTTTATAATTATCATTATTACATTTTCAAAATTATTTTACAAAATTATTATCATTTTTAAGGACTTTTTAAAGGTAATTTCTTTTTCTTTTTCTTTCTTAAAAAACAAACAAACACATTATCAGGTTATTTTATTTTACTTTTTACTAATTCATTTCATATTCCTCCTTTTGTTGCTCATTTCCATTTTGCTCAAAGGCTTAACGCTAATGAACTGAAGATCACACGCGGTCTGCTGTGAACGGTGGTAACCTGTGACGCATCAGCAGGACGTACAAATGCTCAAATTTCACCTGTTTGTGTGTGAATGTGCAATCAGTGAACCTAAAAAATGGACTTAAAGACAAAGTGGATGAGGGTGTACTGTGCTGTGCTGAGGGTAAGTTTAAGGTCGTGTGTGTGTGTGTGTGTGCGTGTGTGTGTGTGTGTGTGAAAACACTACCTGATTCGCAGGTGAAGGTGCGTGAGGTGTCGTCTGTAAACACAATGGCCACCGCCTGTCGCTTGGTGTCTCGAGGCAACCGTGTGACATTCTTGACGTTGCTAATCTCTGTCACCTAGGCAACAGGTTGAAGGTGAAAAACAAAGCGTAAACACGGGCTGATCATCTTACTTGCATTGTTTGATTAAAATGACGACACCTCCGTGAAATCCGCTAAAGCTGGAGGTCTTTCTCATGAAGATACTCAAAAATACACAGTTTTTTTATCTTTTACTACCAAATCCAAGATCACAGAGTTTGATTTAAGAGTGAAATGTCATTTTTCAGCAACAGGTATTCTGGAAGTAAAAGTCTTTCCTCATTGACTACATCTCTCATACACACTAATATTTCACTAATTTTCCAAATATTCTGAATTTGATACAGGTCATGCATATTAGGTTTGGATTTTCAGAACTAGGCCTCTTTCCAGCTTTAGCATTTTCTGTTTAATAGTGCTTATTATTCCTGTTTGAGGAGCATTATTTGAAGATGTACACAGGACATTCAGGATATGTGTCTTAATTTGGAGTTTTTGCTGCAGTTTGCATCACATGGACTCTGACTGGTCACAGAACCAACTTGCACACTTTGCAAAGCTGCAGAAAAAAAGCCCACATTTCTGGTCAGAAGGAGAAAAACATTATGAAAGACTTGGATATCAACAGGTTTTTGGATATGCTCAAAGATCACAACGCCAACCTTTTAAAGAAGGCGGGTGAAGGAATGAAAGAGGGAGGCTGTGTTGGCACGGTCCAACAAATCCACCACCAGAAGAATATTGTGAAAAAATAAATAAAATCCTATTTTGATGCAAAAAAGCAAAATGACACAAACGGCTTCTGCTGTTCCATTTCTGCGTATTTTGATGTGATAACGAACATGCTGGGACACGTTCATCAGAGTATGCACGGCTGCATGCACACAGGAGTATTCATTTCTATTCGCCATGTAAACAGCCTTTTATCAGAATGAGGGAAAAAAATGAATATTTTTGTGTAATTTATCTTTTTACTATTACCAACTTAATCCTGCCTTCGCTCGTCTGCCCTTTGTCTGCATTATGACAAAATGATTTTATTAACTCAGGAGTTAACAGCCTCGGCTTTACCTTGTTTGTCAAAGCACTTTGTGAACTATGTTTTAAAAGGTGCCATATAAATAACATTACTATTATTATTATTATTTACACATAATGATTAGATTCAAGATTCAACCTTACTGTCTATCATGAAGTGACAAAAAAATTGCCTTCAGTTAGTGGCTCAAAATCACACGACGGCTCCCTAGATCGATGAAAACGTGTGCAAAGCTACATTAAAAAAGGAGCTACTATCTTGACTTGTTTTTAAACTATATTGCGTTGGGAACAAAAGTAAATCCTCCTTTTGGTCCGAGGTACTCGGAAACGGCTCGTTCTGAGGGGTCAAGTGAATGTGTTTCCAAAAACTCTTTGTCATTTTTGCACAAAGAGCAGGAGGTGAAAAGATTTTCATCACATTCAGCCTGAAAACTATTTAATAATGAGATTCATTAAAGTGTTACTGAATAAAGAAAGTACTCCAGTCAGTTCATTGGTTTGTTTGGAACTACACTTTTGTTTTGTACAAAAGAGAAACCTTCAGTGAAACTTCTTTTATTATCGCGCTCGCAGTGAAAGTAAAGATAACAAGCAGAGCAGAGTCTCTCTACAACTTCACTTTGAGTCCTCTGACGTGCTGAAGGACGACAAATGAAGCAGTGCGAAAGTAGAAGGTCAAGTGAAGAAGAGGTGATGGGATGAAGAATTAAAGATGAGTGAAGAAGAAGAAGAAGAAGAAGAAGAAGAAGAAGAAGAAGAAGAAGAAGAAGAAGAAGAAGAAGAAGAAGAAGAAGGACTGATGATTCTGGCTGAGCTCAGAAATAAAAGAATCAGACTTTAATGTGAAGGCTGACTGCTTTCATCCCGTCAGTGTGTCTGTCAGCTCTTTAGCTTTGGTTTTCTCCTGCTGAGCAGAATATACCTGTCTCTCAAACACACACACACACACACACACACACACACACACACACACACACACACACACACCTTAGGAAAGGCTCTGATGTAGGCAGACTTCTCATCAGGGTATTTCTCCAGACGTCGAGGTCCTTTGCTGGATGACTTCTTGAACACCAGCCAGCAACGCCGATAGATCTGTAATACACGTGCACGCACAGAGATTTACTTTTATACTTGACAGAAACAGTGAGTTGATCAAAACCCAAATCTCACGTGACAGAACAAAAGTACTGTACATCAACACACACACACACACACACACACTCATGATGTATAGAAAAGCGCCGTTTTCTCTCTCAGGTTTTGCCTTGTTTTTATAGTTTGAGCCATCAGTTCTGCAGTTGTGATAAAATCGTTCTCATCAAGTCATCGCTGCGACTTGACATTGTGATGAAGTTGCTGAAAACAGGACCAACAGGGCAACAAGCTTCAGCCGTCAGACGATCTGATGGCTTGAAAACAAGGTGACAGTTGACAGGTGACAAAACATCATACATCTCTGTCAGTTAATAACCAATGAACGACACCTGCCCACTGCCCAGGTGTCTGTTTTAAAGCCTCTGGAAACGTGGCTTGAAATAATAAGAATGCACATCATATATCAAAGTTGTGTCTCATTGAGAAGCTACAACAATCTGAGTGAAAAGAAACGTTCCCAACTATTAGACACGTGAAATGAAAACAGCTCATTTTGAGGATAACAGCATTTCTGCAGACCGTGTGTGCAGATCATGTTTTGACTGACACCTCACTGGATCCCACCTTTGCCAACTGTCTCTCGTCTCCATGACGACAGACATGGAGCAAAGCAGAGTCGGCGTGGTGCAGCTCTTTCTGCTCCAGCCCTCTGACTCTGGCTGCGGTCATGAATCCAATCTGACGCTCTGCACTAAAATGTGCCAGAGTGCACTTCAGCACTCAGAGCGAGTGTTTCTGAACGTACCCTACTGAAAGGAGCTTTGAGGGATTTAAATTTGTCATGTTAAATTAGCATCAACTGTTATCTGACTTCTGAATTTTGTTTTACGTGATATGGATCGTGGATAACCACGCCCAAATCAACCCAGCTTCAGCAAACTGTAAAAAAACTAAAATGACAATATTTAAAATTTGTATTGAGGCTAATGTCTAATGTAATTTTTTATGTTTTTTATTATGCATGTCAGACCCTAAATTACATATTAAGAAAGCTTTTGGTGATTCAGGTTCCCAAAAACTTTAAGTAACATAACCACAAATCAGATAAGTTTGAAACATTAGCCGGTGCAACAGTCTGCAGAGAGACAAAGTATTAATAAAGCAAAGTTTTCAGTGCCACCGCTCCGCACACACACATCATGCACTGTGTAGTCCACTAAAAAAAAAAAAAAAAATTATCACCAATCACAATCATATGAATGAACTAGTTGAATTTAAGATTCAACTACAAAGGACACCATTAGTACATTATAGGAAACATGATTTACATGTTTGAAATGACAAAATGAATTATACATCATGTCACTGAGTAAGAAAAAAGATAATCACACTGTTTTTTTCTGCTCATGCCATGCAGCTCTCATGCTCTCTTTGGCTCCCTCATTGACCAAAACTTCACATCCCTGTCGTTATTCTGCGGATTGCTACTGAAATTGCTGAAACTTAGAAATATGGATTTAATTAAATTTGTCATTTTTAGGTTGCCACAATGTCACAAAATCAAGTAAAGATAACTAAATTTAAAGTACAATTAACAATTAGATACAAAATATGCATAAATTAAAACTAATCATAATATTTACTTACAAAGAAATTGGTTTCCAAGATTTTTTTGAGCAACTTTTTGGTTTAAGTGGAAACTTGGAAAGATTGATTAAATTAAACTTTCCATTTTAAGTCACAACTTCACAAATCAAGTAAATCTAACTATTTTTCAAGTAAATGTCACTTCAAATATAAAATAAACATAAAGTCAGACTTAAACGTAGTTATATTTACATACATTTTTCAAAGCAATCAGTGTCCTAGATTTTTTTGAGCAACTTTTTCATTAAGTGGAGTTATTCACCAGAGCTAGATGTGCAGGGCAGGACTTCACATGATGCCGAACTAGAAGTCTGAGAGATGTATGTATATAAAAGAGGCATAAAAAAATAAATAGGCTAATGCATCTTCAGCACGGAAGCTGATGGATTTTCAGAGCCCCATTTTCAGTTAATAAGATGTGACACTTCCTGATAAATTATTCTGTTTTTCTGTGTCTGTTGCCAGAACAGTGACTCATCCTCAGTGGCGACAGGAGACCATTTTTTTGGCTAATCTATACACTGGTGGGACTCAAATCAATGTCTAAATTTCATTATGAATGCATGAAAAGTAATACCGTCCTCTCAGCAACAAGAAGTAATACACAAGTTCAGATGATTACTGAGATGATTTCACTCACTCTTTTTCACACGCAACAAGCGCACCAGACGAGGACGGTCTGTTCTGTGGACAGACGCACACACCGGCCCCTAAACCTTGCATTTTAAATTATGTGTCACACTTCTCTCTCTCTCTCTCTCTCACTCACACACACACACACACACACACAAAAAATGAGAGAGGGAGAGATTGATTTGATGGATGTAAATATATTTAAAGTCACTCTCCGGCAGGTGGAGAAAGCTCCTCCCTGTCCTGTTGCTCCTCAGGTGTGGATGAAAAGTTATCCAACATGTTTCCGGCACATTTTCACGGTTTTCAACGGTCCATTTTCACATTTCAGTTTCCCAACTTAAATTTGGTTAGCTACAAGCTAGTTTTGATGGTAGCAGTAAATGTTAGTTGGTGAAGTCGCGCCCGCGCACAAGTGACGTCAGTGACGCGACGTGTCCGAGCTTTCCCGCTGATCTCAAGTCAGCGATAACCTGACATTGATTACCAACCAGGAAATTCAATGGGTGAAGGGCGATTCTACTCCTGAACTGGGATCAGTTTAATCCCAACACTGCATCACGCTGTTAGGATGCGGAGGCGCTGTCGGAGCTTGTTAGCGGGAGAGCAGAGCGTACGGACAAACATACATGACAATTAAAGGAGCTCATAAGGTACTTTTCTTGGTTGTTCAATGGTAAGGCTAAGGTGGGGCTAAGGCTATTTTTGGTTGGGCTTTAGCCTAACCAAGCTCTACCCTTCACCTATGCTTTTAAACTGTAGCCTTTGTCAAATTATATATGGTTGCATAAGGCTACTTATTATGTAAATAACTCAAAAGTTATTGAGACCCTATCCATTTTCTTATTTATTTCGCACTATATACACTTTTTTGTGTGGTAGTCCTTATGATTGTCCTCTGGTGTGACATCATTTGTAATGATAATACTTAATTCAGGGATTGAGATCTGCGCTGCTGCTGTAGGCCATCCTGCCGTTTTCAGAGGTGTGCTGTGCCAGCCTGTGTTGGAGATCCGTGCTGCCAGCTGCTGTGTTAGAGATCTGCGCTGTCAGAGATCCAGGTTGTCAGCTGCTGTGTCATAGATGCGCGCTGTGGGAGATCCGTGCTGCCAGCTGCCTTTTAGAGATCCGCGCTGTTGGAGATCCACACTGCAAGCCGCCCTGTAGGAGGTCCACGCTGTGGAGATCCACTGTGTGGAAAATCCACGCTGCTAGTGGCTGTCAGAGATCCACGCTGCCAGCTATGTGTTGGAGATCCGGACTGTCGGAGATCCACGCTGCCAGCTGCTGTGTCGGAGATCTGCACTGTCGGAGATCCGCACAGTCGGAGATCTGCGCTGCCGGCTGCTGTGTTGGAGATCTGCTGTTCTGCTCCTCTGTTGGACAATCAGCTGATTGCAGCTTGGTTATCAAATTCTTCAGTTGGGTAGTTGAAATGAACTCAAAACCAAAGTCTATATTTTTTTTCTTTTAAACTATATGTCAAATTATATATGGTTGTATACTTGATATGTACATTTCCTTATTTATTTCACACACTCTTTTGTGTGGTATATGCAGTGTGTGACATGATGGAGGGGTGTTAAAGAAGAAATGTAAATAACACAGCAGCACTCATATAGTATCACATTAAAACCCCTTCTTCTTCTAATCTTTCCTCAATCTGGGGCGATCTTGTTCTTGAAGCCACATTTTTATCATTTGAAAAGCACACACTTCAAAAATTAATGGGCTGCTAAGAAATAATATTGAGTCATTTTTGGTTGAACTGAAGGGCAAATGTGTGATGAAGAAGAAAAACAGCTGACCATTATTAAAAACTCTCCCGTATCCGTTTAAGTGTAGTGCCGACGCAGCACTCGAAGGTTACAGCAGCACCACGCCTGGTGAAACAACATCATTTCCTGGCGCTTTCATGTGAGCGAGCCCCTCTGGAATAACAGTAACTCCAAACTGTTTCACATCAGTTTCATCTTTGAAGATGTGAGAGGGGAGCAATTAGCACTTTCTATCTTCCACCTCCCTCCCACCACCTCCTCTCTTTAACTTCACTTAGCACTCCTCACAGCCAGTTCCTCTGCTGAGACCCGATTACTTCAAACAGGGGATGGTGAAGCGATATAAGGAAAGGAGAGATGAAGGGGATGAGGGAGACGGATGATGTGGAGGACGGGCTACATGGGATAGTGAACATGACAGCAGAGGGGATGTACACAGGAAAACTATGGCTTCCTAAAGTTAAAACGATGAAGAATAAACTCGGCGATGTGAAGAGTAATGTTGCAACTTGAGTGTAAAATTCCTGTGAAATTTATTATATATATATATATATATGTATATATATATATATTTTAAAAGCAAACTCAAGACCTCCATTTTAAGTTTCGCTTTTAGTTGAACCTTATTTATCATTAACTATTTAGTTACGCATCTTAGTCTGTTTCTGTCATTTTAGTGTTTTCAAGATATTTATTATTTTACTTTGTGCTTTAATCCTTTCACCTACCTCTTATTTACAGTTTATTACTATTATCATTTGATTATTTATCTATTTTGGAGGGGATTTAGGTTTTATTGTGTAAAGCACTTTGTGTTACAGTTTGTTTGTATGAAAAGTGCGACACAAATGAAGTCTGACTGACTGACTGATCATAGCTCAGTATCACAAAGCATGCCTCAAATGGCTGTACAAAAATTAAAAACTGCACTGAGCAACATTAGCAAAACAAATTAAATTTTCACTTGACTTTGTGAAAAATTGCTGGGAACCGTTTGTATATGATGCTGAAGGTCTCAGATTTGATTAAATATTTGCCAAAAGCATCCAAACAAAGTTTTGTGTTGGAGTTTGTGACATTATAAAACTACTGACAGAAAGATTTTAATTTTGATTTTCATCATTGTAAATACATATCAGTACCAAATATTGGTTATTGGTCTCATTAACTAGCAAAAATTGGTAGTGGCCCTGAAAAAACATTATCGGTCGTCCCCTACTATTGTTTATATTGAAGTAATGACAAAAAATATCAAAAAATACATTTAAAAAAGAAACGTGATTTACGATTGTCTCCATGTTGCCCTTCTGACAATTCTTGCATCGTATACCTGAAATATTTGGTGAAATTCAAAGATCAGTAAAGTGTTTCTGCCTCACACAGTTCATGTAATTGTTTAGATGGAGACACAAGAGTGAAAATTACAGAAAGCTGAATTAGCAGTTTGGGGCGTGGTAAGAATCACAAATAAGCTGTAATTGCATCTCACACACACACACACACACACACAAGGACAAAGACAGAGAGAGAGAAAGGCATTATACTTAGCAGCTGTAGTAAATTGACTTACAATTAAAAAGCCCATTAAAGTTTGTCAGATGAAATACAGAGAGGCTGTGGGGAGGGAGGACGAGACAGAGAACAGAACAGCAACAACAGCCAGAGATAATGAAGCAATAATGAAGGGAAGAGGAATGAAAACAAGACTGTGTGTACAAAACTGCGGAGGAGGTTTGTGGCTGAGAGGGAGGACGAGACGACGGAGACGCGGTCAGAGAGGACGGTGGAAATGAACATCTGTCAGCCCAGCTGTTTTTGCTTTAAAATATAAGGTGCTTCACAAAGTGGACAGAAGCAATGCAAAATGTCAAATTAAAATGTTTAAAATGTTTAATTCATTAATAATAATAATAATAATAATAATAAATATTATTGGAGACACCGACAATCAAACTGCACTGTTGCTCTAAACATCAAGTAATGACACACAGTGGACTCAGTGTAATGCGCAGTTTGTCTCATAAAAATGCTAAATGGCGTGGGGACACTTCCTAATTGACACATTTTGATGCCCTTGGATTATATATATATATAAACTATTTTCCTGTGATTTCTATGACTGCCTTAATCGTTTCTCAAACGGGGGTACGTGAGAATTTTGAAAAATATATTTTAAAAAAATAGCAGTCATGCAAAACTCCTAAAAAATAATTATAGAAAAAAATATATTATATATAAAAAGTTCAGTAAAAATTAAAAAGGAGCTCATAACCTGAATTTTATACTCAATATTCAATTTCACTATCCTTAAAAAAGAACAGGCTCTGTCCAAACCAGGATCGTTTGACCCAAACTGTCAAATGCCGTCACCTGTCAATCAATCACTCGCCGCTGTCAAGACACAAACAATGGAGTCGCGGTTGAAGCACAGCAGCGATGCTGCTGAAAACACGGAGACAGGACAAAGAAGGAGAAACCAGAACCGACAAAATACCAAATACCGTCAGTTTGCAGAAGATTATGTTTTAATGGGATCTACATCCATGATTTGCAACCCCCAAATTTAAAGTGTTTTTCAGTTATAATGCTGTTAAAGGACACTGATGTTGCAGCGCTGGGTTTGTTTCGTGCTGGTCGGGGGGGATTTGGCTGAAAAAGTATTTTTAACGGGGGTTCAATACAGAAAAAAGACTGAGAATCACGGACTCACATGATTGGCTGGATTTGAAGAAGGCGTCACATCAGGTGTTACAAATCCGAAGTCCGCTGAGTCCGAGAGACCGAGTCAAAGGCCGAGACTGAAACCCTCTGAAAGTGGACGCGAGACCAAGACCGATCTCGAGTACTACAACACTACTGGACCGCATCAGGTTCAATAGCTTCTCGTCTAAATGTTTTGGGGTTTTTTCTATACCTTACCACGCGCCTCCTTCCCCTAAACGTAACACCACCCAGTCAGTGTCATAGGTCACACACTGGTCCAAAAAGACATTTTTCCAGACACAACAATTTCAAAAGAAACTGCCTTAACGTTTCTGAGATTCACAGACAGCCTGCATGACTCTGTATTAAAATAATTTGATCCATTAGGTCCAAACCAAAGTGTGGAGAGTGTAGAGGAGCATAATCACTAAATTATTTTCACGCCTTTCATGTGAGCCAGCAGGACGGCGGCCGGCTCGAGCAGCAGAAGTCTCAAAACACGCTGTGACAAAAATAGATCTATTAACAACTTCATCAAGTGAGATTTTTTATATGAATGCTTAATCATGAGATAAATAATCTTTACAAAAATTGTTCACAGTGTGATCGGTAGACTCAAACTCAAGTGCAGACTATTTTAAATGAGTCAAAACATTTGGGACATAATCTATTTTAATTTGTCATCTATTTTAATTAATCTGTTTTAGTTTGTCTTTGAATTTATTTTTTAATGTACTCTTTTATTCTGTTTCTACTGTGTTTAATTCTATTATCAGTGCTATTATTTCTGTGTTTATGCTAATCTTCTTTCACTTGTATTTACTCTAATTGGTTTGGGTTGTTGTTATTTTTGTTTTGTAATTGTTTCTTTAATTCTGTGTCTGGCTTTAGTTTGGCATTATCGTCTGGCTGCTTTGCCTTGTTTGTAAAGCACTTTGTAAACTCTGTTTTTAAAGGTGCTATATAAATAAAGTTATTATTATTATTATTATTATTATTATTATTACAGTGTCCTTTAAAATATGTAAGTAAAACATATTAAGACAAAGTTGGAAGGCGTGAACTAAAACACCAGGGTCAGGTAATTTACGTCTGACTGGCTGTTATTTCCAATGAGAGCAATACGTCATCTCGCGCCCCCCTCGCCACCGCCCGCAGTAACCACCCACCTCTTTATGTTGCCATGGCAACCAAACCATCCCACCACCACAGCCTCACAATCCTGCTGAGTCTGCACTTCTTTATCAGCCCATCTGACATGGACAAGGGGAGCCGGGTGTTTGTGTGTGAGCTTTAAGTCCCACTAATATCACAACAGCCATCCGTTTATGCAGGCAAAAGTCACGCAGTGATTTCTGAGTTCACTGTCACCATTTTTATAACTGAAAGAAATAAAAAGTACACGGAGAGATGTTGAGCGCTGCTCAGACACTAATTGAAGGACAGAAAAAACGATGTTTTGTTTTCAGTGGTGCTGATAAATAAAAGGCCAGCGGCTGTTGACATTTAAAGCGGTTAATGTGCTTCAGACGATTAGCCTGCAAATTGACATTAGCACAAAGTCATAATTGTGACTATCCAAGCAGCAACCTCTGGGGCTGAAAATGAAGCCAGTGCATAAAAACAAAAAACTGCAGTCCCTCTAATATCCACTGGAGGCTGGCTCCAAAACAGAGTCAATCCTCATAGACCACCATGTTAAAATGTCCAACTTAATCAGAGAAATAAACATATTTTCAGCCTGGTATAAAAAATTATCTTGGTCTTTATAGCTAATTTAAACTGTATGAGGGAGTGAAGGTTGTATACTTCACCCATTTACATGTTATTAAGGCCCAAAGTTACACATATCTGCTGTTGGCTGCAAACCTCCTTTTTTTTCAGGAATTAGAAAAATGTGCTGTGTTTGTAAAAGGATCAAATGGAGATAGAGGGTTTAGTCACAAACTTTTTTAAAACACATTTTATAGATTGAGAAATGATAAAACCCACTGATAGACATAGAGGGGGATCATTAGAATTATATATATATATATATATATATATATATATATATATATATATATATATAAAAATAGTGAAATGGGGAGATTCGAGGTTTGTGCCCGACAATGACAATATTTAAAAGCGGGGTTGTTTTAGTGAAAGGCTGTCTGCAAGGCAACACTCGTCTCTGAGCCGGATCCACTTCTCACTCCTCCACAGCTCCAACTTTTCATCCAAATATGGTCACTTCTGGCCAACAAAAAAGAAAAAAAAGCCTCCAACAAGATGGCTATGACCGAAATGCCAAACTTAATGCTTCAAATCAGGAATTCACAAACAAACTGGTGACATCATGGTAGCCACGTCCATTATTTTATACAGTGTATGACGCTAACCAAGCTAGCAGCTTGGGTTGGGTTAGGGTTTGCTCCAGTCATCCACAAATGGTCACTTCTAGCCCCAAAAACCAAGATGGCAACAACCAAAATACAAAACATGAGGCTTCAAAACGAGTCTAAAAACCAATGGGTGATGTCCTACACCAGCAGCTCGGCCTACCTTTTATTTTTCCAACACAAATACATCACAAACAGTACAAACCGGTAAAAAAATAATAATAAAATATATCTAATAAAAACAGAGTCCACCAAAGCCTAATTAGCAGTGCACATTTCTCTGGTTTGTACTGAGCTTCTTGCTTGTGGCTTATGTCTGACTTTTAGTGCACTGTTGGTGATATTGCACCTTTTATTCAAATGTTTCCACACTGTCAGTCTCTGCAGGAGCAGTGAGAGGACATCCACGGTGGTGGAAGCTTGTGCTGAGTCTGAATCAGCGGCTGTAAAGAAGAGGAAAATGTGCCAGCTGGTGGTGTCGGATACTGCTGGACTCCTGCTGCTGATTTTCATGTGTGAAATCACAAACACGGTGTAAAGTGTCTTCTGGTACGTTGGCTTTGTTCTGAATGAACTGTACTGTTGACTGGGAGAGGCGCCACCTGACGAGCTGTAATAAGCATACACACGGAGGAAATCTTATGTTTCAGAGTGCTGTGTGTCCTGTAGAGATACATGCACAACATCATGCCTGGAAAAATACAGTCACGATCATGAAACTGATGACCAGACGACCTGAACATCGAGCCTGCTGTGTGCAACATATGGTGCTTTAAAAATTCAACAAAGCACGACACATTTCAGGGAAACCAGTTATGACAGTTCTCATCAGTATATTTTGAACTATTTAAAGACATTAAAATAAAATGCTGCTGCAGGAATGAGTCCTATAAACCAAAGCATTTTTGTATCCTGGTTCCCTTGTCTTGAAGTCAGTGGGTTTTTGGTTAGACGCCTCAAATAAAATCTGTTGTTAATACAAGCTTAAGACATTTTCAGGTTTTGTCCTACGGCATTAAATGCATCAGTAAATAACCCAACTGTGAATTTCGAAGCCTTTATGTGTCTTAAACAAAATGACAGTTGCTAACAAGAGGCTAACTTCACCATTGTGTAGTTCATTTATAACCAAATTTGATATTTTTATCAATTGCATTTACTTTATCTTCTTATCTATCTTATCTTTTATTGCATAGATTATCTTGCTGAACAAAATGGGCACAAACTGTTTGTGACAAAGCATAATTATGACAGATTTTCTGCAGTAATCCAAAATCCAGTGTACAAATCCCTTAGGCTTTTGTCGAGGAAACCAGGGAGATATTAGCTTCCAGGTTGGCCCACTAATAACTGTCATTCCTGCAACACTCTGTACTAATGTCAGCAGGGCGACATGCCCGCTATCACAACGCAGATAATGTTATCATGTCTAATGCATTTATGTCGGTGTGTAAGAACACAGAATTAATTAGACCCAATCCCAGTAAACGCCTTGCTCCTACCGCTTAGCCCTCAAGGTGCAATCACATCAAGATCCAGGTGCGACCTTTCCAAAAACGTCTTGAAGGTACATCTGGAAAAACAGCTGGGAGTGCATGGAGTGTGCACATAATGCATGCGCGTGGCCAAAAGTGCCACTGACGAGCGATGTGCGCCTAAAAAATGCCAGAAAAGCACGTCGTGCAGCAGGAAGATAGGAGCACCCGACAGGTGCGCTGCACCATTGGGAAACAGTGGTTTTGCTGGTGACACTTTTATAGCAACGTGTGTCGGTGTGACTGGCGACTGTACGCCTCCTTTTTTTGTGTCCACATCGAGAGGTAGGTTGCCCCGCTCAGGCACACCTGACACCGAGTTTTATGATAAATTATTTACAACACAGCTGATCAATCAACAAAAGAAAGCCACAAAAGTTTTGCTGTTTTTTTTCTTAATAAAGACCTAAAAATGACGATAACCATCATTATCTTCCATCTGTTTCTGCAAACTGGGACTGCAAGCTTCTGCATGCAATAAACAGACATAAGTATCTCATACAGCCCCAATTCAAAAATCCTCAACTATCACTTTAGGTTGTGAACAAATCACACGTGTCCTGACAACTGAAAAAGGATACTTATAGCCCATGCAAACGAAATCACTATAACAGAAGATACCATGTATGTTTAAAAAAATCTAATGTGGAACAACTTCTGATGATGTATCTGGGTCTTACAGTTATCACATTTCGTAAGGAAAACTTCAACAGAAATGTCTTTTAACTCCGTTCCAAGAGGACAAGGTGTCCCTCAAAAATAATGAGTATGGGTAAAAGTAAGAAGTGGAATAGGGCCATAGACTAACGAGCGCATCTTGAATTTCTGAAGCAGACAAAAGCACCTCCCTCCTCATCAGCACCGCGCACGTCAATCACACAGGAGATCGGGGTTCAATTCCCAGACAGGAGGACGAGTTGCACAGACAAGTACGACCTATTCCTATCTGATTAGACGCATCTTTTCCAAGCAGGACAATCAGCTTTGGGCACGGCGGATCGATCTGCTGCTGCAGTGCCTCTGGGAATGCTGCGTCCCTCTCTACCCGATGTCCCCAGAGGCATCATTAAAGATTGATCTGATCTTATCTCACCTGCTTCAGTGAGCTTTAGGCTGCTGCACTGTCCTGACGCCTGCAGACTAACGGCAGCATATGACTCCTTTCAGCAACAGTGGCTCGGAAATAGTCTGGCTGCTATTTTTGGAAATGACTTTGGCCTGCTCCGTTCATAGAAAGCAAGGTCAGTGCTAACAGCTACCAAGATAATGATTTTGAGTGATCATCTGGGTGATTCACTCATCAACGTGGAGGTGAAAACGCATTCAGAGTCATTTCAATACATCCCATAACTATTCCATCATACGTGGCTGAAATGTGCCGCACTTCACTGAGTCACTGCTAATGCACTGTTGACAGAAGCATCAGCAGTCTGCAGGAGAATGAGGAAAGAACTGCATCATGGGATGTGGGGGATAACTGAAATGTGTTGATGTTTAGTTACATCAGAAGTTGGACAGATGCAGCATGGGAAATGTCACACCAGCCCTGGTGGACATCAACATGTTGACAACCACTTTTGTGTGTTAAAGGTATTTTCATTTTGTCTGTTGACTGTATGAAGTTCGCCTGGTAAGACCGTCCTGCTCAACCTTCTGTTTCCCAAACTGTCTCAGTCGGGACTTTTGCTGCCTTCACGTGCTCCTCGGAAATATTTACTGTATTTTTGAGCTACGAGCACATGTACGGCCCTCTTAAATCGTAATTAGGATTGAATTATTGGGACATTTCGATGATGCCCGAGTTGCTGAGTTGTGACGTTCGCGTGACGTTTCAGGGCAGAAGAAATGGAAAAATGCATGAAAACGGTCTCAACAATTGATGGTAAAAAATTATATATTTCATTATTTTGTTGCTACTGGCTATCATTTACTTGTAGGAGTTGCACATTTTAGTAAATGCATCTATTAGCTGCAGCAAACAAGCAACTTTTAACAATAAAATGTAATGCTGTCAGTTTAACATTGAAATATGTTGTTTTGGGGCACAGCTGATGCTATTCTTCTTCGTGGGTGGACAGTCTTGGGTAACTATGTGCATATGTATCTGCATGCAGATGCACAAATAAAATGCTCCCTACAGCAAAACGTGTCAAAGTAAACTTTTATTTAGTAGCCAGAAGTGCAGCCTTAACAGGCTGAAGGTTACAAGAGGACATTAGTGGACAAATGCGCTAGTTTGGAAAGTCTGTGTGTGGGAGGGAGAGGGCCTGGAGCACAGAGGTGCTGACAGCCCACTGTGCATGACATCTCAATTTTATAATACGTGTTTAATGATTTTCCAATCGTTTCTGACTGGTGGTGAGTGTATATGTGTGTGTGTTTGTGTGCGTGTGCATGTCAGTGGGATCGTAACTTCATCACATCTCATGAGTCCATCTTTCTCTCCACGCAAACTACCACTTGCTGAGCTGACAAAGTTTTATGGTGCATAAAGTGTCGATGCCTGATGGAAAAAGTCAGAAGTACAAGTGTAGTGCACATAAACTCTCTGCATGAGGGCGTTTTAACTATTTTACACAGCAGGTTGTGTGCTCAAACGGGCTTTTCTCTGTATAATTTGTTTCAACATGTATCAGCTGACGTCAAAGTCGTTCCAAACTTCAGTATGTAAATCATAAAGTGAAGGTTTGGCATTTCAGCAAAACTCACTGGAAAACAGTACCACCGGCATTTATTTTTCATGCACCCAAACAAGACGTTATCAGAGACAGTAAAGCTGAACTCCATCCAGCAGCATCCTGATGATAATTATATATCATAAAAAGACACCCTCTCGATTTGTTTTATTCCTGGCATAAATCCTCAGGTTCTGAGCAATGAACAAATTGTTAAATAATAGAGTGCTAAAGGAATATATACAGTATGTGCCGTTTGGTTATTTATGCATCACACTGTCGGAGTGCAGAGCGCACTCGGGGCAGAGATGGAGCAGCAGTGAAAGTGAAACTTAACCATTTATTGAGCTGGGTCTAAAAGTTTGTGTTCACACAGGCACTCGCCTCTGCTGCAGCTGCCCCTCTCTCATCCAACGATCTGATCTGATTGGCTATGCCTGGATCGACAGCTCAACTATCCACCCTGCGACTCAAACTCCTCAAACTGCTGTGCTGCTGCGTTCATGGACCAGCAAAGACGTGCAGATTTAAAGAGGAGACAGAGAATGAAAAAGAGCAACGCATACAGAGGAGCTACCGCTACACAGATTATAAGTCTGTGGGAAACGCAGCTGCATCAGCTTGAGAACTTGGCACTGCTGATAATGAGTGCCGCTTTATTCTGTGTAGTGTCTTAATAGAAAATGAGTCATTCTGCATCTTATTCAAAGATCAGGCTGCACGATATCTCTCAACACAATAATGGCCCAAGAAGTCAGAAGTGGGCTTTTGGGAACAATAATGAGCATCGGGTGTGACAACTGCTTGTTTTTCTTTGTTTTTATCCTGTGTAGTGTGTCATAGACACAGCATCTGGCATGCCTCAAGTCAAACCGACAGAGATAAGCAGATACAATTTTTTGCCTTCTCTCACTAAATTTGACCATTTCTACGAAACATTTCCTTGGAACACACTGCATGCGTGAGGAGCGCCTGACGGTAACCTCACTGAAGTTTGCATCTTGCATGCTTGCGATGTTGACAGTAGCAGCTTTGTTGCCGCCACGCTTCTGCAGGATTGCCGGCTGCTAAGACTGCTGTATTTCCACAATTATAAGCATATATTCCACTAAATTATAAAGACGTGCAAGCTCCTGCATTGTCAGCAACACAGTCCTGCAAATGTTTCACAATAAAATACCTTGTGTCAACAACTGAGGTGATTCTGTCCACAGAAAAGTTGTAGGGCTTTTATTTTGAAGTGGCAACAGTAAAGTTTGAGGAAAACAGATACATTTGTATTTCCTCATCTCTGTAACAGATAAAGATATTGAAACTGTAGGAAAAGGTGCCATAGAGTCAATATAATTATTGAAACAATTTTTCACTGCCTATTTCTGCTAATAACCGTGCCTGTCATGCTGAAAAAAACCCCAAAAAAAACAGCAAGCCACCATTTCTCTAAATGTGCTGCAGTTGACAAGCAGCTGAGAAAAACCACAAAACCCTCTGAATTTAGAGAGAAGACATATGCCATAAAAGCAGGCTCATATAGAGACATCTGGCTTTATTCTGTATTTTATCAGATTTAAGTTGGACATTTTCTTGTCTTCTGCATTTCCTATTGTAACACAGACCCCTAAAATGTTTTTATTTAACTGGCTTTTATGAGCAACCAGTCTGTTTTTGTTATTTGAGACTTAGCAATTATTTGAATTTGCAATAATCGTTTAATTTTTGCAAATGTCTCAAAAAAGAGTAAAGAAACAAGAGAAAGGATACTGTATTCTAGTGTATTCTCATGTGCATCATGATAAAGTCTAAAACTGCATCTGTCCAGACTGAGCAACCTCAATCTGCCCCTTGATAGCATGGTACAGTCTCTAAAACCAGAGAAAAGTGGCGCTGGATGGGGAGAAGGAGAAGCAGCAGCAGCGTGCTCGGCAGGAGCGGAGGAGGATATTGTACGTGGAGGAGCAGGGAGGTCAAAGCGCCGGCAGCCAGAGAGCGGTGCTGAGAGGAGAGGTGAAGCTGAATGCCAGATCAGGGAGCTCAGACTCGATAGTGCAGGCTAACCCTTTTAGTCTCAGAGGGCTGCTTACATAATGATGCCTTCAAGGCATATAAAACACATTTCCAGGTTCTTCGGAGTGAAGAGAGAAACCAGGATGTGGCCGGCTGAGTGTGAGATTGGACTCAACTGTAAAAAAGATTTCTTCAAGTGCACAGACTGATGCAAACACAAGTTTTTGTATTTAGCATGAAGGCATTTTAAATAGTGATATTAGTTTAAATTGGCAAAACGTTTTGATTAGGTAATTAAAAACACTATCGTTTTTACACGTATCAACAATTCTTTTTAATTATTATTACAAATGAGTGAACGGACACTTTTCTTGATTTTATAACTGAATATTTTGAATACTTCTGTAATTTTATGCACCTTTTTGAGAAATGCTCTCTCCACAGTTTGACTGCAAATGCACGAAAAGGCGACTAGTTCACCAGTTTAGCCAATTAAGTAACACAAAAAATGATACACTTCATGTGATTGGTTTGAAAATCTTAAAAAAAAAACTTATATGTGTGGACTAGGCCTCAGATAAAGCAAAAATAAAGACCCACAAACATATTAAAGTGTGCAGCATCACTAAATTCTGTTTTGTTTCCACTTGATTAAATTAAGGCTCAATGAGGCTCATTGAAATGAGCAGTTTATAGTCAAGAGATGGTCGTGGACAGCAACCTAAGATCATCCCTTTGAGACTACAGCTGGGTATTGTTAAAAAAATCACAAAACAGTACCAAAACCAGCACCAGCAGGATTATTAATTAAGACCACTACTGAAATATAAATACCACAGTCAATTACTGCATCACACTCTCGGTGTGCAGCAGGACGGGTCTGCAAACAACAAACAAGTATATCTAAAAATAGCTCATGATGAGTTTCAAGTACGCTGTGGTCATGCTCCCTCAAAAATGTTTAAAAGAGGGGGCACAGAATGATAAAAAAAGGACACACGCACACAATTAAAACATAAATAAATAAAATAATAGATACATTTCCGGACATCACTCTCATTCTGCACACAAACAGACCGACACTATCGCTATCCCATGAAAAAGGTTTTCTAAAGCACGTCCTGACTATCTTGCATAGTCACATGACAAATTATTTGTTGAAGCCATATTAGCGTTTTAGTGTTTTTGCCCCGACCCTTCTGGTTAATGCTAGCAGCATGCTTCCTTCCTATAGCTGATACACCATTAAATACTTCATTTAAGTAAGTAATTACTAGTCACTTTTAAGTAACTATTACTATTCTGTGTTGCAGATATTATAATCCACATGTCCAGTACACCTATCATGACTTTGTATCCGCTAACATTTCCAACCCCATGAAACAAACGCTCTTTATCTGCAGAAGAAAAGGTTCAGCGGTTCATCTAACAGGAAAACATTTATGCAAATCCACACTGAAGATACTCAAACCGCTTTTTACCAAATTTGGTCAACTCCCAAAAAACATAGCTGTCCTGTCACAAGTGGCCTTCACAGATTCTTTTCTGCTTCGCACCATAGAAGCTTACACACACGATAAAAAGGCCGGGTGTAATTTAAGAACATTAGTTTGTATAGATATACTTTTTTTAACCACTTAAAAGTATGAGCAGCATAAACCAAAGTTACAACAACGAAAACAGGCAAATACAACGATCACACATTACAAAGAGCAAACATCCAGTTAAATGCAACACAAAACAGGCAATTACATTAATATGTGCAATTTCCAATTTCAGTGAGAAACAGCGAAGCAATCACATCGACCAAGACTGCTATTTCTCAGTCTTCAACACAAAGTTCAACTCCCCTGATAGTGATCAGATCAGACAATTTCAGGTCCTTCTGTAGGCTGATTTAAAAAGACGGGGCGACATTTTTAAAAGCTTTTTTGCCAAGTTCTTGGCGTACCTTGGAAACCGACATCAAGAGAATAGCCTGAGAGCCCAGGTCATATTGATTTTGGTTTTTACGCGCGTACACAAATAACCAGCCTAAGCTCTGTCTGCGGACAGACAGAGAGGGCCATTTAGCAGCAGCATACTATGTACAGTGGTGTGTGCGGTTTCCACAGCGTGTTATAAAACTTCATAATAACAGTAATAATGATAATAATGATACATAAAGCACAATGTGCGCCTCAGTGTCCTCCTTCAGGCGCTGATCAGGTGCATTTATAAAAAAGATCGCTGGGATATGGCGATCAGATCAGGAACAGAGAGATGAACACCCTGAACAGTCTCATCACTGTGACAAACTAGTGCTAACCCACTTTGTCCTTCAAAATAATTCATCCAAACTGAGAACAAAATCAGAAAGAAAGCTGTGAGAACTGTATATACATCTAAAGTAACCAAAGGTGCCTCATGTGTCTCTGAAGCCCTTAAATCAAACCCGCTCATTCAGTGTTTTTACAGACAGCTGAAGGGATTTTAATGGAAACAGTCTCCAGTGTGTACGACTGTGAAACTCGTCTTATTGTCTCACAGGTATCTGTTCTGGATAAGCAGAGATCAGAGGCGGCGTCTGAAGTGATATATCCTGCACGTTGGCTGAGCTCTCACCTACGCATGTGTCGCCTCTAAGTTTGCTCAGGGCAACGTCACATTTCATTTCAACGCTGAGACTCTTCCAGGACTCCAGGGCACCGAGGAAAGTGTTTCCGTCCTCTATTAATCGAAGTGAATAATTTACAGTTTGTTTTTACAAATAACGTATCTGCCGCGGAGTCAGATCTGAAAGGTGTTAGAAGAAGAAGAAGAAGAAGAAGAAGAAGTTAAGTGTTGGAAACATAAAGTAGAAGTGATCGTTTTTGCATTATTCAGAACGTGCTAGTCCAGGGCTTGTTTTTATTAGGGGCCACTTTTGCAAAAAAAAATAGGAGGCCAGGGGCCAGTCACAGCAGCCCCACACGTGTTTCTACGATTTTAGGACATTTATGGGATTTTAGGATGTTTCTAGGATTTTAAAACGTTTCTCTGGTTTTAGGACGTTTCTGGGATTTTAGGACATTTTTACGGTTTTAGTACTTTTCTAGAATTTTTGGGACATTTCTAGGACCTTTTCCAATTTTAGGATGTTTTCTAGGATTGCAGGACATTTCTGGGATTTTAGAAAGTTTCGAGGATTTTGGCGTATTTCTAGGATTTTTGGCTGTTTCTAGGGTTTTCTGATGTTTCCCTGATTTTAGGACATTTCTCAGTGAAGGATCCTTCACACCCCTGTCGGGATCTTTCACTGACGCTTTTTTTCATCAACAAGCTCTATTTTGATGCTGTTTTATGCACGCTGGCACCTTATGCATACTAAAAACCAATAAACAATTACCAGTGTAAATCATTATTTCTATTGTGAGTTACAGAGTGGTTGGGGGGCCGCACAGCACCCTATTCGGGGCCAAACATTGAGTATCACTGCTCTTCTCTCCAGAATATGTTGAGTTCTGGTGTAATGCATTAACTACAGCTCTCTCAATATTCAAACACTCCAGTCTAAGGAGTGTTTATCCTGCTAATCTCAAAGTCTGGAACGTATCCAACGCTTCAGTGTGTGAACACATTTGAAGGATGGAAAATGTACTTTACTGCTACATGCAGAATGCGGGGTAAAACTACACAAGCATTTGTTTCCTCCCACCCAAACAGCACAACAAAGCATATGGACAGATGGTGCGCACACATCTCACATGTGCTTTTAGACTTGCTTATTAACCATCGGAGTGCATTGACTTATCAGTGGGAAGTTGATTTAAGGAGGGTGTGGGGGTTTGAAACCCTTGTCCCATGCCCCAGAGGTTGATCAATATCAATCTCATCAATACAATAGTTCATTATGCTCAGAGGACTTCAGTGGTGCTAAAGCAGGAAACGAAAAACAGGCCGTTGCGTGGGAACACCAGGGCTCAGTGGGTACATCAGTGCATGCGAGGTTAGTTTAAGTCAGTGTGCGCTGGGATTTTGCATGTCTGGGGCTTTTTCCTTGGGCTTTGCTGTCCCTGTTGAGATAAATTAAGCATGACTTTGGTAGTGAATCTATGCAGCCTTGAGGAGGACCTCAGCTGTGCAAGTCCTCGCTGCCCTCAGGATGCAGATAACTCTGGTTTTACCTCTCTTTGTACTCGTGCCCTCCTCTCTACCCCTGTGCCTCGACTGGGTTTTCTCCTGCACTCTGTTAACTCACCAACCAAAGCCGCTCACCCTCCAGAGTCTCACTGAGATTTATTGTTACTTTGTTGATGCTTTCCTGAACTTGAATGTACCACCGATTGAAAAACAAAAGCTGGAAAAAAACAGACTGTTTTCCATAGTAAAGCTGCACACATGAATATTTACCAATAAGATGCACCGATATGGTATCAGACCATATTTGTCTTGTTGACTGTCATTGGCTTATCAGCAAATAAGACATTCACCGATGGCTGTGGCCCATGTTTTTCTGTTGTGCAGGCTTAAAAAGCAGGCTAGAGACCATCTACCACAAACCTAAGTTACAGAGCAGGTACAAGACAAACACAGCGACTGTTTGGCAAATGAGAACTGATTTTTTTAACTTTTCTCAGCCAGGTATGCAACCTTGTCACCTCTCAGGAAACTTTGCAGTTTTGAATCTAAATCTTTGTTACCTTTTTTACCCTTACTACTTTGCATGTCTGTTAAGCTAATTATTTAGGCTTTTCATTCACTCTTGCTGCTCTCATCAACCTTCGCTGCTGGTTTCAATGAAAAAGCTTTGATAAACCCACTGTGCACAGCCCACCCAGCAGCAAACAGCAGACGGACACAGGTAGCTAACAGCTGGTGAACATAGCGGAGCATTTAGAAACTAAAGAGCCTGATATTTCCCTCAGGAGTGGGTGAAGCCCAAACCAGAGCTAAAAAAAAGAGAGAGAATATTGGACTTAACATGGAATATAAAATCCACATTTGTTAAATATAACAAAGAAAACTGAATTACAGACTGCTTTTTTTATTCATGTAAAACCAGTAGGGAGCGTTTCATATCCAAAACACACCAGATGTATTTCACTGATGCCAAATGATCTCTACTTCACACTACACATCATAACATATATGACAAAACAGGGAGAAATGGATTCCAAATGAAAAAAGGGCAAAAAGAGGGAGAGAAAAAGATGACACAGAAAGAAAGCAATGGAAGGACACAGATAATGAGGCAGAAAAGGAAGAATGAGACGTGAAGAATCAGTGCTCTGGGCAGAAAACCGCAGAGGGAGAAAAAGAAGACACAGAGCAATTAAATGACGAGGGCAGTGTGAGAGAGGGGGAAAATAAGACGGGGACAGAAAACGAGAGCAGTTAGTGTTCAAAACAAAACACGAAAAGATTCCCAAAGAGAGAAAGAGAGACCCTGTAAAAGCCAGATTTGCTTCGGTCCAGTTATTTCTACAACGGGCTCAATTGAACTGTAAATATGAATGAGTTCATGAAATGGTTTTGTGAATTATTTTTAAATAAAATCACTGTTAACCAGGCCAATCAATACCACCTTCATGCTCATGTGTTGCCTGTATTTGTTGCTCATTTCATGGGCCAATTTCAGAGCTCCTACAACTCATGTAAATGTGATCACTTCTAACGGAAAAGCCAGATGAAAATGGGCAAATGAACAAAAGGAGACATTCTTAGACCTGCATCCGTCAACGTCATGATGAAGGACACTTCATCATTCTCTGTATCAGGGCCAGAC
This sequence comes from Plectropomus leopardus, assembly GCF_026936395.1. Taxonomy (NCBI): domain Eukaryota; kingdom Metazoa; phylum Chordata; class Actinopteri; order Perciformes; family Serranidae; genus Plectropomus; species Plectropomus leopardus. The sequence continues at coordinate 4,169,309 of NC_142176.1, read as the reverse complement.
AATTTCTGATCCAAAGCCTGGGTCAGGAGAGGACATGCAGTGCGAGGAAACACAGGAGGGACTCAAAAAATAGGACTGTGGCCTCACGAGCTCAGGGATGCAGCTCAGCAGTGAGTCCCAGAGCTGGAAAGCTCTGAAAGCTCCACGACTTCATAAAGAGCAAGGCTCCCGGCCGTGGCCTGCAATGTTGCCTCAAAGAGAGAGCTGGAGGTGATGTTTTTTCTTTTTAGTTCAGCACCTCAACTTTCAATCACAAATGAGGGCTGGAAAGTCCATGAATACATAAACAGTTTCAAAAATAAAGTTTGATTTCTTGAAACTGTAAACATTATAACAAACATGCTCCCTTAACTTGATAAATACTACTTGTTACTTAGTAGGTTCATCAACAGCATAATTACACCTATAAATTGCTATGAAAGGCCACCTGCTGTGCTCCATTTGTGGCCAAAAAAAGGAGAAAAATTGCTATATCTCTTTTGCAGAGCTGCACTCAGACAGCCAAATCTAAAATTTAAAATAGAAGAAAATTGGTCTATGCAGCAGGTTCTCTTAAATCACTCATATGCTCCTCTTAAGCATGAATCTTTTGGAGTGGTTTAGAGTGGTTTTTGTATGAGGTTCATTGTCTCGAATACAAAAGCGTCTTTCAATACAATACAAAATGGTTTGTAAACATTCAATACAGTCATTAAAACTCATTCTCTGGCGACCTGGAATACCTGTGCAACCGTTCACGGCAACCAATATCAGAGGTCAAGGCTTTCTTTTAAAACCATGATTGTGAGCTTCATAGTGTTGCTGTAAGAAACTGGAACCACTGCCACACTCCACGCAGTGGTCTGAAGTTTCACACTTTACATCCATGTCTGTGAAAACATGGAGGCTTCAAACACATCTTCCCTCCGGCAGCACAGAAGATCTATAAAATCAGCACAGTTTCAATGTGGGCACCCAAGGTTTCTGAGGTATGGCTCCAAACATGTTTTATGAGGTCACCGTGACCTTGACCTTTGACCTTCAACCATCAGATTCTAATCAGCTCACTGTTGAGTCAGAGTGAGTGTCAAGTAATGCCTTCAACGTGTTCTTGAGATATTGCTTTCACAAGAATGAGACAAAAGAAAAGTCACCTTGACCTGTGACCACCAAAACCAAAGCAGCTCATCCTTGAGTCCATTTGAACATTTGTGCTAAATTTGAAAAAAAAATTCCCTCAAGAAATATTGTGTTCATAAGAATAAGGTAAGAGGGGCCTTGATCTGTGACCACCAAAATCCAACCAGCTCATTGTTGAGGCGTTCTTGAGAGATTTATCGCATTCACAATAATGTGCCAGACGTATGGACGGACAACCTGAAAACATAATGCCTTCAGCCTCTGCTATTGCAAGTGTGGTTACATAAAAATGACCTTCACGCTGAGTCCCCAAAATCATAAGGATTCCTTTCCTGGAGAAAATAAATGAGTGTAAGAAGCTTAATGGCAGTCCATTAATAGCTGTTGAGATACTGGATATGACGACGGCAGTGCATGTAGATGCAGCAGCCAGTAGCTCCTCAAATCTTTGCTATTTTTTGCTACATTTTTCTATTTTTTCAACTCCATGGCCCCTTCTGCAGAAGCACGATTTTTCGACGACAGAGACGCACATCTAAAACATCAGGAAAAGTTGTGTGGGGTTTGCAGACTGCCAGTCAGACCAGAGGGGAGAAACAAAACCGAAAGATGAAGAGAGGAAGGAGAGCCAGCATCAGGGCGAGGCTGACCCGACTTGGACCGAGAGCTGTTCCTCTACCAAGCTGTCTTCTGTGTAATGTCCGATCTCAGGAGAATAAAGTGGATAAGATGTGATTGAGGCCCACTTAGCAACAGGTAATCAGAGACTGCTGCACACATCTTCACAGAGACATGGTTAACCCCTAACATCCTGGATCAAACCGTTGCACTAGATGGGCGGACCTTGTTCAGAGCCGACAGGACACAAGACTCCGATGCATGTTTAAAAAAATGCACTGCAGGAATTGAACGATGCCACCAGCAGCAACATGTCGAAACAACCGTACGGAATCTTCATGGTAGCTGCTGATTTTAATCAACTCATCCTTCAACTGTAGCAGGATCGAGGACAAATGTAATTTCATTTTTCAAACTTTGTTGAAAAAATGACTAATAAATCTACCTTCTGCCTTCTACTACCTTCTATATTTCACACTGGATCAAGGAGACAGACACTGACAAACTACCACTGCACACACACACACACACACACACACACACACACACACACACACACACACACACACACACACTTACACTAACTTCTTGTAGCTATTCCAGTGATACGGTTTGAATCAGTCAGCAAAAGCAAGGTTAAAAACACACACACGCATTCTCTCTTTCTCTTGCACACGTTAGTACACAAGCCACTTTCAGAATAAACAGAGTGGTCAGTGTAGGTCGAGCACTAAAAGGCAAAAAACATTATTTCCCACAGGCCACATTTTTTCTTTACATAAGCCATTAACCGAGCTAAAACTTCTGAAAAGAAACTTTATTTTGGTAATATCCTAAGCAGTCAGTTCCTGCAGGAATGGGAATGCCATCAGTCCCCTCAGAGAGCTAAACAGCGCCGTTCGCTCGGCTGTGCAGGCGGCGATAGCAGAGGAGACCATTATTTGAAGTGAGCTGTTGAACAGAACCTGGCTGAAATTGATTTGTGTTCGTTTCCATAATATGAGTCATGCGAAGTTGAATTCCGCTGCCTACGCCATCCGAATGTGACTCATGCTCGGAGAAATTAGCATTCCCCATGCAGCTCGAGCCACGGGCAGAAATGTACACAGAGCAGATTGTGGAGACATTCAGAGTGTATAACAAGAGGTCATACAGCATGCACATCAAAAGGTCATTTCAGAACGTACTAAATATTAAAAGCTTAGCTTTTACAAGCCAACAGAACCATCCTGCTAAAACAAATCTGCCTGCAGCTGAAATAAATCAAACTGTTTAAAGACTATTTTGATGTCTAGTGGACTGAGGCTGTATTCAGCCTTGTTTCAAGACAACAATATCATTATCCTACTTCTGTTCATTGTTATTTTATTTTAAAGGGTCGGTTCACTCCAAATTCAGAGAAAATATTTTTGGTTTCATTTGTCAAAACCTGGGCAAGCGAAGAAGGTTGTTTACATTTTTTTACTTTTGTTATTTTTAATAGTGATTTTTTTCAATCATTTAGTAATAGATATTACCTTGTATATCTTATCTCTTTCATTGTAAATCTGTATCGTTTATAAGGTTTTCATGTTTTTTTTGCCCTGTTGTACAAAATGTTCTAATCAAATAAAGCTGCCTGGCCTTTCTTTAGTATCCCTACATTTGCTGTTCAGAAAAATATATTATTTAGATGGATCAATGACACACCACCAACTATCCTCGGATGACATAAACTGATGTTTGACCTCTTGCCAATGCAGTATCTTACACGCAGATTTAAGTGTAAAGTTGATGATTTTTAAAAAACAAACTTGGAGACCCTTTTTTTTAGATACTCTGGTAAAAGACTTGCGAATTTGGTGTTAACAGAAATGATGAAATACTCCCAAAAACCCAAAGCTTTTGGGTGATAGGGAGGTATGATTTGTACAATGCAATTTTATTTATCTGTTTTTATTTAATGTATATCCTCTTTTTCATGCTTTGTTTTCTGAGCCTTCTTAAAACTCACTCATTTTGTAGCCATAAATCAGTGGAATACTCTTTTACACAGAGCTAATAACGTACCAACTTTCAAACCTTTTCATGTTTAACAAAACGTTGGATACTGTCACGGTAAAAAAATTAACAGCTAAAAAGATAAAAATCTCTCTCACCTAAATTATTTATGGTAAGTGTGATGTTCAGTTCCAGAATCATTTATTTATTATTCTTCACTTCCAGATTTATATATTATTTAGTTGTTTATTACTTTGACTTAGATGTTCAGTTCATTTACGACACTGTCAAAATTTTGGGAACTGGAGGGACATCGGCCAATTTATTAGCTATTTGCTCCAAACTATTGATATTATATCAGCCTTTAAAAAAACACACACACAATTAGTTGACCTCTAGTGGACAACAATGAGTGTTTTAAAATAGTGGAGTTTTTGCTGCACATAATGGCTGAAATATAAATATTAGGAGTCGACCGGTAATCGGCCGGGCTGATTATTGGAGCCGTTATTTTGCCAATAATCTGTATCAGCGTTTTATTTCAATGATCACTGGTAAAATTAATTAATTACAAAGTACAAAGAAAGTGTCAGCATGGGAGGAACATTTACTTTGCAAAACCTCAGAGAGCTATTTTTATTTATTCATTTTCTATTTAAATTTTCACTTGACTTTAAAAAAAAAGTTGCAGGGAACTTGCTGTATATGATGTTGAAAGTTTCAGTTCGGATCAAACATTTGCATTTAAACAAAGTTTTGTGTTTGGTTTGTTATTTTTAAAATTCTAAATATTGACAATTTTTTTTATTTTTATTGTAAATGTATATCAGTTCCACATATCGGTTATCGGTCGCATTAACTATTAATAATCTGAATCACTATTGGCCCTAAAAAACAATATCGGACCCCTAATAAATATAATAGATGTCAATGGGGACTGCCTTTGACTGTTGGTAACGTATGACAGTTATCAGAATAAAAAGTCTGATCACTCTGCTACAAAGAATTACACGCGACAGATCAGTGGCCTCCGTCACACTGCAGGAGCAGACACAAATCAAAGGAGTCTTTTGAAAACAATGAATAGCCCGTTAAATGTGTCCTTCTGTGATGGGTGCGATAAAACATGAATGGAACAAAGGGAGCGCGCGTGTGCACACACACACACACACACACACACACACACACACACACACACACACACACACACACACACACACACACACACACACACACACACACATTGTAACACTCACCCCCAGCTTGCGGCTGCGCATGCGTACGTAGCCCTGCTTGACGATGTCATTGAAGTTGGAGGCCATCTTCGGAGGGGGGGTAACCTGCTGGCCGTCTCTGTGGAGACCATCCAGATGTTTCGTCCCTCCCTCGACCAGTCCCTCGCTTTCCCTTCCTACGTCTCCAAAGCTCCCAGCGTCCCGTGTGGCTTCCCCTCTTTCACTTTCAGTCCCGTCTTTCTCTTGTGTGTATTTTTCTTCCTTTTTCTGTTTATCCTCAACTCCACTTTCATGGAGCTCTTCACATCGTGCACACCCTCCTTTTTCTCCTCCTCCTCTTTTCTTTTTTTTGTCCTCTGTTGGATTTGTTTCTCTCCTTCTTGTGTTTTTTTTATTTTTATTCACTCTTTACCAGACGGGTCTTTCCTCGTCTCCCTCTGCGGCATCTCTAAGAAACATGCAGACAAAGAGACAGTTAGAGAGAGAGGCAGAGATGGATATATACAGTAGATATATTATTCATTGAAGAGTGAGGAGCCCAACATTATCGTGCATTATTCATGCTGGTGGCGCGCACCATTACTGAGGGCAAGTTTGTGGGATGGCTGCTTGTGACGTCGTGCTCTCACGTACAGTATGTCTGTTTACATTAACCTTTCTTTGTTTGTGTGTATTTGAGTAATTTAGCACACGTGTGAGCTTGTGAGTGTGTAGTACTATGGCATAAAGCTGTACAAAGGATATCACAGGAGGCAGCCTCTATTAGCGGGTACGGTATCCGGGAAATAAAAATGTATGAGGTTTAATCTGTTCTCTAATCAGAGCCCGCTTACCCATGATGCCACACTGTTTATTCCCTGCTTCCATCGAGTTAAATTTCCATTTCAAACACCCTGATCTCTTCATCCTTTCCTTTCAGCATTTGTTATGATGCAACGCTGCTGTAGACACAATGTTACAGTTTCAACACCTCTGTGCAAACACGGACCCGGTCCTCATTTGTCCTCATACGCTGAAGCCGCATACATCCTTGTTTTATGTCGAAAATCAAATGTGTGAAGCGAGGTGTCAGTCAGAAATTCTGCACTTCCACGCAATTTAATGCAGCCTTTTGTCCTATTTCAACACCATCTCATCACTATTCCTCCTTTTGACACTTATGCAGGAGCAGCGTCACTATAATGCCGCCGGGGGGCTGCCTTTCTGGATACAGAAGAGGTCAGAGGTTGATTTATGGAGCGGTCACACATGAGCGAATACACACCAGTGACCATTGTCTGCAGAGGCGACATTCACGCTGAATGTGGGCAGCCTCGGTGGTATTGGTACATTTTCCATTTTCTTACATTTTCATGTCTGTCTCCCAACTCGCTGCAGGCCAGGCAGCATCTCTCATGTGGGGCAGTTTGTATTTATCGTGCAGAATCAGCTGGTCAAACACAGCAACAATCAATAGCTGCATTTACACTATCCGTAAATGTCAAATGTCCAATATCACGCTGTTATGCCGCCTCGCTGTCCTGTATATGATATATATGATATATCATGGATAGGGGGGCAGAGTGATGTCGCCAGGAATGGAGGTAGTAAGAGCCCTGAGGTCTCAAGGTCTGTTTAAAAGGTAAAGCTGAAAAGATGTGACCTTGGGCAGCACGAGTGTGATGTTTTGATGACGTGTTTATGTGTGTGACCCACATGCTGTCAGCATAGCAGCTAATTCAAGGAAGAACAGCGATCATAAATGTCCGCAAATTAGGAAAATAATGACATTCAGGAGCTCCTTACCCTCTGAATAGAGGACGAGATCGGCTGCCATATAACAGAGACGGTAAACGATTGTGACTGACATGTCATGTCTTTGTTGTTGTTTAGAAATCACTGCTGATTTCTGCGTTTTTTGTCATGCTCGATGGGATGCTCGTGAGTTAAACGTCACGCCTCCTTTGCTTGTGTGATGCAGTGTATAATCACACACTGAAGCACAATAATGCAGCTGTCATTTAGTTCTGTTTAAAAAAGCAGGGCCGATACAAAACGGGAACCTTACTGCATGATCTCTGTCGAATGTTTCCTTTATGCTCTTCTACTATTGGTTGAGGTTGTGACTTCAGAAGTCAAAGTTCACTAAAAGTTGAACTGAAAATGATGATGATGATGATGATGATGATGATGATGATGATGATGATGATGATGTGATTTTTGCTGGGTTCTGTACGAAGCATGTTACTTCATGAGTGGACTCTATTCGTACGCCGGGACACCTCTCTCATACCACAATGTTTATTTGTATACTGTGACACATTTTACCTTGATCAAAAGTAATTGCATCTCCTGGGATTTGGATATTACACTTTTCGACAATAATTTGATAAATTATGCAGCCCTACATACTGGCTCAAAGCATTTCTTACAGTGAAGGAATTTCTCCATGATCAGTATGGACAGAAGCAGCGATTACAGAGTTCACTCGATGTACACACTCGAATGTGAGTAATGTATATTAACAGCATTTCTCCAGACCGTGTGGGCAGATAACGTTTTGATTGACACCTCCCTGGATCCCAACCATTGCCAACTGTCTCTCGTCTCCATGACGACAGCCATGGAGCAAAGCGGGGTCGGCGTGGTGCAGCTCTATCTGTTCCAGCCCTTTGAACTCTGGCTGCGTTCGTAAATCCAATCTGATGCTCTGCACTAAAATGAGAGAGCTGCTGTTCGAAGCCACGGAGCGTTTCTGTTTCTCCATGAATCAACAAACAGTTAAGTTCATCACACATTCACTCCGTTCGTTGCCTCGCTGCTCCGTCTCCCCACACAGAGTTCCCAGAGTCGCTCTGACACTCACAGACTGTGTTGCTTTGGATAACTGATCAGTTCAGTCCAACAGTGCTCCGAATTTACGGACGGTCCAGTTTGTGAGTGTGAGTGTGAGTGTGAGTGAGTGTTTCTGAACGCACCCCATTGAAAGGAGCTTTGAGGGATTTTAATTTGTCATGTTAAATTGGCATCAACTGACACCTGACTTTGAATTTTTGACTGGCTTTATCCATATTACGTGAAATGGATCGTGGATAACCACACCAAAAACAACCCTACTTTAGCAAACAGTGAAAAAACTGAAATGACAAGAATTAAAATTAACGATACATGTTAACTATATCGTCTGCTTTCACCCTCAGACATGAGGCTTTTTATTCTGAGTTAAGATCACAGTCTTAGTCTAAATAAACTGTGACACCACATTCAGCTGATACAGCAGAGAGCTGGTAGTCTTCAGTATATAAAAATACACTGCTTCTGTCTGTGGATGGAGTGGCTCAAGCACAAAGACACACAGGAATGAGGAGACAACAACGCACTTGACCTAGTGCCGGAGTAATCCATGTGTGAAGTACAGCAGACACACACACACACACACACACACACACACACACACACACACACACACACACACACACACACACACACACACACACACACACACACAGAAACATGTTTCCCCTCCAGAGAGCAGGGACACTTGCCGTCTTCATTGACTCGCTTGCGGTAATGAAACTGATATACAAGAGGTGACGTGACTTATACGGCCATTTATGCATCCTGTGCATGCAGATGCTCATGTGCAACCCCAGTGTGTATATGTGTGTGTTTGTTTGTGGGGGAGTGTGTGTTTGCCATCAGGCGAGGAGCAGTGGGGCAGACATTTCCCATAGGGCTCAGTGGTAAATCTCCCTGACAACAGTGGAACAGAGACATTAAACTTTAACAAGGGGATCATTAATACACACGCACACACACACACACACACACACACACACACACACACACACACACACACACACACACACACACACACACACAGAGAATGCTGGCAAAAGGCGAGATGGGGAGAGGCTTATCATTATGGCAATGTTGGTTTAGCTAAGTGGCTCCGGCACAAAGACTATTAAACATTAAGCAAACACACAGAATTGGACTAAATAGAACAGCACACAATCATGCAAATACACACACACACACACACAGACACACACACACACACACACACACACACACACAGATGTCAATGAGTAAAACAAACACATGTTCATATGAATGTGTAAACACAACAGTAATCTCTGTCCTAATGGAGGTGTTCGATTGCACCACCTTAAAATACACACTCTGTTCTGGATGTGTTGTGTTCAGTGTGTGCTATTCATTAATTAACACATGAACAAGTCATGACAACAATCGTTTGTGGACATTACTCTGTTCGCCATAAATACTTAAGCGTATTGCTTAAAAGTAGGGCTGGGCGATATGGAAAAAAGTCTTATCACAATATTCTTTTCATATCAGTCGATATCGATATATATCACGATATTCATCAAATCACTATTTCTGTCAAGCTCAAAGGTTCCCTTTGACTCCTAAGTGAGATATGAAGACATCATAAGGTTAATTTTGGTTTCAGTCTTTGTTTCGCTGGCTGTCGGACATTTCCGCGCTGGAGCTTGGTTGGGCTGTCGGACATTTGCAGAGGTGGAAAGTGACTTTTTTTAGACCTCTACAGACTACTTTGTGTTAGTTTCAGGTTTAATCAAAATTTGGATGAATTATAAAGAAACAGCAGGACGCATCGCTCCGTGTCTCATCCAGGCGCCTAGCCACACTTAAAAGAATAAAAGCCTCTTTTTGATCCCACTCTTCATTTTTCATTCATCAGGTACAAGGGATGATTTGGGAAAAATATTAAATTGTGATACAGAGCTTCTCTAATTAACATTTTTATGATAAAAATGGATAAAATGACTTCATGTTGTGTGAAAGGGGTCCATCGTAGTGACAAAACAACAAAATCATCACATAAATTTGCTGTTTCCCCTGTGGGTGATTTCACATTTCACATAAAAATAAATCATTCAAATCAATGCTGGCTGTTAAAACGATCCGGTCAGTTATTTCAGTAGCAGTTAATGATGCCTATATATGCCTCCAAACACCACATAACCAACTGTGTTATCACTTTAAGTCTCAAAACTCACACAAAACTCACTCCCTAACCCATATATTTCATCTGTAAGAGGTAGACAAAGAGGAGGCAACGACATCAAGAGGAGGAAGAGGAAGAAGCACTGACAACATCATCATCGATACGTGGGAATAAGAAGTAGAAGCAACAACAAGAAGGAAGAAGAGTGCAGCTTTCTCAGTTCAATCAGGTCAACAAATATTGGGTTTTTTTTTGCTTTAGGGATACCCATACAGATAAAGATGCAGATAATGATTATTAGTATTTAATGAGACCGATAACCAATATTTGGAACTGATATGCATTAACAATAAAATGAAAACATTTCTGTCATATACAGAAAGTTCCCTGCAATTTAAAAAAAAGGTTCAGTGAAATTTGAATACAAAAGTGAATGAATTAAAAAAGTTCCCTAAGGTTTTACAAAGTAAAAGTTCTTCCCATGCAGATACTTTCTTTGCACTTTTTAATGAATCATTTTATCTGCAATGACTCAAATAAAAACACAGATAGAGATAATTTGCAAAATGCCAAATATCAGCCCGATAATCAGCCAGGCCGATAATCTGTTGACCCCTAATTTAGAGTGCTTATTTACCAGAAAAAGGCAAATAATTTTATTTCATAAAAAAAGGCATAAATGATCCAGATCCAGGTACCCAAGACAGTTTTGAGAATATAAAAGTCCATTATTTCAGCGCGCTAAAAACATTAAAACTACACCATCGTGCAGCTGCTTCCTCAGGGTGTAGTGACACACACAGATTCTCCGGCGACAGTCGTCCTTTCTCTCGTCTGTCTGACAGTCACAGTTGCCGACTAAAACTTTAATCCTGAACAGCTTAAAGCTAAATGCTTTCACTGAATCCTAATTTTGATATCAAAACAATCTTTTGGGCTTTTCTTTCCTGATATAACGGGTTGTTTTCGAGCACGTTTTTCCTCACCACACAGGACTGAAGCTTTGAGGAGACGGTGGAGAAAGACAAAGGCGACGACCCTGACATGGGTGCTTGATTTTGTATCATTTTAAAGTCTATCGAGATTATGAGCTCATGAAACTAGATCACTGCATTTATTACGTTTTCTTTAGTATTTCTGTTTCAGTCTGTGTCCCATACAGAGCTCAACCATCCACTGACGAGGCTATCATAACTCAGGTTTGATGATGTGCCATTAAGTCCACTGAGATGAAACCAATGAGCTTCAGTATCGACATAAAAGAGTCATAATGACCGAGCTCGGATAAGCAGCACTATGACCAGAAGGACCAAATACATTCAGTGCTTTTCTCCCCAAAAAATCCTTCCCCTAGCTCTTATACTGCTATTCAGTATTTTACCACAATGACATACGAAAGTCATGAAAGTCCAGGGCTGTCATTATTTGTCATTATTAAGATACTCTACCCGATATCACACTAACCAGCAGGCCCTGGGTGCATTAAATTTAAACATTTCATTTAAATGAAAAAAAAAAGCTTTACAATACAGGTTTACAATGATTCAGTTACATATATATTATTGTTTTATCATCTTTGAATTTTATCCTTAATTTCCAAATTCTGCATTTTACTCAGATTCTAATGATAGTGTAGTTGCCACCCTGTATTTTATTGCACATTTTGCATGACCATGTGACAAATAAAAATGTTGAACCCTGAAATATTTTCATTCAAGACAAAAATTATGTTTACTTCAATTATTAAATGAAACTGTAAAAAGGAACAAAAGAAAAGACAGAAAACTAAGAAGAAAAAAGAAGAAAATGAAGAAAAGACAAGCTAAAAAAAAGAACAGACAAAGTAAAAAGTAAAGAGGAGCAAACAGAAGAAAAAAGACAAGAGAAGCAAACAGACGGACCAACAGAAAAAGAAAAAGCAGGAAAAGGAGCAAACAGAAGAAAATCAAAAAAGAAACAAAAGAAAAAGTGAAAGAAAAGAAGAAACAGAAGAAACCACAACAAGAAACTGAAGAAGGAATAAAAAAGAAGAAGGAGCAAAAAAAAAGAAAAGAAAAAAGAACTAACAATCTGGCCACTTCATTTAAGTGATGATTTTAAAAACAGACTCTGAGGACATGCAGCCAAAATGAACTTATTTGCTGATTGGAAACACTCAAACTTTGCCTTTTAAGAAACCTCTCTGAGCCCTTGGTCATAAAACAGGGTATTGAAATAATATAATACAAAAAAAAACTAGGAAAGACAAAAAAGATACAAAAAAAAATAAAAAAAGAAACAGCTGAAAACATCATGCAGCAAAAAGGCAGCAACCAGGTGTCAGACTGTAAGCTGCAGGCGTTCAAGGAACAAAGCACCTAAAATACTCAAATATAACGAGGAATCTGAGCTTGGCTTTTACCGTCAGCGTGTTTTAAAACAGACAGTCTTGCATCACATAGCTTTAATTACTGTCAAACGGGGTTAAACTGCACCATCAGACTCGACGGGTCATTCATTCATCTGCTCGAATCATGATCAGTTATCGAACGCACACAAAAGGCATCGAGGTGTCAAGGCAGGATCTAATTCATAACAAGGGCACGACATCGATTCGCTGATGCGCCCTCATTGATCTCTTCCTGTGTGTGTTTGTGTGTGATGACACTGAATCAATGGAGTGCTCACAGTCTATTCGCTGACAGGCCAGCGGCCCCGAACAACAACAACAGCCACACTTCAAACTCCTCTCATCCACAACGACACAAGTGTTAAACATCTGTACGTCGGTGTGAAATCAGCTGTGACGCTCTGCTTGATGAGTGAAGGAGGTGACAGCTTCTATCACAAGTAATACTGTCAGTGGTAAGACTTCTTACAAGTGCACATAGTAATATTTTAATGGCTCTATTTTGGTGCATTTTACGTGCTTTTCATTCTTATTTTTCAAAATAATTTTGTGTTCATGCAAATGGCATACATTTTGGCACGACTGTGTATTTTTGTTTAATCTTGGAATTTCCAGCTCAGCTCACAATAAGTCTAAAATACACTGTGTGAACAAAATTGTTACATTCATACTGCTGAGTGCAAAAAATGCGTCATTGAAACCCATTCAAACTGAATTTTTTTATCCCACAGCCATCAAAGTATAAAAAACAAACATTGTAATTAATTGTCATTCTGGGCTCTTGCCTTGGAATTTGTACATTTTACTATATTAACCACTATAAGATCAGTTCGTCCTGTCCTCTCCTCGACCATTTGTGCCAAATTTGAAGAAATTCTTGCGATATCGTATACACAAGAATGTGTCGGATGTATGGAGCCACAACTCAAAAAAACATAATGCCTCCAGCCTCGGCTGTCGCTGGCACAGAAGCATAAAAACAGCTGTTTTTTGTAGCACTCTACTAGCAGTAAACGCAGCAGTGTCTCTGTGAAAAACGACCGCTTTTTGGGGAAGTATCCCCGCCAAAAACACAGCGATGTCTCAGTAAAAAAAACAAACGTTTTTTGCGCAGCTTGGCAGGTGTTTCACCAAGGTGTCATGTCATCCGCTGTTCCCTCCACCTCTGAATGATGACCTCATCTCATAAATTACGTTGCTTCGGAAACATTGATATGAAACATACAAAAGTAGTGATTCTGGGTTTGTAGAGCGTTTCAAACCACAAATATTTGAGGGCGAGAGCTGCAAAAGAACCGGCTGACTGTTCAAAGCTGTGTATGTGTAAGTCGGCTGTTTGTGTGTCCAAACCTGCAACTATGTCCGGGAAATTTCCAACAGACAAGCACACACAAACACACACACACACACACACACACACATATGTGGTAGTCTCTGTGTGTTTGTGTGTTATGACCTTTATCCTCTCCCAAGTATTTTCCTTCTCAGGTTGACACTTTTGAACATCAAAGATCACATCTGGTCAGTATCTCAGTACGCCTCGACACACACAGACACACACACGCACACTAATAAGATTAGAGACACACACACACACACACAGACAGACATCACAGTGAGCCATGGGGACACACACTCACACACAGCCACCTGTCTCTCTCCAGCCTCGCTCCTGCAGAGAAGTGACTCATGAAATCAGTCAGGCAATCAGCCCCTATTCCTCCACGCCCGTCTCCTCTCTTCTTTCCTCACTGTTTTCTTCCCTTTTACCTACACATTCCTTTTTCTTTCTTTTATTCATCTCTTACTCCTTCATTCCTTTTGAGAAAAGGTGTCTACCTCGTATCGGTGAGCCCATGGATACATTCTGACATGCACAGGAGCCGCTTTTATCCTCAAATGTTAACCTGCTGTTTTGTTTACTTCGTGGTTTTCATTCACAAATTCTACACTAAAGGTCAAATCCTTTTTGGTCACACAGACTTTGAAGCCTCTGGAACCCAAATGACCAAAAACATTCTTAATATATAATTTAGGAGCTATATGTATAATGAAAAGCATAAAAATGACATCAAATTTGAAATATTGTCATTATTGTATTTTCACAGTTTCCTGAAGCTGGGTCGATTGGGGCGTGGTTATCCCCAATCCATATCATGTAATGTGGATAAAACCAATCAAAAATTCAAAGTCAGCTGCCAGTTGATGCTTATTTAACATGACAAATTAAATTAACTGATGCTGGTTATTTATACCATTGTGGCGTATTTATTATGAATGCAGTCTATCTGATGCTCATTTTGTTTTTGTTTTTTTGACATTTCATTATTACCAAAAATGCAACTGTGGTCAGTATCTCACAAACACTATATTCATTCATATCTTAAGAAACGTCAAATAATACTCAGTCAAAAAATAAGCCTGAAAAGTTGGAGATCATAATGAAAGTGCAGAAAGTTGTTGCATAGAAATGATACACTGTCTCAACCGGTTGCACTGGTGTGAACTGGCTGGTTTTTACAACGTTGCAGACGGGCACATTGCAAGTTTCAACTCATTTTGTCACGAGTCTTCAGTCTGAACCGGGCTCATGATCCTAACAACGACCAAATCTGAGTATTGGATGCCGGTGCTCAATGAAACTATAGACATCTTCTTTTTTACGAAGCAGTTTTCTGCAGACTGTCTGCACTTATATTTCACGGCTATCTGACCAATACTTTTTGTTACTTATTATGTACAAGTGGAAATTTTGACCTAATGGCTGTGGTGAAGGTCAGAATGTGACCAAAAACAATCTATTAATACTCTAGAGAGCATGAATATTCATAATAAAGCTCACAAAAGTTATTTACTTTCAATGCCTTGTGTAGAAAAGTTTCACTCGACTCGGCTGCTTGTTTTCCAGCTCTGGTGCCCTCGACACCTCCTGTACATACTAAACTGCAGCTTGTGTGTGGAAGTACACACAAGATACCACTTGGGAACTCTGGGGCTCGCCAGATTCATGTACAAGAGTCAGAGAGTTCACTGAGTGCTTGTTAACCTGTGGACTCTTCTCCTGCTGCCAGAGTGGACGCCCTCCACTCAGCCCTCACACATCTTGAAAATAACAACACCTACATCTGAACGCTGTCTGCCGATATCAGCTCAAAATTCAATACAATCGCCCTCATGAAACTGACGGCAAACTCTGGGCTTGACTTCTACACGCTGCGTCTGGTTACTGGACTGGAGGTCACACCTCCTTCACTCCAGTACTGAACATGAGGAGCCCCCCAGGGCTGTGTGCTCGGCCCCCTCCTGTTCATGCTCAACACCCACAACTTGAACCTCAGACATGGGGCAGGTTTCCATTACAGATTTGCGCAAAATTTGAGCAATATTTTCGAAATGTCGATAATACACAATTGCGAGATGACTGTGTTTCTACTAAGTGATGTTATGCGACTTCTCCTCTGGCGATAACATTCCAGTAACCATGGCGATGGATGTCCAGAAACATTAGCAGGTTTATTTGTATTGCAGCCACTGCACTAACCGCCATTATTTACAATCCAAGGCCACATAGGTGTTTTATGTGAGCAATAATGGAAAAGCCACCCACTTACATGGGAGCAGCCATGTATGAGGGATTTTTGAGAGGTGACATTCTACGATTTCACAGAGCAAATGTGGATCCAAAACTTCCGGATGATCCGCTCAAGTTTTGAAGAGTTATGTGATGCAATAACAGCTCTTAGGGCCTGCTGCATCATGCCCGAGGGAGCCCGCTCCTACCAACAGGTGCATCATGTCATACTTTTATCTGTGAAAAATATACATTGTAAACTTGTCTGCGATGCTAAACATGTATGACAACTTATATTTACTTATATATTTTATTTCGTTGACCAATGTTTTCCATACATTGGTATTAGAAATTCTATTTTCCCTTCTGTGTCATTTTCAGTTGTATGTTAACTTTGAAAACCCCAATAAAAAGATTTGGAAAAAAAATAAACAAAAAACAAAAGAAAGAAAGACAATGTGAGAAAACAAAGACAGATGGGGAGAGAAAAGACAAAAGCCCAAACAGACGAAGAGAGGACAAGAGCCAGTGAAAAATCAAAGTGACTCAGATGATTCTTTGATCGGCTGATTGAATTTCCTTGTTCCAACAATAATGAAACTGTGGCCACTGCCAATCCTTTTGGCATTTTACAGCGTGGCTGTGGGTGTCTGTGCATGATTGATAGCAGGCTTTACTGTATGAGGAATTGAGCTTTACTAACCCAGTTTCACCCTGTAACACCTTCCAACAAACACTGCCTCTCTCTGTCTCACACTCTCTCTCTCACTCTCTCACACACACACACACACACACACACACACACACACACACACACACACACACACACACACACACACACGACCTTCTACCCTTTCCTCCTCCATTTCTGCTCCTCTCATCCTGGTAATCCTTCTATCACATTGTCTGTGACCTCAGCCCATATTCTTATCCTATTACTGTGACACACAACTGCATATATTCTCCATAATGGCACACACACACACACACACACACACACACACACACACACACACACACACACGCACACACACATGATAATAATAGTAATATTCAGGCAGATGAAAAATATAAATGTCAAGAATGACTGGTGAGAGATATGGCAAAAAATAAATAAATTCCTCAATATCACATTGAATAACATCACTTTGTGTGACCTCAAAGATTTGATGCAAACACAGCTTCAATATAAACTCATATTATGCAGACTCGGTTTTAGGATTTTAAGTACGAGCAGATCTATTTTTCCTCCTACGCTGTACTGAGCGCATCCTGACCTGAGACAGACGCCACATCCACAGCAGTCACGCTTTTCTCGCTCGTTGTAGTTCGCGACAGCTAACAGTTCTCCTCGTAGCAAAATGTATAATGTATTGTATTTACAATGTTAATAAGATACATAACTAAACAAATTTATACTTGGTGTCTATGTATTGATACAATATTGCCAAACAATACGTAATATATACTGTTATATGCTTATTAAATAGAAAAAAAATAGACACACCCATACAAAGTAAAATCCATTCTCTGCCAAAGCTTTCTACTAATGAATCAAAAAAATGTCATCAAAATAATTAAAAAAAATTTTTTTTGAAAGCATCTGACAGTGTTCCCGTGTGAAATGACTCACCTACAAACACTATTGCACGTGTTGAGTGGTGAGAGGCCGGTGAGGGATCATATCCGTTGCTGGGAGACTCTGAATCAGAAACAATCTGAACTTCAGGAGCCCTAAAAAATATAAGAAACTTAAATCAGAACAAATATTTTCAGCACAATATTTCCTGGCAGAATATAGTCACTTGCTTGCATTCGCTCATTTATCTGTGCCCAAAAATGGTGAATTGTTGTTTATTTACTTCATTTTAGATTTCAGATTTAACAAATAAGATGTAATGTGTCAGTGACTGAGCTTAAGGCTGCAAGGATATGACATTTTCATGATATGATAAATTCCTCAGAATATTTGGCAGTTTTACGATATTACAGAATTATTATCATTAATTACAATGACTACATGAATAAAAACTCAGTTTTCTTTGGTTAAACAAACATTTTACTACTACAACTGAAACTTAAAACCATTTTTAAAAATTAAAGCATGTGTAAATAAACTCTCTTTCGAATATAAAAAGTGAGATTCTCCGTCCAGCTGCATTTTTTTCCAATACCATATATAAATACAATTATTACTTATGATAACCATTAATTCTCATACCATGAAATACCTTGAAACCGGTTTACCGCTGCAACCCAGCTGAGCTAAAGAGCTGCTGGCTGTAGCTTCTTATTTAACTCCAAGAAAATGAAGTGATATTGATCTTCTCATCTAACTCTCGGAGAGCATTTAAGCATTTTTCTCAACATGACACTATTTCTAAAGCAGGCATATATTTTAGAAAATGTGCTTGGTCCTTTCAGAGAGAAAAACTATTTTAATAACAGGATGTGAGACTGAATGACATGTGAAAATAAATATTTCTGCAGTGATGGCCGCTGACACTGACAGAGAACCTGGATAAAAAAAGGAAGTAAACAATGACGGAACAAGCACGAAAACCAAAAGTGGAAGAGTTTGGGATGAAACAGAGCATTTCAGACGCTCATCTCCTCCCCTTTCTCTCTCTCTCTCTCACACACACACACACACACACACACACACACACACACACACACACACACACACCCTCATGCCTCTCCCCAGTCTGCCCCAAGGCGAACACTTGGGAAAGCGTCAGTCTGTCTGCTCATAACTATCTGTCACAGATAACGGTGGGGATAAACACACACACACACACACACACAAACTTGCACTCCCACGCTCACCCACAAACACGTCCCTGGACAGCTGGGCCACAGACAGACAAGACACTCCGTCTCCAGCCTCGTATCAGATGATTGTATGCATACACTACAAACACACACTCGCAGCCACAAGCACTCACGGTTATCTCACACATCACAAAGCAGCTCTCTTCTGACTGACAGAGCCGACGCGGTTTGTTTTGGGTCTGTGAAATATTTGGATACATTTGTGTTAAAATTGAAAATAGCAAAACTTTTATTTACGACAGTCATGTGAAAGGAGCGTGGAGACGACTGACGCCATGACTAAAAAACAAACTGTGAACATGAGGTAAAACATGAGGTAAGTCACCGCGTTAAAAACGGGATGTGTGTGTGTTTTATCACTGAGTGAGACTACACAAAGGCCTATTTTCCTGCAGCACCCTGACTGCGACAGCAAAGTGCCAATTATGTTCACCTCACAGCTTGTCATGACTTCGCCTGCTCTGAACAGGCAGGGCAGCCGACCAGAGAGGCGTGTCAGTACTAATTGGATGCTGCTGTGTAATGCGGGTTTAAAACATTAAGCATCTGCCTCCACAAAAGCCTCATATGCAGCTGCTGCATTGATGTGCTTCTGACACACACGGATATCCCGAAAATCCCATAAATCTTTGCTCTACTGTACTCTATGTATTATATACCTCTGCGTGACTAAGTACATTCAATCCACCTGTTTTTATCCATCGAAAAATGAAGCCAACAGAATAGTACCCAGAACTGCAGTTCCTCTAATGCGAGTCGATCCTCATTGTCAGGGCTGACAGATTACTGGCCTGGCCGATTATCGGGGCCGATATTTGACATTTTGTCAATGATCTGTATCTATGTTTTATTTTAATGATTGCAGATGAAATGACTTCATTAAAAAGTACAAAGAAAGCGTCAGCATGGGAGGAACTTTTACTTTGTAAAACCTCAGGGAGTTATTTATTCGTTTTTTATTAAAATTTTCACTTGACTTAATAAAAAAAGTTGCTGGGAACTTGCTGTATTTGATGCTGAAAGTCTCAGTTTTGATTAAACTTTTGCCAAAGGCATCCAAACAAAGTTTTGTGTTGGAGTTTGTTATATTCCAAATTCTTAATATTGATAGAAAGATTGTCTTTTTCATTGTAAATGAATATGAGTTCAAAATATTGGTTTCTCAGTCTCATCGGTATAAGTCCTGAAAAACCCTCGGTTTAAAAATGCACAACTTCAGCAACATTCATGACAACTATACAGAGCGTGGATTTTTATATAAATCAAATACTTTTTATTAAGGCTTAAGTTTATGCATAATTAAAGGAGGGGCTGCTTGAGTGACAGGCTGTCTGCGAGGTGTCGCTACAGTCTGAGATGGATCCACCTCTCACGCCTCCATTACTCTACCCTCTCCTCAAAATATGGCTCCAAAAAAAAACCAATATGGTGACAGACAAAATGCCGAACTTGAGGATTCAAAACAGTTATATTTGATTCACTCACCAGGAAAAAAAAATGGACAACTAGAATCCATTGAATGGCTGATGGATTTTGGGATCCACCAGCCACAGTGGCAAGTGGACATAAACAAAACATGATTAGAAGTTCTTGTTATGTTTTTCCACTCATGTATTCTAGTTTTTCCTTTAACATGTTGCCCATGTGTATACTCTGTAAATGTTTTGTAAGATTTCTCTACCTTGTTTTATGTCTAACTGATGAACACCATGAGCATTCATGTTTCCAACAGTCCATTAAAAGACATTATGCACCTGAACAAAAGCAGCAGCTTTTTTCCTTTCTGAGCATGTAGAGACATGACGGGAAATGAGCTGTTTGTTTCTTTGTTATTAGAATGATAAATGCGGTTTATAAAATGAGCAGGATAACCAGATTAAGTGTATTACACCTATGAGCAGGGTTATTTTCTAATGCGATCAGGTAAACATTGTAAGCTGTAAACAGCCGCTATCTAATGGCAACATTATCAATCACTGGGGTTAAACTGCTGCAGGCAAGCAGCAAAATTTTAACCAAAACGTGGAGCAAATTTGATGTAATTGCACATGCAGTTATTGTGTTCATCCATTTTCCGTGTCCACTTTTGGTATTTCTGTCTCTCATCTGCAGAGAGACTTACAGTGAGTGCAGCAGCAGCAGCAGACTCAGCTGTTCGGCTCCCATCGGCCAACCTCACGTTCATTTGCAGCAAATTGTTTTGGAGACCTGAACCTTGTTTACAAGTGTGACAGTTTAACCTTCACGCTGACCAGTTTTAGTGAGCAACAAATCCACCACTGACATGAATTCACACCGTCACACCGTTGTACCACATTACTGGACCTGCAAGTTGGCCTTGTCAACTAACAAGTCCTTGAAATCACACATATGCAGGTACACGCAAACACAGTAGGATGCACACACGAATAAAAACTATACATGTTAAACCTGATTTGTATGCCTCCATCCACAAGTCAAGTTGCAGTTACAGTTTACATCCATGCCAGTGAAAACAAACAGATTCACATTGGTAACCACAGCGCAGGTCAGCATATTGGTGTGCATTACGCATAAATATAGGTGTGGTTTCATCTTTTTAAACGTTTGACCTGACGAAGATCCAAGCAGGATCGCTGTCTTCAAAAAACTCGTGTGGCATGACGTAAGTGTGCAGGCCTTTTTACACAAGTGAGTAAGACACACGAGAAACAGGACAAAAAACAAAAGTCACAGAGAAGAAATCTCACATTACAGGTTCAATGGAGCTTTTAATAAAAAAAAAAAACACAGATCTGTGCATGTTGATTCTTCCCACAGGCAGTTCAAAACCAGTATGTCTCATCACTGAATTAATTAACTGGAGCATTTTAACTACAGGATACATTGATTTGATTGATTTATTTTAATGTGAAATGTAAAAACACCCACAAGGTTGCTCTGCTGCGTCGCATTGCCTCTGGTACAATGATTATTTATTTGAATTGTTTCTAAATAGAAAATGCTTGTTCTTTGTACAGTGCTATGTAGTTTTTAAATGTTGGGAGGCCGCAGAGAGAAAGAAAAAATACATGTTGTGGAGGATATTTTAAGAATTCATTAAATCTATTAAGTCTAAGTGACTTTACAAGAGACAATCTGTCTAACTGTTGTAATATCAAACAGTTTTTGTCATTTTTCTTTATTTTAAGATAATTTTTTGCCTTTTTTTGAGAGGTCACAGTCAAGAGGCAGACAGGAAATGTGGGGAGACAGAGAGGGAAATGATGCGCCATCAAAGTCCCAAAACTAGAATCAAACCTGAGGCCTTGCATTATATCGTCAGTGAATGTTTGTGTATCATATTATTACAAGTCTAACAGTATCTGTATTGTTTTTGTATTGAATCATGGACCACAAATAGAAAGACACATCCCTTTACTCAACTTATGGTACGTGCACCAAATCTGGCTCCTGATACGTTTCCAGGTGCCCCCCCAACCATTTTCTAATTTACAATCAAAATAAAATGACTCACATTGGGAACTGTTTTTATACTTCTTATAAGGTGAAACCTGAGTAATGTCCTAAAATCCTAAAAATGTCCTTAAATTCTAGAAATGTCATAAAATCCCATGGAACATACTTAAATCCAAGGAATGTCCAAAAATCTCAGAAATGTCCTAAAATCCTAGAAGCGTCCTGAAATCCTTGGAACATGTATGGGGCTGATGCGATTGGCCCCTGGTTTCCTGTCATTTTTATAAAAGCAAAGACAGTTCAGTATCTGTGACATATCCTGTCTTAAAAGAGGAAGATACACACGACCGTAATGAATTTAAGTGCTGCATTAAACCTGTAACGCTCATCATCACAGCCGTGTCCAAACCACAGAGAAGTCCATTAACGCAGACTCATCTCAAAGTATAAAAAAGGCATAAAGAACAAAAACTGCTTCACAGAAGTGAAAATCTAATTGGAAAACACTTTGAAAAGTATTCAAGGGAAGACAAAACTTACATAAAACAGACCAATTCCCAGCTAATTACTGAGAATTAGTACTCTATAAACTGCACCCAAACAGCTTCATCCCTCAGCAGTGAAGCTGGACACAGACAGACTTTACAGAGGGTAAATTGGCAGACTATTTCATCTGTCTGCACACACACACACACACACACACACACACACACACACACACACACACACACACACACACAAACACATGCATACTACACATGCACGGCACAGTGTGAAGCACTAAATCCTTGGCAATTGCTTCTATCTGGTGAGGGCTTTCAGAGTTCAAGGCTGGAGAGGGACATGTCTTTATCCAGACTGGATGAAGGAAGGGACGGACTAAAGCCCATTTTACACAGTCTGTTCAAAGCGGGAATATCCCGCCTTAATGTTCTGTATAAAAGGTACAATAGCAGAATAAAGAGCCAGTATAATGTCTTACCTTTAGGCTTTTAGCAGGGGGTCATAATGGCATCAAACTTTGAAAAGCAGAGCCTACAAAGTGTTTCGACAAACTAAGCAAGAAGAGTTTCTTTCAGAGGCAATATGACTATGAATGACTATGAATCCGATCCTTGTATTTACCTGAATAATACAGCTGCACAACACACAGTTTAAGCGCTTTGAAGTTATTAAAATCAATCCAGTGCATTTGCTTGACAGTTCAATAGCTCTGCAATGCAAGAAAAAATGTCTGCATCCCAACAGTTCCTTGAGGGATTTTATTCTATTTTTACAAAAATAAATAAAGTAAAAAGATCTTAATTGGCTCTTATCATAATTCCACTCAATCTATTTTTTTTCAACAAAGAAAGCAACTGTAACTGCAAGTAAACACTTAAAATGTGACTTATAAAACTGTTTTTAAATCCACTTAGTGAAGCATTGTATAACAAAGTACAGAACACTATAAATAAGTAATAAAATCACAATTCCACTTCAAAGTGGCTGAACTTTAATAGTCCCTGTCAACATATAAAAATCTGTTTAAATTGTGCTTATGGCAGCATCATAGTTAAACTAGTTCTCTAAAAATTAACAACAAAAATTTCAATTGAACTTAAATTGATGTAGCAGCTTAAACGAAACAAAAAACAGGCTTTGTGTCGCTTATCTGTATCGCCATTTTATTTTAATGATCACCAGTAAAATGTATTAATTAAAAAGTGCACAGAAAGGGTCAGCATGGGAGTAACGTTTACTTTGTAAAATCTCAGGGAGCTAATTTTATTTTGATTTAACTTGACTTTATAAAAAAAGTTGCTGGGAACTTGCTGTATATGATGTGGAACATTTCAGTTTTGATTTAACACTTGTTAAAGGCATTTAATGCATTTAAACAAAGTTTTGTGTTGGAGTTTATTAGATTCCAAATTCTAAATACTGATCGAAAGATTTTCATTTTTATTGTAAATTCATATCGGTTCCTAATTAACTACTAATAATCTGTATCGGCCCCGAAAAACCAATATCAGTTAAAACAAAGGATCTGGCAGGGCGTGTGCCTAAAATAAGCCATCCCGATCACTTAAAAAAATGCCTTGATCAGGCACGTCCTTCCGATTTGATTGGGACTTCCTGTTTTCCGTGATGCCGGCATGCTGTCTAAAATCACACACTGGAGAGGTGTGACGCTGTCATTGTTTAGCTCTGTTTAAAAATACAAAGGGGACATGAAGAGGGGACTTTATTGTGTGCAATCAATCAAAGAAGGGATCTAGGATGGAGGGATGGAAGGAAATAAGGGAAAGGGCACCGGTCAATGAACACCATCTGCCAGCGCTGGGACGGACCACTGAGCTGTCTGCAGATATTACAGAGACTGGCGCCTGTCAAGTGTGTGTATGTGTGTGTGTGTTGTCAAAGACGGAGACAAACACACAAACACAGGTGGATAGGATGACATAATAGCCTCTGAGAGAGGTTTCATTTACACGAACCTTACAGGCAAAAGTGTCAAACAGGAAGCAGCCTCATAGATAAATCTACCGAATCCCAACTGCGTGCAGGAGATCAAAGAAAAGGACAAAGACTCGTCTTCTGTCTCTTTCTATCCACATCAGTCTGTCTCCCTCCTTCTCTATCACTCACACACTCACACTCACATTCACACACACACACACACACATTCAGCAGTAATCTCACTGATACCAGCAGCATAACTCCAGTGCTCTCGGTTGTTAAGCTGCAGGCATTTGGGCAGCAGTTATGAGTCAGCGTTATCGAGGACATGGATTGACATTTTGGTCCAAAAAATAAATAAATAAATAAAAATCAAAGGTTGCCTGTTGTAATTGCTGGCAAAGTTGGACAGCGACACAGTCTCAAAATGCTGCCCTGTCTCCGGGCCGCCTTTCTTTCCATTACTTTTTACCATTTTCATCGAATACAAAAACATTTTAATTATTAACGACGTCCGCATTGATTTTTACATGAAGCCAATTGTCACGCTCTCCCTCTGTCTCTGTTTAAATTCAGATCATTCGATGCTTTATTGGCATGGGACACAGACTTCATGAATTTCCAAACAAGGAGGTGACAAAATGAATAATAGTGAGTAACAATTTAATTAGAGGGGATTAACTATCTTCAATAAATTTGTGTTGTTAAACTCTGTGAGTCATTGTGCTTCAGATAGGGACTGAAATGTTTTTCTCCACTCAGAATTTGAAAATGTTCTTTAATTATGGCCTCGGCCTTCTCCAGGAATTTATTGGATAATTCAACAACACTATATGTTTAATCAATTTCAATTATTTCTTCATTGGTTCTGAAGAAAACATGTTTTTTTGCCACTTTGGTTTGCAATATAAAGCCAAACTGTCAGTAAACCTAATACAGAGAGCTACTGATGGTTTTTTTCAACTATTGGGACTATTATTTTAATAATCTATCAATCATTCCTTCAGATTAAGAATAAAATCTATGTCCTGTTTGACTGATGCATAATCTGCCCCTCAGAACTTGATTTATAAGTATGCTGGTGTCACTTTATCCAATTTACTCCTTTAAATAACAATGTTAACAACACACAATTTTCTCTTTTATTTATGCACTTTATTTACTTAGTTTTTTGTTGCTTTTTGGTTTGGGTTTACTTGTTTTTTCCCTTGTGTTCTTCTCTTTTACAACTTGCATTATGGTTTTCTAGTTTCAGTGAAATAAAAATAAGGTGACGTGCAAGCATATGTTAATAAACTTTCACCTGCTTTCACAAATAAAATTTGTTATAAAAACAATACACCTCGTACACTTTGGGATGCCCGCATCTTTGACTTGTTTAACAGTTCAGATAGGTATAAATCAGAAGTTGAAGCTCTTGTAATTTGATAATTTTCCTGTTTCAAATCATGATTTTAACATTAAAATTATTTACACAAACTAACCAGATTTAATTGTCTAATTGGGTAAATTAAACAGGCGTTATAACTTAAACCCCATCCCGGTCACATAAACACAACATTAGCTGCGTTTACATGCACGCTCAATCAGATCAAATCAATCAGATTAAAGATTGAAGATTTCGGTTCAACTGTTTACATGGGACGTCTGGTGATGATCTGGTGTTTACATGCGCAGACACATGTAAGCGGAGCAGCTGTGCACAAAAAAAATAAATTGCCAACTCTCGCATTGACCATGAGACACACACAACTGACACTTTTCACACACTCTCACCCCACAAAAGCATTTTTTTGCAGTGAAAAATAAATAACAGATATCCTCTGATTAGGGATGGGGATCGTTAATTTTTCTTGATATTGATAATATTATCGAGACAAAGTGGCAATATGTTTTTAACAGAACTGGTTTTGCTTTTATTGCTTAACAAGTTTCTTTTATATTTCTGAGAAAACAAATTTCTCCTCCAAACAGCTATTATTCACAATTACTCAGGTTTCTCAACAAAAACTATATTTTCGTTTTCTTGATGTTACATTTGAACACATCATGAGGACGTTTTATTTACCTTTGCCTAATAGTCATTTTACTGAGCCGACATTGAACACATCACAATGAAACCTTGTGAAACCTCGTTTATTTAGCTAACTAGCTCTAATCCTGTGGATTATAACACTGGAATACGATACTTAATTGACGGGACGTGCTACAAGGTTTGGTTATGGACGGAGTTTTTTTTGTGATTAGTGACTGGATTTAAATGACTCGACTTGAGGTGTGATGTCATAGGACCCACAGGACTTGACAGCAATATCGATGTTCAAAATCGAAGCTCAAACATTATTAAATTTCGGTCATCTCTCTCTCTGGAGCCACTTGAGCGTCTTTTCTGACAACCAGAAGCTTAACTCAAACAAACTGCTAAAATGGATATTTATCATCTGTTCAGCGTCCAATAATGTCCACTTCTTTAAGAGTTTGGATTAATAACAAACTCTCGAGCAACATACGATGTCACGTCCCCTTACGTGAGGATGGAGCATGCGCAGAGGGAACGCAGCCAGAGATGAATCAGCGTCTTATTTACAGTACATGACACAAATTTTCTTTTGTTCATGAAAAGGTTTTAACTTTCCCTCTTCAACTGATTGAAATTTGAATGGGTTTGGGCCTGTTTACGCTGATTGAGGTGTTTAAATGTGTAATGTTTAATCTGTTTGGACTTTGAAATCTATTCTAATCAGATTAGTAGGCTCATGTAAACGTGTCTACTAATGCAAAAATTAATTGAATCCGACATTGCAACTGAAAAATAACAGCTTAAACACTGCTCAGACAATAACGGGATTGCTAAGACGTTTTAAACCATGTGACAAAATTTAAGGTGCTTGACAAATTTCTATCAGTTTGTTGTTATTTTGCCCAAAATGGCAGGAAGATGTAGGATAACTGAAACGAAACAGTTACTAATCTTTCCATCTGACTCTGGGCAAAAAAAGACAAACAAGCACATTTCCCAAAAAGTCTGAACGTTCCTTTAAATTCCGCCTCTTATCTGCAGTCATGCTGCAACAGAAACTCAGACTCACAGGCAGCAGCTGCTTTATCACACAGCTCATCAGCATCATGCTTGCAGGAATATAACAGGCCCATTATGCTCTAACTAGCCTGCATGTGATTCCCCATCATGCTAATGTAACAATTAACAACCGCACTGCACCCAAAACTCAGAAGAGAACATTTATATGAGGATAAGTACTCCAGAGACCACAAACACACAGGAGGTGAGAGGAGTCAGAGATAAAGGTCAGTGATCACACACACACACACAGCTCGCCTCCCTCCCACTCATCCTAACTGTCAGTGTGTGACAGGCCGTGACACACCAGTACTGACAGTAATCACACAGTTGTTTCGGCGCTGGAAAGGATGGAACAAACAAAATACAGCTGGGCATGTTCAGAGTGTCTATACACACCAACACAAAGAAGCAGCGATGCTGCGTTGCTATGGTATTTTGGTATTTTGGCCACTACTACAATCTTTCTTTTCAATTACACCTCTGAAAGTAACATCTGTGCCCGCACTTACCTTGAATCAATGTGCAGGGTTCGTACTCATTTTTACCGCTAAGATTTGATGTCTTTTTCCGAAATGTTAAGGCTATTTTAAAGATCATACATTCTCTGAAACTCTCCTCATCGGTTCTTTTTCATAACTATATCATATTTAAAGACATAATGAATTCAGGACAGGATTTGAAGTGAAAATTCAAATATAACTTAGGGACTCCCCTCTGGTATTTATGAGAGGGGAGTGGGGCAAAAAAAGGGTGGGGGGGCATGTCAAATTTTTTTTAGGACTGGGGAAGGACTTATGGTTTTATTTTGACTCGACAATTTTAAATGGCTGTGTTTTGTGTTCAGTTTAAAAAGGAAAACATGCCTTGTTTTCTTTTAAATCAATCTGTGTATCATTCATTCTTTTAATATTTAATATTCAACTGAGAATCTAAAATTGGAATATGACAAAAACGATTTGTTATTTTGTTAGTTTATCAATCAGAAACAAAAAAAAAACTTAATTACGTTGTTTTTTGAATTTAAAAAAAAAAAAAGGAAAAAACGGGCCGAATATGATTTTAATATTTAATTTGTACTATCTGTGTGACCCGGATGTTAACTTCTTCGTTTAGAAAATTCAGAAGTTAATTTTCCATTGATTGGCTAATAATTTCAGCTCTAATCTATCACTTGTTCTGCTGCCCCAAAGTGTCCAACACAAACCGTTAATGAATCTTTAAACTAGAGTTTGTAGTGCAAATTGTATTTCAGTATATAATTTTTACGAGGAGTTATGTTTTTATTAGACATTTTAAATTTAATTTAAGTTCTTTGTTTTTTAATGACACAAACCAATTTCTAAATAAAGCTCCACGTAATGAGCACAAACTGTCTCTAAGGTGGGTGGAGCTTTGCCCGTGTTAATGTTTTTTATTGTTATACCACACTTATATGCAACATTCATGGAACATATGGTATATTTTAACATTCATATAAAACACAAATGGCTGTAATGAATACTGCAGCGTGAGACGTCCTCTAAAGTTTAACACTTCACAGACTGAGTCTATTCATGCACCAATATGGCAACAATCGTACCGCGCCTGCTTACTGTTGATGCTAAGTGCATTTAAAAGAAACTACACACGACTACCCCTCTGATAATTCAGATCGATGCCACTTTTAAAACACAAACTTCAGCAGTCTCTCATATTATGGCAGATCTGGAGGATTCCCGTTTCAGCCAGCAGCAGCTGAAGAAGCAAAGACTGGTCGAAAAACTGCTATAAATATTTTAGTATGCCATGAGCTGTTTCATCAATGTGATGCTGCCGTCCATGTTCAGCTACCTGCCATCCTGCAGGTGCACAAACACACACACTAACGTTTTCTATCCCACAGCTGCTGTCACGACTTTCTCAACAAGAGACACACAGAAAACACAAGCTGGGAGACATTTTTATGTGACTTGTAGTTGTTCAGATGCAACTGTTGTGCACTGTTATAACAGGAAGAGGAACCAACAAATAATCTAAAAACTACTCAGATCAAATATCAGAGTGTATTTGAATCTGGACTTAAAATGCAAATCCTGACTCAGTTCCAAGCTGGCAGGCATGCTCTTTATTCTGCATGCACTGTATACATGTAGAATTCAAGCACATTGAAACACAAAAACAGAGCAGATTAAAACCTTTAAAGGTTGAGTTGGATTAATTGGCATCTAGCAGAGATGTTGCGCATTGCAACCAACAGAAAAACTGTGTGCAAAGGGTGTTGGATAACTACGCTGGCCAACAGGAAAACACAGTTGCCCCTCTCTAGAGCCAGTGTTAGAAGTATTTGGGCAATTGTAGAAACTAAATGGCGAACTCTGTGTAAGAGGACCTGCCAAACCCCCAGAAATTGTGCCAGACTCTGAAGCCAATTTACCAAAGTGACCAAACAATCATGTGATGTTGGGCCGAAAAAGACTTTTCCCATAGACATTACACTGCAAAAGAGACATCTATCTCTTTCAGCTCCTCGCCAAATGACTTATTTTTACTACCTAGATTTGATCCAATCCATCCACAACATTTCGAAGGTCTAGAGGAGCTGTGTGATTTAATCATTTCATTCATGTTAGTGGAGCACTAAAAAGGAAGTCAGACGCTATATGAGAGGTCGCCCCTCGATCTGGGTATTTTCATACAGCAGAAATAGAGCATTAATTGTTTCGCCACTGAGCAACTCCAACCTGCTGCCCTTTGCTGCACGTTCTCCCCTCTTCCTCTCCCTTTCACACTCAAGCTGTCCTTTCTGAATAGAGGCACAAGCCAAAAATAAAAAAATAGAATTAATTTAAATAAAATAAGAACTGCATCCAGTTCTTTTAACAAACCCTGCCACACTGTCTAAAACGTTAAAAAAAGGGAAAGCAATAACTTGCTGATCATTTTCAACCAATAATCAAGTGAAAACAGTCAGAAAATGAAAATGTCTCATTAAATATAAGACATTTAATGTTTAAATTCATAAACTCAATTGTTTTTTGTACAATATAAACTTATTCTAAAGTTGCTGCCTGCAACACATCTCAAACACAGCTGGGACATGAGCATGCTTAGCACTGTGTTACATCACCTCTCCATTTAACAACACTCGGTAAGTGTTTGGGAACTGGGGACAGTAATTACTGATGTTTTGAAAGTGAAATTCTTTCCCAGTCTTGCTTGATATGTGACTTCTGTTGCTCAACACAAACTGGATGAAAAAGTAGCTTCTTAACTCCCTTTTTATTGACTAATAGCTGAATTCGTAGTGTAATACTTTACTCACATGATGACGACAGGCATGCCCTAAAATATTAAAACCAAAGGTGCCATATATTAATCAATACTAATAATCTTTGTTAAGAAATACTGATGTTTTATTCATGAAATCTTTCCTGATTTCAATAATTTGGTATCTTTGTTTTCCATTTCTCTAGATTTAACCAAAAACATGAGTATGTGAAGATAGAAGTGCTGCAGCAGATAAAATATTAGACAGTCTGATTGGTGCCCTCTTGCCTTGTTGTAAAAAAAAAAAAAAAAAAAGGAGAATGATTTAATATCGGCTGTGTTTTCTCTATGGACTCCATCACATACAGACTGAAGCACAGTGAGACACCGAGGACAGCCGGCCGGCACCCTGCTATCCATCACACCGAGGAGGGAGAGACCCGGGAGTAAATCTGTACCGCAAATCATCCGACCGCCACACACACACACACACACACACACACACACACACACACACACACACACACACAGATACTACACAGACTTGTTTTAAGGTGATACTCTCTGAAGAGGTGTAAGAATGAATCGAGTGGGTGCTAAAGTGGGATGAGAGAATAGTGAAGGTTGAAAAACATTCGGTACATTCAAAATATGATAGAAAACAGAGTTCAAGCAAGTAAAACCCACTGAAGGAGTATTTCATTAAACCATCATACTGTAAAACTTCCATTAACAGCCCAGGCTATTATTTGCTTAAATCACTGAACTTCACAGGCGTCTATGGGATGGGTTTTTAATTCCTTTCACATATAACTTGCTCAGAAAAGATTCAAATACAATCAAATAATATATTTAATCTTTTCAGACCTCTGCAAATTGGTTTTATTTTTTCCAAAAACATGGGAAGAAGGTACTGAGGAACAAAAGAAGAAATGACGGCAGAGGTTAGCAAAAAATCTGTGAAAAGTACAAGAAAATTGCCAGAAAATTTGCTAAAAAGGTCCAAACAAAACAAACAACAACAAAAAAAGTAAACTAAAAAAAATACAAATCAAGAAATGATCTAAAAAAAAGCTTAAAAATGATTATAATATTGTAAAATATTTTTAAATGTATAATTTTGAATTTAGTTCACTGGACATTTTTTTTAGCTTTTCAAAAAAACAGTCTTTTACATCTACTAATCTCTTTCATTCTCTCTTGTTTACTATGCCGATCAGCCAATAATGCTGATGTGCCCGTATTATGATGCATTCCTGGTATTTAAGCTGCTCCGTAGTAAACAGCTTTTTTTCTAGACTAAATCAGTTTGATATGTTGCCTCTGTCTTAAATTACTTTACCAAGGAAATCAAAACCTGATGTGAAGTCCTTTTCAGAAAAACTAATACTTCAAGCAACAGGCCACAGGTTTAAAGCCTGGATGTTGAAGTGGAAAAGATGAAGGGATGGTCAGTGTGACAGAAAGAGGAGAGGACGAGCGAGTAAAAAGGCACAAGAGGAGGAGGAGGACGACGATGAGGACCGCCTTCATCTCCTCGCTCCTCTGGAGATTTGAACGCTGTGATGTGGAAACAACTGGAGACTGTCTGACCAAACTGGAGCAGGAGGAACGAGGGACATCGACAGACAAACAGAGAGCGAGAGAGTCCGGCCTGCACTCTGTCATTTACAGATGAGGAATGTGGCAGTCGGTCGGCCTTGAGCACTAATTACAGACCATCACCCGCTCTCTCTCTCTCTTTCTCTCTGTCTATCTCTCTCTCTCGCTGTCAAGGCTAGTCAACCAGAACCAGACTGCACCCACAATCCTTTGCTCCAAGCTCCAGTCCCCAGACGCAGAAAACAGGCAATACACACACACACACACACACACACACTCTCTCGCAAAGATGCTGGCGCTCCAGCTGCTGCACTTGAAGCTGCCTGTACTGATTATGATCCATTCACACAAAACCACCAACTCATTCATTTAATTAAGCTGCTGAGCTTGTTAACTTGATGAGGAAATAAAATGAAAACAAGCAGTCGCAGAGAGATCCTTGCAAAAATAAAGCTGCATTTAAAGAGCGGAGGAACACTGCAAGACTTCACTGAATGAGTCACTTAAAGTAGATCTGACAGTTAACAGCCATTATTGCATCGATATTGGTATGCAACAACCTGTTCATGTGACTTAAGTGCCACACATGAGGACACGTGAGCAGATAACATTCAAAAAGACCAAAAAGGTGCAGCAGTTGACCTTTGATTTGATATTCTTTTATCATACACACTGTTCCAAAGATCAGGAATAAAATCTGACGCATTAGTCTTTATCACGCGTTAATATGTCCTGCAAACTAAGGAAAAGTCTAAACAAAACCAAAATGAGGGCAGAGGGTTAGAAAGAAATTTAAAAAATACAATAAACAAGTCGGCAGCGCTGTACCCGACTCAGGATTTTGACTGTCAAATCAGATTTAGCTGTTCAATTTGAATTTTCCATGATTCATTTTGTTTTACATACAAAGTTTTAAAGTTTGAACGGGCTCCATGAGATATTCAGTCTGACAGCAGCATTCATATAATAAAGTAAACAAGCTAACTGCGCTAACGACAGCAGTGCAACAACATGTTTTGCCGACACTGGATATCGAACAAAAGCCAGAGACTCTATCATAATAAACTGCCATCAGCTGAAAATTCACCACTTCCAAGCAGAATGTCTCTTTTCTTTGCTGCTTCTTGTATCAAAGTGTTGCATGAAAGTCAAGAGCACTTACTCACAGCAAAATCTGGGGACCAAAACGCCCCCAGAAGCACACTGCACAGCATTTGCGCCAAAGTTGAAGAAATTCCCTCAAGGTGTTCTTGAGATATGGCAATCACAAGAATGAGAGACAAGGTCACCGTGACCTTGACCTTTGACCACCAAAATCTAATAAGTCCATCCATAAGTCCAAGTGGAAATTTGTGCCAAATTTGAAGAAATTCCCTTAAAGTATATTGAGATAATGCATTCATTAGAATGAGATGGTCATACGGACGACCTGAAAACATCGTCAGTGCAGAGGCGTAAAAACCTGAAAGGATCATTCTGGTTTATTACAGCTTGGGTTTGTTATTGATTATAATGAGACTGCAATAACCAATCTAATTGCTGAGATTTTGAAATACTGCTACAACAAAGTCAGACAGGACAGGAAACTCAAGTGGACAGAAAATAAAAAATACTTGAGGTAAAATTAAAAGCACCCTGAAATATTGGTAATTATCCCACATTATGCAAGAAAACTGTGCCAGCTACTGAAATATTTGTTTTTTAAATGACAAGTCCAAAGTCCACAAATTTACTTGATTTGTGACGCAAGAGTCACGTTCTCGGTACTTGTAGACTAACCTGCCTCCTTACAGGACATAAACAAATGAAACTGCACCTGAAACAAGTCATAAATTATATCTCCTGACTGCTCCATCTTGCCACTTGGGCAGATAGAGGTGCAGCGGCCTATTTTTTTCTTCAGTTGATTAATCTGTCACTAAAAAAAAACTGTCTGCATCCCACATTACTAAACTATAACAACAACCAACCGATTAGCTCACAGTCCAGTCCAGAATCTCTCAGTGGTCACACTTTATCAATCAGGACACATAAATCAGAAATGGGAAATGATGCATGAATAAAATGCTTATATTTGCATTTATCTCGATCAAACTAATTGTGCCAATTCATCTTCGTGATATATACTTTATTCCTATTGTGCAAGCCTGTCAGGGTTTTTCTTTGTTGTCATCTTTATGAGGCACCCAATATCAGGACTTCAGTTGAGAGTTTGGAGTTTCTTATCAAAACTAATGTGCTGTGAAGATGAAGTTTTATTTCAGCAGACTGAGCACGGAGCAATTTCCAGCACTCGGTTCCATTTCCATGAGAAAATAGTCAAGTGTGGCATGTGGCCAGGGGAGTTTTGCAGCTGAGAGGCTGGACGGTGTACATACCGCTGTGACAGCTGACGTATGACGCCCATAGGGTGCTACATGATGACATACTACCCTCTGTCCCACAGCTATCTGTCACAATATTCTGTCATTCCCCTGTCTGCTGCTCTCTGCTCATCCATCTCTCCTCGGCGTCTACTCTCGACCTCCTTTCATCCATCTTCTCCAGCTTTTCTCCCCCACTGCCAAAAACTACATGTGTGCAAATGTACACGTAACTTTTTGTCACTACAGAGAGCGTTCAACCCTGAGAGCTCGCTTTAATATTACACACACTCATATTTCTCTGCAAATAAAATATACTTTTCAAAATCAAGCTTTAGAAAATATTATATATTAATATAATTTTCTACTTTCTTTGAGTTAGTGCTTAAACCAACATCAGCCCAAATCATAAATATCAACT
Source organism: Plectropomus leopardus (assembly GCF_026936395.1). Taxonomy (NCBI): domain Eukaryota; kingdom Metazoa; phylum Chordata; class Actinopteri; order Perciformes; family Serranidae; genus Plectropomus; species Plectropomus leopardus. Next base: position 4,133,993 of record NC_142176.1, on the reverse strand, counting down.
ATTCATTCATTTTCAATACTTAGCCCTTGAAATGCCAGATTTTTGTCACGATTAGATAAAGAATTCATTTTTATACATCATTATAGTTTGTGCCACACTATTCATTAATTATCAGAATTTTAACCCTTTAAATGCCAGGTTTTTGTCAGGATGCCACCATGTTTTTAGAAGAATAAAAAAACAAAAAATGGAATCATTTTCTATATACTACATGCTAAGTAGATTCTTTTTTTTTATTATTGAATGTGTTTCAGTGGCATTTTTTGCACTTAACACTATGAATGTAACAGTTTTGTTTCCACGGGGTATTTTAGACTTATTGTAGGAGCTGAGCTGGAAATTCCGAGATTAAAGAAAAATACACAATCCTGCCAAAATGTATGCCATATGCATGAACACAGCCAAAATTATCCAAAAATGAAGAATGAAAACCATGTAAACTGTGCCGAACAGTCCCTAAATGTTTAGCAAATCAGCTAAACTCAAGCCGATGGAGAGAAGACAACCAAGCCATCTCAAACATACAGCTTTAGTTAGACTGAAGCCAAACGTGTGTGTGTGTGTGTGTGTGTGTGTGCAAATCTGTCTGTGTGCGAGTTAACACAAGTCCTGCAAACATCACAAACCAGAGCTCTGTCTAAAGCCTAATTGTCACTTCGTCTGCATGTAAAAACAGGCTGTGAGATGTAATAAGCTGAAATAATAGTATGAAGGTAAAAAACAAACACACTCGTAACGTATCATCACAGGCAGGTGACCGAGCACACCAATCATTCTTTGAATTTGGACACGGGTTATTATGGTGTCTTCGATCATGCATCGGTGTACAGTTTTCGGTTTCTTTGGACACCTCAGGGAGCCTGTCAGGTTGAGGATTTCATGATCATGCTTTAAAGGATCTGATGGTATAAGTTATTTTTCTTTTTGTCAATGAATCCCATGTAAGAACAAAAGCAAAAATGTGTTTAGCTGTCCCTCGAGACGTTCTTTGTGCCTGTAAGCCCTAAGCTTAAAACTTTTTGGTAATATCCGATGTCAAAGGAAGCAACTAAACTGTAGCTAATGAAGCTGCAAAGTACTTCTTTAACCAAGTTAAGAAACAGAAACAACATTTCACACAACAGCAGCAAGCTACTCAGAAAAACATTTCAAATCCAGAAACACTCACTATGAAGTAGTTCAATAAGCAAATGTGTGCCCTATTATTTTGTGGTTTAATCTATTACAGGAACAAAATAAAAAACAGAAACACTGATAGCCAAGGGCGTAAAATGGAAAAGCAACCATCTTCAAGCTCTGCCTTTTTTTGATCCCAACTACCGTGAGCTAATTTTTATGAATGCCCAGTTGTTACAGTCACGCTGAGATAAAAAAGATCTGTGCAAAGACAGACAGAAGAACATATAAGCACTCACTTAAGTACTTAAAATCACGTCTCTGGTTGTCCCCAATGCAACGGATGTCACTAGGACCACATTTTGTCATGATGTCATGATGCAATGATGACATGATGACACACACACACACTCACACACACACACAGACTCACAAGGCGAAAACAGTATACGCCATTACAATGTTGTTACAGCTGATAATTAAAGTGTAGTAATGTGCTGTTTGTTAGCACAATGCTAAACATTACGTGATTTTTTTTATAACCACACTACCTGTTCCACTGCTACTTCACTGTGGGGAAATACAGTTCAAAGGGAAGATTTAATTCATAAAGTTTTGCTACTCCCAAACACTGTCGTGAATGTGTGGCTAGTTTAGGGCACAAAAACTCTTGGTTTTGGTTCGGAAAAGATCCTATTTTGGCTTGAATTTCACGGTTTTGAGGACACAATTCCCTTTGGAAAAGCAGTGATGTCTTGGTAAAAAACACAACTGCTTTTTTCATGACACTATCCCAGCATGAAAAATAGCACGAGGTCGCCAGAAAACACCCACATTTGGTGCCTAAAAAGCTGCAGTGACTTGTGTGTTGGTCTTGAACAGTGGTCTTTGGCTTGGCAGACGTCTGTGTCAAGCCATCCTCCATCCCCTCCGCTTTAGAAATGTTGATATGATATGTTTGAAACTTGCAAACATCCACATTAATGGATTGCAGAAACGTACAATGGCATCATTTTTTTTCTGTTGACTGGGCTAAAAAAACAACTGCACCAACCATATATGGAAAACTGTCACTATAAAGAGTGGGGACACTATGCAGAAGTACTGGGCAGACAACTACATTGTTAATAAATAGTTGCTGTTCATAGAGTCAACTGTTTTAGCTATTTTTTATTTTTCTTTAGAAGTAGATGAGTTGAGTCCATAGCAAAATCTGGGGACCAAAATGTTCTAAGAAGTAGGGCTGTGCAATATGACGAAAAATATCGTCTAACAATACAAAAACATCATCGTTTTATAATATGCTATTTTTTTCACTGCACAGGAAAAAAAATGAAACGACAACTCAACTTGAAGCAGTCTCAGTCGACTCAGAGTCTCCGACTGATGGTTTGACTTTAAAGGGGAAACCCTACTACTAGAGGACTCTGGCAGTCAGAGAGAAAACATAAAAAAATCTGCTTATTATTTCAAAAAAGTGTCTGAATGTGTAGATTTTTGAGCAGATCGAAAGTAGATCAGATCAGACTCCAAAATTTAGAATTAAAACGGATACATTTCCAGTTTATTAAATAACACAAACTGAACATAATGAGCCCTTTCTGTCCTAATTACTCTCACAGATAAAAATCTTCGTTTGGGTTGGTTTATAACGCAAAGTGGAGGAAGTGGATAATTAGCAAGACGAGAGGCTGCTACAGAGTCAGCAGTGAAAGTACAGAGCTGCACCGGTGTGACTGTAGCTACTGTAGCATCACCAATTAAGCCAAGTTAGAGAGACAGTAGGAATACTTAGTGTCTCTCTCCCTCCAATGCAACGTAAAGGCTTGTTCAGAGCCTGAGCCAATGGAGCAGCTGTCAAAGCAAATTAGAGCAGGAAAAACACTGGAGAGAAGTCTCCCTCCTCCTCCTCCTCCTCCTCCTCCTCCTCCTCTGTCCTCCCCCAATCCTCTTCTCATTCTCCTCTCAACCTCCTTCTCCTGCTCCTCCTCCTCCCTCCATCACCCACTGTATTCTCCTCTCTTCTCATTCACCCAGAGACACACACACACACACACACACACACACACACACACACACACACCAGAATACAAATAATGCAAGCATGCGTGTACATCGCTCAGGATACACCTCTGAATGTTCTGTGTGCACACAAACTCGACAGCATCATCCCTTGTGTGTGTGCATCATTAGCGCTGTACATTACACACACATGACAACTGCAACTACTGATCCATAAGCAGAGGAGGTGCAGGAATGTGTGTGTGTGTCTATGTGTGCGTCCCTGTCCTCATGAGACAAAGCAATAGGTCCCTCACAAACACTAATCGCTTCACCGTAACTGTGCCGGCGTGCTCTGTCCCCATGTGCCTCCGATGGTAACCGTGTGGAAGATTAATCCTTCGCCCTGGATGGCCTCGCCTCACCTCCCCACCCCGACCCTCCTCTCCTCCTCAGCATGATCAAACTCACGTACCAGGATATTACCAGGATGGCTTTATGGCTGCTGAGATAACAGACACCGGCGGTTCATTAACAGAACTAAAACAGGGGCTCCTTTATCTGCCAGGGAGACGTCCCCTGAGGAAACAGTACTCTACTTTCCGGGAGGTTAGGAATTATACTATGGACCATACAGTGACAGAAAATGCCAAATAATTTCCACAAGGTTGCAACAAACTCACTGTTCTGCACCACGGAGAAACCAAACCGACTGATAATGATGCTTGTAACAAACAAATGGACTCACGCTGCTTTTAATGAACTGACTCGAAGGGGATGAAAACCCAGAGGGGGCGTTTCTACGGCATCATCCGCCCCCGAGACAGTGAAGGTGATGAGAGGTCACTATCTGAATTGCTGACCCTGGATTAGCAATGATAACATCTAATTGATGACCAATTAATCAGTCGTTAAGAATTTAATCAAACGTGAAATTTCATCGATTAATCAATAGGCTAAGCAGTGCTGTCAGAGTATATTAAATTTATCGCAGTGAGCTTTTATTGAGGAAAAATCGCATTCAGTATTCTTTCATATGAGCAAAATAAAAAAAAGTTTTAAGTTTTTTTTCAAACAACAATAAATCCATCGTTAAATTTACCAATAATCAATTTTAAAGTGACTAGGGATTATAAGATTAGGGATTATAACAATTAATTGAATATAATATTGAATAAAATTAATAAAATAATGATTAATCTATTGTTAAATTCACTAGTTATCAGTTAAGGAAAGTGTTTGCAACCCTACTTTGGATACTTTCAACTTAAGAGACACTAACTATGTCGCTAAAATGAGTCTGCATCATGGTTGGAAGAAGCGATGCACCATAATATCCACACGTCAGCAGCAACGGCAGATAACGGCTTTAAAATGAAATTTCGTCATTGGCCCGATATGAACATTTCTGCCTATATTACAGGCGGCAAGATGACACTTTTGTTATGTGACATTAATTTTAATTTCTTTCATATTATGTTTTCTGTGCTTTTTACTTATTTCTTGCTAGGTTTGGGGGGGTAGGTTAGGGGAATTAGGGTTGTCTTTTTCTTATGTTTTGGAAAAAAATCGGGTCAGTTTGCCCTGGTTATAAAAGATTTAAATTTTTTAAAAAAACAAAAAAACGATACACACCTACATGTATGTGAATTTAATTAGCTGACATGGGACAAATTCGCCCTGATTTTGGCTATCATCAAGAATGTCTCAAGGAGAGCAACACTCAAGCCTCTTAAAGCGTGATACATTTTAAAGTTTTGTTTAAAGTTGTGACATAAGGATAAATATAGCATGTTGTACATGTGACCTCGGTTAAAATAGTGGTTGAAGAGACTTGATGTTCTGTGCAATTAGGTGAAAAATCAAACATGCATATATCGGTATCTGCATCAACTATCGGTCAAATTGAGTTAGAAGATATCAGCAAATCCAATATCATGCACAGGAAAGAAATATCGCCTCAAGGTGGAGCCTACTGCTGAAAATATCAAAATTTGTGTTTTAGTTGTTGTTTGTTTGTAGGACTCCGCCTAAGATTCAGCCTTTTTTTGTTTAATCTGATTCTTTTTACCATTAATAAATAATTTGATTTCTATAATATATACATATATATATATATATATATATATATATATATACAACATGTTTGTTTTACAGACTGAATTTTGAGTTTTAAAATATATGTATTTTTTTCATATTCAGAAATGTTAATAAAAGCAGCAGTGTCATTTTTGCACATAAAAGGTATCAACAAAATGTTTGCGTATATATATATATATATATATGTTTTTATAATTTTCAGTTAAACATCTTATTTGACTTAACTGTACATTTTTTCAGTCTATAATTATTGCCACGCAGAATGTGAGTTAGATGTACCACAGCATAATTCTCCTCTGCGTTGCTAAAAAAGATATGATGATTTAGTTTTCATAGTAAAACAGACTAAATGAGCGGTGATATCATGGCAACTTATAGAAACTTCTAGCGTGAAGAAGCTGAGGACCGCTAAGAAAAACTTTTAGGAATATCACAGCAGTAACGTGCTGCTAATTATTTAGTCAATGCACAATGTAAAGTTGGAGTAAAGTCGCACATCTGTAGCAGTATAATGAAATTACACGGGACACGGCAGATCAGAGTGTCATCGGAAACTTCAGCTCTCCATGCATGTTACCTGGATGTTAGCCTAGAACGAGCTGGAGCTCCAGTGCAGCGGTGGAGGCTGCGGCCGGGCGGGGTCCCGGTGCTCGGACGGGGTCCCTGAGCCTCCCCGCCTCCGCTGACTCAATCCTCCGCTCCTGACCTTCCTGCTGCAGAGGCTCCCAGCTCCCTCAGCGGCAGCACACGCCACAGTTTAATCCAACCGGCCCGTGGAGAAACGCTGGCAGCGGTCTGTGGACACACGGATGGTTTGTTTCGGGCGCAGCGGCAGCGCTGATGCGGCTCACCGCCTCCTCTGTGAGTGTCTGCGGCGCTGAGCTGAGCCGTGCCGGAGCGGACAGCAGCCTGACAGGACAACACACACACACACACACACACACACACACACACACACACACACACACACACACACACACACACACACACACACACACACACACACACACACACACACACACACACACACACAAAGACTAAACACGCCCAGCCGGCCAGCCACGCTCCGACAGGACCCGCCCCCTACCGTAATGCTCAGAAAACAGCCTCAATCAAAAAAGCTCAACATCTTCTGATGGAAATGGGGTCTAATATATTTTGTGACAAGAGAACTGTTACCATGATTCATTAAAGCTACAGTTTGTGCCTCTAATATAATATAATATAATATCTATCTATCTATCCAATCAATCAAGGTTTGACCTACTTGCTGGAGTAGTAAACTATGTGTCATTTCATAAAGGATTCCACTGATGTGAGTGATTGTTTTCCAGTTATTAGTCTGATCCGTGTATTTTCATGACAACGGAGGCAACAGTCTCTAAAGGTTTATATTTTGAGAGCTGATTCCCCCAGAATATGGTCCTGACCTTCAGTCCTGACCATATCACTGCCATGCTCATATAACACTAATGTGCTTGAGTGTAATATTTTATAGTAATGTTGATACACCTGCTTGAGTTACGGTGGCTGGGAAGTGCAACACAAATTTACAAATGGGAAACCCTTTTTCAAAGCTTGAGACAAATTTAAGCTTGCACTTCCCAGCCACCGTATTGAGCAGGTATCTCAAAATAAAGAAGGGTAAAAAGAAAAACAGGACAGATTGAGCCAACAGGTTAACACTGATATACCTCCAACAGATTAGTGAAACAACTCAAAGTTGCGATAAATACACACTTTGCATGTTAGAAATCCACAAACCACAAAAGACAGTAGCCACCGAAAGTCTCACTGCGCACTCGATAGACGCACACATACCCATGGCAGCAGAAATAATAGAGGTGG